>NW_024081178.1:531216-1131216 GCF_003009895.1 Hyaena hyaena
GGGCTTGTCCGGAGCTCCCTCCTCGAGTGTCGTGCGGCAGTCCGAGTCTGCGGGCGGGAAGCAAGCCAGGCGCTGGGACGCGGTCAGGCACCCGTGCACACCTGCGTTCCAGAAGGGCACATGCTCAGAGCCGAAATGACGCGAGCGCAGCTCGTGCCCGTCGTTCCCGGCCCCCGGAGGGAGGAAGAGCAAAGCCACGCAGACGGCTGTACAAGGGACAGGCCCCGAGGAGCCAGCGCCCGGAACAGAGTGGCTGAAGAAGGTTTGCTGAAGGGCCACCCGCCCCGAAACCCCCTAAGAGACAGCAGAAGCGACTCCCGGGGTGGCCGAAGACGGGGGGGGGGGGGGGTTCCCAGTGGGGCAGGGGAGGGGTGCGTAGCTCCGGGACTCTGGGAAGATCCGCAGCTTTAGTGATGTCGCGGGGATAGAAACCCTACTCATCTCAAAACCCGTCTCTAACCGCAGCCGTGCCCCATCGTCTGTGGGCGCCCCCCACGCCCGGACGCGGGCACAGCCCCGGGCAGCACCGCGGGGTGCGGGCAGCCCAGCGCTCGGCCCCGAGGCCTCTGCAGGGGCTGCCGGGCCAGGCGGCCAAAGGGACAAGCCCGAGCACGAGACATGAGCGTGTCCTGATTCCCACGCATTTTTTTTTACAGAATGAAAGGAAAGCACTCATGTCCGGGAGACCTTGTTTCTTGACTTCCACACAAAAAGAAAAAGAAAAAAAAAAAAGAGAGAGAGAGAGAGAGAGAAGTTTAAACTCTTTTTTAAACATGCTTTTCTTTACTAGGTAGTTGGCTCTTTTTCGTTTTTCTTTCTTTCTTATTGAAGGTGTGGTTAGTGGTATCCCTTTGTATGTGGTTAGGTACGCAGGATTCTCCTGACTAGTAGATGATTTAATCTTAATATCTGCAGGTCTAGGACATGATAGGAACTCAGGAGATATGTTTTGAATAAATTAACGAGTAAGTGCAAAGAAAGGGGACAAGACTTTTTGTGTATCACATGTGTGGCCAAGGTCACATCAAATCAGAGCGTTAGAATTAAGTATATATTTAAATATGTGTATCTTCACACACGGACACCTGGAGGGCGAGGGGAAGCGGACACGAGCCGTGCCTCCTTCCCGTGTTTCTGCGTGTCCTCAAATGAGAACAGACGTGTCCCCAGACCTCTGCTCTGCCTGTCCCCCTTGACTCTACCCTGGGAAGGGGCCCTGCGGGGGCAAGCAGGACTCCATGGCCATGGGCCTCAGGAGACGACGCGGGGCCAGCAGCCATGCAGGGCTGTCCTGCTGCATTTATTCAGCCAAGCCAGGGCCTTCGTCTCTCAGGTCTCTGCCTGATCCCTCCTCAGGGAGGGGAGCGGTGAGCGAGCTCAGCCCGCACGGCCTGCACTCTGTTCCCTCCTGGGCCCTGGTGCTGGGGACACAATGTGCTGGGCGCGTGCTAGGGCTCCTAAGTCGCTTCCCAGCAGGGAGTCAGCTGGAGCGGGGGCTCTGGCAGCCTCCCCTACCCTAACCTGCCCTGTGGGGGACGCTGCCCCCAGAGCTGGTGGCCTCCGGACGGACGTCCATCTGGAAGAGCTGCACACGCTCAACCGAGTGATCACCGTGCACTAGAAAGGTGCATCTGGTGCTCGCCCAACTATTGGCAAAATGGTACATTGTTGCCACTTTAACCACTTATCCCAGGGGATGCTGGGAAGCAGCAGAGCCCAGAGTAGAGGAGGGCGAATGGGAACCCCTAAACCTCTGTGGAAATCAAGGAGGTGCCGCTAACCAGCTCCTTAACTTCTGTCAGATCATGATTCGCTGCAGAAATCTTTAACTCCTCTCCTAACTCAAAAAATTTTGCAAATCTATGAATTATTAAAATGAGGAAATGCTTCCTATAGACATGAAGCACAGAGATTCTTTACTATTATTAATTATGATACATTATTATAAGTTAAATATAATATTAAGTTTCAAGAGTCAAATAGTTGACACCAAAATATTTTCCAATATTTTGAGAGTCATTCTTTTGCGGAGTTTTTTGTCTTAACTTTTAATCCATCATGAACGGGTGATGGTTGACTTTTCCCCAGATACTTTCATATAATCCCCATTAACATTCTGCCACGAATTAATACTTAATTAAAATATATAATCATGTTTTAATTCCTTGCTCGTTTCCCTAAATTCCTTGCTATTTATTAATACATAACGAGCATACTATTTGCATTTTAATGAACTTCTTCATACTTAATAATCATTTGTTATTGCCTTTGTATCTGTTCACAAACAATAGCTAATTCCCTAATCTATTAATCTATACTCCCCCTGCACAATTGCTTTATCTTGTAATTTCTCACTAAACTGAGAAAATATTTACAAGGGCTTTCTTTCTTTGTTAAATGCTTTTTAAAATTATGGCTGGATGCTTCAGGAAAGCTCACCGTATTAAGTTGTAAAATCCATTGATTTGCTTAAAATGTATGTAATCTAGAGAGAACAGGGCCACGTAAAAAAATTAGCAGGGTGCTAACCAAACTTCATACATGATTTAATCACTCTGTCACACTGGCCAACAGGGATCCTTCATTTTACAATACGCCAAATCAATACTGCTCCAGTATCAGTTATAATCTATAGCTTTCCTGTTCTGGATTCTTCCTCTATGGGGAAACTAGAGCTTCCTTTTCCTTAGTGGTGAATCAATTCTGAAACATTCCTCAACTATAATCTTGAGCAATGCACCTCGTTACCCTCAATGAAGAAGGTCACAGTGCTTGGTCAATAATAACACCCAGACTGACTGTCAATACACAGGCTCTGGGTCCTTTTTCAAAGGCTTTTTGAAGCACTAATTAAAGGGAAAAAACAGTTTGATAAAGAGATCTTGTCTTATTTAATGTAAAATATTAGAATCATAGCTTCATACAAATTTAAAATGAGCCTATGCCAAAGATTTTATTTGTCGTTAATAAGGGACTCTGTGAGGTGCTATCAGAAGTTCAAACATTGTTGTAGAGCGGGTATACATAGGGGCCATTTAACAAAGGAAAATTAGGGGAAGATTTGGTGTTCCATACAAAGCTGGCTGATGCGAAACAGGACAATGAAGTGCCACCTGTCAGGTATCTTTTCCTCTGTTTGGAAATTCTTTTTATTTCTAGCAGAAGAGAGAACCTTTTTAGGTTTATCTCTGTCTCTATAACGTTATAAAACAGTCCATCCAATAAAAAAAAAAAAAATCAAAGTTTCAAGTTCAATAGCGCCTTTTTAAAGTATTGGATAAATTTTCTGACAAAAGCTATTTAACAAGTAAAAAGGGAAAAAGTGGGGGTGCCTAGATGGCTCAGGCGGTTAAGTATCTGACTTTTGATTTTGGCTCAGGTCATGATCCCAGGGTGGTGGGATCGAGCCCCTGAATAGGGCTCCCTGCTGAGTGTAGGAACTAGTTAAGATTCTCTCTCTCAGTCTCTCTCTACCCCTCTACCGGCTTGTTCTCTCTCTCTCTCTCTCTCTAAAATAAAATTAAAAAACAAACAAACATGAATACTGATAAGAAGATGGTGGGAGCCCCCACGAGCTGGGCAATGTGAGCCGTGTCCAAAGGGGCAGCTTGCCCTTAGCCGGAGTTCCTTGTACCTTGTGTGTATATAGTCTACGTGCTATTATTTTATTTTTTTAAAAAAAAATTAGAAAAGAGGGGCGCCTGGGTGGCTTAGTCGGTTAAGCGTCCGATTTTCGCTCAGGTCATGATCTCACGGCTCGTGGGTTCGAGCCCCGCGTCGGGCTCTGTGCTGACTGCCAGCTCAGAGCCTGGAGCCTGTTTCAGTCTGTGACTCCCTCTATCTCTGACCCTCCCCTGCTCACGCTGTCTCTCTCTCTCTCTCCTAGAAATAAATAAAAATATTAAAAAAAAAATTAGAAAAGAGAAATTTGGGGGGAAATGATTTGTAAAATACTATGTAGACCAAAACAAATGAACAAACTACCTTTTGGGGTTCAAGTTCCATCTCCTAGACATCTCAGGAGGCACTGACCTTGGGGAGGGTCTGTCCTGGGGTGTTGAACGTTCTGGTGGCTTTTGACAAGGCCACCATTGGCCACCATTTGCCTCCTTAGTGTGTTGTTACCTTCCCTGAAGGCAAATTAAACATTTATTATGTTGACATCGGGCTGGAATCCTCTAGCTCTCTCCCTGAAGCCTGAGGGCTTCCAACTTATATAGAGTTACAGCCTTAAGGCTGCTACTCCCACACCCGTTCTGGGTCTGTTGCCTGACCAGGTCTCCTGGCCCCAGGAAAAGCCCGGGTCCCTGGTGCTTCAGCACCGTGAATCCCTGCTGTGGCTGAAAAGCCCTGGCTTTCTCTTGTGGGGGAGTTTTGACTTCTGAGACTTAACAAGACTTCACAAAACAAAGACAGAGCTCGGTCTTCATAACAGAGTGGAGATCCCGCCCAGCTGTTGAAAGTAACATCACAGGCTAACGTATCTCTGGACTGTGATCCCATGGGGACTCGACCATCCGGCCTTCACCTCCCCCTCCCCACTCAGTGTCAGGGACGTGATGAGGGCTTGGCGTTCTCCAGGATGCAACCTTCAAGTAATGGGATCAGCCTTCAGAAGGGGCCACTCAGTAAGATGTATCCAGAAAGCCAGCGGACAAGTCCCTGGTTGGGACATCGGGCAAAGCCTCCCCACTAGGGAGACTGGGGGTCCTCTGCTAAATCATGGTTCTTATAATAAGGGGACCCTTGGGGCGCCTGAGTGGCTCAGTTGGTTAAGCGAACGTTTCCTCCTCCGCATCTTCCGACCTGACCCCGCTCTCTCTAAAGGAGGCTGCTGCCCCACGCCTCCCCACAGTACTATCTGGTTCCCCTCTTTCACCGCCCCGGGCATGAGGGCAGAATGGTCTCCTAGCTGCTTGTTGCTTTTTCAGCTTTTCCTCTCCGTGCTCTCGGTCATCGTTTGTGAAAGATGCAATCTACTGCAAGTTAATATGAGAATGAAAATTTGATTGTTATGCCGTCGCTTACATTCAATAAATTTTACGATGGGCTTATAAATGGCCGCTGTTAGGGTTGTTCCCAGGAGCTTAGGCGAGGGAGAGATGTATAAATGCTTCCCTAGGTTTAATTGTGAGCCTTGGGTCTGACTGTTTCCTTAATATTTCTTCCACAAAGTAGTCTTCCTCATTTTGTTGTGGTCAGCAGGGTCCCTTACATAGCTTCCTTTTGTATCGCGCCCACTAAGTCCTTAATTTGTGTCCAAATGCTTTAAAAGGCACAATCACTCACGTATCGAACTGGCCTCTGTTCCAGAACTGTATTAAGTGCTGAGGCTGCAGAAGTCTGGGCACAAGTATAATGGGTTGAATACCTTCCAGGCCCTCGCTTGGGTGCCTGACCTACGTGCTGTAGAAGATGGTCGTGCGTCCTCCCGCGGCGCTCCCTCTGGGAAGTTGCCCCTCCCCAGCCCCGGGGTGGAGGGGGTCGGGGGCTGGCCCTCAGGTCCTGCCCTGCGCCCCCCACAGGATGGAGACAAGGTGCATCCCCAAGGAGCCAGCCCTCCTGAGACAGTCCCAACCAAGCAAGCTCATCATTTCCCACTTTCTTGGGGATGGATTGGAGGTCAACAGTTCCAAATAACCTGGAAATAGGCTTCAGCATCCTCATTAGCCATGGGGTCAATGCCACACAAAGGGTGGTTAGGGGACTGGCATTGCAGCCAGCACCTGGGGCTTGTTAGAGATGCAGAAACCCAGGGGCCCCTGGGTGGCTCAGCCGGCTAAGCGTCCAACTTCAGCTCAGGTCACGATCTCATGGTTTGTGGGTTCGAGCCCTGCATTGGGCTCTGTGCTGACAGCTAGCTCAGAGCCTGGAGCCTGTTTCAGATTCTGTGTCTCCCTCTCTCTGACTCTCCCCTGCTCATGCTGTCTCTCTCTTTCTCTCAGAAATAAATGAAAAACATTTTAGAAAAGGGGGCACCTGGGTGGCTTAGTCAGTTGAGCATCCGACTTCAGCTCAGGTCATGATCTCACGGTTCGTGGGTTCAAGCCCCGCGTTGGGCTCTGTGCTGACAGCTCAGAGCCTGTGAAGAGCCTAAATAACGCCATTTTAAAATTAAGACTCCCATTAAAAGCAACCTCGGGCTGCACGTAGCAGCAGTCTCAGAAAAATCTGCAGATTGTTCAAGGCCGAAACCCCTCCCCAATTAGCCAATGAGAGGAGGTTAAAAACATTCCTGCGGGCTGAGACAAGGGCTGCTCCCCGTGCCTAACTCACCTCATAAGTGGTCATTTTCAAGGGAGTCTCAAAAGGCCATGATTGGGGCTCCGCCAAAAGTAACAGACACCTCACAGGTACTGAAAGGTCAAAGCTGTTGCCAAAGGTATTAAACAAATGTGATTGGTGTACAACACGTGCACTGTAACACCCCCATCCCTTACCCCTTAAAAACCCTGCTCGCTATTGTTCGGGGCTCCCCCTGCTGCTGCTGCTGCTGTGTCGGTAGGCGGGTGAGCCCCTGCTCGAGCTTGTGATAAAGACCCTTTTGTTCTTGCATCGGTGTCGTCTTCTGAGGTCACTGGGGACTCGTGATTCGGGCACAACACCTAGAGCCTGTTTTGGATCCTGTCTCTCTCTCTCTCTCTGCCCCTCCCCCACTCGTGCTGTGTTTCTCTTTGTCTCAATAATAATAAACATTAAAAAAAAAAAGCATGTTTGCATGTGAACATTTCTAAAACAAAAAAAAAAAAAAAAGAGAGAGAGAGAGAGAGAGAGAGAGAGAGAGATGCAGAAACCCAGGCCGTCCCTGCATGGAGGGTGTGGGGTCCACTTCAACCAGATCTGCAGGTGGTCTGCAGACTAACTGAAGTGTGAGAAGCACTGACCTCAGGAGGGCAAGAAACAAAACAAACAAATAGCATCTTGTCACTATCATTTTTTTTTTTTACAAATAGTTTATTGTCAAATTAGTTTCCACATAACACTCCGTGCTCATCCCCACAAGTGCCCTCCTCCATGCCCATCCCCCCCTCCCCCCACACCCATCAGTCCTCAGTTTTTGTCAGCATTCAAGAGTCTNCCATCAGTCCTCAGTTTTTGTCAGCATTCAAGAGTCTCTCATGGTTTGCCTCTCTCCCTTTCCCCCACCATTTCCGCCCTTCTTCTCCCCCTCGTTCCTCCGTCAAGTTCCTCCTAATCCTCCTATACGTGCAAACCATTTTTGCTTGGGATCCATGCCCTTCAAATGTAGCCCATGCCCGGATCTTCTAGTGGATCAGCTGACAAGTTGACTTCTTCAAATACCAGTGTGTGATGGCTATTTTTTTGTCTTGAGAATTAAAGGGTCCTCATGCCCCAACAGACTGGTTTGTTTAATCCTCAAAACAAAAGGAAAGCAGACACTTGATCCCATTTAATACAAATCAAACTCAATGGCAGGAAGGGACAATAATCTGGATAGTCACACCTCTGATAGGTGGATCAGTGGGGTTAAAAACTAGGTCTAGCGTCTCTCACACCTGCTATCTCCGCCTGCCCTGCCTGTGATACGAAGAAGACCTGATTTCCCCACTGGAAAAACAGCTGTAGCCCAGCGCTGCTTGGACATATTCCGTGACTCCATCTGGGGCCAGTAAAACATGTATCGGCAACCCCTCTTACAAGTTGAAGTCCCCCAAACGAAGCAAAGGGAAACAGTTCATTTTTTTTAACACAAAGTCTGTAGGATGAAACAAAGAGTCAATTCATTGATCTGATTTGCAGGTTAAAGTCACTGCCATTTGCTGGGTTTAACCTTTTAAGGCCATCTGTCTCATAAAACCCAGAGGCCAGAAACAAAGAGCATCTTCAAATGTAAAACTTCCAAGCATTGTTATAAATTCACTTTTCAATGAGGTTTTTTTTTTTTCCCTAAAAGACCATGTCTACTTGAAGGTTCCCTTTCTTTCAGTCCAAAGGATTGAAAAAAGGTACCATCTGTCAAGAGAGACAGGGTTTTGGACAGTTAATTCGGTCCAGTCTTGCTTTGAATGGATTATGATTGTCCATAGTTTCTTTCATTGAATTTTTTAAGAGAAACTCACTAAGAATTTCAGCCACAAAAAAAGAATCTCTTCAAGTTACTGCACACCCTTAATTGTTCTTTTTCTTTTTTCTCCCCAAATGAATGGTTGAAGTGTCCTGGGAGATCCCACCTCTCCTATTTCACTGTGTGTTTTAAAGACACTTGTATGTGCCCCCACTGAGGCCATGGTGTGAACTGGTGGCCAGGTGGCCCGTTACACACAGGCAAGAGTCACCAAAATGGGGGAAGAGAGAGGTGCAGTGAGCAGATGCTGCTGGAAACAGCGCTGGCTGACTTGCTCCATGAATGTTTGCCACTAACCTTCAATTTGCAAAAAACAAAAAAACAAAAACAAAAACAAAAAACCCCCAATACCTGCAGAGTGCAATCCCATGAGGTGTCTGTGCCCCATTCCACATAGTTTAGGGTCGTGTTGCAAGCAACACACTGGAAACTGGAAGAAATGATAAATAAAACTGCGCATGACCCCTTCTGCTACTTTCAGAGACGACAGCCAAGGCTTTCCCATTACCCCAAACAAGGTGATGCTTTGAACAGCTTGACAGTTATGGATATGAGGTAACATCTTTCTCCGGATGGTTTTAGAGTCTCATGTTCATGGCTTTGCTTTTCATTTCTAGAAATGCTTTTCGTTTCTGGCTTTTAGGAATGCCTTAATATTTTTAACTGCCCTTCATTTACATATAAATATTGATATCTGGTTAGCTAAGGCTGCCTTCGGCACGAGTCTGGGACAACTTTCTACCAAGTGACTTGATGTCCTTTCATAAGCAGTACTAAGATTCGTTGTTGTTGTTGTTGTTGACTATGCTTCATGGGTATGCCTGTCTTCTCGCTTCATCTCTGTCTCTCACTCTGTCTCTCAGAAGTGCTCACGTGAACACACAGACATGCACACAAATATACCACATTCATCTGCACGTAGTAAGTACACATCTCGGATACACATTCAGGGGAGTCATTTACTGTTTGAATTGATTTTTCTTATTCTATTGACATCAACTTACCCTTGTCATTCACAGCTCTTATTGCACTCACTATATGTATCTCCAGTTCTCTCTATTATGTCTGGAAATAAAAGACTGGGAAAAGTCTTCCTATATCTAATCTAAAATGCATCCATTTTGTGGGACTATCTCTTATGTCCATCTATCTCCATCTAGATTATTATGCAGCGTCTGAGTAGAAAGGCACTTAGTAACACTATTTGCATTGGGAGAGTTATCAGAAATTACACAAGAGACCTGCTACCCACATGTGCACAGAATGCTAATTTTCTCCACATTACAGGTGTCCGTTGTGTGATACATCCTGGGGTCCTGCTCCAGAGACAAAGGGCTAGATGTTTGTGTCCCCAGAATTCACATTTTGAGAGCTAACCCTCAAGATGATGGTGTTGGGTGAGGGGCTGGAGAGTGATGAAGTCATGAAGGTGGATCCTTATGAGGAAATCCATGCTAAATCGAGAGAGCCAGCCAGCTCTCTTCCGACCATGAGAAGACAGAAAGCATTCCTCCCTTAACCAGCAAAAGTCCCTCACAGAGAAGCCAACATGCAGACCCTGATCTTTGACTTTCAGCCCCCAAAACAGGTGTGTTGTTAGAGCGGCTGGTGTACAGAATTTCTTACAGCAGCTGAGCTCAGCCACTGCCGATCTTGACAATCCACCATCACCTTGTTTGTCCCACCCGATTCAGCTTACTCTTGCTGGTGTTTGTCTGAATTGTAGGTTACTGTGTAAAGTGTTGATTTGTTTATTGTGAGAGAGAGAGAAAGAGAGGGCACAAATGAGGAAGAAGGAGAGAGAATCTCAAGCAAGTTCCATGCTCAGCATGGAGCCCAATGTGGGACTCGATCCCAGGACCATGAGATCATGACCTGAACCAAAATCAAGATTTGGACACTTAAATAACTCAGTTGCCCAGGAGCCCCAATTGTAGGTTACTTTAAATTCAGCGTTCTGATTCTTCCTTCTAAACCAAAGCACCACTGAAAAAATTAGAGATCACTCTGTTAATTCTTTGAAATAGTGTCTCAACCAACCTAAATCATATTTATAATATTTAATTTGCTATTTTCTTAATGTTGGATAAATATTATTTATTTACTTATTAATGTTTTTTTAACTTCTAAGCTCAGAGGCTTAAAAATGATTATTTATTTCTGCTGATATTTTTACATCCACATGTGATCCTGAATGGTCGGCATGCAGAGAATGCTCCCATATACTCAAGAGGCAGATAAATTCACCCGATGCTTCTCAAAAAGCTATCGATTTCCACTAATGTCTTCTTTATCCATTTTTCATTGTTCAGCAGAATAAAGTGATAAACACATAGATCTTTTTTAACCAGACAGTTGAGTACTGCACCACACACACACACACACACACACACACACACACACACACACAAAGTACTTGAATCTCAAATTAAACAAGTACTGGAAACCTGTTTTCTACACACATTCCGTTCTTCAAGAGTCTTTCCAAAATGCATGCACATACAACAAAATACCTTCTAGACTATCTTCCATCCCCCCAAATTGCTTCATAAAATTATATTCAAGAGTATTTATTGCAGTTTTAAAGGAAAGTACTGATCTAGGAGTAGAACACAAGAAAATAAGGGCACCTGAGTGGTTCAGTTGGTTAAGCATCTGACTTTGGCTCAGGTCATGATCTCAACAATTGGCAAGTTCAAGCCCCATGTCAGGCTCTGTGCTGACAGCCCTGAGTCTGGAACCTGTTTCAAATTCTGTCTATCTCTCTCTCTCTGCCCTCACCCCACTCTCACTCTCTCCTTCCCTCTCTCTCTCTCTCTCAGAAATAAACTTTGAAAAAAACAAAAAAATTAAAAGAAGAAAAAAATAGAAAACAAGAAGATAAAACTATGGCAGATGTTCATTGAAGCTAGAGGGTGTTGGGGGGTGGTGACACTCTTCTTCGGGCACCACCTCCAGGAAGGCCTTAGGCTCCTTTTATGGTGTCAGAAGACCATCAGGGTCCTCTTACTACAACGTTTTCATACAGCACACATAAGGACGCGGCTTGGAATAGGTGCACATTCATGTGTTTCATCCAGACCAAACAATTCATGCCTCACCGTGTGTTTAGTTACAAGCTCCCCGAGTTGGATGTCATGCTAGGGTGGCCGGTCTGCACCCACAGATGTGCCGCTCTGTGTGTTAACACCACGCCGGGTGAGCTGTAGCAGCTCAGCGCACCTTTGTTGAATTTGCTGTTTTTAAACACTTGAGTATAATTACAGGTATTTGAAAGGCGTGTTTTGGAATCTCCCTGAAAACAAACTGAAGCTTAAATTTACACACACGCGTGCACACCAATAACTGGTTAGTTTTTAAACCACTTCTCTGAAATTCTCTGAAGGAAATGTGTTGTGTCTTTCCTCATCAAGCTTGGCCCTGAAAGGACATTAAAATTAACTAAAGTAATTAGTTGGATTAAAGGCACGAAGAAAAGACTAGATGATGAACCCAGGAAGCTGGATTTCCCATATGCGCTTCCTGGAAATGATACCTACGTGGTTTTATTTGTAGCCAGTTTTGATGGTCTTCCATCAATCTGTTCTCCAACGCTGTTTAGTAGCTGGAACCGTGGTGTGGACTTCAAGCTAACAAAGGTGGTTTTAAACCCAAGTGGGTCGTTCTTTCTGCTCATCACAGCAAACTTTTCTCTCCCACTTTAAAAATATTTTAATGGCTAAAAAATGTGAATATGCCAGTGCTTTTAAAGTCACAATTACAATGGTTTCTAAAGAGGAAAAGTGTCGCCCTTTCCAGAAGGTTCTATTAATCCAAACATAAAGCTTGTAGACTTTTTGTCTGGCATTTTTGCTTTGTGAAGTCAGCTGAAAAGTGTCCCCCAAAGATGTCCATGAACCCGGGATGCTACCTTGTGTGGTAGCCAGGACTTTTCCTGCATGATTCAGCAGAGGATCCTGGGATGGAGCGAGCATCCTGCCTTACCTGGGTGGCTCCTGATGTACTTCCAATAGTGCAGAGAGGAAGCAGCGGAGGGAGCTTTGACCACGGAGAAGAAGGCTGTGTGTAATGACAGAGGCAGAGACCCGAGTGATGCTCTTGGAGATGGACAATGGGCATCATACCAAGGGCTCCAGGCGGCCATAGAAACGGGCAAAAGCCAAAAGGCAGGCTCTCCTCTGGAGCTTCCCGAGAAAGCACAGCCCTGTAAGATCAATCTGGAGCTTCTAGCCTGTAGAACTACCAGGGAATAAAATGGTTGTGTTCTATGCCAAGTTCGCGGCAGTTTGTTACAGCAGCTGTAGGAAACAGACACACTGAGTGAGCTTTGTCTGCCTGTGTCCGTCTGGCTGCTGGTGCTAGAGATCCGCTCCATTTCCATCCCCAAGTAGTATTGTGCCGTGTGGATACATCGTGGTTTGTCTTTTCAGAATGTGATGGCTTCTGGATTGTGAAAGATTCCTTGTCCCGGGGATAACGGTGCTGTACACCTATCCAGGTATAGGCTCTTTTCTGTGGTAATCTGTTCATTTCTCCTGGGCAGATACTGAGGGGTGTGATTCCTCGATCGCATGATAAATTATGTGTGTAAGAAGCTGCTGAAACATTGTCCCAAAGGAACTGCATCATTTCATCATTTCACATTTTAATAAATCATGTGTGCCAGGCCCAGTGGCTCCCACTTACAAACAGCTTATCTCAATTTCGGTTTCTCCTTTTCCAAATTTTAACCATTTTTGTGGATGTGTAGGGGCATCTAATTTGCACTTCATGGGACTTAGAAGTGTGCAAAGGTCTGCTTTTAGAGCTATAAAATCTATAAAACCAATAGATTTGATCACATGGGCAATGCGTAGACGACGATGGGTGGTGGTGGTGAGCTTGTAAAAGGCTGCAAGAATATGACACGAATATGGCCACGAAGACAGTGCTCGGCATAAAGTAGGTATTTAATTAATGTAAGTGTGTTTCTCTTGTTTTCCGAAAATAAATCTATGTTGATGATGTCATGATAAGGATCCAACCGTACTTACTCCAATAACATTTATTTTCATTCTTTCTATGAAATGAACATTTTCACTTTCCTCGTACATCAAGGAAAGTTATATGAGAAACTTGATAAGATTCCTTTCAACTTTAATATTATAACTGATTGAACTTGAGAATCTGACGCTCTCCGAGATTAACTTCCGGTATCTTTAAACAGATGACTGGTATAATTTTAATTTCCAAAACTAGTATTAAAACCAGGAAATCACTCCAAAATAAGGCTATGTATTATACTCTGAGGAACACTATAATATGTCTTTGGCATTTTCTAGGCGACACACATTGTACTAAACACGTGCATACATACAGCTCTTTAACATTTGTGGAAACCAAAGAGATATAGTTATATAGTGTCACCATGATGCTGACAATTTAGGGCACTGATATTTAGAGTAGTATCTTGCCTGATATCACAAAACTAGTGGGATACTAGGATCTGATTTGAGGACATCGAAAACCATATAATCACAGTACTAGAGATGTCCATTTAAAAGAGGTTTCTGTTATTCATAAATCTTCATGGTGGTTTCAAAATGGCTGCAGGCAGGGACGCTGGTCAGGCTGAAGGAGCTGCATGAAGGAAACAGAGTCAAGGCTGTGAAGACAAACAGCAGCACCAGTAGGAAGATGTCAAAGGGGGGTCAGTCTCTTGGGGACAGACTGAGATCTGAACTGCAAGATCATGACCTGAGCGGAAGCCAGACGCTTAACCGACTGAGCCACCCAGGCGCCTCTAAATATATGGTTACTTAGCATATGACTTTAACAAGTATTACAGAGTTACCATGGTGCTGCACTTCTGAGCCCCACGAATATTAGTGATAATGTGCAACACACTTAACTGGGGTTTTTTTGAGGAGGTTGAAGGAACAGAAAGCCAACTTTCATGCTCTGTTCTATTGCTGCTATTTTTTGCATGTTATTTTCCACAACTAGTGTCATAAAACCACAGATTTTGATATTAGAGATGTTATTGTTCACCCTCATGAAACTGACGCATGATTAATCTGAGACACACAGGGCACAGCAAGATGCTTGAAGCGCGCAGATGTTCCACGGGAGAGCCCAGAAAAGAGGTCGATTCTCCTCACGTGTAAGTCGCACAATCTCCACTCTTGCTACGTCTGTTACATCCCCTCACACTTAGGTGTAGGTAGCCCTTGGACCCATATGTCCTATGAGTTTGTAAAACACAGAAAGAAACACACATACAGATTAGAGACTCAGAGAGGATTTGTGAGATTTGAAAAATACGACACACCTTCTGTCATGGGTACGCTCACAATTAGACAAATTTGCAGAATTTTGTTTTGTTTGCAGAATAATATCCTAGCACGGGTCCAAAAACAAGCTGTGTAAATAAGAGGGGGTGTACAAGCATGTTGGGGCTGCAAAATGCGGAGCAGCAATGTGAGGTTCTCGGTTGCCAGGTTCCACCTGAAAGCAGAAATAATGAACCAAAGGAAAAGTGATAAAGAAGAAAAGGAAATTAAGGGAGTGCCTAAGTGATCCTCACGTGGCCAGTTGGAAAAGGTATTTGTTGATGTTTGTATTTAGCCGTGGTTACTGATCCAACCTTTTACCAGTTTCGAAGCTTAAAACTCCACAGAGATGACAGACTACTGTAACAAAGTCACATAAAAAACACATTTTATGTCTGTAGCATCTGGGAAGAGAGAGGCCATAGTTGTCACCAGGGTAAATACTGGAACTAACCACAAACATAGAGAGAAAGGGACCCAAATTACAAAGACGAAAGCTAGTAACGATAAGGATAGAAACTGCTGGCCACCACGGGCTGCAAGTTCAGCAACTCTGCACCTGGCTGTCCCACGGAGCCCTGGGACCTCCTTCATAAAGGCCCAGTGTTCCGGAATTTAGGTAGTGTTGGCTTTTGGTATTCATAAGGTGAATTGGAAGAGTAGGTATCTGTGTGCAGCTCCACAAATATGAACTTACAGGATAAAACTATTGAACATCACATGGTGGTTACTTTGAAGAAGTACATTTGACCTGAAAAACACAAATGGGAAAGTTTTATCTCTAAAATAGATTTCAGTGCTGTTCTGCCAATGCCTGATACCTAGGAGAGACAGGCTGGTCTCTCCTCAGTGAGCAGCCTCAAGAAGGCGGACGAATCGTCGCTGGTTCACCCTCTGGACGGATGCCTCGAGTGTTTCAGATATGGGAAGGACCCATCCCTGTAACTGATGTTAAATTTGAGCCCTCAAGTGTGGAGAAAAAAGAAAGAAATGTAAACCAGGAAGAAATTATAAGAACAGCGAAAATTCTAAAGATAGGCATAGATATGTGTGAAGGACGCATGGTGAAAGATACGTAGCCATAAGAAGCAAACAATGTCTCCACACATTATACATGGATTTGAATAATCCCCAAGTTGCTGGCCATGTGTGATCAGGTATGTTGGCAGTACTTTTTCCATTTGAATATACGGCAGTCCATTTAGGAAGGCGTGCACTACACTCCAAAGACTTAGCCTGTTCTCCGTAAACTGTCAGGAGCACCTGGGGGCTCAGTTGGTTAAGCGTCCGACTCTTGGTTTCAGCTCAGGTCATGATCTCACTGTTTCATGGGTTCGAGCCCCACATTGGGCTCTGTGCTAACAGTGTGGAGCCTGCATGGGATTCTCTCTCTCCCTCTCTCTCATTCTCTCTTCCCCTCCCCTGCTAACACTGTCTCTCTCTCCAAATAAATAAATAAATAAACTTTAAAAAATTAGAAAAAAACTTAAATTAAATCAAACTGTCAGAAGTCTAAAGTGAACTGACAGCAACAGAGATTCTATTGGAGTCCTCTTATAGAAAACAACAGGTATCAATAAGAGCGGTGTGTTTATGTTTGTACTGCCCGTCCTCTGGCCATGTGACAGTGTTTTGGGGAATAGTGGCTCCAGAACAGCGGGGACTTCGCTCTTCTGGTCATGCCTATATTCCCAGCAGCTGCTCAATAAGTAGGTGTCAAGCTATGAATGAATGACTTGGCAGTAGCTGGTGGATACATGCACGTTTTTACTCGGCACTTTAAGAGTTTGGTGCCTCCGGCTGATCACTCTTTATTGTAGTTTTTCATTTCACACACGAGTCTGGCAATCTCTGCCGCGTGGCATGTTTCAATTCCAGCAGAGGAGATGTGGCTAATAACTACACAGGAAACAACACCATTTAGGATGCCAACTACTGATAATGTTTACGAATGTGCCCTTCGATATAACACATAATAAAAATTTCAGTAACCATACATACTATCCCCCAGAAAAAAAAAAAAAAGCCGAAAAAGGCCTTTTTCAGTTCACTACAACTCATATTAAGCTTTTACTCAGAGTAGGTTGGATGATTAACCAAAGTTCTGGGTTAGGTAATCACCCATTCATCAACTAACGTCTTGGGGCATAAGGCTCACTAAAAGGCAGAAAGAATGATGTCATTTATTAAGCACTGGCTGGGTTTTCTTTTCTTGCCTCTGAGTTGCTAAGGTTGGTGCTGTGTCCCTTCTTAGCAACTGCACGTTGCAGTGAGTGAGCGCAGGGAGGCAGAGAGAACACGTAGCTGGAAACTCAACCCAGCAAAGGGGACCTTCTGTCCTGCTAGTGCTGGGCCATGCTGAGGTAGGGAAGAAACACTTGGAATAAAGGTTCAGCTGGAGAAGAGAGAGGAGCCTTCATTCTAGCAGAAGCTCAGAGTTCTCGGTGAAATCCATAGCCACTACGGTTCTCCACACGGAAGATTCTCAGGGGTCACCCTGAGGCGCCGTTTGGAAATGCGTCTTGTTTCTCCCAGCTGCGCCTCATTTGGCGCCATGACCATTTCAAGCTACAGAGAAACAGGGGAGATTTCTGCCTTGGTGCAGGCCCACTGATGCTGTCATGGGCCTTTGTGACATCACACACCAGACGTGGAGGCGAGGAGATGGGGTCATGGCTGCTCCAAAGGTGACATCCTCCAAGGTCCTGAGTGTGCTTGCATGTGAGCAAATGCCTTATTTCCTAGCATCTGGCCCATGGGCTCCACAAATACCCTATTAGAAACATGGGGTTAAAGTGATTATTAAATAGCCACAGACGAGCTGGATGTGTGTATCACATGACATTTATTCCCCCCCACACACCAAAAAAATCATTAATGACAGTTGGCTGAAAATGTCATATTTTCTGAATCTCTGTATGAGCTAGATGGTCAGTGTGCATACTCACAGGAGCGGAATTGGTCAAGAATATGTAGCTTGTGTCCCCAGATCCAATATTTTCATAACATTTCAATACTTTAAGAGGTCACTGAGACAGAAACTTGAATTCTGGGTTATCAAATAAGGTTAGTTTGACTGGACTAGTTAATGGATGCCGAAAACGAAAACTGTTCCCAAGCCCTGGGTGAGATGCGCACACGTCGTGGAAATGATTTAGAGGAACGTAATTTCCGACAGCTGCTTTATAGGAACCAGCTCATTTAGAAGTAAGCAGCTGAGTACTGGTTCCCTTTTGTTAACTGTCATTGGTATAACGCCAACGGGCAAGATCTAAAAAAGGAGAGAGGAGAAGACCAGAGAAAACCGGCCAGTTGTCTGGGTGAGCAAACTCTGACCGCAGTGGGAATATCAGCAAGGAGGAGTTCAGAGAACGGCCTCAACTTTTTCTCTGCTTGAGAACGATTGCAAGTGCACGTCTCAGAAGATGGCAGATCCCCTTGGAATTGAGTAGGTGTTGATTCCCTACACTTTGTGCTTTGTATTTAGTTTTACTTTGATCAATAAGTAGCCTCTTCCTGACTTTGGCGTCGACCATCAACATCTCTGAGGAGATGCTGGGTCTCTGGGACACCGTGTTGTACAATGCTAGTGAGCATAACATAAGCTCTTGACACACTCTATGCAAATGTCCCAGTCTGTCCATGAAATTACAACAGTGATTTTTGTATTTAGAGATAAGAAGTGTTCAAATCTATCATTTCCTTTGTTCTTCCCAGCAATCTTAGGAGGCGAATATTTGCACCATTCTCATTGTAAAGGCTGGAGAACTGAGGCTAAAAATACTCAAGGAAGGTGTCAACAACATCTGCGTGATTAGTCCTATAGTCAATTTCTAACCATTCAAAACATTGTGCCTCGAGCAGGGAGGTATGAAATAACGTTTGCACTTTTAGGCAAATATAAATAGCAGCCTGCAAAATCAAATTAATACGGCAATCAGGAACATCTCAAAAATGGGATCATTCTCAGTTTTAGGTGAAAGAGCTATGATTTTCTTAGGGAAGAATTGCAATGACCCTCGAGAGAATTTTTAGGTAGTTAAGGGAGACTCTCACTTATATGCTACATACTTAGTTCTTATTTGGATTTTTGTAATAAAAGTATATCCGCATTTTAATAGTGTAAATAAACACAACCTTGGTGAGTTATTCTTCGTCATATATATGAAAGAGTTTTCTCCATTAAAACAAGGAAAAGTGGCTGATCTAAATCTTTGCTCCGTAATCTCATACTCTGTAGTGGTAATAACCAAGGAAACAATTATCATGCCCCAAGACAGTCCAGCCTCTCCAGGAGAAGTGTACTTGGGTACCGACACAAATAAATGCATAGGTCTTAAGTTATATCCACACGCACCCTCAGAGTGCAGACTCAATAGGAACACCTCAGTAACACATTTACTACAGTCTTATCTAGAAGATGTCTTAGTAACGATGCAATTGTGACGAGCAAACTTCACAAGAAATGTAAAACAAAATGTAAATGCCCACATAATCCTAGGTAGTGTCTTCTCTCTCCTGTGGCGAATTTGAAGGGAAGTCCTGGATAGAATGTCCATTACCAAGGGTAAGGATAAACAAGCAATTTCCCTCCGGTGATTAGGAAGAAGAAATATGTCATATTCTTCATCATCTGGAGCTGCTAATATAGTGTTAAGCAGATAGTCCATGATTCTAATTGAATTCACTTCAGGTTGACCGTATTTTTTTTTTTAATACTCAAGACATTTCGAGAAAGTTTTAATTTTTTTTTTTAATGTTTTATTTATTTCTAGGAGAGAGAGAGAGACAGCGTGAGCAGGGGAGGGTCAGAGAGAGAGGGAGTCACAGACTCTGAAACAGGCTCCAGGCTCTGAGCTGGCAGTCAGCACAGAGCCCGACGCGGGGCTCGAACCCACGAACTGCAAGATCATGACCTGAGCGAAAGTCGGACGCTTAACCGACTAAGCCACCCGGGCGCCCCATCGAGGAAGTTTTAAAGAAGATGTAAAAATAACCAAAATTAAAGAAGGTTTGTGAGCCCATGTTTCTCTAAGTTAGTGGTTAGTCCTGAAGACCAGCTTTGGGCCAACCACTCCTTGCTGATTTGTATGAAGAACGCACAGGGACAGCAGTGTTCTCCATGTGGAACTATGCTTTCCTCGCTTCTGTGAGGAAGTGCAATAGTCTGAGACAACAGCCCCGCCAGATATACTTACAGTCCGCAGTGTTTGCTGGGACCTCTTATCTCCCAGCGGTTCCAAAAGGTGATGGTCTTTTTTTCTTTGTGCAAAATGTAAATATATATAAATAGAATCTCTCTAATATTGACATTTAACAAATAATACATTTTACAAGAATAATTTTCTTATAGATTTATTTACAGACAAAAATATATCTTCTTTGTCCATGAAATATGGAGATTCCTAGATCTCTTGAACTTTTGGTAATGGCAGATTCGACTCTATGCTTTTGCAGTTAATTCTGTTCTGTCTATTATGTTAAACAAATTCTAGAAATATGTCTTATCCAGCTTAAAATAAAATGCATTTAGGTAAGTGCATTCAAAGATAGAATGGTGTCATGAGGCATCAAGAGAAAAGGGTGAAATTTAGTCTAATGATAGTTTCAATATGGTTAATGATGAATAATAATTGATATTAATGAGATAGCAAAAATAAATTTGAGCATGAAGAATAGATATGCAGGAATACCGGGTGCTTTTTACATTCTTGTTATTCTTCATTCAACTGAATGCAGATTGTAATTTTTTCCAGTTTATTTCTATGGAGAATAATTTTGGTAAACTATTTAGAAAAATTTTCCCCATATTTCCACACCCTTTCTTTCATTGTCTATATTCTATTATCTTCAGATAATATCCATTTAAATGTTCTTTATATCTTAACTATGGCACTATTATTAGTAACATTGAAATATCTGCTTCCCTGAATGTACAATTAGATTTTTTCCATCAATCTTTTCACTGAAAAAAAGGTAAAGTAGCAAATTGTTGTTGAATATAATTACACCATTCAAAATTATAAGTTGATTAAAAAAAAAAACCCACATATAAAAAATACAACATTTCATTTACTCATTGAGCCAAAGCTGACCATCTCACAGCTCATGCCCATGGACCTCACTGTGGAAATACCAAGTATTGCAGTAAGGCTACAAATAATGAAGGAATTCCAATTTCGGTTGTTCTCAACTCTGTTTCCTCCTCATGTAGGTTTTTTAGAAAGTAAATTAAACTAAATTTAATCTGCTAAATTAAAACATCTCCTGAGCCATGCAGCATTATTTAAGTAAAGGTCCGTTTCAGGGTTTCCTTGGTTTGTTTTTGTTTTCTGATATTCCTTTGACAGATGTAAGAGTAAAGTGGCTGCACCTCAGGCATGCGGTTATTTCCAGATGAGAATCCTCTGCCTGCTCATGTCCACCAGGGATCGAAGCTGCAGCAGAACTCGTGAGCGTGCAGACGTCCCAGACTGTGCAGGTGAGGGACAGCTAACTGCTATCAAAATCTAAGACAATTGAAACAAGATGGGTTGATTTATTTGTATTCTAGTCTGTCAGATCCAAAATAAGCACTCTGGGCAACAAAAGGCTTTCCTCTAAGCAGTGATTCAAAGTCTTGACTCCCCAGGTTTAGTGGTTTTGTTATTTTCAACACATGACATGCTTCCCATATCGTCCACTCCATTCCGTTGGCCACACCTGTGTGTGACAAGAGGTGGAGATGCCATTTCCCTTGCTCCCAGAAGGAAGGAGAAAGGTGGATTTAATTAGGATCCAGCAAGGCTCTGTGCGAGGACAAGGGCTTCAGTAAAATGTGTGTGTTCAGATGCTAAGAACAAGTTGATTCTGTTCCCAAATGGCAAAGGTCACTACACAGTTGAGGACATCGATTCTTCCATGTTTAAGAACCAGAGGTCATATAAAATATCTGATTACAGTTCTGGATCCGAGTCCCAGAAAATGTCTGAATATGTAAATATTGCATATGCATGTACAGTGTAAGTATATATAGTCTACAGATTAACAGCTATTTGTTAGAGTTACCACATTGGTCCTCCTAAATCCCGATCATCTGAATCAGAAGGACATGAGCTCAGTCCCTTCTCAAATCAAAGACAGACCTTAAAAAAAAAAAAACAAAAACAAACAAACAAAAAAAAAAAACATTTAAGGACCTCTTAGAATCTCAAGGAAGGAAACTTAAGGAATGGGCACAAGAAAAGTATTTCTCATCCCAAGTTACAAAGGAAACATATCTAGTTATGATCAAAATGCTATACTTTGATTTCCCCTCAGAATGAGATAGCTTTTCTATCAAAAGTTTTGCATCTTTAAAACTACTGTAGTTTTTTTAATTCAACAACAAAAAACAAAACAACAAAAACCCAGAAATAACCCAGTAAAATGGGCAGAAGACCTGAATGCATATTTTTCCAAAAAAGACATCCAGATGGCCAGCAGACACATGAAAAGATGCTCGACATCACTCATCATCAGAGAAATGTCATCAAGAACCATATCACCTGACGCCTGTCAGGATGGCTAAAATCATCGTCGTGTTAAGTCCTAAGTCACAGGAGTGAGCTTCCGCGCAGTACAGGCCGACACCCAAATGCGCTCCTGCCCCTAGGCCCCCATTTCTCGTGTGTGGTTCTTACGGTGAGGAAGGCTGTTGTCCTGAAGCAGGATCGCACATCCCCATTTGGGCTGCGCTGAGCCCCGACACGGTCATCGGCCTGAAGGCCGTGAGAAGAGGTGGATGGGCCGTACCCTCCCCGGCCTCCCCTTGGATGAGGTCCGCAGGGCGCAGGGCAAGCCAGGGGGCTAGAGGGCTAGAGCCTGTGGGCTCGTGGAGCTCAGCCTCATGGCACCGATATCGCCCTCCAGGTCACAGGCTCTGTCCCTCCTGGGGACACTCTGCACAACTGTCAGCCAGCCTTCTTGCAACTCAGCCTCCCTTACAAGCAGACCCCAAACCCGACTTTCTCTTGCCAGAGCATGAGGCTCTTTTTAAACTCTTTTTGGGCTGGAAGTGGGGGTGTCTGGCTTTTATAACATCCCTCAAGATGGTAGTCGGATGATTTTCCACAGGCTTTCAAGACAGTTGGAAGAAGCTGATAATTTGACGATCCTTATGTTTTTCATCGTTGACTGGAACGGCAGAGCTCATAACCTAAAGCTCCCCTTTGTCCAACCTATGATGGGAAGCGTCCATCTTTAGGGGCTAAGCATGCCAGGGATAAGGCTCTCCACTGACCCCCAGCGAAGGTCCTCAGGACCCGCTGAGCAGGGAGTGACCTGTCCAGAGCTCCATCTCAGAGTCTGCTTGCTACTCCCAAATGTGTCCAAGTCTTAGCCTGACTTTTATACATACATATGTACACACACACACACACACACACACATATACACACACAGAAATAGACCCAACACAAAGACTTCTGTAATGATAGTTTATCTGGAAGATAATATAAGAGTGGGTATGGGGGGAGGGGTGACATCCGTTCTGAAACTGTACAGTGACACACACCAAGCTTTTTAGATATACTTGAGTTTGTGTATATGTATGTATATGCTAAATTCTTAAAATACTAATGCATTTTTATAAATTAACTCACTCTGATAGACATTTGCCGTTTTCCTCTCTGTTTTGCATTTTCTTCTGAATTTTCCATTTATCTTCACTTCTTTCATTTCCTGGCTGAGATAGGGATTGTTCCTCCCTCCCCCCACACCTTATACAAAGAGTTACCAAATCCTATCAAACTTCCCTTCAAGTATCTTTGAAACGCACCCCTACTTTGATTCCAATGTCACCATCTTAGTCCAGACCCTATCACCTTATGAGCAGATTATTTCAAAAGCTGGTTTATGGCTGCTGCCTTTCCATTTTAACTTCTCTTGGATATACATTTAATTTATCCAGAAGCGAGAAATAGAGTTGGTCTAATACAAAAACATTTTCATGATGTAGACCTCTTGCTAAATGAATTTGATGACTTCTCATTTTCTAAATGTGAAGCTTATGCTCTGTGTTGCTGCCATTTTCATGATCCAGTTTCAGCCTGGCTCTCCAGATATGTCTCTTTCTCCATCACAGCGGATTTTCTCCTTTCCGACAGAACTGTGATCCTTGTTTGCAAAATCACCATTTATTCCCATTGCAATGCCTATGATCATGCAAAGGTGCGTCCTTCACACCTGGAATGTTTTCCTTGCTTTCTCTCTGCCAAACACCATAGATATGACTACTCTTTCTTTAGAGTCTTTTCTGACATCACTGGCCAGGCTTCTTTCTGCAACGAATCAACTCAGAGTCCTCCAGAGCTGTGCTCCACATTCTGTCCGTGTGTGCCATTACTAACAATCTCTTTTATGTTTACACCTCGCCTCCTCAGTTAGGTTCCAATCTTACTCAGCAGAGCTTGAAGCTTATCCCAAAATTCTGCAAAATTGTATGTCCTAGAAATCAGGAGAATCTATCAAACACAAGTTTATCCTACCTCATTTCATGTATTTCTTTATTCTCCACTCAACTTCAAAGCTGGAAAGTAACAAACCGTGTTTTATTCATATGAAGTTTATGAGTAGTGCACCAAACTTCAAAGGTCAAACTTCAACATTAATCTGACGAGCTACAACACCTCATAAAAATAAATGAGGTAAATAATAATGGAATCTAAAATGTTTGTGCAACATACAGATGAAAAATGGCCTGGCATAAACTATTATTTTAGGATCCTGAATATATTACAGTATATTGTTTAGTATTAAAGTTGTGAATAAAAGCTTTTTTATGATATTGTTGTCAGGGAAAGAATAACATATAACTTAGAGGCTAAATATTTCATATATTCTTTATCTATATTTAATTTTTATTTTGAGGAATGTGATGTGCTTTATCCTCGGTCAAAATTGCCAGAGTAGGAGGCACGTTTTATTTTACTTTTTAGATGTCCTGCCTTAGCCCATTAAGGGCTACATAAATACAGGCGGCTTGACAGAACAGCGCTCAGGGCCTCACCTAATTCAGGCATGAGATGTCAACTGTCTTCTGAAATAGCGAATTAGAAATGGAGGGATTGGGCAAAAATGAGTAGGAATTTCTAAGTAAAATCAGGAGGGACTCAGGACTAGGCCTAGGAGTTGGCTAATACCGTCCGGTGACTGGGTGTTAAACTCAAGCGGACTCAGTGCCCAGATGTGTAATCCCTCTTGGGTGACAAGAAGAGGAACCCCAAGGACTCAGGCTCACAGAATCTGGAAGCTGGCAGACAAAATTCAGACGCAGGGGGCGGGCATGCAGTCTTGAAAGACAGGGACTCAAAACCATAAAGTAGAGGCAGAGCTCTGTACCTGGGATGGAGGCTGTGCTGCTATGAAGGAAAGTAATTTGAACCAAAGAGAAGGAAAAAAGGTTTCCAGTGCAACTAATACGAGTCTGCTACCCACTCTGCAGAGGTCAAAACCTTCTGAGGGCAGGAGACCTTTAATGTGGTTATCTTAGAAGTAACTGAAAGGAGACTTATAGGGACATAAGAACTTGGGTTGAGAGTCTTTCATTCAAAACCTCACTGGATGGAAGGACAGAGAGCGATTCCTTGTAATATTTTTAACTGAGGGACAACACATGGTAAAGTGTATGACGTGTACTGAGCCTGAGTGCACAGCCTGATGATCATTTCCACAAAGATGCACCTGGAACTGGCTCCCATGAAGACATGGAACAGCCAGCTAGATCCTTCTCTCATGATTTCTCAGTCAATGACCTCCCAACTCCAGGGCAGTTAACCCCTCTTCTGACCCCCAACGCTCAATGCATTGGTTTCCTATCTGATCTTTATGAAAATGGTGGATCCAATACAATCTCATTCATATTGCATGATGCTCTGATCAACATGACATCTCAAAATTGTTTGCAAATCCATAGCCCAGTCTTTATGTAGGGCACCCCATGGTGCATGGACAAAACAAAATTTAATTATTTACACTCCTTTAGATGGGAACTGTGTTTTGTTGTTTTCTCCTATGCTGTGGTATCCTCACAAAGCTTCTCTGAGCCTCGCTGTGCGTGTGTTTGGGGCAATGTCTATAGTCACTCTCTGGGACAGTTAGCAGGAGTGCGGTGACTGGGTGCTGGAACAGACCTCACGTCCAGCCCAATGCTCACTGCCTACCCACCATCCGTCATGGTGGGCTCCGCTCTCTCCAGCAATGTATGCAGGCTCTGGTCCCTCTGTGCTGTTCTTCACGCCTGCCAAAATTTTCCAGGTTCCAATACTTTCTCCAATATTCACAACATTATTGTGGTTTGTTGGTTTGTTTCAAGTTCAGCCCTACTGATGCGTCTGTAGAGGTAACACATTCTGGCTGCAGTGTACATATTCTTGAAGAATAATGTTGCTTGCTGAGGCCCTTTGCCAATAGCTAATTGGGCATTTGGACATTATGTTCTACTCTGAGCTGGTCCGATGCTGTTTTGACCATAATTTTGTTTGTTTGTTTTATATTTTTTATTTTTTAATTTAAGTTTTTAATATTTCATTTATTTCTGAGAGAGAGAGAGTGTATGAGCAGGGGAGGGTCAGAGAGAGAGGGAGACACAGACTCCAAAGCAGGCTCCAGGCTCTGAGCTAGCTGTTAGCACAGAGCCCGAGGCGGGGCTCGAACCCACAAACCATGAGATCATGACCTGAGCCGAAGTCGGACGC
Source organism: Hyaena hyaena (assembly GCF_003009895.1). Taxonomy (NCBI): domain Eukaryota; kingdom Metazoa; phylum Chordata; class Mammalia; order Carnivora; family Hyaenidae; genus Hyaena; species Hyaena hyaena. The sequence continues at coordinate 557,328 of NW_024081178.1, forward strand.
TTAACCGACTGAGCCACCCAGGTACCCCTCTTTGTTTGTTTTTTAATGTTCTCTTACTGCCTTATTAGAATTCTGTAAAAAGGCACAATATGAGACTTTTGTTGAAAAGTTTGGCAAAGCCCTGCTTCTGCAGGCAGTACCTGAGAATCTGAAGCGATCCTTAGCTTACTGCCAGAGACACTGAGGAACTCAGACAGGTCACAGAGATTGCCCTGAGTTCAAAATGTGTTGGAAATAATGGCTTGGATTCTGACTGAGCTGCTACGTCTCCATTTTACTGTTGACCCAGAAAACAAACAGTACGGAGGTCGTGTGCTCTGGTATGGGGGTGACAGTGAGCTCCATTACATGTCTTTTGGCTCTCACGAGGGTGGGGCGCCCAAAGCTGAGAAGCCTTGGCAGCCCGTGTGAGGAGGCCAATACCTGGCCAGGGGGCCGAGGGCTATGGGCTTCCCACCTTCCCAGCACCAGGACCGGTGAGGGACAAGGCACTGGGCACCCACCAGGTCATCAGGTTCATCATTCCCTTTGAGCACAGTCACATATGCTTCTGTCCCTTTCCTCAACGTGACAGGTGCAGGCACACCACACAGAAGCTAACCTCTAGTCGTGGTGGGAACAAAAGGCTAACCAAGAAAATTAGGTCTGGGGTCACACAGGTATGTTAGTGTGTCCAATTTACACAACCTACTTTCATCCTTCATGCGACATCAAGAATGACACTGAAAATAGAATGTGACCCTCAATATAAGTGAGAAAAGAGCAAAATGAATCATGGATTTTGTTCACATTTGCAAAGATTATATATAAAATTATATATTATAAATGCTATAATTAGGGGCGCCTGGGTGGCTTAGTCGGTTAAGCGTCCGACTTTCGCTCAGGTCATGATCTCGCGGTTCGTGGGTTCGAGCCCCGCGTCGGGCTCTGTGCTGACTGCCAGCTCGGAGCCTGGAGCCTGTTTCAGTCTGTGACTCCCTCTCTCTCTGACCCTCCCCTGCTCACGCTGTCTCTCTCTCTCTCTCTCCTAGAAATAAATAAAAAAACATTTAAAAAAAATTTATAAATGCTATAATTAATAATTGCCTGGTAGGGGCTCCTGCGTGGCTTGGTAGGTTGAGCATCCGACTCTTGATCTCTGCTCAGGGCATGATCTCACAGGTCATGAGTTTGAGCCCACGTCAGGCTCTGTGCTGATAGTGCGGGGCCTGCTTGGGATTCTCTCTATATCTTTCTTCCTCTTCCCGACTCGTGCCCTCTCTTTCTCTCAAAATAAATAAATAAGCTTAAAAAAATAATTGCCTGGGGAACAACTTTCCTAATTGCAGAAGAGATAAAAATAGAATAACTGTTTCAAGATATTTCAATACATGGATGAAATTTCAGTACCAAAGTAATTCAGTCAAATTTACTAGAGTGTCTTTGCATATGGATTATAAATCCCATCCCCTAAGGTAACCACGAATACAAAGAGTGAATGTTCCTTTTTTTTTTCTAAAACCTATAAAGTTCTGGGTTTCCATTAATTTGAATAATTACCTGAAACTAAAAGGTCACAGTTATTACATTGAACTGACTAAATTAGCAGAGTTCATATTTATTGTTTGGAGCCTGTTAAAATGTGGTTAGTCTAGTGCACAGTCTAGCATCACTAAGCCCTCCATGATAGAACTTCTGGAATTTCAAAGTGTGTGTCAGGCAGGATCAGTTCTCAATGAGATGTTCACACTTGGGTATTATTTTAGAGGTATGTACATGCATAAGAGATATGTAAGTGAACAGAAAACAGTGGTTTTCAATTTAATGTTATTTTCTCTTTTTTTAAAGTTTGTCTATTTTGAGAAAGAGAGAGTGAGAGAGCAGGGAAGAGGAGGAGAGAGAGGGAGAGAGAGAATCCCAAGCAGACGGTCAGCGCAGGCCCCGACACAGGGCTTGAACTCATGAACCATGAGATCATGACCTGAGCCAAAACCAAGAGTCGGAAGCTTAAGAGACTGAGCCACCCGGGTGCCCCTCCCCCACACCATGTTATTTTCATCATTTGTGTAGGTCATACCAAGAAAGACAGACCTGAAGACCACCTGGGTGGCTCGGTCGGTTAAGTGTGCGACTTTGGCCTAGGTCACGATCTCGCCGTTTCTAAGTTTGAGCCCCACATCGGGCTCTGGGCTGACAGTTCAGAGCCTGGAGCTGCTCCAGATTCTGTGTTTCCCTCTCTGTGTGCCCCTCCCCCATTCACACTCTGTCTCTCTCTCTCTCTCTCAAAAATAAACATTAAAAAAAGAAATGACTGACCTGAATTCCTTTTTTTTTTTTATATTGTCTTTGTTCCAGGTTAGAGCGCCCTTCATGGTGTTATCCTTACAAAGCCACAGCACATACACCTATCTTTGGCCTGGGAGGGCTTCATTAACACAGACATCTGGGGGGGTACTTTGCCTGAGGGGTCATGCTCCACGGTAGGTAGATCCCGTGCCTCCGTTTGACTCTGCCACAACTAGCTTATGATCTTGAGTGAACGTCAACCCCTCCCAGGTTTGCTTCCTTATTTGTGAAATGAGACCAAAAGAGCTCTGGTTTTGAGACTTTGGAGTATGGGAGATTTTTTTTCAAAGTCAAAAAACAACGTTCAGAGGCCCAACGTATGAGACAGTGAAATAGAGCTGCTGCTCTGCCAGAACTGAGGTCTGGACTTGGTGTCTTCCCCCTTTGATCTGTGGGTGATCTTGAGGCACATTCATGACACCACAGGAAATTATTTTTTTTAAGTGTATATGTTTTTTGAGAGAGAGGGAGAAAGCATGAGCAGGGGAGGAGCAGAGGGAGAGGGAGAGAGAGAATCCCAAGCAGGCTCAGCACTGAGCCCAATACAGGGCTAGATCTCACGTACCATGAGATCATGACCTGAGCCGAAACCAAGGGTCGGAACCAACTGAGTCCCCCAGATGCCCCACACAGGAAAATAGGAAACGGCACCTGGAGTAGACAATTTCTAAACGTGGGGTGACCACCTCCACTCTGCTGGCCTGATCACCAGATGTCCTCTGGTCGGCAGAGCTGGTGACACTTGTTTGGTAACCACTAACTCTTCAGGGCTCTCGGAAGTTACAGGTCCTACAACTATTAGCGTTTTTCATTAGATATAAGTAGTCCGGAGGAGAACATTTATAATCCTTTGTTGGCAAATTGTTATTAAAGAAAAGCTAAATAAATAATGTATCAGTCTGTGTCCAACCAGAAAGCAAAACGCACAGTGATTTAAATAGGGGAAGTTTCACATAAATCAGAGGTAGCAAGCATTTTCCCGAAAGGGCCAGGCAGTACTCATCTCCGCCTTGAAGGGTTGCTCGCCACTGTCACGCCTACTCGTTCCTGCCACTGTAGTGTGCATACATGGGAGGTAAACAAATGTATGTGTCGATATTCTAATAAACTTTTAGATTCAAATATAGGCAGCGGGCCAGACTTGATTTGCAGGCTGTTGCTGGCCACCCTCTGATATACAAATGAATAGGGATCAGTGGGAGTATAACTTTGAAGATGGAAATGAAACCGTAATGGTATTAGGGCTGAGGATTCCGCCCAAGGGAGGACATGCTTTAAGGGGCCCTGTCCTCAGGGCGCCTGGGGGGCTCACTCGATAAAGTGTCTGACTTCGGCTCAGGTCATGATCTCAAGGTTCGTGAGTCTGAGCCCTGAGTCAGGCTCTGCGCTGACAGCTCGGAGCCTGGAGCCTGCTTCAGATTCTGTGTCTCCCTCTCTCTCTGCCCCTCCCCTGCTTGCTCGCACTCCCCCTCTCCCTCTCTCTCTCAAAAATAAACATTAAAGAATAAATAAAATTATTTAAGGGGCCCTGACCTTATGGAAGAAGAGGTGGTTGCAGCCTATTGGATGAAGGCCAAGTCGGCCAGATGCCTCGGCCAGACATGGTCCAAAGTCACTGGGTACCGGGAAGGATGCTGGGGCTCGGTGAGCAGCGGCCGACAGGTGGGTGTGCAGAGAAGTCACACTGCAAGAGGGGAAGCTGGGACACGTGATATCTGCACCAGGAGACACTGAAGAGAGCCCCCCAGGGTGCAGGGCAGTGAGGGTGTGGGAAGGAGCACAGGCGGGTCAGGTGCTTCTAGGAAGGGATGGCGTCCCTGCACCTGCTGGTGGATCCGGGAGCCAGAGAAAACTCCCCCGAAGGGCGTCCTGGGCTTGTGTGCGTGGCTCGGGCCAGAGCAGCTCCGGGCCACCGCACGGAATGGGGCTTGGCTGCCATCTGTCTGGAGCACCAGCCCTGTGGAGTCCCCCCCGCCGCCACGCACGCAGACAGAATGGGAGAGCCGTCTGGGAGCTAGGGTGTGGGAGCTTTTAATTTCCCCAGAAATATGTTACTTGTCACCTCCCATGAGGATTGCTCTCGAACCATTGGCCTCTGCAAAGGTGGAGTTACTAGCTTCCATCCAGGATGAGAATTCACTTCTCATCGCACAAGAGTCCCGGGGTTAAATATCCCTGATAAACACCTGGCCTAACCCCAAAGGAGAAGAAATAACCCAAGACCTCCAGAGGGATTGAAGCTTTCCTTTCTAGGTGTTTATATTGCAAAGGAGATGGCAATGTGACTTGTAAACCTGGAAGTCCCCAGTTAGCCTCCCCCAGAGAGATCACCAAGGGCCCTTCCCAGCCACGGTTCAAGAAACTTTCAGAAGCCTCTTCTCCCTTGGGAAGCAGAGGAAATTCATATTCCCAGGCTCCTTTCCAATGGAACAATTCCACTAGTTCTGTGGGTTGTTATCATTCATCTCTCATCGTGTTGCCTTGGGGAGCTCTGGGGTTGAGGTCACAGATCTCACAATGTTATTCTGACGTGACGTAAGGTCTGACCCAGATAGATGCCTGGTTTCTGAATTCTGTATATCTGTATCTATCATCTATTTGCTGCATCCTCATCTTCACTTCCATCTCTCCACCCATCTCCCTAGCTATCTTTATAATAATAAGAAGAAGAATTAATAATAATATTATCATCATCATCATCATCATCTATCATCTACCTACCTTCTTACCTATCTGGGCAAGTAGGGTAAACTCTATAGTTTCTGACTGAAAAGATCTCTGTTGTCTTTGGAAAGCACTTTCCTGTTAATACGTAAACTTTCTCATTCAACTCCTGTTACAGCTCCTAGGAGGCTGGCACCATTATTCCCACCTGAGAAATGAGAAAAGGGAGGCTCAGAGCAAAGAAGCTTCCTAGCGCCCAGTGGTAGAGAAGAAATGCATTCCCAGTTCCCATTTCCACGCAGTTCTCATTTGTGAGAGAAACCATGGAGAAACAAATAGAGCTCCGAGAAGATGCCTTCAGCTGTCCGGAGCGTCAGGCACCCTGAAAACAGAAGAGAGAATGAAAGAAGACAGAGATCCAAGTGTTCAGACCTACTTACCTCGGGGAACTAAGAGATGGGCCTGAGGAAGTGGATCCACTTCTCACCCACTCTGTGACGACATTGTCATTCTGCAGTAGCTTCCCCGAGCGGCTTGGCACTCCTGGCTTTCCCCAGAGTTTACTTTCTACCGGTAGCCACAGCCTGTAGACAATTCTGAAGAAATGACACAAGGGAGATGCAGAAGCCTGGTCAAATCCTGCACATCTGTAAGAAAAAATACGAAGACCATTTTAAGGTGGATGCCTTTGAATAGACACCATATGTATTCAATAATGTACCTATCAGACGCCTTAGGTTTGTGTAGTAGTGATTACGTATGGCATACAATTTTCCGAAGTCATCTGAGAACACAGAAAAGCTTCTGTGCTAGTTACTTTTACTAGCTTCCTACTCATAGCTTTCCTCCCCAGGTCTGACATTTAAGGCTTTATACTTGCTTATCCCTTGCCACACATGTTAAAACATAAGCGATCTGTGGAGCATATGCACAAAGGGTAGGTAGAGATTACACAGGAAAACAAAAATTAGGAGCACCTGGGTGGCTCAGTCGGTTAAGCGGCCAGCTCTTGGTTTTGGCTCAGGTCATGATCTCACGGTTTGTGGGTTCAAGCCCCGTGTCATTGAGCTGTACTGACCACATGGAGCCTGCTTGGGATTCTGTCTCCCCTCCCTATGTCCCTTCCTCACTCTCTCTCTCTCTCTCTCTCAAAATAAGTAAATAAATAAATAAATAAACGATCGAACGAACGAATGAACAAACTTTTTTAAAAAACCCAAAAATTATATTTTTAAGAAGTCATTATTTTTCACTGGAAAAAATTAAATTTAAAATGAAAGGAGCATTTTATTGACGTTTCCTGTGGAAAAACTCCTCGTGTCATGCGGTGCTTACTGATTACGAAGTTACTTAGAGGAAGGTGCTAATTATGTGGTTACAATACATACCAACAATTTTTCAAAGAAGCATTCTCCCTGAACAATGCAATTATGGTGTAGATGCAGGAATTTAGATTTTTTTCCATCTTAAAAAGCCTCTATTATCAGGGGAGAAAGTCCCTCCATAATGGACCACCTGCAAATGATGCTTAATTTAGCGCTGTTCCATACTTTCAATACATTTTTGTCTTAGTAAAGATTCTCATAAAAACGGTTGATTATGACACAAAGAATTTTTAAAGAGTATTATAAATAAGAAATACTACAATACTTTAGAATAGGGCATTTCAAAGTTAAATTTGATCTATGCAATACTGGTAATTCAAATTGATTCATATAGTGTATAACACATTGTGTGTACAATGTCTTGTGGATAAACATAAAGTAAAATAGTAATAGAAAAATATGATACTCCTTGCCTCTCGCAAAGAAGGACAATTCTGATTGAAATACCTTTTTACACCTTTTCACACTCAAGTACATTGGAAGAGTATAACTATGGTGTTGGGTACAGTGAGGTCATAATCACGAGCTGAGTTGTCTGATCACTGTGCATCAGGACTAAAGTCATATTCAATTGTGTGATGGCAATTACCCCAAAGTCCTCTGGAATACATCCTGAACTCTCTGCTGACAACATAACCATCACTGAGAGACTGGAATTAATTCATGGGCGTTAGAGAATGAGACGGCCTAGCTCTGAAGATAATGCATGATCCTGCTTTAGTTTGAAGCTAATCACATCGTTAAGGACCTTGCAACATACAAAAGTCTTCCTGGCTGTTTTTACACAGAAATTCCAGAACTGATTCAAGAATTTGGGAGTTTGCTCAGGCTAACTTTGTTCAGACACTAATTACTGAACTATGAGAGGAAACTGAACAGTATATTTGCTGGTATGATAAATTATAATATTTGAGGAAACGTTCTATTACATACAGGGAATATATCTAGAAAGAGATGTTAAACTAAACCAAGAACGAATTGATTTTAATACTCAATTAAAATCAGCTTGTCCCTCTCAGATACTTCGAACATTTAGGTGCTTTGAAAAGAAGCTAAATCTTTGTGGCAAAATAATGTAAATGCTCTTTGCCTATCATAGTAATTCTTAATAGTTGTCATTTATGCTGGTGTAATTCACAATGAAAGCTAATTTATTTTTGCAATAAAAATAGCTTTAAAAATTGCCTTACAAATTAATGTGCTTCTAGCCTACTTCTTTTGAGAACTGTGCCGTCTCTAATGCAGTAGAAAAAGTCATCAAGGCAATCCTGTAGTTCTTGGCAAAGCCTATTAATCTCTGAGAAACCCAAAAGTAGCGTTGATGATTAAGGTGATGTGTGTAGAGTCATTCCTTACCAACTTTAAGCTGGGGCTACGGAAAACTTTTGTATACTATATAGATAGATAGATAGATGATAGATAGATAGGTAGATATAGATATAGATATTTGCCATGTATTTTTTTGTGTAGACGTACAGATTCTACACATATATGCATATCATATATACACATATGATATATACATGTGCTGTGTATATGTTATATATGAATATATTCTGTTTCTATATAAACATACAAACATACTCTTTTCCCAAATAAAGGTATACTAATTTTAGAAGATTTGTAGAAGCACTAAGAAAATTCATGAAGTATTCCCACTACTTTCAAAGATGACTTTTTGCCATATAAACAGGCAGAATTTTTTTAAGCCAAACTCTGAAGGTGAGGCAAATGTAATCAAAGCAAGATTTTAAGGACCCAAATCTTGCACTGAATGGTAGAATTCTCACAGGCCATGCCAGCTGGAAGTTAGGGGGCTTCTTCTGTGCAGTCTTGGTATTGAGGGCTAGGCTGCTCTGGGAAAAACACCGGTTAGCTCGGGAAAAATAGAGTAGGAATTTATAAAACATGGGCTTAGAAATATTATTTTGACCCAAGAGGCTCTGTATAAAGAGCTTGTGGTTTTGTGGTCGGGCCGCACTTCCCAGGTGGTAGTTATTGATTCTGTCGATCAAAATACAGATTCTGTCGATCAAAATACAAACTACAGAAAAACTGATTGTGCTTAAAAACAATATTCTTCTCAGAAGGCACAAGTTTCTGAGTAATTCCTCAACTGGAATCTTAATGAAGAGTTTTAATAATTCCAACCAATATTTCTTTGTACATAGCCTGTTGCATCATAATACAACACGGTTTTGACTCACTGTTTAAATATTAAATGGCCATATCATTCTGGATGGTCTCTGAGGCGCTTTCCAGATTTTTAAGTCTTCAGTACTCTGGAATGGATGGAGATCAGTAGGAAAACTGACATTTCAGCTGATCCACGAGTGACGGGTCTTTCTGACATCTCGGACGACGCTTGGCTCTTCCTGATCACAACTTGAAGAGTCAATGGAACAATGATTCCACTCCGGAGGCTTTCCGGATGCGTTTGTCAGAAGCGGGACATAGTCAGCAGACGCTTGCCTGAGCCCAGCGTAACGCTCCTGATATCACAGTTGATACCTTTGCTTTTCTTGGCCAGTTTCTTTTGGAGAGAAAGATTGCTGCCGAGACGGTCACAAAGTTCACAGTAGGAGACGTAAGGTAACCGCGGAGATGAAAGCCCACCACGTCTATGCAGGCGTGTGCTCCAGAACGTGGCACTTACCGAAGGACCAAAACCAAGTGAAATTCAATACGTTCCAGTCATAGAGAAGTTCAGAGCACAGATGTGTAATGAAGGTACATTTACGCGACGGCATGTTCCAGAAAATGATGAGAGAAAGAGACTGTAGGCCAGGTCTATTCAAGGAGATCAGTCTGTACTCACTCTATGAAGTAGAGACGGTATCAGGACGGAGAGAAGTGGGTGAAAGTCAAGCCTCTGACTAACAACAGAGAGAAAGTGACACCCATCAGTTTGTTCACCTCAGAGCGCGGGCAGGCCCTGTAGGAAATTCGGATGGATAGAGTAATCTTTAAATCAATATGCTCTGTTGCTTTCCGTCTCTGCTATCAGGATTATTTCCTCTTCCCACAGTCTCCAGAGCAGGCCAGTCAACAGTCACACCTTCCGGGGGCAGGGGGGCAGTCCTGTGAGGAGAAGGTCCTGAGGCAATGTCATCCCTGAAGACTTAGCTATACTCTTTGTGTTTGAAAGACTAACAGTTTTTAAAGTTTATTTTATTATTTACTTTGAGAGAGAGAGAGAGAGGGGTGGGGAGGGGAAGAGAGAGGGAGAGAGAGAGAGACTCCCAAGCAGGCTCCATGCTGTCAGCACAGAGCCCAACATGAGGCTCCATCTCATGAACCAGGAGACCATGACTGGAGCCGAAATCCAGAGTCAGACGCTTAACTGACTGAGCCCCGAGACTAATACATTTAGGCACGTGGGGCGTCTGGCTAGCTCCGTCTGAGGCACGTGTGACTCTAGATCTCAGAGTCTCGAGTTCAAATCCCACATTGGGTGGAGAGGTAACTTAAGATGTATAAATACAATTAGATCATAGATTATTAGATCAAAGAGGTCATATAACTGAAAAAGTATTGACCAAATTCAGTTCTAAGAAGCATGAGTTTTAAGTTTTAGAAAGTATGTCCCTTAGAATTCTCATTTTGATTTTTCCTCTCTCCCTGTGTTCATAATAGCTTGAAAAATGTGTGAACAGACATGGAGAAAACACTTTGTATTACTTTTAGCCTAAAATAAATAATATTTTTTTAAAGAGGGAGGAAAGTATCTCATCCTGGGAAGTAGTTTACTGGGTCCCAGAGAAAATATTATTCTCTGAAAAGAGAATGTCCTTGGGACACCTGGGTGGCTCAGTTGATTGAACGTCCGACTGTTGATTTCAGCTCAGGTCATGATCCCAGGGTTGTGGGGTGGAGCCCCACGTCAGGCTCTGCATTCAGTGTGGAGCCTTTTTGGGATGCTCTCTCTCTCTCTCTCTCTCTCTCTTTCCCTCTGCCCCTCTTTCTCTTTCTCTCAAAATAAATAAACCTAAAAAAAGAAAAGAGAAAATAGAGTATGCTCCATGTCATCTTGCTCCCTTCAGAGTAGAAATGATGTATTTTATAGAATTGTGTATCTTTGATTTTAGTCCTGATTTTAATCCATTCATGACCTTAGCTCCCTATCATTATTAAGCTAACTTGCAGGTTGTTGATAGGTATTTCTGACTTTCCTGTTTTTTCTTATAGAACTTACAATGAGGTGAACAACTCTCTTACTTTCTTTAAAATAATTAAATGTTATTCTCAACATATTGCCAAAAATAGAGGGAAGTGAGAATAATGTCGCTAAAGAGTAAAACTATTATTTTTGGAAACACAGTTGTCCAGATTTATAATACTTCAGTGACATTTATCTATAGTTTCATCTTGTTTTTAAAAATGGTTAAAAATAATTAAGAGCATACATCCAGAGTAGATCTTAAATCTCTCTTCCCTCTTTATTTCTATGAAATACTAGCCTTTTGAATGAAAACTGTGGGAGACTAAGGAATACGTCATGTTGTCTGTGTTCAAAGTAGCTAAGAATTGGTTTTAAAATAAAAGCAATTGAGCCTTTGATGATCTTTAATCTTTACGGAATAGCATTTCAGGTTTCTCCTCATATTGGTGGATATTATTGACTTTCTTATATTCAGACTGTGAATGTAGGAAATGTAGAAGTGACCTATAAATAAAGCCCATGGTCTAGAAAAAATAAAAACAAACAGATGCCAACCCAGAATGTTAATGAGGTAGCTTCTTTCCTAGTAGGGTGATAATATTTTAGGAATGTATAAACTCAATCCCTTCTCCATAATTGTACCTATTTTTCTTTTCACTGGCCTTCAGTATAAGATTTAAGTTAGGTACAGGGAAGAATTCATTCCTTTAATGATCAGCAATTCAACTAGAGAAGAAATAACCAAAAAATCCTGTAAGTGTCCCGTATGTTTTGAAATTATAAAAATATGTTTCTGAACATTCCAGTTACCCAAAACATAGAGGTGACAATAGAAATATTGTTAGCTGAACGACGACAAATAGGACATAACTTTCGTAATGTGACAAGGAGGATCTCTGGAAACATCCGACAGCAAACATCCCTGGTGAAGTTGAAAATCATGTCCTTTGAAAGCAGTGACGGGAGAGAATGCCCCTGACCTCAGCCTCCTGAAAACCACACCGCGACTTCTGACCAGCACAGAGAGCCAAGAGATACAAGCACAGAACCAAAAAGGCACAGCTGAGAAAGGAAGGACAGAACGTCACTCTCTAGTGACCTGATTACCTGCACGGAACATCTGAAAAATGAGAATTAAGAAAACTTTTATATGGTCGCTATACATACGACATCCCGTGTAACACAGCAGCGTAGTCTAATAACACTCGTATGGCATATCACTTAATAATACAGGAATCATGCCATCTAGGAAGGACCGTGAAGGCTGCGGAGACACCCCCTCGTCACACACACCTCTACTTTTCCGGGGAGGCGTGTGCAGGCTCCCACGGAGGGGGCTGCAGGGACCCCAAAGAGCCCTGACTTACTTCTGCTGCCAGATTCACGCTAAGTTTCATGAAAATGACTCAATGTTCCATACTCTCTTTTTGAGTTTCATAACGGTAGAAACATAATTATTTTCCGCTTCTGGACATTATTCAGTTATTCATGCTCTGTGACCAGCGTTTCTGTCGCCACAGACGCCCCCGGGAAACTAATACAGATGTGCACTGCGTAGGCGCGTCCGCGAGACGCCTCGCGCGCGCCAGGCGGCGTCGGGACGCGTGTCGACGGCGTTCTCTGTGAATGCGGGGGAGGCGCCGCGCGGGAGGCACCCGCCTGTCTGGGGGCCGGACGCTGTCGCGCGGATGGGCCCGGCCCGGGTGCCCGAGCGCCGCCGAGGGGCGCCCTCCACTTACGCCCGAGCGGGTGCGGCCGCCGCCCTCCTCCCTCCCCTCTGTCCACACTCGCTCTCTTGCTGATCCGCCTTGGATCCGCTTGTCCGGGGCCACCAGGCTGGAGAAAGGACATTTCACGGAGCCAATGGAAGAGCTAGAAGTTGTTTCACTGGATCATACAATGTTCTGTGCTTTCGATTTCAATTTCTTTTTCGAAACGGATGTCTCTTCAGAGCTTCTCATCGGTTTCTTTATTTCGCTTTGTTTTGTTTTCCTCCTGTTTCCTCCACATCCAAGTGAGTTGAGACGCTCAGAAATACGAGTCGTCAGGGGCGCCTGGGTGGCTTAGTCTGTTGAGCGTCCGACTTTCGCTTAGGTCATGACCTCGCGGTTCGTGGGTTCGAGCCCCGCGTCGGGCTCTGTGCTGACTGCCAGCTCAGAGCCTGGAGCCTGTTTCAGTCTGTGACTCCCTCTCTCTCTGACCCTCCCCTGCTCACGCTGTCTCCCTCTCTCTCCTAGAAATAAATAAAACATTAAAAAAAAAAAAAAGAAAGAAAGAAACACGAGTCGTCCGGCCTACACCTTCCTCTAGGGAAGGGGCTCTCGTCATCACGTGTGACCTAGGTCACAGATCACTTCAAGTGCGGCCTTGTGGTATCCGGGTTAGAGGCTGGATACCCACCCGACTGAAACGCTTTCAACTGACCCGAAAATGCCGCTCTGCACGATTCTAAAAGGGGGAAGGCGTCTAAGCAACGATTCGGGACGGCTGGAGATGCCCCTAAGGAGGCAGGACTTAACTACGGCGTGCGGACGGGACACAGACCGCTTTGCACACTGTCGTTTGGAAGCAGGATTGTGCCACCGTCTCCGTCCTCCAGCTCGGTGCCAGTCGCCGGGTTCCGCCTCCGCCGGCCCCTGCGCCTGCTGCTGAACCAGGACCTGCCCTCCTCGCCCGGGCGGCCCTCCTGTTCCCGCACCGAGAGGCTCGGGCCTCGGCGGCCCCTCCGTCGCCCGCCTCCCTCCGGACCCTTGGTGACGCCACGTGCAGCTATGAAGGTAACGTCACTGCCCCAAGGGCAGGGCGTTGACAGCCTCCCGAAGTGCTCAGGGCGCGTCCGGGGCTGCCCTTCCCGGGCCTGGCGCTCCCTGCGCCGCCCGCTCTGCGCCCCCGAGTCGGCCCCTCAACGTGTGCCGCGTGTGCCGCCGTTTCCCTGGAGCCCCCGCTGTGCTGCTGCGGGGTCACACCCAACGTGTCCGAGACCTGTGGCTCCAGCGGGCGGTTGGGAAACAGCGACCGTCAGCACCGCTTACGGCCCGGAATTACCCACCGACAGAGGGACTGGCTGCCCTGGGGGTGGGCCGGGCCCCCAGCGGCGGTTCTGGAGGGGGGTGGCCAGGGAGCCGTCGCCTCCCCACGGTGCCTGCCTCTGGCTCCCCCCCCCCCGCCCCCCGGCTGCCATGGACGGCCTCCTGGGGTGTCCCCGCCGGCCTTGATCCAGAACACTTGTTCCGCGTCGGTCCCGCTGCCACACAGGAAACTCAGGCCCGTCTGCCCTGATTCCTTCCGCTACCATCTCATTGCCTTTTGAAATTTTCTCTTCCTTTCTCTTTCTTTTTCCCTTTCTCTTTTCTTCCTTCCTCCCTCCCTCCCTTCCTTCCTTCTCTTTCTTTCTTTCTTTCTTTTCTTTCTTTCCTTCCTTCCTCCCTCCCTTCCTTCCTTCCTTCCTTCCTTCCTTCCTTCCTTCTTTCTCTTTCTTTCTTTCTTTCTTTCTTTCTTTCTTTCTTTCTTTCTTTCTTTCTTTTCTTTCTTTCCTTCCTTCTTTCCTTCCCTCCTTCCTTCCTATTTCCTTCCTTCCTTCTTGTTTATTTCTTATTCTTTCTTTTCCCCAAAAACCATTCAGCTATCTGCAGATCTTTGTTTTCCAGTCTCCGTTCAATTTAGGAAGATTAGAATAAATCAGTTAAAAAAATAAATCCCAGGTTTTCGCTGACACAGTAGCTGTGGACCTTACTATGGCACAAAGGCAGAAATAATGTTTTACTGAGGGAAACAGTAAACGTATATATTTCTGGGAGGGGCTAACACGAGGACCCCACACTTAGGCAATTCCACCCGGTCTATGAGAACGGGTAGGTTTCAGATTTGTCTGAAAGGTCCCAGGGGTACTTTGGATAGTGGGGCAAGTAATACCCGAGAGAAGCATGTTAACTCCTGGTTCCATTTCATTTACTTCTTTAAGAGTCCAAATAATTTTCAGGCAGGTGAGTGCCTCAGCTCAGAGTTTAGAGAAGAATGATGTGCACACATATCCCAACCTGATCTTGTCGGTGCAGCTCACTATTGGAATCTTCGGGACAATGGAGACTCTGAGCCGGGGTGGTTCTGAATCGGTACCGGAGGGGCTACTTTCCACACTGCCCCCCAGGAACTGCAGGGTAAGCCCCCCTCACCAGACCGGGATTGGTAACAGAAGCGGAAGACAATACTTGTGGTACCCTGGTATTTGACCTGAGACAAGACAGCATGTGTCTTCACCCCGATCAAGCAGTGGATGTGGAAGTTACCACGGTGACCTCCCGATGTGACTGCCGTCGTTTTTAATCAGAGCGACGCTTTCGTTGTCTTATGTCTTTCCTTTGTGAAATGCAAAACTAGCCTTTCCTTATAAAATGTTTGTGATACCCAGTATCAAGAACCGTTGGTCTCAGCACAGAAACTATCACAAATGGCTAAAATCTCGGATCTAAAAGAGATACTAAGGTGAGTTTTCTGCTTTAACAGGGTTGTGATTTACATGCCTCTGGGGCTCAGAAAATGGGATTATTTTGAAAAGAATGCACCTCCTGAAATCCTGTTCCACTCTGATGATTTGCATCCTGAAAGGATCGTTTAGAATTTTAACTCAATTTTCTCCATGAAATATACACAGACTGATCAGGTCCATTTTACCTCCCCAGTGTCTTTAAAAACTGCTTTTTATCTTCTTCCACTTCTACTGATATTTCCCTAAGTTTTTCTTATAACAAATAGAATCATCGAATGTAATCTTAACAAAAGCTTGTCTGATTGGATACTAAACCACATGAAAACAAATGCCAGAGAGTCAAAATTCTAATAAGAATATTCAATTTAAAACCAAACTATCAGGTGCCTGTGTGGCTCAGGTCACGATCTCGTGGTTTGTGAGTTTGAGCCCTGCTACAGGCTTCGTGCTGACAATGTGGACCCTGCCTGGGATCCTCTCTCTCTCTCTTTCTAAATAAATAACCAAACGTACAAAAATTAAAATTGTTTCTCTTGAATCGCCTGTAATGAGCTAAGGCCCCACACAACATCAGGTTGAGTACAGGTCTCGTAGTAAAGGAAGACCGACAGGGACAGGGAAGACTTAGCAAGATGCCAGCGTGCGGTGGGACAGCCTTCACGGCGTGGCTGTGTTTTTCTTTATATTTGCAATTAGAATATGTGCATGTTAGCTTTCTGCATATGTGTGTCATTACCTCCAACTAATGCCACTTAATCTAGGTATTTGTATTTATATGTCAAATAAATGATGTGGAGGCGAAAGGTTTGTAAGCACAAGAAACGATTAAAGGCTTCATTCAGGAAAGATTGAAATGACTTCTGGAAAGTCACAGATGAGAATCACGCCCCGTGGCATCAGCTATGGGTTAGACGGAGGCCCTGGCACTTGGTCTAAAATGTCTGACAGCGTAATTGCAACCAGAGATAAAGGAAACCCCGTCTTCCAATCTAATCCAATTTTAACTAAAGATTCTCTGCGCCTGTTGAATGAGGCCTTCGTCGTCATGTCCACAGGATGGTGCCCGTGACTCTGGCAGGGAGCGACCAACAGTTCTGCTTTTAATTCATCTACCTTTTTGTTATCCACAGAGACCGGGAGGTGCCCCGAACCCAGTCCGTCCTGTTTTCTAAATCCCTGGGCTGTGCGGTAGTCCAGCCTCTGCACGTGACAACAGAGTCACCTGTGTTAGACGTACAGGTGCACTTCTACGGACCACAGGCCCCACCCCCAGGGCAGAAGGATGCTTTTAAGGATTTTTCCCCAGCTTTATTTCAGTAGGATTGACAAATAAATTTATATGTATCTATGTAGACAGATACATATATATGCTACATCCGTATATGTATTAGGCTTGTACAATGCAGTGCGTGTGTATGTACACATTGTAAAGTGATTACTCTAATCAACCTAGTTGGCGTAGCCAACCCCTCACTTAGTGTTCATTTTATGCCGTTTTTGACCCTGGAGAACTCCTCTCCGAGCAAACCTCAAGGATACGAAGCACTATCACAGACTAGTCCCGCGCTGGGCACGAGGGCTCCAGGACTGAACCCCTCCTACAACCACAGGTTTGCAGCCTCCCAAACATCGATCCCCCTTCTAGGAAAGTAGCCGTAGGTGAACATTTCCCACCACAAACGGCCCCAAACCCCTGAGAACGAGGACTCCGGGGTATGTAGTTAGTGGCGCTTTTTAATCAATAGCCTGTGACAGCTGGGATTTCAGTCACTTTACATCCACGCATGTGATGAGGAGAGAGGGGATTTGTGGGTACACGGTTCATTCATTCCCTCTCCGAAAAAATTGTCCTGGGTCAGAAACTGATTACGGATGGCCAGCTGCAATGTGTCTTTCCGAGGATAGATTTCTTTCAAGTCTCAAGTCAAGCACAGAATTGAGTGACATGACGCTAGCTGTTGCGTGTATAGACGTGGGAATGCAGGGAATGCCAGCAGAACCCCTGCACGTTTTCACACACGCCTTCAATGCCGCTTCACCGGCAGTCATTCCACCCGCAAGCCTAGTTCAGGCATTTAGCATTTTCTGAAGACTGTCCACGGCTTGTGCAACTTAATACCACATAAAGAATCATATAGTAGGACAATTATTGTCTCTGATTCATAGACGGGAACCATCATCATTGGTTTGCCAAGAAATTTGCCTCATTTACGGACACAAAGACAGAAGCAGAAGCGAGGCAGGAATCCTTCCATAGTTTCTTATGAAAAGCCAAAACACTTTGAAATTGCATTAGACCTTTTGGAGACAAAAGCACATATCGTGGTATTAAAAATCTGATGCTAAGTTCAGTTTCGACTCTTCGTGATAATGTTCCTGTTGACTGAACTTCGTGTGGCAAAACATGGTGGCAGAATTTGAGATTCGAGATTTGGTACTCGGAATGCGTTCTTGCTCGTTTGCCTTCCTTTAGTTCAAAATCCAAAATCTAACTTAAAAAAAAAAAAAAAAAAGACAGCTTGGTATCGAAGGCAGATTCCTCTGCCTTGTCTCCTCTCAGCCACCTATTCATCCCTTCCTGTGTCCTTATTCCATTCCAGGTAGTTGCAAGCCATCTGGGATGTGCATCCTCTTCAGGACAAATGGGATCAGAGTAACCCAAAACGCAGGCCACCTTTGTTCCGCGTTGGAGTCAGCCACTTCCTAGCAATTTTCTAGTTGAAGAGGCAAGAGCCTCTGGGCTGAGAGACGGGTGAACGGAGTAACTTTTACTTCGGGGCTAATGTCCTTTTGAAAGAGATTTGTGAGGTGGAACCAAGGTAGATCTACCCTCCCCGTGGGGTTCCAGGGAACGGGTTTTATTCTGTATCCACACCCTCAAGACCATTGCTAGCACCAGTTCCCGTAGAGACGTGTGTGCGTGTGTGTTCTGCACACTACTGTAATTGGGAGTGTCCCTAGGTAGGTGGGGGAAACAAATGAAAGTACTGTGAAGCCACCTGACGTGGTGGCAGGAGAAACGGGTGCTTTTGAATAATGTTATTTACGGGATCCATGAATTGTATGAGCGTTGGCAGAAGAAACCATACTTTAATTTGACAGATGTCTAAGATTCCCCTGACAAGCTTAGCCGGACATAGTCACTCAGCTTGAACGGAGAAAAAGAATTTGTATTTCTTGAGCAACGGCACTTAAACATCACATACTCAGAGAGGATCATGGTCCACCCATCATTTACCAGCTTGTAAAGATGAAAAACCAAACGCCAGAGTCAGTCTCTTACAACCCCGGTTCCAATCTCTCACATTCCCAGAACAAGCTCTTCGCACTATGTCATGCTCATGGTTTTCAACTTCTAACGAGCAATAGCAAGATAAATAAAACTGTGTTTTATTAATGAAAACATGACCCGCACTTGAAAGAATCAGTTTTGAGTCTGGAAGCAGGTGTTTGGATGCCACTTCGGTTTGCATATGCTGCTTGGTAAGAACATGGCAAGGAAACCCAGTGGAGGGCAAAAGATACACTTAACTTTGAGATTTTCCATCCGTTGAATTGCAAAAGTAGGAGGCGTGCATGGAGGTCAAAGGGCAACATGAATTGCGAACATGTCTGTCGGAGTCTCTTGTCTCCTTCCACATTTACAGTCCTTAGTGGGAACCAGTGGTGACCTTTCCTCTCTTTGGCTCTTCTGAGGGTGACCCCCGTACGCTACAACTCTGCTGTTGAGAGACTGTGCACCCAAGGCCTGAACCAATGGATCAAACTTGGTATCTCTGTCATCTTGCAACGGGACGCAGCACCGTCCATGAAATTGAACCAAGTCCTTAAAGAGCTGACTTCCTGTGTAGGGAATACAGTCATAAAGAACAACATTTTAAAAACACCAGCAGATGGGGTGTCTGGATGGCTCAGTTGGCTAAGCTTCCAACTCTTGAGTTTGGCTCAGGTCATGAACTCACAGTTTCGGGAGATCTAGCCCCAAGTCGGGTTCTGAGCTGACACCATCGAGCCTGCTTAAGATTCTCTCCTCCTCTCTCTGCCCCTCCGCATGCTCTCTCATGCATGTTCTCTATGTCTTTCTCAAGAAAAAAATAAACTTAAAAGATAGCAGAAAGTAGACTTCACAGAATGGGGGATATTCTTTTAAAAAAACAACTCTGTTATAGTTAGCATGCAGTGCGGTATCAGTTTCAAGGGTACACATAGTGATTCGACACTTCCACACACCTCCCTGTGCTCATCACAATGTAAGTGCTCGCCTTCATCACCATCACCTATTTCCCGATCCCCCCGGCCCATCTCACCTCTGGGAGCCATCAGAGTGTTCGCTGGAGTTAAGAATCTGTTTCTTTCTTTTTTTTTTAATATTTTTATTTTATTTCTAGGAGAGAGAGAGACAGCGTGAGCAGGGGAGGGTCAGAGAGAGAGGGAGTCACAGACTGAAACAGGCTCCAGGCTCTGAGCTGGCAGTCAGCACCGAGCCCGACGCGGGGCTCGAACCCACACACCGCGAGATCATGACCTAAGCGAGAGTCGGATGCTTAACCGACTAAGCCACCCAGGCGCTCCAAGAATCTGTTTCTTTATTTCTCTCTCTCTCTCTGTCTCTCTCTGTTTCCCTCTCTCTCTCTCCCCTTTGCTAGTTTGTTTTGTTAGAATGCGGGATATTCTAAAAAACAACAGACCTGGGGCACCTGGCTGGCTCAGTCTGAACAGTGTGTGACTCTTGATCTTGGTGTCATGAGTTTGAGCTTCCCCTTGGATGGACAAATTACTAAAGACAAAGACACTTAAAAACTAAACTAAAATGAAAAACAACGGACTTGATGTCGTCCACAATGAAGGTGGTGGTGCATATGGATGCCCACTCTATGTTAAAAAGGTTTAAAGGATTAAAAAGTTTTCAGAGATGCAGGCATAACGTGCCCTCTGTGTTTAGATACAGACTCCAACCAACCACCAATTTTGAGAGTCAGAAAAATGAGAGAATGACCTACATATGTGCTGATTTCAATAGTTCAATGAATTATTGTTTTAGTTAGGGATGACAATAGCATTTTGTTTATAAATAAGAATGTTTCTAACTGTTTCAAAATTTTTAATGTTTATTTTTGAGAGAAAGAGAGAAAAACAGAGCACAAGAGGGGGAGGGTCAGAGAGAGAGGGAGACACAGAATCTGAAACATGCTCCAGGCCCTGAGCTGTCAGCACAGAGCCCGATGCGGGGCTTGAATCCACAAACCGTGAGAGCATGACCTGAGCCAAAGTCAGATGCTTAATTGACTGAGCCACCCAGGCCCCGAGAATGTCCCTAGTTTTTATAAATATATACAGAAGTATGCAGGGGTGACATGGCTCAGTCTCTGGGATTTGCTTTGACAACTGAAAAAAGTGAGCAAAACAAAAAGGATTAGATAAGGCAGAAATGATAAAACTTGATACTTTGAATCCATATGGCTGCTATGTGGCCACAAGTACAGATCTAATATTTTGTGTGCACTTGAAAACGCTCATACTATTTTTAAATATATTGGTAAATGTTTCAGTCAAAGGTGAACTGAACAGGAAATACTGTCTCAGTTGATCAAATTCTGGACTTTTCAGATAACAACTGCCATCATGGAAAAGTGAATGAATTCTTTTCCGTATTACCTATAAATTCTGTTGTTTTCCTCTCCCAGTTTAATTTCTCATTTAATTTTATTTCTCATTAACCTTTTCAATTGTCAGCAAGGTACAAAATGCAAGTAAAAACGAACTCAGAAAAAGGTTAATTTTAAAATTGTACACTGGTTCTAATATAATATTTGGGGAACAGAAAAGCAACTTGCTGTAAAGATCATTATAACTAAATGGGGATTTATGTCATTCATTCCACGTTGTGTCACAATAATATGCTTATTCATGAAAATGCACTAAAACAAACAGTTCCTAAAGAAATAATGATGAAATTCCATTTCACTTTATAGATACAGGGTCCTCCATTATCTTAAGTACTTAAAATATAAAAACAGTTAAAACAAAAACAGACCTTTTACATCTGAATGTGGAAATTGTAAGAATTTATTAAAATAAATTAATATTTTAAAATGATAATTTTACAGCTCTACCTAGTATAATGGGCACTCAAGCCATTCACGATGCAATATGCATGATTCATTTCCATACTTATGGATGTAAAATACTTCCATTTAATTAGTACTGCTTTATTCTCTCAACAATTGGTACTTGCCATGTTGTGAAGGATATCCATTTATTATGAAAGAAAACTCATATCAAATTTTAATAACACTACAGCTTTTGCATTATTTTAAGTCCAAACCCATTATTTAAAAAAGAAAAAGGAGAAGATGTTTTCTGTGTTGGATTTGGGCAAGTGATAGAGTTTTGTAACTGAATTCTATTTTCTGAGATGAAGAGATTTGTGGAGATTATTTATCACAGTGAGATACAGTTTTAAAACTGCTTTTTTTCCCTCTCAGTTTTCTTCTTATTTGTGAGTCCAAATGAAATTATTGGCTCTTTACTATGATTAGATTCTGCAGGCTTCTGTAGTTCAGCAGAAAATTAATAATTAGTCATTGCTGATAAAGAAGCAGAGGGCATCTCACTCAACTGTCTTCTCATATCAATTATCATATTTTTATAAGATACTGGGGAAGAAATGTTTCCAAATTTGAGCAAGAAAAATGTATAATTCCCTTCTAGAAAAGAAAAGTATGTCTTTAGCCATCCACACATTCATATATTAGTGCTACAAATATTTCCTCCTCGGTTATTTTCCTATAGTCAGAGGATTACAAAAGTAAAAGCAATAAATAATGATAAAAATAATAAGATAAAATATTCAAGGATTTCCCAGCCCCCTACCTGTTATGCAGGATGCCTCCACATTCTTTTTACTTTTTTTTTTTTTTTTTAATACAAGCTCTATGCCAATGTGGGGCAAGAGTCACATCCCCTACCAGCTGAGCCAGCCAAGAACCCCTTCTTCCTTTTCTAACACCAGTGTGTTCTTAACCAGGGACAGAACCCCCACCAAAGCCCAGGGCCACCTACCATTGCTTGGCCCTATATGTTGCCTCACATTGTAATTTTTTGTAATGTTTTTGAAGAGTCTATCTATTACCCCTCAAAGGTGGAATCAGAGACACTTGTTTCTAAGTTTGCTGTCAGCACAGAGCCTGAGGCAGGGGTTGAACTCATGACTGTGAGATCATGACCTGAGCCGAAATCAAGAGTAAGGCCCTTAACCGACTGAGCCACCCAGGGGCCCCTCAAAGACACGTTTTTGAAAACTCACCCAACTGCACCTTTAAGAATGGATATGTTTTGTTTCAAAATATTTCGAGAAATTTGATATTAAACGTGCTCTTTACCAAGGGACAGCTTTGTATTGGAGCCGTGTCTGCTGCCATCTACCCTCCTTGACAGCAAATGATTATTGACGGGCTGTCTTACGTACACATCGGATGTCAGGTATCTGCTGCCTGGGAAAGGAGAGAGAAGTCAGTGCATGTGATGGCATATGTCTTCCTATTACACTAACTGATGCTGGTATGAACCTCAGATACCAAAAGACACAGAAATGTTACCTAAATTATCAGAGTCATTCATGTCTCAATGTCATTTTAGTTACGTGTATTTTGTGGCATTACACTACTGAAAAACTGGTAGCTTATATAATAACTATTGATAAAAGTTACACTCATCAAAATGCCAATTACGTGGGCGTGTCTTGCTAACTCAGACTATTTTCACTCTGTTAGGTCAGAGAATTGCTTCTCGTGAAAAGCAGATTTCAGAACATCTGGGTGTCTGCCTCACAGCTACTGTCAGGTTATCACAGGGTACCTCCCCTATGGGCTCTTCTGTGTAAAAGCCAATTAACAAATGCAGCAAATGACACAGGACATGGACACTTTCTGACACTGAGAATTTGTAGGAAATCTCTGCACCGACATCAATTCCGAATCTGAGAAAGCAATCTGCATTTGGCACGGATTGGTGGGCTTGGTATCCATCACTACAGCAGTGTGATATAAACTCATTTTCTCGGCTGGGAGGAAGTGACAGGCAATTAGCTCACATCATTCATTACAGAGACGTGGGAAGAAACACCACGCTGTAATTTTACACGCGAATAACGCCGACTGCAAGGGTTAATTTGGGCTTGCCCAGGAAAAGAGCGTCTTATGGAAGATCTCAGATCGCACATCTCACAGAAAGCAACATGCATCCTCACCACGTGCTTTCTCTAGTCATATGGATTTCTTATTGCCAAATAGGGGAATTCAGAACTGAGTTATGTACATATAATTTATAACCATGCCCAGAGAACGTGTATGCATTTCTTTGGTCCTTAAAAACAACAAGTCCTACAAAGAAACCAGACTTCTTAAAGGGGATACATCTCTTTTTACTGACAAATATAAAACATGAATTAATTTCTCTAGCCATTTTGAGAATATTGATTGGGAAACTCTTCCATACATTATTTTTTATTATAAAACTACAACAGTGACATCCAGTGTTTAGGAAAATTAATGGCACGTCGTCTCGAAGAACCGTGGAGGATCCTAACGTTTTGAATAAAGATGTTTGTGCTTGTTTTTCATATTGGCACACATACATAGAAATGTACGGATAGTCCAGCGCGGCTTTACTAATTCGGAGCGTTGTCAGTGTGTCCGACTAGATAGGCACACACCGGCACTGGCTCATTTGTGTTCACACTGCAAAACTCTCCCGCCCTAAGAATTGGACTGTTCATCTTAACACTGGTTTTGATGAGAAAGTTTGCTGAGCTGCGTGGGCGTTTGCTTTCCCTGTTTGCCATATTACTGCTTCTTAGGATTCATGACCCCGAGAACAGCCGAGTGGTGACAGAGAAGCGCCCCTCTGGGCTCCCATGGAGTGACGGGCTCAGGCCATGTCATTCTCTCCAACTCTTCTCTGTTCTTCGGCATCGAGGTGCACGCCCCGCAGGCAGAGAGTTGTTGTGCAGGGTGGGGGGAGGGTTACATTTTTGCTGGAGCTTTCTTGTCAATCAACATGTGGATCTTTTGGATTTGAGTCCTCCTCTGTGCCACGCCGCTGCACCTGTCAAAGGCTGTCACCAGGATTCCAGATTCTAGGAGCAGAGGGGAAAGACTCTGCAGAGCCAATGCACTGCCTATGATGTCCATCTGAGACCCAAGCCAGTCAGGTAAAACCCTTCCAGGGGGTCTCATTCTCGTGAAGACGCACTTCCAGCTTCCTACACTGGTATACTGGGTTCAGTCTCTAGTCCCAACTTATTCTCCAGCTCTCTCCAAGTTTTGACACACATAACCTTCTGCCGCTTCCACCATTTGGCCTATCTGCCAACAATACATAGCTATTCTTGAAACAGATTATGTTGTGTCAAATTTCTATGCTGTCCTTTTCCCTCTTGGTGAGGTGTTTTTTTTTTTTTTTTTTTTAAGTTTATTTATTTATTTCAAGAGACAGGAGGAGAGAAAGAATCCCAAACATGCTCCACACTGTCAGCTCAGAGCCCGATGCAGGGCTCGATCTCACAAACCATGAGATCAAGACCTTTTTTTTTTTATTTTTGAGAGGCAGAGAGAGAGACACAGCACAAGCAAGGGAGGGGCAGAGAGGGAGACACAGAATCCGAAGCAGGCTCCAGGCTCCGAGCTGTCAGCACAGAGCCTGACACAGGGCTCGAACCCACAGACTGTGAGATCATGACCTGAGCTGAAGTCGGACACTCAGCAGACTGAGCCAGCCAGGCGCCCCACTAACCTTCCTTTCTTGAGTGCATCAGGTTGGGCAGCTGGAGGCTGGGGGCAGGACAATGCAGTCAAGAGAGTTCAGACAGCAGACCAACCAATAGAAGTGGTAGACTGGATGGATACTAACACAAAGCAAGAGTAGAAACACGGAGAAATATAGAAGAGTTGGGACAAACAGAAAACATGTGTCAACATGATAAACTTCCACCCCTGTCTTAAGTACAATTAGCAAAAATGCATGAAACATTCTTATTGAAAGACAGGGATTAACAGATTGGATGAGAAAGCTAGACCTAAGTCTATGTTGTTTATAAAAAGCACTCTTTACAAAGATACAGATGGTCCACACATAATAGAGTGGAAAGAGGCATGCCATGCAAACTGTGAGCAAAGGAAGATAGGAGTCGGAAGATTGGTATCAAGTGGCTCAGGCTTCAAGACAAAGAAATAAGGCATTACAAGAAATAATGAGGTACACTTATTAATGATAACAGTTTTTGTTTGTCAGGAAGAATTAACGGTCGTAAAAATGTATGTACCTTAAAAACTGTAATAAATGAAATGAAAACTTATAAAAATAAAAAGGATGAGTTAACACAAAAAAAATGGTTGGAGATTTAAATCCATTTGTCCCAGTAACTGATAGAACACTACAATCATACTATAATCTGTTTCTATTTTAAGGGTGATAGAATATTAACTGGGTTAGAAAACAATGCTCAATACATTAAAAAATAGAGAGTTCACAAAGAATATTTTCTGGCCATACTGCATTAAGTTAGAATGAATTACAATATTATATTAATTAATGAAGCAATAAGCTTTTAAAAAGCTCACAAACCGAAGGAATACTCACAGTACAAAAACAGTTTGATGCTAACAAGAAACACATCTTATCAGAAATTGGTGATGCAGTGTCTAGAACAAGAAACAGAGTTTTAAGGCCTATTTAATGAATAAGAGGGATGTAACATGAATAAACTAAGCTTCCACTTCAAGAGGCTTAAAAAAAGAGCAAATTAAACCCAAGTAGATAGAAGAAAAAAGTTATACTAACACGAGATATTGGCAAAATAGAAAATAGAAATTAAAAAATATGTGTATATATGCGATATATATTTATATAATATATTATACATAATACAGTAAAGTATACAATACAATACAGCACTATAAAATTGATTAACTCCCAGCAAGATGAAACAAAACAAACAGAAAATGCATATTATAAACATCAGAAAATAAAGAGCCAATTTCCAGAAATCACGTAGCCTTAAGTCAATAGTCTAATAATATAAAATATTATGACAACAAGTTACGAGAACTTAGGTGAAATGGGCACTATCCTTGAAAAACATAATTTGTCACAACTGACTCCAGGAGAAATTGAAAAATATGAATATTTCTACCTATTTAATAAACTGAATTTGGTGCGCCTGGGTGGCTCAGTTGGTTAAGCATCTGCCTTCGGTTCAGGTCATGATCTAGCAGTTCATGAATCTGAGCCCCATGCCTGGCTCTATACTGACAGCTCAGAGCCTGGAGCTGCTTCAAACTCTGTCTCCCTCTCTCCTCTGCCCCTCTCCTGCTCTGTCTGCCTCTGCCTCTCAAAAATAAATAAACATTTAAAAACAATTAAAAAAAGAAACTGAATTCATAATCACAAAACTTTCCTACAAAAGTCCAAGCCCAAGTGGCTTCACTGGTAGATTCCATTGAAAATAAGTATCTAAGAGATAGTTTCAGGCTCAGCCAAATTCTTCAGAAAATATAATACTTCTAAAATACAGTAGACGTAAAACAAATTTTATAAGACCAAGATAATCTTGATACAAAATCGAATCAGAATATCGAAGAAAGTAAATTCATACACGGAAAAGCAATGGCCCTCAGTAAATCATTAGTCGACTGAACGCAGTTTTATGTAAGAAGATAATACATGAACAGATAGACTTTAACCAAGAAATGCAAAGTTTGTTTAGCATTCAAAATTAGCAATGTAATTCACCACGTGAACCGAGTAATGTGTGAAAACAAACCCATGATCACCTCAATAGATGTAGAAAAAGCTAGTGGCAAAATTCAACTCCCACCCGTGATGAATCATCTTAGCAACTACCTCCGTTTAAAAGGAAGAATCTTCACACACAGCAGCTAGCATCTTCCTTAAATGTAAAACAAAGATGATGTCTTCATCATTCCAGGAGAAGACAGGAAGTGTCTAGTCTCACAATGTTCATTCCTAATTGTACGGGAAGTCTTTTTCAATGAAATAAGCAAGAAAGGTAAGCAGAAGCATAAACTTGGAAAGTAGGTGAGACTGTCATTGTTCAGAGAAGACATATTTGTGTATGTAGATGACTCCCCTGAACTGTGTAGAAATAAACTACAGAAATTCATAAATTAATTGGGCGAGATCATGGAACACATAGTCAATTTATGAAAAACAATTACATTTCTTTTTACTAATTGGAAAGTAGTTTTTAAAAACATGCCATTTTATAACATAAAATGAACAACCTAGGAATTATGTTAAATATGTTGCTAAGAGAAATTAAAGACCGCAAGTAAATGAAGACATATGCTATATTCGTAGTCTGGAAGAATAAATATTTATTCTTATAAATAGTTTAGGATCAATAAAGATGCTTAAGCTGTCAATACTCCCCAACTTGATCTATGGATTCAAACACTCCTAGTCATAATCCTTGTGGATTTTTCTGAGAAGTGGAGTATGTACAGAAATGGAAGGAATCTGCGATTCCTTGGAATTCATGGAGAAGAAGAGGGGTCTTGTACCATCATGGTAATCAAAACGGTATGGTATTATTGTAGGGTCAGTGGAGGAGAATAGAGTGAAGACACAGAACCACACAAAGTTAGGGCCAATTGACTTTTGACAAAAATGACAAGGAAATACACTGCAGACAGTGAGGTCTTTTAAACAAAGATGCTACTAGATATGTGTATAGAACAACAACTTAACCTTGACCCCTAACTCACTCGATATATAATAACCATTTAAAATGGATCAATTCCTTAAACATATATTTGAGAGGCTTCCAGAACACATGGCATGACTTTGGTTAGGACAAACCCTTCTAAGACACATACACATGCACAAATAACTATTTTTTAATTTTTTAATGTTTATTTTATTTTTGAGAGAGAGAGATAGAGAGGCAGTGTACAAGCAGGGGAGGGTCAGAGAGAGAGGGGAAGACACAGAATCTGAAGCAGGCTCCAGGCTCTAAGCTGTCAGCACAAAGCCCAATGTGGGGCTTGAACTCACAAACTGTGAGATCATGACCTGAGCCGAAGTCGGATGCTTGACTGACTGAGCCACCCAGACGACCCACAAATAACTAATAAAATGGATAATTTTATCCTCGAAATTAAAATGTTCTACTCTTTGCCACTAAGAAAGAAATAGCCAATCCATAGACTAAGGAGAAATATCTATAATGCATTTATCTGACCAAGGCTTGTATCCAGTATATGTAAAATAATCTCCTACAGATCAACAACCACAACCACCACAACAAAACACCCTATAAGCAGAAAATTGGTAAACTGCTTGAACGAGACTTTACAAGATGATGTACAAGTAGCCAATAAGTAAATGACAAGGTACAAATGAAACCATGAAATAACATCTCATATTTATTGGAATAGCCAAAATCAAAATGATAGACACTACCAAACATTGATCAGGATAAAGAAGAAGGAGAATCCTCATGTATTTTGCTCAGGATGGCAAATTGCTTTGATAACTGTGTCAGTTTCCTCTAAAGTTACACACTCAGCTCATTGAAGCTCTTGCAATCCCACCGCTAAGTATCCATTCAAGAGAAATAAAAACATATGTCCAGAGAAAGACTTGAAAGCAAATGTTCACAGATGCCTTATTCGCAATAACCTCAATATGGAACAAAAATCTAAATATTCATCAACATGGGAGTCAATAAGCCAGTTGTAATATTGCCACACAATGGAATGCTAATTAGTAATAAAAAGAATATCAATACTAATATATGCAGTCACATGAATGAATTTCCAAAACATTATGATGAGTAAGGAAGTCAAGCACCAAAGAGATCATACATATTGTGCGAGTCTGTGGTATGAATCACTACAATAAGCAGAACTGATTTGTGGTAATGAAATCAGATAAAGTGATTGCTTCCCGAGGGGGTTATTGAATGGGAAAGGACACGAGAACCCTTTTTGGCTTGATGGAAATATGTTCTGTATCTTGTTTTCTGTGGTGTGAATATTTATCAAAACCAACCAAATGGAAGACTTATGACCTGCGTGTTTTATTGCAAGTAAGTCATCCCTAAAAAAAATGAAGCCAAAAGGAGACGATGTAATTGATTCTTACAGCCAAGGCGTGTACGCTCCCATAGCATCATCAAGGGAAGCACCCAACTGGTTAGCATAAGGCCCAGCATGGCGGCCCTGCAAGAAAGTGGCCGCCAGGAGCTCTGCTGTCTTCTCCTCTGAAGCTCAGCTCAGTGTCTTCTGCCTGAATGTCTGAGCCGCTGACCACGTCGGCCGAGGGACTCAGGCTCTATGCTGAACTTCCAGACTGGTTTCATGAATATTATGGTCAAAGCGGAATGAAATAGATCAAAGTACTAACAGTGTAGTAGAAATCTTGGGCTGAAGGTTTCTGGAATCCTATACGCTCAGTTCATAGTCCTTGCACATCTTTTCATGATCTGTTTCACCAACTTCATGCTCCTTTTCCCCCATCTTTTCCCTGCAAGAGCAAAATGTAGAAGGTCCTTTCTTGACTTTCAGATGTTTTTATTCTTACAAACCAGAGGTTCCCTACCAGAGGTGATTTTGCCACACTGGGGGACTATATCCGGAGACATTTTTGGTTGTCACAACTGTGGTAAAGACGACACGCTACTCTCATCAATAGGTAGAGGACAGAGATGCTACAAATTACACTGAAGTCACAAGAGCCCTTCCCCGCACAAAAGCGTGATCTGCTCTAAATTCCCGCTAGGGCGGTGTTTCCCCCGCGGCCGCTTCTCTTGTTCCGTAAGATTGAAAAGTGTTACCTGCTAGAGGCTTAATTTTTAGAAGTCTGTTACCCAGCAGGCTGGCTTTTAATATTTAACTCTTTAAATCACCTGCACAGAAATCTATGATCACTAAGAACTAAGCACTTAACCCAATTTTTCCTTCCTTCTATAACCAAATGTCTGATTCCGTGATTTTTTTTTGTCCCACTGATTTGTGATGGCAAAATTCTAATAGACGTTAAATTATTATATGGTAGGGTCTGTTTCAGGACTATTCTAGTCCTTTATACTTGTACTGTTTGTTTATTGATTTATTATTTATTTATTTATTTATTTATTTATTTATGATTTTTTAGAGACAGCATGAGCTGGGGAGAGGGGTAGAGGGACACAGAGAAAGAGTAATCTTAAGCAGGCTCCATGCTCAGCACAGAGCCTGACTTGGGGCTCGACCCCATGTACCTGTGAGATTATGACCTGAGCCAAAATCAAGTGATTTGGGTGTTCAATGGACTGAGCCACCAAGGCACCCCTATGCCACACTTTAAAAAAATACAACTTGTGTCGACGGTATAGTTTCTGGTAGTGAACTGGTTATTTACTATATCTTCAAGTAAGCTACAAATACCATGAAAGTGTGGTTGAATTATTGTTTGCATCTTCCTGTACAGTTTGCAATTATCAGATGTTAAATTGTGTGAAAGACCTTTGCAAAAATTTTATTCATTTTTATTTTTCCTGGTAAACTTTATCAAACACCAATATCAAGATTTAACAGAAAGCCAAATTTATTGTAGAAACTGAGTAAATGAAGTTTCTTATATACTAAATTTAAGTTTTTCACAGGATTTATGAGAAAATGACCAAAACAAAAATGCTTGCAGGACTTTATCCTAAGTATTTTCAATATTTTCCCTCTGACAGCTTATCCATTTGCTTAGGAAACATTTTGCTCTTATAGTTAATACATGGCTTAGTTAGCGTCTGTCTCACTGATCATTACTTGTAATTATTGGATTCCAAATAAATATTGTAATTAAATTTAATTATAAAATGAATTGAAAATATTTCTATCTGGTTTTGTTGATAAAGTCATTCAGATGGATGCCTTCTGTTTTGCTTTCAAAACTCACTAACTAATTGTCAAATCACACGCACAGCCTATATGGAAAGAAATTCTAAAGTGCTAATAATTAATTGGGCAAATACTCCTCCAAGGATAATTTGTGTGCAAGTGGGATAAACTGTTACCAAAACTCATTATGGAAAGTGGATATATTTTCTAAACTTTTCCACTTAATTATTAGCGTCTTCAGAACTGTCTTCCCCTCGAATTGTCCCCGGACCCCAAATTGGGCCACCTTATTTCAGATGGGTTAACAATTGGGCCCATCGATCTGTGGGTGCTGTTTTCCATCCTGCCACCAGGTGGCGGTGTCCAAATGGAAAATTTTGTCTAAGGCTTTGTTTTCCATGTTTGTACAGATTCTTAACATAAACCATGAACTGGATCTTAAAGACTTGTGATCTCAACTTCCTGATCAAAATCTTGGCCAAGCACACCTCATTTGGGATCCAAAATCTGTAGATCTTATTTGAGTAGGTCTGTAATATTACACCAGCAGCGCTATGCTAGCACCTAACACAGACTTGTCCACTTGGTAATCCAATAGTTAACAGTTAACCTAGAGAGTCTAATAGTCCCAAATTAACCATTTCCTTTGGGACCATCATCGACGCCCAAGAGGTGGGGCAGCTTTTCTTTTAAACCATCAAAACACTCAGAGGCTACTCACCTCTCTCTCCACAAACTATCTGGGTCAGGCAGCTTCCTCAAGGAAATTCAAAAGTGATTTAGGCTTTTAAGGAAGACAACCCTCTTTGTGCTAAAGAGCTCAACCCTTAACCTTCAGTTAGGGGTGAATGTGAGTGATTCAAGGTGAGTGCTTACCTCCTGGCTGGCCCAGGGCAGCTCTACTGCCAGCTCTTCCAGACACTTAGGAAAATACTCAGCCAGAGTCTTTCTCCCGTAGGGTCCACATCTGAAATACTGTACGGTCCACACTGTTCACGTTTCCATGAAAACAGAACAAAAGAATGTGAACCAGGGGCGCCTGGGGGTCTCAGTCCGGTTAAGCGCCCACGTCTTGGTTTCAGCTCAGGTCATGATCTCAGGGTCATGAGTTCGAGGCCCCATCGGGTTGTGCAGATGGTGCTGAGCATGCTTGGAATTCTCTGTCTCCCTCTCTCTCTGCACCCCCATTGTTTACCTACTCTCTCTTTCTCTCTGTCTCAAAAATAAATAAATAAACACTAAGAATGTGAATCACTGTAGAATTTTGCAACTGCAAGGGACGAAGACACCCCTTGAGGAGCGTGGGTGTAAAGGAAGAGGGTGTAACGTGGCATATCTAAGTCGTGGAAGTATAACCGGATGGGAACGGGCAAATCAGTCCTAGCTCACTTTAGCAGGGGAGTAGCCGTGCTGTCCTGCGTTTGGCAGTGTCTCAAAGGCGGGCAGAGGAGTGGGAAAATATGTATAGGGGGAGAAGGGATGGCTTCAATTATTGCAAGTTGCCATGAGGGGAGACAATTGGCCTCAGGAAAGTGTGGGTGGGGTTTGCTAGAACCACGGCATCTAATGTGGTTTCTATGACTGGTCCTAAGCTGGAAGTGGGGAAGATGTTAGGGAAGCTCTCAGGTATTGATCAAGTCGCAGCCACTGGACCAGCTTCCTGCACGGATCGATCGCTAGAAACGGAGGTCTGCCTTCCAGAAGGCTGGGCCCCCCAGGCTGGTGACTGTACAGGGCTGATTGGTGTCTGGGCTCCTTGCTGCAGATAGTGGGTCAGAGTTCTGCTTTTGTGTGTGGTCTGGCCATTGTCTGTTTGTGTACTTAGTCTTCCAAAGCACTAGTGTGTTAGTAAAATACAGAACTTTTAAAAGGTGGCTAGTATATATGACTTCCCAAGCAAGAACTAAATAATCATTAGTATTTTGAAAGCATTTTCCCATTTACTCTTAAAAACAGTTGTTGCTGTCTTCTTTTGGGAACCAATTCTAGAAAAATGTTAACACTTAAATTCTATGAATTGCATTCAATCAGAATTAATCGTAGAGATGAAGAGAACCCAACCCTCCATCTTCTTTTTTTAAAAAAAACAAATGAATGTATGATAAAGCACACGAGTCAGGTCTTCTCACTAGAGTTTCTTCTCTACCATCAACTCTGCATGATTCGTCACTTGTGCATGTGTGCTGTGCTGTGACCTGGTGCTGGAGGCGGCTCCGACAGGTCCAGGGGTCCCTGAAGGATGGACGGTGTCGGCGAGAGAGAGAGAGTGAGAGATGCCCCGAGATCCTTTCTGATCACCCGGAAGGCGTCTCTGTCCTGTCGGTTTTTGTGTCTTTATTTAAAGATTCAGCAACAACATGAAGTCAGAGAAAAGACTTTCTTACAATGGGAGGCCTTTTGTGATATCAATTGCAGAATAACAGGATGCTCTTAGTGAAAAATAGGATAACATATAGGTTAAATTGTATATAGATAAGCTAGGAGTCATTCTGTCTGGCTCTCAAGAGGATGAATGTTTCTGAATTGGTTTGTTTGTGGAAACCATCACGGGGCCCTAAATGTGTCCGTCTTTGCACCTGGGTTTATGTTGTAGCTACTCTTATCTGTCCTCATCCCCGCTGCCAGTGTACGGGAGGGGGTTTGTGGAATGCAGGCCTTGAGGAAGGGACTGCCATGCTTCACCAATTAGCAAAGACCTATGTAGTAGCTGTGTTCTGCCCTTAACCCCCAAACAGGCTCTTTGTCTCAGGGCCAGGCTCAGTTGTAAGTCTCGTGTTCTTAGCCCCCTTTATTATCTAAGTCTTGGGTCTGCGAGGCCCATAGGAAGAGCCTTCTGACCATCATCCCCAGTGCTTTCATCTGAAGTCTCTTTTGAAGAGGCAGGAATATGCTTTTCCTTATGAGCAATCTGTGTGGGGAATATCGGTCTGATCTGGAATATTGTGAGGTCTGGTCAATACCAGCAGGCTCATTTCCAACATGAGCCAGTAGTAGCAGAAGGAGATGCCGGTTTTCGTTTCTCATGGCAGGAGCTGTGCACACACTGCCATTTCATCGCTGTGACTGCCATCCAGAGAGGCTGGTGAGGCTCCCGGCAACCTGGCAAGTAAAGTAACAGACAGTAACCGAAATGGAGTTTGCTCTTAAGACTACCACCTTTTCAAGACTTCAATAACTTTGCCATAAGATCAATATGCAAAAGCATCTAAGATTATTTGCAGCAGAGAGAATGTTTAAAGAGCAGGTATTTCTGTCCCTGACTCTTGTAAGACCTGAGGGGAGGTGCCAGGTGCTGGGGGTGGAGTAACAGAGAGAGGGATGCAGGGGAGGGAGGGGAGGGCGGGTGGAAGCAGAAGCGAGCCACTTCCTGTCCTCCAGAGCTCTGGCTGCGAGGACTCAGGGACAGAAGCACAGGCAGTCTCCAGGTGCCCCTTAGTGACCATGACTTTCAATGGCTGCAGACATTCCTGGACTTGGAAGTGGGGGCCCTGGAGGGTCGCCCCTGGTCTTTGCCCCCAGCCCCAGGACCGCTGCAGCCCGCGGGATGCTTCTTACGTGCTTTCAGAAGCAAGCTGTTTGACCATCAGCGTGTAGGCTGCCTTTTAGTTTCTGTATTTTTCCCTCCACAAACGAAAGGTCTTTGCTGTTGTTTCGCACACCTTTGGGACAAGGCGCGCTCTTCTAAGGATAAAGACGTGAAGTTGTCATTACGCAGTGCTGGGTATACGTTTGGACCTCCTCTTCCCCCTGAGTCATGGACAAGACATGAGCTTTCAGCGAAATCACTCTTGCGTGGGCTGCGCCTGGCTATGGGGGCAATACACCTATGGTAGCAATCCTGCTGCATGTTTACCTTTGTGCTTGGGGAAACACCTGCGAGCCTTTCCCCACATCCCTGTGCTCTCAGGAACCAAAGTGGCGGGCGGGCTCAGGGCCAAAGTGGGGGCTCACAGGGGGGCCCATCACTGTTCAGCGGCTCCCACGGGTCCTCCTGCACCCAAGATCAGTAACAAATGCTGGATCCCACCCCGCTGCACGGGGCAGTCAGGAGCTGCCCTGTGCTTTAATAAGCTCAGGATATGAACAAGATCAGTCCTGGGCACAAGTGTAATTTCCCTGGTGAGAAGTCATCATCTCACGCCTTTGGCTCTGGCTTCCATTTCCCAGCCCTCGGTGCTTACAGAGAGGGCTGCTTCTGGCAATTTATCCTCCAGATTGTTCTTAAAAAATTATATTAGGTGAATTGGGATCCATTCTCTCAAAGACTCTTGTAGATAATCAATGATGGATGTAATTAATTGATTTACCTACTGAATACCTGACTCAGGATGTATTTGCTAGTTTTAGGTAGCTAATTCTTAAAATACTCAAGTAGCATTCACAAATGGAAGCTGTTCGGGCAAGTGTTTGTGTTTGGAATGTCAAGGCTGAGGTTAACTGTCTTTAAAGCTCTTTATCCCCAGGGTACCATTTATTTTATATTTATGCAGCCTCCAGAAGGTGTGTGAATTGAGTTCACCACATCTTTCCATCGTATGTGTTTCCATACTGGGTATAAACCAACTGAATGTAGACTCTTGAAGGTCTCCAGGGAAATCAAAAGAAAGTGGCAACAGGGACATCAAGTCTGCCACATTCCCACATCCTTCGTCTCGGTGTTTCCCAGACGTGCCTCCCTTTTGAGCGAGGATGCAAAGCTGGGAGCGCTGGGGATGATGGTGTCAGAGAGGTGGCGCACAGCAGGGAACACCCGCATGGCTGTGCTACACACTACGCGTCGAATTCTTGCTGTTCCCCCAGTGCTCATCAGTGAGGAAGTCAGAACCCAATGTTCCCTCTGCTCTCATTAGCCAGAGCCGAGGATGTGTGTGAAAATACACCATGCTTGGACCAGCCTGCATCGTTTGCTTGTGTTTTCCTTGAGAACCTTTGTGAGCTGCCCTCCGCCCTTCGTATCTGTCCAGATGCTTTCAGATAGAAGCTCTTTCAAGGAGAGTCATTTCTGTTGGAACCACGTACATCTAGCACCTGCTTGAGAACTTTCTCATTCACTCTGTCACTCCACAGAATGTACTGGGCCGCATACACACTGTGCAGTGTGCCGGCCAGGTTTCCAGGCCCTGGAGATAGAAGAGTGGACGACAGAGATGATGTTTCCTCCTTCAACACACGGTTTGATGGAGGAAAAATGAGCAACATTCACAAACCGTTGGAAGGTCTATGGGCTGAGAACACAGTGCTGAGAGGGTACAGTGGGGGAATCTGGACTCAGATAAGGGGGTGGAGGTGACCTCTGAGGAAGGGTCCCGGAACACAGGCGTGCGGTACAGGGAAGGGTTAGCCAGCGTCACATGTGCAGAGCCTCCAGGCAGAAGAAACAGAAGGTCTGAGGTGGGAAGGAGTCTCCTGCCATTCAGAAACTTAGGTAGGAGGCACACGGCGGGCGTGCGGGGCACAGGAAATGGGGCAGACGGATGGAACCTGTTCTCAGAGAGGCTGCAGGGGTCACATCGTGTGATGTGTCCCGTACATGGCAAGGGGCTTGCAGCAAAGGACACTACAGTAAGTCACTGCAGGGTTTAGGCAGAGGAGTGATACTATCCAATTTGTGCTATAAAATTTTACGCTTATAAAAATGGCACACTGGCAGCTGGTGGAAAACCGATATCATGTCCGCATGGAGGCAGTTGGAGGGCCGGTGGGGTCTTCCGGGGTGGCGGGGGCAGCTATGGTGACACTGGCAAGAGAGGAGGCAGGGTCAGCATGAGAAGAGTTCTGGAAGGAGAAACGAGGTGGGGGGTAGACCTGGAACGGAGAATGTAAAGAGGCAAAGCTCAGTAATGACGGACAGACGTCAGTACGGACAGAGGCACCATTGCCGAAGCCAGAGGAGCCTCAAGGAAGCACAGGCATGACGGGAAAGATCACCTGTGACATTTTGACTGATCTATTGCTCATTATGTGCCTGGTTATTTTTTGGTATTGTTGTTCTGTTTTGTTTTGCTTTGTTCTGTCTCAGTGTCAGGCTTGGTGTGGAGTTGAGGATTCAAAGATGAAGAAAAGAGTCCAGTCTTCGGCATTAAGGATTTCGTCTTTGATCCAAAGACTTTAAAGCTTAGAGAGGAGTGGAGAGAAACGGATCTCTAGCCTCACTCCAAGGCAGAATGGGAGCATGATAGGGACAGGATGGATGGTCGTTGAGACAGGACTCTGGACCTCGGTGGATAGATTAGCGTCTAGCTTCCCATCTTCTGGCTGGGGGAGCACAGGCACACCTCTTAGTGTCTCTGGGCCTACTTCCTCATGTATAACATGGAAATACTAGTTGTGAGGGCAGGCTCTGCACCATCAGCATTGACCTCAAAGAAGGAATCGATCCCACGAACTGTGAGATCATGACCTGAGCTGAAACCAAGAGTTGGACGCTTTACCGACTGAGCCCCCCAGGGGCCCCAGATACCGTGTGTTTTGAACAAAGACGGCATTGATGGCCATCAGGACCCAGAATGGCCCTGGGGCCCTGGAGGACAAGAGTGGCATCTGCTTGGACACATTCCTTAGACCATGAATGGCATCCATCTTCCACAGCCCAGTCCCATTCTCTACCATTGGGTATAATATTTGTCAATACTCATTGCATATATTTCCTTGACTTTCACTGTTATTCTACATACATGTTTTCATGCTTAGTTACAATGATGAGTATGGTTTGTGGCTTATCGCTGCAAAACTTTGCAAGCTTATTGAGGTCAAGTCCTATGTCATGTGCCTCCCAATTTCCTTTATAGCTCCTCTGGCAGTAATGTCTTAGGCACAGGAAGGATTCAGTAAACATCCTCTGGTTGATTAGCACCAAACAGAACAACTCTCTCAGGATACATATAAAATCCTCTTGAGCAATCAGTCGGCTATTTCCACTGTCTTATACAAGCATACGCTTAGCAATATTGATGCAAGATGGCTTTCCCTTTTAGACAGGAGCACATGAAAATTGAAAAATACCCTGATGGAGATGGTTTTTGAAACACCAGGAACATTTCAGTAAATAACTCGATCGCCGAGTTGACTGACTAGCAAAGAATTGCCATTGATAACTGAATGGTGACTTTCCTTAGGATTTTGGTACCTAGTTGTCGCCCCTATGCATGGATTTGAAATTAAACACACCCCACCTTTACGGAAAGCCATGACAGTGACTGGAAATGAAAGGGGGAAAGACTGGCAGTCTGTCAGAGACAGGTGTTTCCAGACTTGTGCCGACTGAGCACTGGAACAAGAAGAACTGAGAAGTGGGGCTCACAAATCTGTTAGGAGACCTTGAAAAGATGCTGAGACCTTGAAAAAATACTGAGTGTTATGAAAACACTCTTTAAGGAAACTCTTAAGGGTTCTATTATTGTTTTCAGTTTTTAGAGAAACAAACACTGTGTAACTTACCGATGTGAACCTCCCCCCCCAGAAGCAAGTGGGGAAGACACATGGGGGCATTTGGTACGTGAATCTTTTCAGAAAACGGCCTCCGAGAAAGTATCGCAATGAGTCAGTGTCGTGAATATTCCTAATGCTCACCTGTGCTTAGTTCTTTCTCTTTTTCTTTTTCTTTTTTTTTTTCTTTTAGGAAAGAAGCAATAACTTCAGTCCTTATCCTCAGGCGCACCCTTTATATTGTATCTCCATGATTTCTGGATAGTTCTGCTCTTCTGATTTATTTTTCACTATAGGATCTGTATTTCAAACCTTTCACATCATCCCCTTGGCTGCTGCACAACCGAAAGTCACTTTCTCTCCCGGGACCGCCCTTGGCCTCGAGCTCTGACCTGCGCTCCCTGTCCCCTGTGCACATGTGCGTGTCCTCCCCAGGTGACAGACCCGATCGTGACATGTGGCATGTGAGTCTGCATTTGATCCCGTGAGTCAGGACACAGAGCATAGTTAATGAACACCATTGGAAGAAAATGAATGGAAATATTTTGAGACTGATCACATCCAAAATACACTGATGAATGATAGTGTTGAGAGGCGGCAATTAAAGGGAAAAAAAATACAAGAAAATACAGGAGCCATTTTTATTTCAATAACAGTATTTTCTGTAGAGAGAGAATTCCAGCACAATAATTACCCATATTAATAGCATCAAAGGTAACAAATCCTAAAATACTAAAAGAGATTCCTACCACCTTCTTTTTCTCCCTTTAAAAACAGTTATTATGATATAGTTGGTGTTTTTTATTTATTTATTTCTAGGAGAGAGAGAGAGACAGCGTGAGCAGGGGAGGGTCAGAGAGAGAAGGAGTCACAGACTGAAACAGGCTCCAGGCTCTGAGTTGGCAGTCAGCACAGAGCCCGACGCGGGGCTCGAACCGCGAGATCATGACCTAAGCGAAAGTCGGATGCTTAACCGACTAAGCCACCCAGGCGCCCCTGTAGTCGGTGTTTTTACCCTATTTTTTTTTTCACTTAATCTCACCCAAAGAATCGCTGACACAGTTGTCACAGACATAGTTTTCACCCTGCAGAAAGTCATCTTTGCACGCACGTGAAAAGCAAGTCGGGCCAGTAGAAGTGTGATGCCTTGGGCAGGGGGGAGGGTTACACTGCAGCCCAACAGCACCTTCTGGGCTCAGCCGTTCCCACACCCTGGCCTGACCTTCCTCACGCCGTGCGCAGCACACCTTGCAAGCCTGTATTCAGTTGGCATTCCATAAATGTTAGGGTCCTTGTATGGAGGGTACGGAACCTCATTATTTGCCTCTTGGCCTGCATTTTGCATGTGGTGTGGAATGTGGTCCTCACAATAGTCACATCAGGAGCAAAAATAAAGTGTCTGCAAGTGAATTTAGGGGGAGGTAAATCCACGCCGGCTTTAGCCACTGTGGATGGAGCACAGACAAGCCCTTCGCCGAGTCTGCAGGACACAGGCGGGCGCAGGGCCCAGGGCTCCAGAGAGCACCGTGGGGCACGTTGCAGGCGGAGGCTGGACCGCAGACAACGTTTGTCAAACGCGCTGTCTCTGACACACGTCCGCAAGTCAAAGTCATTGAGGATCCAAATCGCTTCAAATTACGTGGGTAAGAGTCTTACCATGTGAGGGATTAAAGCAGCACTTTTAAAATACTAACTCGCTTAGGGGCTCCTGGCTGGCTCAGTTGGTTAAGCGACTGACTTCGGCTCAAGTCATTGTCTGATTTCTAGGCCCTCGGCGGGCTCTGTGCTGACAGCTCAGAGCCTGGAGCTTCTTCCGATTCTGTGTCTCCCTCTCTCTCTGCCCCTCCCCTGCTCACGCTGTGTCTTCCTCTCTCTCTCTCTCTCTCTCTGCCCCACCCATGCTCGTGCTCTGCCTGTGTCTCTCAATAAAAAACATTTTTAAAAAACGTGCCAACAGAGGCAAGGCAGTCTTACAGGTTGAATGCACGTTCATCTAAGCATCAAGGAACTCGTCACCAATCTCCAATCTCTTCTGACAAATATGTATTTAAATAATATATTCTCGCAGCTGGAAAGTCACCGGCTCTATCCTCACCACAACCAGAGACTTAATTCTGGGAGCACCTAAAAAGGCTTATCGTATTTCACTTCCATCTGCCGGGAGATTCCTAGCCCGGCCACTGGCATTCCTATAAGCAAGGGAAGCGGTTTTGGGGAACAAAACCCGCAGGGAGATGGAGAGAACCCTCAGCCGTGTGCTTTGGCGCGAAGCGGGGCGCCGAGTGGGAAGAGCCCAAGGGGCTCGATGGCGCGGCCATACTTTCCTAACTCACCGGCTCTTCTCCTGCGTTACTGCCAAGGGGTCTAGATCCTCCAGAAACATCCAGCCCAAAAGCAGTGCTGAATGCTTGAGCTTACGGCACCCACAGTGCAAGGGAAGTACCTGTCATTCTCACACGCATTTCAGAAAACACCCCAGGAGTGAACACGAGTGAAATACAATATTGCGGAGCACAGAATTTGTTGTCACCTGGCAAAGCAAACGTGGGGTGGGGAAATGGAACCATAGCTGGAAAGGACAGTAACCGAGAGGGTGCCCACGCCTCGAAATGCCCTCGTTTGGCCCGAGACATCGTGGGGCGTTGGGTTCCGCCACCAATTTCCCTCTAATGCGGTGCTTCATACATCTTGTGTGGAGAAGCAGGCACTGTCACTGTTACTATGATTATTACTTTATTATTAAGTTGTGACCTCTCCCATGCTAGGGCATCTTCCAAGCTCAAGATACATTATTATTGGAATTAAATATTAGGGTTGGAAGGAAAACCTGAGAGCTCCGAA
The DNA here is from genome assembly GCF_003009895.1 of Hyaena hyaena. Taxonomy (NCBI): domain Eukaryota; kingdom Metazoa; phylum Chordata; class Mammalia; order Carnivora; family Hyaenidae; genus Hyaena; species Hyaena hyaena. Next base: position 598,512 of record NW_024081178.1, read on the forward strand.
ACACGCCTACCTGGCCTGTATTCTCAGTTCCAACATCTTATTTACTTCTTCTCTGTTGCTGTTAAATATATGGGTATAACATGTGCGCACGGGTGTGTAGAACATGCCTGTACCACGTGTGTGCGTGTGCTTCATGGAAGAACCAGAAGTGCCGTGGTGGAGCCAGCGAGCGCGACGGGTTCTGAGTAACCCGCTGCCAGTGACCCCGCTGGGGACTGAATCAGAGGCACCGCACGGGCGCTGCAGGCGGCCCAGCCCAGCGCGTGTCCGGCCTCGGGGACAGGGCCTCACCTGGGCGGCAAAGGCGCAGGAAGGGCGGAGCTCTGGCCGTGGAAGACACAGCCCGCGGCCGGCCGAGCGGGCGGCTCTGAGGACAGAGCCACGGCAGTGAGAGGAAGGAGTCGCGGAGGGGCCCAGCGGGCAGGCAGGCCGGGGTCACTAGCGCAGCTCGTGCGCCCACGTGTAAGCGGGTCTCTCGGTGACATTGCAGCTAAGTGTTCACTCATTATTTTTTCTTTTTTACACATGCACAAGTATGTAGAATAGACCGCGTAGAATAGACTAGACCCCATCTATTTTTAACTTACAAAGAATCTCTAAGATACTGTCAGTCTACATTATATCTGCAAATAAAGAGGTTTTATAATACTTTTAAGATTTTCAAGATAATTGAAAAGAAATCAAATGTTCTTGTATTCTTCCAGGTCACCGTGATGTCAGCCTGTCAGTGTGTGAAACACTTTCCCAAGTTTCTTCTTATTGAGCAATCAAAACACATGCACACGCGCATGCACACAGACACACACTTAACACACTTACAGTTCTGGTTTGTGGCAAACAACACGCCTGCCGAGAACAAATAGTAAAGCCAGCGAGTTTACAAAAATAAAACGTCTCTTCAAAGGCAATGAAATCTGTTAGGGCTCCCAGGTCTCCAGGGCCAAAGTTGTAAAGAAAAGAGAGCTCCGCGGAGGTGGGTGTGTATTATAAAACCTGCTTTTCACATCTGGCCTCTTGCAGATTCATGGCTCTGTGAGGAGATGTTTCTAAGAAGTAAATACGCCTGCGGAGCTTGGGGAAATTTACGGGGCTGGAGAAATGAAATTGAAGTTTGGGCCTCCTAAGGCGGCCTCGACTTCCCAGGCCAGCATCCAGCCTCCGGGAGAGGGTCAGAGCTGGGACCCTGCACTCAGCGGTTTTGACTTTCAGTCATTTGTGTTTGAGTTTAGGTACAAAGAAAGGCGCAGGGCTTTGTTACCACTGCATGTTCTCAGGAGGGGCCCTGGCTACTTAAGAGCGAAAGAAGATCAACAAATAGAGTAAGTAAACAAGGACAAAACTGTAAGAGGCTATTGATGTCACAGAAATCAGCATCATACTTTTAGAATTTAAATAATGCCAATGATGTGTATGTATCACTAAGAAGCTAAGGAAACAAAAACTAGGGGGAAAAAAATTAACTATTGCAGAAGAAGAAAGGGCATAAAAGGAAATTTAAAATAGGGAAGACAATTAGAAAAAAAATGAAATCATATCCTAGAATGTGCACTGAGTGGTGCAGCCACTCTGGAAAACCACATGGAGGTTCCTCAAAGAGTTAAAAATAGAGCTACCCTATGACCCAGAAATTGCACTACTAGATACTTACCCAAAGGATACAAAAATTTTGATTCAAAGGGCACATGTGGAGGCACCTGGGTGGCTCAGTAGGTTGAGTGTCTGACTCGATTTGAACTCAGGTCATGATCTCACAGTCATGAGATTGAGCTCCATGTCAGGCTCCATGCTGAGTGTCGAGCCTGCTTAAGTTTCTCTCTCCCTCTCTCTCCATCCCTCCTCCACTCGTGAACTTTCTTTCTCCCTTGAAAAATAGTAAATAATAAAAAAATACCTTTAAAAAAACAAAGAAAAAAAGGGGTGCATGCAGCTGGTGTTTATAGCAGCATTATCAACAGTACTCAAACTATGGAGAGAGCCCAAATGTCTATCGACTGATAAATGGATAAAGAAGATGTGGTATATATATACAAAATGGTATATATTCTATCTATCTATCTATCTATCTATCTATCTATCTATCTATCTATCTAATATATATAGATATATATATAATGGAATATTAGCCATCGAAAGGAATGAAATCTTGCCACTTGCAATGACATGGGTGGAGCTAGAATGTGCTATGCTAAGTGAAATAAATCTGTCATAGAAAGACAAATATCATATAATTTCACTCCTATGCAGAATTCACTCCTATGTCCCAGATGAACATATGGAAAAGGAGAAAAACAGGCAAATCATAGGAGACTCCTAACTATAGCGAACCGAGGGTAGCTGGAGGGGAGGGGGCGGGATGGGCTAAATGGCTGATGGGCATCAAGGAGGGCACTTGTTGGGATGAGCATTGGGTGTTGTATGTAAGTGATGAATACTGAAGTCTACTCCTGAAGCCAAGAATTACACTATATGTTAGCTACCTAGAATTTTTTTTTAATTTTAATGTTTTATTTATTTTGGAGAGAGAGAGAGACAGAGAAAGAGACAGCATGAGCAGGGAAGGGTCATAGAGAGAAGGAGATACAGAATCTAAAGCAGGCTACAGGCTCTGAGCTAGCTGTCAGCACAGAGCCCGATGTGGGGCTCGAACCCATGAACTGTGAGATCATGAACTGAGCCGAAGTTAGACGCTTAACCAACTGAGCTATCCAGGTTCCCCAACTAGAATTTAAATACAAACTTGAAACATTAATAAAAGGGAAAAGAAGACAATTCATACAAACCGTAGAGCAAACAAATGAGGATGCCCTATAGTATCAGGCCAGAGAGCTAGAATTGTTTCTGAAGACTAAGAGAGATGTTTCATGACACCCACAAGGAAGGTGTCACAATTTTAAATGTATATACAAATCTTACCTTAACTGCAATATATACAAAGCAAAGTTGACAAACGAACAGAGAGAAGAAATACCTGCAAACGTACTAAAAGACTTTTACCCCCAGCACTACTTTGCCAATGCAGTGGATCCAAGAAGTTGTCACATAGATGCTTTGAAGGCATTGCTCTGCTCTTACTACTTCTGGTAGGTTGGATCATTGTCCCTAGTCATTTATGCTCGTCTTGTATCCATGTCCTTTACTATGTGATTTTGCAGCAAATTTTCCCACTTCTCATTGACGTTGGCTTTGCTTTCACCGAACGGACAGAAGCTACGCATGTCAGTTTCCAGCCAAGGCCTTAAGAGGTAGTATATATTTTGCTTACTTCTGTTCCTTGGACCCTACATGGAAAAAAGTAGGTGGCTGCCAGTCTGTCAGCTAAGTGAATCCACCTCGACTTCTGGGGCCAACCCTAGTGGATCTGGCTGAGCCTCAGTGTTCCATCTGACGGGAAGACCCTCTTAAGAAACAAACATTTCTTGTTTAAGTCACTGATATTTTGGAGATGTTTTGGAAGCAGCAGACAGTAATACAACATATCTATGCTCATAAAATTCTAACGGCTCTGCATGGCCTGAAGGATGAAGAGTATAAGACTTATGTTCAGGGTACTCTATAATTTTGCCCTATCTGTCTATTCAGTTTTATCGTTTTCATTAACCTAGGCTTTTACTAACACTGCTCTATGATTTAGTCCATGAGAGATTCCTCTCTAAAATACCTCTCCTTTGCCAAGTCCAAATATCTTTCCTTACAGCATATTCCATAAAAATCTATCCATTTCAACAGGCTATCACCTTGATGGACCTTCTTATTGAGAATTACTTTCCCGTAATCACAGTTCATATCTTTAAATCCACCAATACGACATTTTCATGTCACAACCGACCTCCTAAACGAGCTGTGTTGTTAAGTCCTTCAAATTCATCGACGACAGCAATTGCACTCTTTTCCTGCGGGACTATTTGACAATGTTCGACCATCATATCTTACGCAAGCTCACTCAGTTGGCTTGAGTTACGGAGGGGGAAATACTACAGTGCAGAAAGTACCGTGCAAAAATAAAAGGGACAGAACAAATGTAGGGAGAGTTGACTAAACAATGAACCCTCCATAAATGTGACTTGTCATGATTTTTCTCAGAACTAGTCACAAAGAGCAGATGGAAATTGATCACAACTGATTAATATTCTCCCATAATTAACAGTATCAGAATCCGGGGCTGAAGATTGCGTACTTGAGAGCAGCCAGACTCGCACAGACTCATTCCCAGTCACCAATAGCTGAGAACTGTGCCTCAAGGCAGCTACTACCTATGCATTGATATCTAGTCCCAGTTAGGACTCTGGTGCCCCAGGCAACTCCCTTCCTCCTGGGGCAACCCAGAAGAAAGTGCCTTATTAGAGGAGAACCCACAATCTGCCCCACATGCTAATAATGAGAGATCTGTGAATAATGAGTAGTTTGTTGAGAAATGGGCGAATTGCCCTTTTCAATTATGTCCAGATGAAATTCTCTATTTAAAAATATATATATATAGACATATATATATATATATATACATACACACACACACATATATATATTTACCGAGTAATATATATACCGAATGCGTTCCCATCTTAGAATTGCAGTGAAGGTAAGGACTGGTTGTTCTGGTGCTTGCTTTCTCCACAAACGGGCCCCTATAATGGGGTCCCCTCGATGCTCCAGGTGATTTGTCCACACAATGGAGGCTAGGTCTGAGACAGTTTATTCTCTTTTTTTTTCGGGATGATTAGATCACTGGGTTCATGAAGTATTTATGACACCAATTGTTCTCCACCATGTGCTGTGGAAACCAGAAAATAGCTGGTCAGTGAGAGAGATCAACAAAGTACATGGACAGAAAGTCACAAAGATGGGAGGCAGGCACGTCAGACTTGTCACGTTCTTGCGGATCCCAACTTTCCCACTGGCGCTAGTGACTTTAAGACAACTTCATAGCCTTACTGTAAACTCCTCTTTCCCAAACGCTGAGACCAGTTACGTTTCTTGTGATGTGACTCTCAACCAAAAAATCACTACATTTTCAGATATTGAAATGACATGTTTTCAGAGCTGATTGTTCTTTCTGTAGATTTAAGCGATTATTCGTCGAATTATGGCAATGTAGACAGAGATATTCAGCCAAAAAAAACCAAAAACAAAAACAAACATGTCTTTTCTCTGGAAACACCCTTGTTCAACATATTCCGAGAGCTGATGGCCCGGATGTTGCCCGTGTAGGATTCACGCACAGACGGGCAAAGTACATCTGTTGTCCTGCAGGGACACCACTCAGAATTCTAAGAATATGAAAATAAAGAAGTGTCAGGGGCACATATGGCACTTTCATCCACGTGGACATTGAGACGGAAGATGGTTCGGTATTGGTTGGAACTACGCCTGAGTTGATTGCGAGAGCTAGTTCTAAAGAAGCATCTGAATTCCCACTAAATTGCAGGTGTGGGAAGAAAGTGGCAGAAGTTACCATTGTCCTCACTAATACAGGGCAAATGTCTTAGTATCATTGTCAACTATGTGAACAAAGTCAACCTTGTCCTGTGCCCCCTCACAGAGTTGTGAAAGGATGAAGCAAATAAGATACGCAGTCCGCCCTGAAGAGCTCAGTGTCTGTGGCCTGGGTCTCAGGGAAATGATAGTATTTTTTTTCCATCTAATATCTTGTAGGTCCAGTAGTTTTCTCTGGCATTCACAAAATTCACCTTTCACTATCAATCATTACCAAAGATACTATACATGCTTTTATTTTCCTAAATAAGTGCTTCATGGGGAAAGCTTCCTACTCGTGGATGATGCTGTGTGTTAGGTGATGGAGGAAATGAATCTATGTCTAACTTTATTTCAGGCAGTCATAATTACAACTAAGTACACCAGTGCTTTATTATAACCTCGGAGGAATTTACTGTTCTAGGCTAAACTGCTTACGTCTGTTTGTGTCTTTGGCACGAATCAATCCAAACAAACTTCATTCTGCTAATACCGCCATCTGCCAGCTCCCATTCACTATTTACCAATAGTCAAGACTCCCTATCATTCTAATAATAAGGGAATGAACCATTTTGTTTCTTTTCTCAGGCAGCAGGAAGCCATTCACCATGCTTGCTAGATGCTACTTAGCAAATAAATGTTTAGTGAAGGATTTCGCAGACTGGCAGGTCTCTAAATTCTGCAACAAAACAAATTTAACCAGAACTCTTGTTCCACGTTTTTGTTTCACCAATAGTGTGCCAAGAGTTCAGCATAAAAACTTCTTAATTGACTGACCAGGGACAAATCAATGAGGTTCTCCTTCTCAGGCAGTCAGTGGACTGCAGAGAAACAGAATCAAATCGAAGGTCACGCCACACAGAGAAGTGGAAGAAAGTGAGCGATGAGCTGTAGGACACGATCCGGTTCAGAAAGATATTGGCTTGAGTATGTAAACAAGAACAGATTGATTACGAAAGTAAGGGCTTTGTGGTAGGAGGCGGTGGCTACCCAGATCAGACCCACCTCTAGATTCAGGACAGGTTATCAGCTGTGTAGCACTAATGGCCAAAGCCAAGCATTGACCGGGGGCTGCAGAAGCTTAAGTGCCACAGAACAATGGGGTGGGGACACAGGTAAATCATGTGACCTCATATCTCCAAGGTTGGACAACAAGAGCTTATATTCTGAGATCATTCTGCTCAAACAAAGAAGACCCGTGTGCCCCGAGCTGAATTTTAAAATATGTGGGGTGCCTGAGTGACTCAGCTGGTTAAGCATCCACCTCTTGATTTCGGCTCAGGTGGTGATCTCATGGTTTGTTATTTCAAGCCCTGCATCAGGCTCTGCGCCGACAGCATGAAGCCTACTTGGGATTCTCTCTCTCTCCATTACTCTCCACCCCTTCCCCACTTATGATCTCTTTCTCAAAATAAATAAATAAACATTTAAAAAACATATTTTTCTAGTACACCCTTTTAAAACTCTATTCTCTCCAGTGCCTATGGATAAAATAGGTCAAAGAGAAACACAAAGTACAGTATCTGCTTGAAGTCTCAGAAGTGGGTGGAAACAGAAGCTTTATCTGAAGCTATAGAGTTCTATATTACTTTCCAACCTGCAATGATACTATTTAATAGTATCCATATGACTAAGTGACCCCAGGCTTATGATTACTATGCAGGTTTAAAGATCTGTTATCTATCTGGAATGGGGTAGAGGCATTCCTAATGTCTCTAAATTCTGACATCACTAAAACTGCTAAAGAACAATTGTGACTAACTTCGGAACTTAAGAACACACCACTGTCGATTAGCAACTAAGTGGCAAAGAACAACTTATCAATTTAACAGCATTCTAAAATTATGTTGTACAATTTATCTTTGAGTATTAGCTAGCAGGACACACCACAGTATGAGAGAAATCAGCAAATTACAAACTTTTTGAAGTTTATTTATTTTCTTTTGAGAGAGAGAGAGAGAGAGAGAACTGTAGTGAAACTATATTTTCTTTTTTTAAAATGTTTTATTTATTTTTGAGAGAGAGACAGAGACAGCATGAACATGGGAGGGTCAGAGAGAGAGGGAGATACAGGATCTGAAGCAGGCTCCAGCCTCTGAGCTGTCAGCACGGAGCCCGATACAGGGCTCAAACCCAGAACCGTGAGATCATGACCTGAGCCAAAGTCGGACACTCAACCAACTGAGCCACCCAGGCGCCCCGAAACTACAGTTTCTTTAGAGGAGATATGAGAGAACAAACAAGTGGTCCTCTGACTTCCTAGAAAATTTCTTTTCTTTTTTTCTCCTAGATGATTATACTGATATATTTGCTATCTGTTATTTATTATATTATCTATCTTTGGTATGTCTTTTGTGTTGTATTTCTTAATCAAGTGTCTGTAAGAAGTATTAAAATATAAGGAACTAGAAACTATTAAATGAAAGCATTCCCTTTCAGCTTTTTCTTTTTTGTGTCTTAGCGTGTTTTTGGTTTTCAGTTTATACTTATTCTTTATTTTAATATATTGACTTTAAAAAATGAATTTGTCAACTTTTCTTTGCACTTTGATTTCAAAGCTCTGTAAGCAAGCCACGTGATGCACCGTTGGACTTTCTGTCTATTGACTTTACTTTGCAAGTGCATTCAAAAAATTCTTTAATATTTCCAATATGTTAGTACTGGGGTCAGGCATCTTTGCATCATTCTTCTTTGAATATATATGTGTGTGTCTACATTACCAATATATAACACTTTATATATGTGAATATTATGTTTATCCATTTCTCCATCAATGGACACTTGGACACTTAGGTTATTTTCATACCTTATTGTAAATAAAGAGGCTGGGAACATGGGGTAGAGATATCTTTTTAAGTTAGTGCTTTTGTTTTCTTTGAGTAAATATCTACAATAGGACTGCTGGATCATATGGTAGTTCTATTTTTGTTTTGTTTGGTTTTGTTTTTGAGGAACCTCAAACTGTTTTCCAAAGTTATTGTACCAATTTATATTTGTACCAACAGTACTGGAAGGTTCCCTTTTCTCCACATCCTTGCCAACATCTGTTATTTCTTACCCTTTTTGTAAAGGCCATTCTGACCGATGTGAGGTAGAATCCCACTATGGTTTTGATTTTTCACTTCCCTGGTGGTGAGCAGTGTTGAGCATCTTTTGACGTGTTTTTTGGCCATCTGAACATTTTTGGAAACATCCCTATTCAGATATTTCCACCATTTTTTATTTATTGATTTTATTTATTGATTTTTAGAAAGAGAGAGATTGCAAGGGGAGGAGGGGCAGAAAGAGAGATTGACAGAGAGAAAGAGAATCCCAAGCAGGCTGCACAATCAACACAGAGCCCAGTGCAGGGCTTGATCCCACAACCCTGGGCTCATGACCTGAGCCTGAGCTGAAATCCAGAGACCTATGCTCAACCCACTGAGCCATCCAGACACCCCGGATTATTTTTCTATTCGATTGTTTTCTGCTTTTTTTTTTTTTTTTTGCTATTGTAATTAATTTTCATTTTTACTTAACTGAGATTAATGCCTACGCATGCAAATGGCTGGTCCTATGATAGTTGACTGTTCAGTTGCCAAAGAGTTTCCAAAGGTGCTGTTTTACACCAGCCAGTGACCCAGTTTCCAGTTTCATGGCCTCCTGGACAGCACCTCATGTGGGAAGTCTTTTGTTCTTTTCAGCCATTCCAAGTCATGTGCAGGGATGTCTCATTGTGTTTCTGATTGACATCTTCCTAATGGCTAATGATGCTAAATATATTTCCCATCTGTACATTTTCCTCAGTGAAATTTGTCTTTTATATGTTTTATTCATTTTTAAGTTGGATTATTTGCTTTTCCCTGTTGAATTTTGGGAGTTATGCTGGACCCTATTGTTCACAGTGTGACGGTTAATTTTGTGTCACCTTGGCTGTTATGTCGTCCGTGGTTCCTGGTCAGTTGGCCAAACATTCCAGCTGGTTCTGCAGCTGGATTGCTAATTGCATTGCTAATTGCACTGGTGGACTGTGAGTAAAGCATATTGCCCTCCATAGTGGGGATGGGCTTCATCCACCAGTTAAAGACTGTAATAGAACTAAAACCAAACTCAAGCCAGAAATTCTGCCAATAGACTGCCCTTGGACGTGACCCACACTCTTTCCTGAGTCTCCAGACTGCCAGCCTGCCTTGTGGACTGTGGCCTTGCACCTCCACGATCGTGGGGGCCAGTTCATTGAAATAAATCTCTCTCAGGGTGCCTGGGTGACCCAGTTGGTGAAGCGCCTGACTTCTGATTTCAGCTCAGGACATGATCTCACAGTTTGTGAGATCGAGCCCTGCATCAGTCTCTGCGCTGACGGCACAGAAGCTGCTTGGGATTCTCTCTCTGTCCCTCCCTCCACCTCAAAATAGATAAACATGCAAGTCCTATTAGCTCTGTTTCTCAGGAGCATGCTGACTAACACAGACCCCCCAAAGGGAGCTAGGATGACGTGCTCTCTCTGCTGCTGGAGCTGCTGCTGGCTCTCACGTCTGCATGGACACTGTTTCCATCTCAGCATCTCCTCCAGGCCCAGGCAGAGTCTGGCCCATTGGTGTCATTTCTGCTGTCTCCAAAAGTTGAGAATAACAATGTTATACATGTCTTACAATATAACTGCATAAGGTCCTTATGTATGAAGTAATTTTACCTTAAAAATGCAATATTTTAAAAAAAATGCAATATTTATTGTAGGACAGTTTACAGAATTTCTGTATTAAATCCTGAAATTCACGGAAACACACAAAGAATACCCAAGCAACTGACACACTCCCATATCCCATTTCTGGGAGGATAACCACTTTAACTCAGTTGATTTGATGTAAATGTTCCAGTCTCTATTTTTTTCTGTGAGCTTGGGTTTGCTGATAATAATGCATGTATATTACAGTATAATAGGATAGACCCAGTAATGAGAATACAAGGTAACGACAACTTGCCCAATGCATATGCCCAAAACTATTATAGGAAACCTAAATATATAAATGTGTAAGACCATAGACGAGTTATATCTATTCATAGCCTTCAAGATTTGATTTCGTTACCATACATAATTTAAGTCACATTAGATAAAATAAGCCATTTGTAAATATGAAATGTTTCCACTCTTAGGTTTATGAAATAATTTCATTCAAAATCTCCCCATGTGAGGCGTTTGTGCCATCATCACCTTGACAGCTAGGTTTGAGTCACCCAGCAGTCTTCCCGACTACATCATCTTCTCACCCATCTAACATGTTTAAAATGTAACACTTCTGGATGAGACGCCACCACTGAAACTTTTATCTCAAGTCAAAAGGATTCAATTGCATAACATTAGCACCTATTGACTCTTACTCCACTGTACTAAACACTATAGGTTTCAGTTACCATTTTGCTTGTTCAGGAGATCTTCAAGAGGCTCGTTTATGATGGTAATAAATGTTATTTAATGTGAGATCATTCAACTGGGAAGATATAAGTTGAGATGTTTATCTCTATATAATAGATTTGGTAAGTTCAGCTGGAAATATCATATGGTATGTATATGTAAATATATGGTAAATATGTGGTAAATATATATACATATTTAACCTTTCACCTTTTTTGTGTTTCAGTCCAAAAGTATCTAATTTGCATCATTTGTAATAATGAAGGTACCCAAATTGTACCTCAAAATATGGAGCTGAATGGCACAGCAGCATACACATGACAGGGTTTTAGGTGGAATTGGTAGGCAACTCTCCGAAAGGTAATGAGGCAGTGTATCACTTAACAATTTGTTCCGTGGGTTGCCCAGATGCTTCTGTTCTTCAAAGTCTGGGTCAGTCTCTCATGTGGGTTTGCTTATAGGTTCCTGCTCACCTGCTGATTGTCTGATGGCTGATTGATGTAGGATGGTCTCACTCACACGTCTTGGGGTTGGCAGTCTGTTGGACAGATGGACCGGTCACCGGGACACAAGCTTCTCATAATTCATCAGCTAGTCTGGGCTTCCTCACAATGACAGTAAGGTGGCAGGTACCCATAAGCAAACACTATTCAGACTTCTGCCATGTTTGTCATTGTCCCACTGGCAACTCAAGTCACAGACTTAGGGTGTGGGGAGGACTCCCAAGGACATGGATATAAGGAGGTGTGCGAATGGCTCAACCAGCTAGCACAGGCCTTGCTAGAGTGATTAAATCTAAGATGTCTGGGGTAAATCTAGCTTCAAATTCTGGCTCGGAATCTTCAAATATGTGTGATTATGGACAAATTACTTAAACCCTCTGAACTTGACTCTTCTTATCTCTAAGATATGCCTAATCACAGAGCTGTAGTGAACTGGGAAGGATTGAATGAAATGATGCATATAAAGTGCTTACCACAAAGCCTGCCACCTAATAAGGGCTCAAAAATGTCTTGGTTCCTGTTATCGAGCCAAATTCCTAGGTTCTAAGTTTTCTTCTTTTGGATAAATTATTTCCATTCCTTACGGGACCGTGTCCCTAGTGGGCACATCCCTCTGAACGATGCCATCTGTAGACATGCCAGAGTCCAAGGGTGAACATGGATTAAAATAAAAATGAGTTCATGGCTATTTGAGTTAAGGACTGAATTACTCATTCTCCATAAGCAGTGCTCCCCCACCCCCCACTGGCTCACGGAGGAATTTATGATGCAGTGGTAGGCATCATCCAACCTAGTTAGCAAACAGTAACATGCTAACTTCACCACAGGGATATTATTCACATTTCCTTCATTGTAAAAATGACAAAGATAATTCCTCAGTACCGCAATCTTTCATTAATATGTTACAAGAGGCAATATGTGCACAATCTGTTATCAGGAATTTAGCCTCTGTTTGAGAACTTGACTTGCCAAAATGCTACTTCTCACATGATTTCCCAAATATTGCTTCCAAATTTCAGCTCCCAACTGACTCTTCACTATTAGATAGTCTGAGTCAGTCCTACAATAGCTTCAGGAAGGGTCTTCTTTCTTCCATTTTCACCCTTGGCAGTCCATTCTCCGAAAACACAACTTAGATTGCCTACTGATGAATGTATACCTGTTTGGCTGAGCTCCAAGGCTACCTGCTATGTGCTGCTGATGCATGAACTCTGTTAAGCACATTTCCCCTGTGACTTTCTCAGAAAGCTTCTTGCTATGTTCCATCAGTGAGAGGGAGGGTAGTGAGTGGAGGGAAGGAAGAAGTCTGTCCCTTCCCCTGGCACCATCTCAGGAGAGGCAGCCGGCTCCAACAGCAGCAACTGCTTTCAGAATCCAGCTTCTTTTGAAACACCTGGAATCAGATTCAGCATTGAGCTCCAAGACCCCCAGAGAGGTATAAGAATCCCTGAGCTGTGCTTCAACCCAGACACGTGAGTGTCAGCATCATAGGCTCTTCTTTCGTGTCCCCAAAGTCACAGCAGGAACTGGTTCACGTCCCCTCTGAGGGATGATGGGCACCAAATCCGTGGACCTTATCCTTTGAGCTTATTTTTGTGATAAGCTTAAGTTTTCTTAATTTCAACTCTCCCCCAAACCTTAGAGATTACAGCCTCTTCTTGCACATATTATTTTGAGTTACCTTAGTAATATCTTTTTCCAGGTGTTTTAGGTTTTCTAACACCTCTGAAAAACAATCCTTTGTATTAATTCTGTGTAAGTAAATAAAGTAGTCTCCATTTTCCTAACTGAACACTGAGGAATACGGCATGGGTATTCGGAGTGGTTGTAGGAAAGAACAAACATCAAAAGATGGAATTCTGGAATTTTCCTGGTAATGTCACTGGTCTTTAACATGTCTGAATTCCTTGCTTCTAGAATGTGGAGCACACGTAATCCACAGCATGGAGCAGCATCACACGTGTGCACACCAGTGTTTGCTTGTCATGAACTGCCTCTTGTACCTGTTGGGACCACTGAAATATACAGATCTCAGTCAAAATTCCATTTATCCCTGACCACTCTTATCCCCTAATTTGTCTTGGGGTCACCAGGAATTAACTAACAGCAAATTGTTTCCAATACTTAATAACCCTAACAATCTCAGAGTACAATTACCCTAGTAACTGGAGATGGGTTTATTTGGGGGAAAGCTTAAAGACTTAGAGTCTCTTTCATGACCTTGCTCTAGGGTCCAAAGTCAAGTGAAGACTGAAGTGATTCCACCATAAATGGAAATTTGGCCCAAGTTCATGCCACAGGAGTCCAAGCAGTGGTAGAGACCATCCATGTGTGATTCCTACGGGTTCTAATTGCAACAGACATACTTGGCTACAATGAGAGTCCTCACGTTGGCCACCTGGCCCATGGAGTGGCTATTAGGTAGGAAAACTAAGTGGAAGCTGATTGAACTTCTCTGCCAGAGTACTAAGCTATAGAAGTACTACATCTTCAGTACAGGTCAGTTGCAGAGATTGTGCAGATTAATGCTGCTGGCTCAGAGTTCAAAGGTGCAGTGATGGACCTCTCCATGAAGTCTGCTTGTTAGGCCAGCTCAGAAAGTGGGAAGATTTGGAGAGTACCTGTAAATTACCATAACCTTCAGTGGGGGATGATTCAGCAGCATCATTCCATAGATGACGACTTCACTAAAGCAATTAACATGGCTCCTGGCAGCTTGGGGCAGGGTCGCTGGTTTGGCAAATGCCATAGTTTTGCCTCTGCACTCCTCTGTACAAACCAGTAGGTGAGATATTCTTCCACTTCGTGGAGACAATGGTGGCTCTCCACATTTTGACCAAGAGGGCACAACTCTTCCGCTCTGTGTCACAATCTAGACTAGGGGTTGACAAACCATTTGAAGGTCTTGAAGGACCAGATTGTAAGTATGTTGGGTTTGCAGTCTATGCAATCTCTTCCCAACTCATCAGCTCCAACACCGTAGCTCAAAAAGAATAGACAATGAATGGGCCCGGCTGCATTCTCATCAGACTTCAGTTGCAAAAGCAGGCAGCCAGAATGTCCAATAATTGGCAGACTCTTGACCTAGACCAGAGAAAGTTGCTGACCTAACACCCTACAGGACACCACTCTGATCTACACATTGAAGATCACAAACTGACTGGCCCTAATAAACAGAAGTTGGCATATTTTTAGAGGCTTTAGGAAGGCTTCTGTTTACAAAGAGAGGAGATAAACTTCCAAGCCTTCATGGACTAGCTAGTTGACCAAGTTAATGGGGATCTCGTGTCTCGGAGCGTGTTGGGATATCCACTCCAATGTGAATGATATTTGATATGAATTTCGGATAACAATATATACCACATTTGGAAGGCAGCTGATAATCAGTAAAGGCTTACAGGTTTTACTAAGGTCCACAATAAGAAATTATTCTGTAGATATCTTCAGGAAAATAGTAGGAGACACTGTTCTGATCCTCAGGATTTAGAAACAAAGCCTATGCTCCGTTTGTGCTTGAAAATAACATGAAAGTGTCTTTCTTAATTGTTGGTAGAGGATTCTAATAATTGCCATTCGATCAAGTTTGATACTTGTATCTTAAATACATCTTTGATATCAAACTAAATATAGTCTCATTGGTCTATCACTTAAGGAGAGAAGCATAAATGTGTCAAAGTTGTTTAGGCACAAGATTTTCAAAAATTCCATTTATAACCATAAGGTTTATTGCCGTGAATACTTCTTTGTACCACACACGAGAACGCTCTGTTGCATACTTTAAATTTTGTGAAGCTTTATTTGTGTTGTGTGTTTCTTTAGCTCTGGCCATGACTAGTTTTGCATCTTTGGGCCAATCCAGTTTCTAAATTTTAATTTAATTTCTTTTGTGAAATTAGGACTTTCTTCCAGTTCTATGTGTCCTTTTCATTTTAATCCACTTGAGAAATACCTTTAAAATACTGAGTTTTATGTATTAAAAGAACAAGCTCTACAGAGAAAAGATGCATTTATCACTGACATCTATGAAAAGTGGATGCAAGTTTTAAAACCTTATTAAAACTCTCATCTTGGCTAAAATATGATAGTCACATCACCACATATCTCACCTCCATGATACATTAGTGGGAAAAACTTTTAGAAGGACCAAACAGCACCAGGTGAAGTATATTTATATATTTATATTTATACATAAATATAACAAAAAGAATCACAGGGAGAAAAAAATAGGAATTAAAAAAGAAAGAGATGGAAAGAATTGCAAGCACCAAGCAAGATGGTAGATTTTGGTCCAACTGTATAAATAATTACATCAATTTTAAATGGTCAAAACCTATCAATTAAAAGGCAGAAACTGTCACTTTGAATAAACATTTAATATCCAATTATATACTATGAAACTCACATTATGTTAAATATGTAGACATGTTAGAAGTAAGTGTATGAGAAAATACTGTATGTAAACACTAATTTAAAAAAACCAATGTGTTTATATTAATATGAGACAGAACAGATTTCAGAACAAGGAATTGTCAAGGGTACAGAGCAGTACTATGTAAGGATAAAGGTGGACATTTACCAACAATTCCAAGTGTGAGAGCACTAAACAATACAGCTTTGAATAATTAAAACAAAAACTAACAGAACTCAAAGTAGAAAGAGATAAATCTATCATTAAAGTTGGAGAATTCAGCAGATCCCTCTCAGTAATTAATAGAACATGTGGACAGAAAATCAATCTGAATAATCCTATTAATCAACTTTACCTAATTCACATTTGAGAACTGCTTACTGAACAAAAGCCTAGTACACTGTTTGTTTTTCAACTGTACAATGAACTTTTAACAGAAAAGGGGAAAAAAATAAAATAATATAATGCGTAATCTTTTTCCAAAAAGAATGAAATTAACAATCAGTTATAAGAAAGTATCTGGAATATCACCAAATGTTTACAAATTAAAAGGCACAAGGTGTATTAGATAATGTTTTGAATTGAATAAACAGTAAAATGCAAAGTACCAAAGTGTTTAGGGCATAACCAATGCAGTGTCTCGAGGGAAATTTACAGCCTTAAATTTAGCTCATCTGTATGGGTCATGGGTCTTTAGAAAAAAGAGATCAACAGGAGAGAAACATGAAAATATTCAATATAAAGAATCGGCTCACACAGACATGGAGGTTGAGAATCCTCACAAACCGTCCTTTGCAAAGCTGAAGACCCAGGAACGCTGGAGGTGTGATTCAGTCTGAGACCAAAACCCAGAGAAGCCCAACAGCTCATCATGAAATCAGGAAGGAAATGCTGATTTTTTTTTCCCCTTCCATCTTTTAGTTCTGTTCAGGCCCTTTGTGGCTTGGAGGATGCCACCCACACTGGGAAGGAAAATCTACTTTATTGAGTCTCCAGCTCAAATGCTCCTCTCATCTGGAAACAGATGCAACCAGAAATAAGGTTTATCCAGATATCTGGGCACTCTCTGATCCAGTCAAACTGACATAAAATTAACTGTCACAATTATACAAAAGAAAAGTCTTGACGAACAATCTAAGCTTCTAGATTGTGAAACTAGATCCAGAAAATTCAAGAAGTCAGTGAAATGAGAAAAACGATAGAAAAATCAACAAAAACAAAAGCTAGTTATTCTAAAAGAGAAAAAAAGGTAAGAGATACACATTAACATTCAGCACTAAAGATAAGCCATCACTACCCTTCCTACAGACATTCAATGATAGTAAACCAATGAATAAAGTCCTTTAAACATTTTTTTGAATGTTTTATTTATTTCTAGGAGAGAGAGAGAGAGAGACAGCGTGAGCAGGGGAGGGTCAGAGAGAGAGGGAGTCACAGACTGAAACAGGCTCCAGGCTCTGAGCTGGCAGTCAGCACAGAGCCCGACGTGGGGCCCGAACCCACGAACCGCGAGATCATGACCTAAGCAAAAGTCGGACGCCCAACCGACTAAGCCACCCAGGCGCCCCAAGTCCTTTAAACATTAATTCAAAAGGAAATAACCCAGGTCACCTGTTAGCTATTGAAGAAGTGACATTTTAGTGAAAAACCTTTCAAAACACACTGTAGTCTCAGGTGGCTTAGCTGGTGATTCTATCAACAACTTTAGGAGTAAATAACACCAATTCTATACAGATTCTTCCAGAAAATAAAATAGAAGGGAACACTTTGCAATTAATTTTAAGAAACTAGAATTACCCTTTTATGAAGACCAGACAAAGATACTATGAAGAAAGAAGGCTTCAGATAATTTCCCTCATGAATATATATGCAAATTTCCATAATAAAATATTATCAGATGAAATCCAGCAACACACACTAGATACTATGTCATAACCAAGAGGGAGTGTATCCCAGAAAGGTAAGCTTTTATTCAATATTCGAAAACTAACTGATATTATTTTACCATATTAACAAAACAATATAAATTGATTATTACACATAAGCATACATATTATCATCTCAATAGATGCTGAAAATAAAGCTCTTAATAGAATCAACAACCATTCATATAAAAATTGTAGGGAACCAGCTCAATTTGATAAATGTATCCACACGAAATCTATGACAAATATAACATTTAAATTGAAAACTTTCCCGATTGAGGATCTCAAGGATGCCACTGTTGCCATTTCTATTCAACATGGTAGCTGATGTTCCAGACAGTAAAATAAGGAAAAAATAGACTAAAATTGCTTGCACTCTAAAGGAATAAATAAAATAGATTTTATTCAGAAAAATAACCATTTTTCTTAATACAGAAAATCATAAGGAACCTGCAAATTAGCGTTTAGAATTAATGAATACATTAGCAAAGTTTCATAATTTAAAGAATGCTACTTGAATACTAGCAATAAACATCTTTATATTGAATCTAAAAAATGACGCTATATAGTCAAAAACATGATATGCATAGGGATCAATCTCAATGACTATATGTGAGATTCATATGCTGAAAATTACATACTATTGATGAGAAACATTAAATACGACAGAAAAATCCAGAGATCAATTTTGTTTATGGATCAGAAGACGTCACGCTTCTAGTAAGCTGGTTATCCTCAAGTTGCCCTATACTTCTCCACATTCTAGTAAAAATTTCAGCAGGTATTTTGAGCAAATGACAAGTAAATTATAAAATTTACATGGAAAAGTAAACATTCTGAAATACCAAAATAGCCTGATTTTTAGATGGAACATGACAGGGAACATGTTAAGAAGAACATGACACTTGCTGAGAGACCATGTGATATCGATGTTAGACATACAAATGGGACAAAATCAAAATTACAGAAATATATCTAAAATCTTACTGAGTTCATTTTGTCAACGTTGCCCAGGTAATTCAATATAGAAAGGATAATCTTTTTAATAAATGAAAAAAAAAAAGAAATGATCAGAAGTGAAAACTCTACCCTTTCCTCACAACTTACACAAAATTAACTTGACCTAGATCATCTCATGGATTACAAAGATTTACAAATTAAAAATTCTCTCACAAAACATCTAAGAATGTATTTCTAATCTTTAGTTTCAGGGGAAATATGCATTTCTTAGAGAGAATACAATAAACACATCATAAAAAATCATGAAAAATTCAAGTAGGACTTATAATTTTCTGCCCTTTGAAAGACACTACTAAGAAAATAAAAAAGACAAGTGCATACTTGGACAAATTATTTTAAAACTTCACATCTAATAAAATATTTAATAATTCAATAATTGAATGATCAAAAGAAAATGATCAGTTAAGAAGGGGCATAATATTTGCAGAGATGTTGCACCAAAAATAAAAATTAGTGAATGACAAAAGAAGTACATGAAAGGAAACTCAACATCTCTATCCAATAGGGAAACTCAAATTAAAATCTCGAAAAAAATGCCACATCAACCTCCTGGAAGAGCTAAAAACAATCAGCCAATCAGTAAAGAGATCAAAAAGGACACTAATAACATTAAACGCTTGTACCAGATTTGAGCAACTGTAACTCATCCATTCATGGTGTCACACGAATGGCTTACCACACTGGAAAACAGTGTGACAGCTTTTTACTCAATTAGCAATCCAGCTCTTGGATATTTACCCAAAAGAAATAAAAACCTTTCCACAGAGATTTTGTATGCATATGTATAAAATTTTAGTCACATTAGTCAAATACCAGGGTGGGGGACCTAAGGTCCAAACTACTGAGTGGATTAGCAGAAGCCTGTCCACCTGTGCAAGAGAAGTGGTCGACAACATAAAGCAACAGACAGTAGAAAAGATTACAACATGGATTGATAGCAAAAGGGTAGGTCTCCATGGAAGATGGCGGATGCATACTGTCTATGTATAACATTCAGGAAAAAGCAAAACTCTAAGCTCAACAGTCATCAGAGTAGCAGTTGCAACGGCCTGGGGGTTAAGGCAGGGGATTAGTTACAAGGGGGCAGAAGAGAATTTCTTGGAAGGATGGAAATATCCAAATCTCCAGTGAAGTGGTAGTGATCCCTCTGAATACATATATCCTAATACCGTAAAGAAAGCATGTAAATTATACATACAAGACAGGGCGCCTGGGGGGCTCAGTTGGTTAAGGATCCAACTTCGGCTTGGGTCATGATCTCACGGTTCATGGGTTTGAGCCCAGCATCGGGCTCTGTGCCAACAGCTCAGAGCCTGGAACCTGTTTCAGATTCTATGTCTCCCTCTCTCTCTGACCCTCCCCTGCTCACACACACATACTCACACACACACACACACACACACACACACACACACACACACACTCTCTCTCTCTCTCTCTCTCAGAAATAAATAAAACATTAAAAAAATTATACCTACAAGAGTCTAGGTTATAAAAGTACAGGAGATAGATGCAAAATATTAAAATCATGCCTTGCTTTCCCAATCTTCTATAATTACTTTATCCTTACCAAAAATAAATGTTATCTAAGTTCTTTGGGGGGAGGGGGTGATACAGCTATTTTTTTGTACTGCAGCAAGAAATTTTTGTAATTTGGGGGGGCTGCAATATTATTAAGTGAATTCTAGAGATTAGTATACTGGCTACTGACTTGAAAAGAGTCTTGGTTTTGACATTCAAAGTCCTACTTTGCAGAAGTATTATAAATATGACAGGAATATAATTTCTCTACCTACCTACCTGAATCCTCATCTCCAGTCTACATTGGTCTACTCATGTACTGAACCAGAATTTTAATGCTCCTAGTGATCTACAGTTTGAGAACTTATTCATTACAAATGAAAGGAAAGTGGCCCCTGGGTGGCTCAGTCAGTTGAGTGTCCAACTTTGGCTCAGGTCATGATCTCATGGTTTGTGAGTTCAAGCCCTGTGTTGGGCTCTGTGCTGACAGCTCAGAGCCTGGAGCTGCTTCAGATTCTGTGTGTCTCTCTCTGTCCTTCGCCCACTCACACTCTGTCTCTCAAAAATAAATAAACATTAAAAAATTAAAAAGAAAAGAAATAAAAGGGAAAACACCAAAAAACTAAGATCTATATCTAATTTTTGCTTGTGTCAGTCTTCAGTGTATAGGGAAGTGAAATATCATGAGCAAAGATAAATTAAACAAATGTGTCCTTAAGAAACTTATAATCTCATGAACAGACCGAGAAGCCAATGCACAATGACAGAGTTCCAAAGAGATATGAATTTGGTGCCATGGAAATGAGAAGGAAAAATCAAGTTTAGCAAACTGATGGGCCAAAGTTCAAACAATTGTAAAAATCATCGTGGCGGGATGGTTGTGATGGGGAAAGTGGAGGGCAGGGTCAAGTAAAATTAGCCAGTGTGCCTACGGGAAAGAATGCATGATCAGTGATAGAAACGAAAATGCTAGAATGCAAATGGCAGGTTGCTAACTTTTGGCCCTATATTTTTATTTTCTGTTTGGATGGGAAGAAAGAAACAGGGGAAATAAAGAGCAGAAAGGAGGTGATTTCCGTGGACCTCGCCGAGAAGGCTGGAAGGCGGTCACGGATAAAGCTATTAGCTGTATTGTACACTAAACTCCTCATTACAGTCTTCATGCCCAGAAGGAGCAGCCCGAAACCTGGGGCTTTCCAGCAAGGCAGCAGCAACCCCAGGTGATAGGTGCTTTAAGCCTTTTAAGCCTCTCAGAGCAAAAACAGCTTGATGCTGTGTTACCCTAAGCTACTCTGCTGGCCGGTATAAGCTGCTGGAATGAAAGACTACAGCATTTCCCAGAAGCCTCGGACTGTGGAGAGAGGGAGGCAGCATCCTACTTCGAAAAGTCTTAAAGTTTTGTTGAAAGTGATGCCACTTATTGTGAACGGTGAATCATATATTTAAAGGTGAAATTCTTTTCTTACGTATTTAGTAGTGATGAGCTGTCGTATTCTCTGTGGGTTGGACCTGGGAAATCATTACATCTTCCAAGCCTGCTATGTTACAGGTGAGAGTACTGAGGTTAGTTGTTTTCCCTAGAGTCACACAAGTTGAATGGTGGGATTGCTGGATCCCTAACTGCCGGGAGAATTTTCTTTCTTCCACCTCGTCGCTAAATACTGTGCTTAGGAACACAAGTTAAACAATGCTTGAAAAATTAACATCTTGGTCCAAGTTCTCGCAACCTTTGAGATCAGTCATCGCCTCCTGGACATTTTAGCAAAGTACAGTTTTACAACAAGAAGAAAAGATAGGATTTTAGCCCAAACCAGACAAATGGAGTGAGAGATAAACCACAAAATACAAGTCAGCATCATCCCATGAACCTGACCTTCATTAGCATGGAAGAGGTCTCTTCCTCACCCCTTTGGCAGAAATGATTCCGGCCCATCGACCGTGTGTTCCTCCAGCTGCACATGCCTGCTTCCTGCTGCTCTCTGCCCCCGGGGGGATCACCTGTGCACAGACCCGACTGCCAGCCTCTGACGTCATCTTGACTTCGGTGGCTCTCCCACAGAGAGTGGAGGCAGGGAGGGAAACACGGCGAGTGTGCTGATGTCCCCTGGCTCCCTTCTGAGGACTGGTTTTACCCTTGAGCAAAGTCAAAGATTACCTGGGGGGGGGGGGGGGGCGGAGGAAGGAAGTCTCTATCCAAGGGATTGGCCCATAAGCAAGAGGAGGAGAAATCATTTCTCAAGGGCGTTGGCACCAGTTTTTATGAAATGGGGATCTTGTAGATGACACCAGAAAGAAGAGTGCCCGGGACCTGGAACGGTCATAACTGTGCACGTTAAGGTCCTGCCTCGCTTTAAGGAACACACTGAATGACGGTGTGCGGGTCCAGGTGTGACACAGCCCCGCCGTTTGCACTGCCGATTGGCGTGGCCACGGTGTCAATTATTCGACGACCGGGCGTACATCA
Source organism: Hyaena hyaena (assembly GCF_003009895.1). NCBI lineage: Eukaryota > Metazoa > Chordata > Mammalia > Carnivora > Hyaenidae > Hyaena > Hyaena hyaena. Next base: position 621,214 of record NW_024081178.1, read on the forward strand.
GCCGTGTGGAAAATGTCAGTCCAAGAAACTCAACTGTGACCAAGCAGGAGGCAAGAAAGTGAAAAGGTGTCTTCATTTCTACCCCCTCCAGACATAGAGTAACTCATATGCACCTTCCTCAAATCACAGCTCTGCAAAGAGAACTGGCTGAGCCGACGGGGGAGGGGGAATTGCAGCGGATGGCAAATTGGGCAGGCGAATTCATTTCTTCTGCCATGCGATGGCGTTTACAAGGACACGGTGGCAGAGGGCCAGCTCTGTCTCCAGCCTCAGGTCGGAAGGCTGGCCGGCGTGCCCTTCCATCCACGCAGAGGTCAGCAGCTTGCCTGCAGGCTCGTGGAATTTTTCAGAGTCGTTTAAGAACAGAGCCGCTGGTGCGTCCCCCCACCCGCCCTGGGACTGCACATTTCTCTGCTTCCTTCCAAACGGAGTGAGGCTTTCTGCCAGAGAAGGGAGAAAAAGACTCCATCAAAACAAGAAGTCGGTGGATTTATGTAAGGAAAATAGTGCATGGTCAGCGAGTGACTTTACCGATTCTTAAAGGGCTGCCAGAAATGACCAGCCCCTCACAAAGTCATGTCACAGGTGCCTAACAGGCATCCAGTTTGGGTTGTGCTTCGTCATTAAGAAATCCGGGACAGCACCGAGCTCTTCAAATTCAGTCTTCCTGAAGACCGCTCTACCCTGTCGCTCCCTGGCCCAAATTTTCTCTCCTTACATGTCAAGGCATTGAGTCTACTTTGTTTTGATCTTTGTTTCTGCTTAAACAGCTCAGAGTTTAAAGAAATGTACGTTTACTGTATAGGAAAATAGGGGGGAGTGCACACGCAATAATCATTTTGATGAATATTCTAATAAGGACCATGATGTGGATATTAACTAGCAACCGGCCCCTCCTTCAGGAGGTATCTACCACCACAGCCTGCGGCCGCACGCCAGTAACCCTGCTGCAAGCAGACTGGGCACCGGGCATTGCACACGCCCCTCTGTCCTTAGCAGGCTGGTATCGAGGCAGAAGCAGTGCTATTCTCTGCCTGCTGGGAGAATTCAAGAATACAAGAGGGACTCATTTCTGAAGGAAGTGCCAGGGCAGTGATATTCTAATCACGATGGTGCCAGCCAGAGAAGGGATGATCAGTAAAACACACACCTAAGGATCCCGGGATATCCTAGAGGACGAACCACATGCTAATCGTAACACAGTGCCAATCTCTCACATAAATTTCCCTGGAGTCTAAACATTTTTGGATGAAACGGTCTCAGTGCAGAGCATTTCAGAGAGAGGGACGGCCTGGACAGATGTGATGAAATTATCTTACTGATATGTTTCAGGTACAAATACGTTGGCATCCTATACGATGCATATAAATCTCCTTGGAGGCAATGAGATGAATTCCTTCGCGCTTTCTTTGTGTGATGATCACACAACCCATTTTCGACTTGTCTTAGGACATCAAGGTGGCGATTTCAGAGTCAGACTGTCTGGATTTGATCCGGACTCTGCAATTTGGCTGTTTGCGCATGTTTCCTAATCTCTCTCAGTATCAGTTAGATAGGGAAAAATAAATGAGCTATCCTAGGAAGAACAAATGAGATATACTGGGAAAAGAACCTGGTGGTATAGTTTATTGGGCCAACAAATTCTCTAAGGGCCATGTGCTTAGAATGCTGTACAAATTTCAGGGCTTAGAGAGTTATTTATGTTCAAATACAATTCAAAGCCATTCCTTACCCATGGAAGGGATATGATACACATCTCTTACGTTAAAATAAATTAACAAAATTGATTTTTAATGGAATAATTTTAACATTTTGCATGGACAACCGGTGGGTTATAGATCTTAGAGAGAGTTAAGGAAGAAGAAAATAAACTAGCATAACTCAGGAAAGCGTACCTCGGTCACTGGCAGCGTTTTTATAAGTTAAACCTCACAATAAACCTTGACTTCATAAGCATCTGTAAGTAATTTAAGTTTCTAGTCAACATTCATGGCTTAAAGATAAACGTCTGGCAGACAACTTAAAAACAGTTCTTAAAGATTGTAAAATGGAAATATATTGTGTAAGGATTGCAGAAGGACTGAGGTATGGTCTCCTTTGTTTTAAAAGGCTTACGTACGATGCGGTATTCAGCGCAACTGTGCCTGAGTCTTCCTGCAAGTTGTCACCTTTGTTCAACCCAAACCCACCCATGGATTCAACTGCATTTCTGTGGGGAGATGCCAAATGCCGATGTGACTGCGGGATTTGGGGCAACCTAAAGGGGGTGGGGGGATAACTTACCCCAGTATTTTTTTTTTTTTTACTTCTTATCAAGGCAATGTCCTTTTTATCCTGTTCAAACACACAAGTCATTTAAGTCACCTGAACACACTCAGAGTAGGATCCATGGGTTTTAAATTCTCCCTCATTAAAGTAATGTAACACTTAAGCCAATCGGAATATCTGCAAACATTCTTTTTTCTGTCGGATGTGAGAAACGATTTTATACAAGGCAAAATGATTGGCATGAAGCTAAGAACGCTCCTCTGGGAGCCATCAGAAGGAGGCATGTCTGAGCAGGCCTACGTCACGATGGCCTGCGACACCTGGCCCACACAGATATGACAACTTCGGAACGCGTGACATATATGTTATATAATATTACAGCTGATTCGGGCGGCCTGGGGGGCTCAGTCGATTGAATGTCCGACTTACGGCTCAGGTCACGATTTCTAGGACAGCAGGTTCATGCCCTGTGTCCGGCTCTGTGCTGACAGCTCAAAGCTTGGATCCTGCTTCAGATTCTGTGTCTCTGTCTCTTTCTGCTCTTCCTCCACTCATTCTCTTCCCCCCTCCCCAGGAAATAAATAAACATTAAAAACATTAAAGCTGATGCAATGACTTGAGTGTGTCACAGGTGTCCTAAAAATCCTTACGGAGGGACACTAGACTAAACTCACAGTAGACACAAATGACTGTCCCAGCCTTGCTTTAACAATCCCCCTCCAGCCTCGTCTGCATGGACACTAACCCCTGACTGCTCTATCACAGCCCCCTCCCAACCTACCTCATCCACTTCTCCCTGCACTCCACAGGCTCTCCAACCCGTGCCTTGCCCTCCCCTCTCCGACACGCTAATAGTCCAGCAAGGTAGTGACCTCCAGTAGCCTAACTACGCATCAACATTCTACGTCGGTAGTATTTCCAGAGAACGAGCGTTTAGTGTGTATATTGCAGACATTTGTGATGGATTCAAATCAAAGATAATGCTGTGATTCGCATCCATATATACCCTCGCACACATGCATAGATAAATACATACCGTCGTCGTTTATTATAAGTGGATTTTGTGTTGCCGATTCATCTACTCTCTACAGTTTGGTTATAATCCCCAGGTCAATGCTTGCAGTGTTTGTGTGATCATTTGTGTACACGTGCAGGAGCCGAAAAGAGGACGTGCCCCACGCTCACGTCTCCAGCTGAGGTCCAAAAAAAAAAAAAAAAAAGGGCAGCTTTACCTTTTTTGTTTCAGCGCTCCCACCGTAAGCACGTATCTTCCTTCTGGTACGTTTAGTGACATGTTTTCCTTAATTTTGTGCCCTTTCTTGGCAATTTTGCTGTTTCAAATGGCGCCCAGTGCAGCCTGAGGTGCTGTGTGGTGTGCTCCCAAGTAGAGGAGTGCTGTGCTGTGCCTCACGGAGCAAACGCACCTGAGACAGGCTTCCTTCAGGCAAAGCGTCAGTGCCTTGGCTCTGGGTGAGCGTGTCATGACAATGTCACCACCAGAGGTTTGCAGGAACCTAACCTTGGGTTTCCCCTAAGAGCCTTGATTCACATTCACTACGTCAGTGGTTGTGGCAACTTTATAGAATGTAACACAACATAAATTGAGAATCAACTGTACATACCTATACATTTTCCTCTCCGTAGTAAATTCTCAGAGGTGCATTTGCTAGATGGAAAGGCACGCATCTGTTCAAGGGTTTTGAACTCCAACACATTCATCTTCCAGAAAGATGGCGACAGTCAGTCCTGAGGAGAGGGCTGCTGGTGTCTGAGCTGCACCACGCGCTTCCCACGTGGCCACCACTGTTTCACATCTCGCTAATCCTCTAGGTCCAGATGATCTCCTCACTATGCCTTTGGGCCACTTTCTTTTTTTCTACATAAATGTGGGAAACTGGAAAGAGATACTTAAATAACTTAATTCTAGTGATCAAGAAGTACTGAGCTAAGAAAACTAGATTGTTGACGTCTGCTTTCATTTATTAATTATTTCCTTACATGCAAAATGTGCATTTCATTGGGACCTAAGATATCAGATGGAAACCACTTTAGTACAATAAAAACATTGCGTACTCTTTATTTATCTTTTAAATAGTTTATTGTCAAGTTGGTTTCCATATAACACCCAGTGCTCTTTAAATTTTATATCTAGAAATCATTTAAAATTCTTGCCATGTCAACTCATATACTCATTACAAGGTTCATGTTACACAGTCAAAACCCAAACCCAACTTCAAAATAGTTAATCTAATTTAAATCAATGATTTCACAAACGAGTTTCTGGGGGCGCCTGGGTGGCTTAGTCGGTTAAGCGTCCGACTTTCGCTTAGGTCATGATCTCGCGGTTCGTGGGTTCGAGCCCCGCGTCGGGCTCTGTGCTGACTGCCAGCTCAGAGCCTGGAGCCTGTTTCAGTCTGTGTCTCCCTCTCTCTCTGACCCTCCCCTGCTCACGCTGTCTCTCTCTCTCTATAGGATGTGTAGCATCCTATAGTAAATCTGTGACATTTTCTTGTGGGAGAGTCCATGGCTTCTGTAGCAATAACTCTTTCCCCAACCTGTTATCTACCTGGCGGCTGGTAGGGGGAGGGGAAGTCTACAAGTGTATGTTGTAACGCAAAAGTGAAATACTGTCTTTTTCGAGAGAAACTGAATAGTGGCTAATAACTCCATATGTGGCTCTTGTACAGTGTGTGGGTGCTGAAACGATGTTCAGACAGAATATATTCAGTTCAGAGTTTCTACTTGTGTTTGTTACTGGGAGGCTGGAGGGTGTGGTTCAAGAAAGGTGCATGGATTCCGCAAAACTGATCAGGGACTCTGTCAGAAAAAGGAACGCAGGACCTTCATAGTTGAACAGGCTGGCAGTGTGGGCTGAATGTTCTAGAAGAACAGAATAAACAGAGTAAAACATAAAATAAAATAAACCACGGAATACACATTCAGTGAAGTTCATTTTGGTCAATGGGAAGGAGGAGAACTGCATGGAAAAGATTGTTTTACAAAACAGACTAAAATAAAATTTCGGATGACTGAGGTTGCTGAGTTTTGTAGAAAGCCTATTTTAAAATTTCAATATGAAATATGAAGTGAGATGCATGTGACATTTTCATTTTGTTGCAAAACGCAGTGGACCATAATCTCCTGATGCAAACACTGTAAACAGTTTGACTTCTCTGTGATCTTGCAGGAGGGTCCCGTGAAGACACAGCTCTGGTCTAGACGTTGTTCTGCATTTTAGCCAGTTGGCCACTAGATGTCACTACTCTACATTAACCTGTAATACACTTAAATCGTAGACGTTAAATAATTTTCGGATTTATCGACCCTTTAAAATGTCACCTTCCAGAGTGAAATTTTTGACATTATTTCAAATTAAAATTATTTGGCTATCCCTTAAGACACTTTTTTTTAAATTTTTTTTTAATGTCTTATTTATTTCTAGGAGAGAGAGAGAGAGACAGCGTGAGCAGGGGAGGGTCAGAGAGAGAGGGAGTCACAGACTGAAACAGGCTCCAGGCTCTGAGCTGGCAGTCAGCACAGAGCCCGACGCGGGGCTCGAACCCACGAACCGCGAGATCACGACCTAAGCGATAGTCGGACGCTTAACCGACTAAGCCACCCAGGCGCCCCAAGACACTTTTTAAAAGAATGAGAATAATAACTGAGATAGGGACTCATGGGGTGGCTCAGTCGGTTAAGCATCCTACTTCACTCAGATCACGATCTCTTGGTTTGTGAGTTTGAGCCCCACATCAGGCTCTCCCCTGTCAGCATGAAGCTCTCTTGAGACCCTATGTTTCTCCATCTCTATCTGCCCCTTCACCACTTTCACTCTCTCTCTCTCTCTCAAAAGTAAACAGTAAAAAGAAGAAGAAGAAGAAGAAGAAGAAGAAGAAGAAGAAGAAGAAGAAGAAGAAGAAGAAGAAGAGGAGGAGGAGGAGGAAGAAGAACCAAGATAATTTGAACCTGAAAAACTCGGGAATTAAAAGAGAATTAGGGTTACTGCTATCAATGATTTCAACATTGCCTCAACATATGGATATAATGACAAGTGTTTTAAGTTCAGTTTAGTCTAGTAAAATGCATGAGTGGCTTGGCTTTCAGAGGGGGTAGGTACTTTTTTGCACCATGAGCAATATTCAATAACATAGGTCCAAGGATGTGCAAAAGTGTCCTTTGGCCCTCATAAATGGCAGTGAGGCAGTGTGGATGAAATAAATCACCTAACTCAGGTCACACAGCTAATTAGTGTCAGAACAGAGACTGGGCTCCCTTCTGCTTCCTATGAGCCCACCATGTCCTGGTCACTAAAACATGAAAATAAACAAGTGCTTCTTATTTTCTTTTCCCTAGCTCCCAAGTGATTTTCAGGTGTTAATGATCATCAGATAATTTGGGATGCTGGATTAAAACACCGACCTCTAGAGCCAGATAGAGATTTGGGTTCAGATGCAGAGGAAGAGCCTGAAAATCTGTTTTTTTAAGTGAACATCCCAATTTATTCTGATTCAGGCAGCCTAAAATAACCACTTTTCACACAGAAGCTTGGAGCCCTTGGACGAGGAAGTTCATTTGCATATGATGCCCCTGGGGGCACAAGGGGGCCAGCGGGTGCGTCCCTCCTTTTAGAACATCACAGGGCTGGCCAAGGTGATGTCAAATAGCAATGGCCTTGAATCGGCTGCAATGTATGCACGTGGAAATAATTTCAAAATGGTAGACTTTAAGAATGATTACAAAGGGTTTTGTATGTTTGAATAGGGTTTATTGAGGTGGGGTTTTATATGAAGTAAAATTCACTTTTTGTCGTTTTGAATCTTTATGAGTTTTGACAAGTGTAAGCTGTCATGTGACCACGAAGGCACAGCCACCTGGAGTGCCCCCTTGTGGTGAGAGTGTGTCCTCTCCGTGTATCCCCAGCTCATGGCCATCGCTGACCTGAATTCTGTCCCTGTAGTTTTGTCTTGTCCAAGATACCATAAAATTTTCTTCAGTTTCTTTTCTGTATGAATTTTAATATCAGCTCATCAATTTCTACAGAATTTTTTTCCTTGGATCAAGACTGTCAAGAATTGATGTGCGGCAATATTTAATCTTTTCATTCATACACAACACATATTTCCCCATTTATTTAGGCTTTCTATATATGCATTATTTCAGCCATGTTTTGTGGAGTTTTCATCTTAAAGAGTATCTTATTAAATATATCCATAAGTATTTATTTTTTGATGCTAATATATATTATTTTAAATTTTAATTTTCAAATTATCGTTGCGATCACATAAAAATACAATAGACTTTTCTACATTGATTTTGAACCCTGAAACTCACTTATTAGTTATAATGGCTTTTTAAAGAGGTCCCTCTAGAAGCACCTGGGTGACTCAGTCTGCTAAGTGTCTGGTTCTTATTTCGTTCGGCTCAGCTCATGATCTCCTGGCTGGAGAGTGACATGTTGGTGCTACCTGCTCAACATTAGAATCTAATAACGCCTCTTTCTCCTTACCACTGCCATCTAGCCGGCTCATGGACTGCCTCATATTTCCATGGATGGTGACAACTGCTTTGCATATGGCCCTTGCATACACAACTCCCATAAATCTTTCTCCACTGTAGATAACCTACGACTTTATTCATGTTCCTCTGCTGCTTGAAAACTTCCATATGCCTAATGTTTAATAAATAACATATGTACCCCTTGAACAAAAACTCAAGACAATTCTAGGTACACCATGTATTTCCAATAATGCCACTCTATTTCCCTACTGGGACCCATGCCTCATGTACATTGGATTATTGAGTTTTTTTATCAAGTATGCTTGCCACTTTTCATAATGCTCATGCTTTGAACCTTTCCTCCAAGACATTTTACTTCTTATTCAGGTCATGATTTTCATTTTGTGCAATCTTCACTTCCCCTGAGGGATTGAGATTTTAAATACAGACCATATCTTAAACATATACGTGTCTCTGACTGTGTGATCTGAATTATCTTATGAGTTGCTAATGCTTAAAAGTAATTATTCAATTAGATTGGACTCAGTTATTATCTGTTTAATATTATTTTCATAGTTACTGCTGTATATTTACAATGAGGTAGAATATATACAAATTTTAAGTAGTTTAATAGTTCCTTTCCTTTAGCCTTGCTGTTCACCTTATCCGTAATTTTTAAAAAATTAATAGTGTTGCAGATTTGAATTTCAAATGTTGTAAACTCATACATAATTCTATTTAAGAATCCCTTATCTCTTTGCTCATTCTTAGTTTCCTTTCTCTTTCTCTTTTATTTCTCCTCCTCCTCCTCCTTCTTCATTCTCTCTTCCTCTTCCTCTTCCCCTTCTTCACCTTCCTCTTCTTTAACCTCTTCTTCTTTACATTAGCATTCGTCTGGGCACATACATGTATTAAGGACTTAATCCACATTGTCAAGATATGCTTGCAAATAATGATTTTCACACTATTGACACATTCCTCCACTTTATTTATTTTTATTTTTTTTACAAATAGTTTATTGTCAGGATGGTTTCCATATAACACCCAGTGCTCATCCCCACATGTGCCCTCCTCCATGCCCATCACCCCCCTTCTCCTCCCCTCCACCCCTATCAGTCCTCAGTTTGTTCTCAGCATTCAAGAGTCTCTTATGGTTTGCTTCTCTCCCTTTCCCCCACTATTTTCCCCCTTCTTCTCCCCCATGGTCCTCCGTTAAGTTCCTCCACTTTAACTGTTATTATTTAAGAATTTCTCAAGGCAGGCATATTTGGTAAACAATGTTTTAATGTGTTTAGAATTCTGAGAGGTAAAGCTCAAACCAGTTAGGAAGTACAAGCAGGAGCACATCTGTGGAAGGTTCTTGGAGGCAAGGAGGGAGTGTGGTCCATCCAATCTCAGTCTCTGTCTCCCACACTGAGAACACCCCCCCACACACACACACACATACACACACACAACACTCAAGAAAGATTACCTAAACTGAACTGCTCAAGACATTTTTAAAAAATTATATTGTTGGCTTATACTACACTGATTTGCAGAGTGCTCAACTCAACCTTGAACATTCCATGCCTGGTTTCTAGCACCTGCTTCAGTGAACAGCAACAGGGTAATGACTCGTCAAAATGTCAATTGAATTAGAAAGCAGTGAATCCCTGGACTCTTCCAATTACATGCTAAAGGGTTTTAAGAAAACCAAAGCCTAGCACACAACTGCTATTACAAAATAAATTAATAAGCTTAGTGCAGAAGGGTATGGGCGCATTACAGGTATATTTTTGCTTGTAAAGTGGTAATGTCGTAAGTAATCATGAAGTCTGCAAGTTTGAAATCATGTCATTTTTTAAAATCAGAGATGTTAATGCGTAACTTACATTGAGGTGAAAATAGAGATGTAATAGAGATGAATTCAAAAGTTACACAACATTGGTTGAAATTACTAAACAATATTTTTGTTACAAAAATAACACTTTAGGCAAGTATTGAAAAAGAATCAACATATCAATTATTATCTATATTAACAACCATACATTGTACCTCACTGTGTGAGTCCATGAATTAAGCTCAATGTCATTGCTAAATATATGGGCCCTTCTCAATGTAGCTAAAATGATGCAAAAATTGTATAACTGACCTTTTTAACAAAGCTCTTCTGAACTTTTTCTTGGAAATGTAGGATAAAGAATAGCTTCAAAGGAGGTTGCACTTGAAATCCAAAGTATATTAAATCACACATTCTGCTTTATTTTCTGAAATCTACAGCCTTTATGACTCTCACAAACTGTATTTTTCAATGACTTCCCTTATCTGCTCACCCCGAAGCATCCCCTCACAGGAAAGCGCTCCCTTATTAGAGCCCCACAAGGGAAACATTTTTGCACATTCTGAAATTCTTATTTCCAATATGGCAACCTGGACAGCAAAACAGACACAGTCATGGGAGGGCGTCCGCCTAGACACTAACCATGACTCTGCTATCATCTCTCCGAGTGAACCTTGTCAATGTCCCCCCTCCCCGCCCTGTACGTGACACAGATGAATTAAACAGTTTCTGATATTCTCTGTAGCTCAAAAGTTATGGTTGCTTTCAATCTCCCAAAACCTGGAAAGGGAGATATAGAAGTGGTACTTAATCAAAATACTGACTTCTATTGGTATTGATGGAGAAAGAGTTAAATATGGAATTGCATTGAGAATGTTCATTCAGCCCCAGAAACGCAAGCTTTTTAGAGATGACTACTTTTCCACTAATTTCTTCCCCGTCAGGTGAGCTTAGGATATACCCAAGCTGGAGACCACACATTGTAGTCTGTATGGCAACTGGGTGTGGGCATGTGACAAAGGTCTCATCAGTGGAGCTGGAAGAGAAGATTGACCACTGTCTCTGGGTTAGACTGTTGTGCCCGAATCGCGAGTCCCCAGAGACCTCCGAGGAGCCGGCACCGATGCAAGTTCAAAAGGGTCTTTATTACAAGCTCGAGCAGGGGCTCACCTGTCTACTGGCACAGCAGTGGCAAAGTGGAGCCCCGAACAGTGGCGAGCAGGGTTTTTATGGGGGAAGGGCGGGGGTGTTACCGTGCACACCGTGTGTACGTTTTGCATCATTACATAAGCACCAATCATAATTGTACAGCACCCATAGTAACCGCATAGTAACAGCTTTGACCATTCAGTATCTGCTAGGTGTCTGTTAGGTTTGGCGGGACCCAGTCATGACCTCCTTCGAGAGTCTTTTAAAATGACCAATTATGAGGTGGGCTCAGAGGGTCTACGTGGGGCTCCTGCAAGCGGTGATTGATTGGCAAGTTTGTACAAAGTAACTACCTGCAGCTCCCAGCCCTGACTCGTCTCCAAGACCACAGGAATGTTACCCATTTCTTTTGATTGGCAGATCCGAGGGGGGTCCGAGGGCGGCTTCAGCTGAGGCTTTTCCTGGAACTGGGACTACGTGCAGCCTGAGGTTGTTTCTAATGGAGGACTCAACTTCAGGCTCCTCAAGACCACTAGGAAAGGAATGTACCTACCTGTCCCACCATTTCTTCCTTTCTACTGAGGGGTAGTTGGTGAGAATTTTTCAGGGCAGCTACTTTGAATGCAGCGAAGAGAATCTGAAGCCTGCATATCCTTCATTTGGACCTTGCCTTGAAAAAAAAAAAAAATCTGTATCCTTTAAGCAACTGAGTATTGATTTTTGTCTTGTTTTACATCAGTTAAGCTGCTATGCTAATACATGCACTCACAAGGAAAAATGATAATAGAAAGGTTTACAGGTTCTAATCAAAATTCAGTATTCAATTGTAGTAATTTATTATCTGATGGCTATCTATGGATCTATCATCTATCTATTCCTTTTATGAACAGAATAGACTAAAGCTAATGCGAACATAATTAACAGAATGCCCTAGAAAGCACGGGGATTCTGGATGAATGCTGAAGGTATGCCAGACTCCATGAGGATTTCGTTACATATTCCTATGAGCCTGTGATTTATAACCCTGAGAACAATGGCCTAGCAGATACAGCTGCAGCCAGAATCCTCACTGGTCCATCTGGGCATGGCATGAAACCACGGGGCCTCAGTGCTGTCGCTTCTACGTTGGAAACTCGAAAACACTCATTGTCCTCTTGCTGTGATAAGGGTGAAATGAACTCGCATCTGGTAACGTGAACTGGAAATTGTTATCTCAGAGCAGGGCTGCTCAGATGTGCAGGAGTCACCTGGAGGGCTTGCTGAGACCGCGCTGTTACACTTGATCGCTCTGAGGTGGGCCTGAGATCTTGCATTCCCAATCCCTCCTTCTCCCTGCTTTGGTTTTAGTGTGTTAACCCTTTCTAGCTTCTTAAGTTGGAAGGTTAAGTTATTGATTTTAGGTCTTTCTTAGTTTTAATATTGTTTGTAGTTATACAAACAGCACTGCACTTGTGTTTATAATTGCTATATCTACCTTCTTAGCATTATACAATTTCCATCTGTGTCCACGGTATTTGTTTTTGTCTGAAAGTCTGGTCTAAGGTGGTTGGTATTAACACAATTCTCTCCAGTCCCTTCTAAGTTCCCATTTGTCCTGTATCTTTTCCATCTTAGTCTTTCCACCTATCTGCGCTTGAAACTAAGATGTCTCTTGTCCACAGCTTCTAACTGAATCATGGTTTTGTTGTTGTTGTTGTTGATGTTGTTGTGTTGTTGTTGTTACTGTTTTTTATCCACGTGTGTATTTCTGTCTTTCGCGGACATCTTTAGTCCATTTGCATTGGATGTAATTACTGATAGCTGGGCTTATGTTTGCCATTTCGCTGCTTGTGTTTTGTACGTTCCCTACCATAACGGCTCCTCTGCTCGTCCATCATGGCTCTCTTTGCGCCAAGTTTGCTTTTCTCTGGTATGCCAATGTAATATCTTTATTTTTCTTTTAGTATATTTTTGAGTTATATCTCTTACTGGTCCCTTTTGGTTTATGACTCACATTTTACTCTTTTCCAGATTTTTTTTTTAAATAAAGTAGTCTCTCTGGTCAAAGTGGGGCTTGAACATATGACCCCAAGATCAAGAGTGGCATGCTTTACTAACTGAGCCAGCCAGGCATCCCTATACCCAACATTCTAATTTATAACAATTCAGTGTGGATTAATACCAAATAAATTTCAGTAATATACACACACTACTGCCATATCACCCGCCTTCCCTTGTGGCATTATTATCACACAAATTATGTGCTATATGCATAACATTGCCATTTTATAACTACTTTTTATGCAATATTTCAAATCAAATAGGAAGAAAAAAATTTATAAAGAAAAAAATACATTTGCAATGCTTTTGATCTTTATCTATATTACCTTTACTAGTGTTCTTTATTTGCTCATCTGGACTTGAATTGCTGTCTAGTGTCCTTTTAGTTTTTTCCGAAGGGCTGTCTTAAGTATTCCTTGGAGGCAGATATTCCAGTGACAAATTCTCTCAGTTTTGGTTGATCTGGTAATGGCTTTTTACCCCCTTTATTTATAAAGAGCTGTTGTGCTGGATATAGAATTCTCGGTTGACTGGTGTTTTTGTTTTAGTTCTCTGACTATGTCACTCCACTGCCTCCTGGCTCCCACAGTTTCTGCTGAGAAATCAGCTACTAATCTTTGGAATACCCCTTATACATAAGGACTTGCTGCTTCAAATACTTTTTATGTGTGTTGACAATTCGATGATGATGTGTCTAGATGTGGACTTCCTCAAGTTTATCCATCTAGTGGTCAGTAGGCTTCCTACGGGTAAGACTCATGTGTTTCTGGTTGTTGTTTTTTTTAATTGGGAAACGTTGGCCTTTTCTTCAAATATTTGTTCTGCCTCTTTCTCTCCCTCTCTCCTCTTTTTCTGGAACTTCTGTTGTGCTTATGTTGGTACATCTGATGTCACACAGGCCTCTGAGACTCTATTCATTTCTTGTCTCGTTCTTTTATTTTTCTCCTGTTCCACAGACTAGACCATCTCCACTCACTCATCTTCCAGTTGACCTTTTTTCTTCCACCTGCTCCAATTTGCTGTCGAGATCTTCCAGTGAACTTTTCATGAATTTTTCATAGTCAATCCTATGCATAAAGCACATAATTTATGTTATAATAATGCCACAAAGGAAGGTGGGGGATATGGCAGTAGTGTGTGTATGCTACTGAGATTTATTTGGTATTAATCCACACTGGGCTTCTTTGAATGCCATTTTTACAGATTATTTTTAGTTCTGTAAACACTGCACTTTCTTTGCATGTCTCATAATCTTCTGTGGGGAACTGGACATTTTAAATAATATAACATAGCAACTCAAGAAGTTAGATTCACCTCCCTCCCCGGGGCTTGTTATTCTTCCTATTAGGTTAGTGGATGTCTGAGCTAGTTCTGTAAAGTCTGCATTCTTTGTTGTATGTGAGCCCTAAGGCTCTTCTTGGGTGGCTAATGATGGGGCAGCTCTCCTCACACAGCTGGAACGATACACACCCCCAGGCTGTACCACACAGCCCTGAGTGCATGTTGGGGCATGCCTTCAACACTCAGCGTTCAAGTCAGAACTTTTCAAAGTTCCTATGGACATTACATTCCCTGGCTTTTTCTTTCAAGTCCTAGGTTGAGCTTATTTCTTGCTCCCAACGCTCACCTTAGTGTCTGGCAGCTCCAGTGTGAAACAGTTGGGGCTGACTGTTTTGAGCAACACCCAAGAGGAAAAGGCGGTTCACACTGGGTGATCGTCAGGTTGGGCCAAGTAACTGACAGGCCTTGAGAGTGGGCTGTTCAGAGACTAGTGGACAAGTCAGATAATGGCGATGCTCTGAGAATGGGGCTTTAAAAGAGCTTCCGCTGTGATACTACTTTCCTAGAGACAGCTTGGGTTCTGATTCTCCTCATGGCTGCAGAATGCGTATTCTCAGGGATACCACGGAGCTGGGGTGGGGGCAGGGATAGAGTAGGTTAAACTACGACAAAACTTGGGTTTTAGAGAGATTCAGCTGCTCTTGAATAAACGCTCCTCAGAGTAATGTAAGCCCTTGGTTCGTCTGCTTGTTTTCTCAAGTGTTGCCAGTATCTAAATTCTTTTCTGGAAAGGAAAATGCTCATAGGCCCTTCCTCAGCCATTCCCAATGACATCTTTTAACAAGTGAAATGTGCATATCCCTGTTCACACATTAGCTTTCAAAATCAGCAGTTTCAGATACGAAAAGAAAATATCATTTAACATAGGTACATACATTTGAACACAAATACAAGGGATGTGAAAATAAAAGACAGATTTTTCTCCTCATAAGACATACAAATTAGCACCTTCCTTCACGACTCTATTATTTTGGAAAGTAACTACACTCTGGCAGCAGAGTTACCCAGGTTATGTTTCCGGGAAACACCTCTCTGCTATGAGTCAGATTTCACATTTGAATATTTTAGGATTGCATTCTACCCACGTGTTTAAACTTCTACCAAGGAAGTCATAAATAAATGCAGATAACATACCCTCGTTGAGAAATTGCATTTTAAATCTAGAATGATGCCATCTTCTACTTAACCTGAACATCTTACTTTCCCCAACAACTCGCCCCTTGTGTCGTTCCATATACCTTTCTGAGAGCAGTTACTTTCTAAAAAGGGAAGACGATGTCACTTCCAATTTCATAGTCACATTACAGCTTCAAGTCACTTCCCAACAATGGCAATATTTGGACAATAGAGGCATCACTTTGAGATACTTGAACCTGATCCTACACTCGCGAATTTTGTTAGTTCCCCTATTACATCCACCTTATTTTCTAAATTCCTCTGCATCTACATTCTAAAATAATTCTCTTATGATGTGCTGACATAGTTTGAGATTTTATATTGTGTTCAATTTAAATAGTTCATATTCCCTGGAACCACTTTTAGCTGCATGGCACTCATTGTCCTTCTTATCAGCAAGCTGCAGACTTGGTCCCAATGTTCCTGTTGAAAATTATATTCTCTGGTTGAGAAATATTCTATCTCCTTTAGAAATATAGAGGATACCTGTGAGGTCTGAGGCTTTCTTTTTTTTTTTTTTTTTTAACTCTAAAATATCTTAGTTGTTTTGGTCCCCGCTGGACATCATGAAATTTCAATTACAGCCTAGAACTATATTTTTTACTTCTTTATACTCCTCTGTTAAAGAATGACCATTTAACATAATTCTTTACTATTGTCTTTTTACAATTTAGTTCATATTTCTATATCACCATATCATATATATAAAATAATTTGACTCTCCTCTGCTTTAAAATACATCTAAAGGATTTCAAGAAAGACAAATGCATTTAACTATTAAGCCATATAGGAATTTCCACATTTGCAGACTAGGTGAAATATAGTGCCAATCAGACTCACTGAAAGTAGGCTACCGAGTTTTCATGCAAACAATTTATTATACCCTCTCCTCTTCTGTAATTTCCACTTTTCACACCTCCTTGGATACGGATGGTTTAAATTAGGTTTTAGTCAGACTCCAATCTATCCCGGCTTTGAAAGATAGTAAGAGATAAATGATAAAGAGAACCCATTTTTGTACGACATTCACACACTCCAACTCCAAAAGCTGTGTCTTTGCCTTCAGTCTCTAGAGCCAGACTTCCTAAAAAACGTCACCAGCCTGCATCTTCATGCATTCTTTGCCCATAGTTATGACCAAACTGAAGTCTGGCTCTCTCTCCACCACTCCACAGAACTCGCTTTCACGAAGATCCTCATTTATTTCCCTTAACTTGCTCCAACTTTCTTAAAGCAATTCCCTCCCCGGGCATCTTGACAACATACTTTCTGGCTTCCTGTGCTTCTCGGATCACTTTGACTTCACCTGCTTGGCAAAACTCCCTTCTGTTGACTGTGTATTAAGGATTTACATGATCGGCGGTGTGCCCAGTTTCTCCTTATGGCCTCCTCATTTTCAGTGAAAAATCCCAGTTAACTCAATGCCTTCTGTCACTATTTATTGAAGACAGAAACAAAGGCAATCTTGGAAGCCCAGATCCCTGGCCAGCGTGCCCACTGCCACTTGGGTGTCCCATAGGCTTGCGTGTCTCATGCTTAAATTGTAGAAAATTAGATGTCATTTCCTTTCCAAACCTGATTGACTTTCCCTTACCATGTTAGTTTCAGTAACTATCACCTCACTTCCCAATACTTTATGGTAATATCTTGGGTAACTATTTTATTTTCTTTCTCTGCTTTAACACACACTTAACCAACCGCCAAGACTTGCTTTATATTAGCTCTAAAAAGCTCCTGAATTAATCCATGTCTCATCCTTACTTCCATTTCCTACTTCACGCCCCTTTCTTTTCTTGATTAGATTACCACCAGTCTCTTACCTGCTCTCCACTTATTTATGGCTTTTTTCAACACAGTAATTAATAGAGAGCATTGTTTTAAACATCTGAACATGTCAGCCTCTTCATACCATTTAAGGAATTTGTAATTATCTTCCACATGTGAAAAGATTTAACCTCAATTTTTAGGCCTACCCAACTTTGCTTCCTTTTTCTTTCTTTTCGAGTGATTTTGAAATTCTTCCCTGGTTGGGAGTCCAGCTGCCATGTCTTTTCACAGTTCCTTGGTCCTCTTGGATTGTTTCCTATGCCTGCAGATGCATTCCCCTCTTACCCTTATTCATTTGCTTAAGTTTCAACTTAGTCTTTAGTTTAGATGCTACTTCCTCCAGTAAGGTCCCCTTGAGCCCTAACATCTGGGTTTGATACGTCCATGTCAGTAAGTACATTTTGTTATAAGCAACAGATGCTCCTGGAACCATTTACAAAGTGGAGAAATGGGCCCAAGGTCATTACGCTCCAGGACAAAGGTCCCAGCCAACACCACAGAAGTGCCCCGATGAAGACGCTGACTGCCACCACTGTAGCTGCTGTCTTGGAAACCAGGTGCCCTACTCTGTGGGGCTCTTACAGATTTAACTTTACTGCTATCACTGCCCCTACTCGCTCGCACTTCAGATCTAGGCCAGGACCTTCCTCTGCAACTGCTCCTCCATCTGAATGTGGGAGGTCACTGCCACTCTCCATGTTGGCATCATGAATTCAGCAGAGTGTCCTTCTCGGGATGCACCCTTCCAACCTTATAATAATAGTTCCTTATAATAATTGTTCTGATTAACAGAACCTTAAATAAAGGCTCGAGTCCTTAAGGTTCTACCTGGGGCAATTGGGTCTCATAAAGCTGAAAATTCTACCCAAATCTTAAGGGTGCTCAAAGGCTCTGGTCAACCAGAAAACATGCTTGATATTCACTATAACTGACACTTTTCCTCTCAAAGCACTGTATTCATTGTCTTGTAATCTCCCATTTACTTACCTGTTCTTTGCATTGCTTGCTAAACCCAATGAGATCAAGGACCGGGACCACCATATTCACTGCATGAGCCACATTCTCCCCCCTGCCCTTCAGTCTTGTGGGACACCATGGAGAACTCATGCAGAGGAGAAAAAGTGTGCATCTGCTGAACAGTCATGCTCAGAAGGGCTGTTTCCTCACACTGCTCTGGGACAGAGAGGAAGGAAAGGCAACACATTCCCGTTTCTTATGGTCTTTTAGTCTATAAACTGGGCCATTCCCATGGTGACCCCAACCTGCACCCTCTCTTCAAGTAGAGAAGTTCCCTGCGGCGAAGAGCATAGAGAAAGCCCAGCCATGCCTTGTGGAAAACTGTCCCCATGAAAATGTGACACCAGGAGAATGGGCAGTCCCCCTTCCCAGAAGAGCAGACCCCTACCACTTAGCCTCCTCAGGATCAGTGAGACATTGGTTTTTGCCATGTACTCAAGTATTGTTTCAAATTACTAGTTGTCAGCAACATTACCCATATTATTAAATGTGTGGTTTTATAAAATCGATCATCAAGAAAGATAAATCGATCTACTTACCTTTCACCAAGACTCAAAAATGAGAGCTAATCTTCAAAGTGTCCACCCCATTTTGGTGGATAGCAACATCTTACCATGCACAGGTCACTAAGTTACACCAAGATGTTTAAATTACTTTTTAACGTTTACTTGTTTTTGAGAGAGAGAGAGAGAGAGAGAGAGAGAGCAGGGGAGGGGCAGAGAGAGGGAGAGACACAGAACTGCAAGTGGGCTCCAGGCTCCATGCTGTCAGCACAGAGCCCAATGCGGGGCTCGAACTCACGAACTGTGAGATCATGACCTGAGCTGAAGTCAGAGGCCTAACCGGCTGAGCCACCCAGGCGTCCTAGAAGATGTTTAAGAAGTTACTCATTTCTGGCTCGTATGCTGCTCATCTACTGAAACATGTCCTTCTGAAGCGTCTTGGTACCCTCCTCACTGCCAAAATACTCATTGAAAGTTTTCTCTTTCATATGCTAATGAGCCCTCTGCTGTGCTGGTGTTATCTATGGATGTACTACTTCCTTTTTTCCCCGTTACCTGCTTTTATCTTGAGTCAGGTACACAACTCTTCCTGTCTCTCTAGGCATTGTGGTTCTTTCCAAACTGCTGGACTTTGTTTTTGCCCATCATTTACAATCCATGTACTTGAACATATCACTGATGTTCATAATTTTTAGCAGTGATCACTACCACTCTTCACCCTGTGTTCACTGTGTTCTCTGTAGGCCTGGACACTGAAGGGCGGGGTCACATGTGCTGGGCTTATCTATCAGAACGATTCACAGGTCCCCAACCCCAGTATGTTCATAAATGTGCCCTTCCATTTTCTCCTCATAAGCCTCCTCGGCCTTGTCCCAATCGCCTCTTTGCTGGTGAGCGCGACTATTGAGTATGGCACTCAATAATTCAATGTGATTTTGCTAAAACACACATACGTCTGCTATTTCTCTGAATAAAACAATCCAATGGCTGCCTGTTGCTTATAAAAAACATCATGAGTGTCTCTGCTTGGTCTGTTGATTAGGATTATAGTGAGTTGTAAGAAATAGCCAACTGTAACGTGAGATTTTTCTTTCTTGCAGAAGTCTGTAGAGAGTCGCCCACTTTGGGTGAAGACGGCATCCCGTGGTCAAGGATGCTGGCCTCTTGTGTTTGGTCTATCATACGTGACTTTATCGTCAGAGATGCTCCCTCCGGCAGGGGCCTCACCTCCAGCCCAGGCTGCAGGAAGACCTGAAGCAGAGAATGGAATATTCTCCTCCATTAAAGAGACTTCCGGGAGAGGCGCCAACCCCTCTTGTATGTCCCCTTCACCGGAAATTGGTTCCGTGGGCTGACATAGAAGAAGGGCTTCAAACGTCAGATTCATCGTGACCTCTGCAAACATCTGAAGTCCCCTTCCTCTGGAAGGAGGGGAGAGTGGATGCCGCGGACATCTAGCGACCTTGGACGCAGTCCCCACACTTTGGCCACCGCACCGGTCCCTGTGAACAAATAGTTCGGGTTCTGCCCCCAAAAGGAACACTTGTGCCCTCAAAGAAGGACCCCTGAAAGTCTCCTAGGCCGTTACACACAGATGACCCGGGGTCTCGGTGACACGCTCCTCTGACCTCCTCCCGGCTGGCTGTGGCTACCACTGGAGTAAAACCCAGAATCTCAGCCACCGAGTTCGTGCGTCCCAGCCGTGTGTGGGGTCTGCAGCCGCCACCTCTCGTTGCGGACACGAAGCCACAGGAGGCGGAGCCGCCACCGTGGACCTGCGCTCCAGGCAGCGCCCGCCCGATACCTGCGGGGACCCCAGGTAGACACGCAGGGCGGCTGGTGCGGTAAGCTATCATGCCCCCTGTCCCCCCGCCCTACACACACGCACACGCACGCGCGCACACACATGCACATGCACACACGCGCGCGCACGCACACACACACGCAGGCACCTGCTCGGCCCGCCCGCCCCGCGCCATCTGCGAGCCTGGGGGACACCCGGGAGGACCTCCGCGGCACAGCGGACCAGGTCGGACCCGCAGCCCCAGGGTGAGGCCTTCACCCCGGGGGGGTCCCGGCGACCACGCGCCTCTCCCACCTGCTGCAGGGCCTCGTCCTCACGCGCAGGAGGGAAGGCGCCGCTCCGAGGGGTTGCAGGCCTTTCCCGGGCACAGTCCCTGGGGCGCCGGGCCGGGGGCCTCCGAGGCCCTAACCCCCTGCTGGGGCCGCTCCCACCGGGGTCCCCAGGCCCCTGGCCTTGAGGCCTGTCCGGGGCAGTGACCCGAGTGTGACCCCCGGGTGCTGGGGCCGCCCCCGCCGCGGTCCCCGGGGCCCTGGCCTTGAGGCCTGTCCGGGGCAGTGACCCGAGTGTGACCCCCGGGTGCTGGGGCCGCCCCCGCCGCGGTCCCCGGGGCCCTGGCCTTGAGGCCTGTCCGGGGCAGTGACCCGAGTGTGACCCCCGGGTGCTGGGGCCGCCCCCGCCGCGGTCCCCGGGGCCCTGGCCTTGAGGCCTGTCCGGGGCAGTGACCCGAGTGTGACCCCCGGGTGCTGGGGCCGCCCCCGCCGCGGTCCCCGGGGCCCTGACCCTGCCGCCTGCCCGAGGCGCTGCTCAGGCGCGCAGGGGACACGGGGTCTGCTCGGCCCCCCCGGAACCCCGGGGGAAGCCTGGCCCCTCAGCGCTCAGCTCTGCTTGTCCCCACGGGCACGCGCCTCCCTCCACCCGCCGGGCTTCTCTCCGACGGCTCCGATACCCTGACGACTGGTTTGGATTCACATAAACTGGGACCCCAAATGCCGCGATGAAAAAACAGTGAACGTGGCGTGGGGAGTCCAGAGCAGGTGCTCGGGGCCCCTGGGGACACCGGGGGCTGGAGGTCCCGCCCCAGCGGCCGGGGGTGGGGGTGGGGGGTCGGCTGGGGCCTGGGGTGGGGGCGGGGCCTGGGTGCAGGTGGGACCACACGGCTAGCCCTGAGGCTTTGAAGGCACTTCTGGGGGATTGCAGTCCACTGGTAGTAGCTTGGAAAGCAGCATTCTCAGATTCCTCCCTCCCCGGAGTGTGGGGATGCCTCCTCCTTCAGCCCCCCTGGCCTGCACTTCTGAATGTGGCTTTACTCCTGAAATATCAAGACGTTTTCCAGTTAATAATTCTGTGTGGGAGCTTCATAAACATGGTTTTCCTTTAATTTAATCTTTGTGTATCCGAACTGAATTATTTATTTTGTACTTTATTTTAGGAACAGTAATTTTCCTGTCCTCTGTGAAGCAACTTTTGACCTTTTTTTATACGTGCTCTAATTTATTTGGCTTTTCTTCTGCCTTCTCTGCCCTTGCCCCAAAGTCTTACTATTTATTAATAATTCAGTCATCAGCTGTCTTTATTATGCTGCTATGCTTTTTTCTAATTTACTTAGGAGTTCTATAATGATGCTGTTTTGATCTTATTTCCTTAGCTTCGTGTTCTCACATTTCAGTAGTTAAATTTTCTCATTTTTTGTAGTTTCTGTTTTCCTAAATGAAATTCTTTTATGTTAGTCGCTAAAATAAATCAGAGAGATTTTTTTTTTTCCCCTCATGGGTTATGTTTTGGCTAGACTGGATTTTCTGGGATTTGCTACGATCTTTCATTACATTTTAATTACATCATTTTTCATATGTGCTATAGCACTTAAAAACAAACATCTATAGTATGGAATATTATTCACGGCTAAAAAGAAATGAGCTATCAGGCCATGAAGAGACATGCAAGAACTTTAAAAGCACAGTACTAAGTGAAAGAAGCCAGTGGGGAAAGGCTACCTGGTGTACGATCACAGCTATGTGACATTCTGGAAAATGTAAAATATGGAGAGAGTAAAGTATCAGCAATTGGCAGGGATTCGGGGGGAGGGGAGGATGAATAGATGAAATGCAAAGCATTTTCAGGGCACTGAAATTACTCAATGATGGAGACACGTCCTTAGACTTTTGTCAAACCCCCAGAATGTACACCACCAGAGTGACCGTGATGTGAACGACGGGCACTAGTTAATAACGCTGTATCGATGCTGGCTAAAAGATTTACTGTTACCCAAGCTGCCGGCCCACCTCTTCTGCGCGGGGGCCACCCCATTTCATTACCCTGCCCCGCAGCTCCCGTGCCTCGGGTTTTCTGCAGACAGCAGCAGGAGACAAGCCGAGATTGAGGCCTAGTAAGAACCTTAAACAAGCCCACGGCAAGTTCTGGAATGGCGACGACCTTCAGAATCTTCCTGTAGCTGCATAATACCCCAGCCTCTGTCTGTCCACGCTGAGGAGGAGCAGATACGAACTGCTGGGGGACAGGAGGTGGCCTTGGGAGAGGTGGATGGGGAAGCTGAGGCCATATCGAGGGGCCCGAAGCTGAAAGTCATCTCTGCCAGTATCGCCAGCACCAGCCACCAAGTCCTTATGGACCAGAAGTCCAGGTGGAATATCACAGGTTGGACCACGTCATGTTCTTTGAAGGAAGGTTGAAGGAAGGAAGGAAGGGTTGAGGAAGGTTAGGAAAAAGAAAGGGACAATATAAGTCATTTCCAAAACTGTGAAGATCAGTCATGTAGCAGGAAATGGCATTTTTCTATGAATGTATAAGTACATCTCAAGTTTTAGATCTAGAAAATACAATTCTAAACCAAAGAGGGCGTGCGTCAGGATTACAGCACAGATCAGCTGCTTGACAAAGTCCCCTTACGTGAACAGTGAACGTCAAGGTCAGTCGGATATTGGACGTCAGCCCATGTCCGGCCCCTGGGATCACGGTGTCCATTTTTCTGGTTTCATGTTCCCACAGGTCCTGAGCTCTATTCCTTCTGGGATCCTGTCCTCTACATAGCAGTGGATAAGGATTTATATAAGTAAGTAAAAATGTGCCCCTTATTCCTCCTTTCCACTGAATTAAGGCAAGTTCCAGGTCTTTTATTGTTCCTTGAGCAACGTCAAATATTTCTTGCCGTGTTTCTTACCCAGCCATTAATACTCTTATCGCAAACATGCCTGGAGGCAATGTCGAATCCCCCTGCAATTAAATCTCTCTCTGTGTGAATTCTTTTGCTTCCGCCTGCTTTGTTTTGACATGTATATTTCCCTTTGGGAGCCATATTCAAGAAAAACTAGAAAATCCTAGGTTTAAAAATATTGCCTCAAGTCCCTTGTACAATGCTGCCTGCTTTTCACTCTATACCCAAAGATAAATTTATAATGTTCTTAATGGTTGTCACTGGACTCTGGTATTCTTGAAAGAAAGCATTGAGCCATACATCTAAAATATTTGCACTGTATTTTTCTGTTTGTAAGTCGCTAGTCATTCTAAGGAAATGGATAAACCAGTCACTCCTTATTTGTGTCTAGTGAAATACTTGGGAGCCACCTACAAAATGGCAGGCGTTGTTTCCAAGAAGAGCTTGCGTTTCACAGTATAGGCAACGGTATTTTAAGACTGCAGGGTTATTGATCATTTACTTCCTAAATTTTGAGCAAAAGAAACATTATTTTGAATTTTTTACATGTAAGACATTTTCCCTAAATATTGCCAAACTGTAACTTTATGTCTTTAAGTAGTTTTATTGCAGGATCTATCAGGAGAAAAAACAGAGCAGAAAGTCTTGTCCTAGAATGAAGCAAGACCCTACTGTGGAAATGCCACTAAATATGGCATATTGGAATCACGGCAGACTTAAGACGAGTTGTGAGGTATTGTACTAAAAACTACCAAGTCTCAGCTCCCCAAAAGTAGCACATAAAAGGTTCACTGGGCTTTACAAACTAAATTTGGCTTTGTAAATATAATTAAGGCATATTTTTTGGAACATGGTACTCCACACACCCATCTCCCCCACACCCGCACCGCATACTCTTTATCCAATAAGAATATATTTACGTGTTTAGACTTTTCTTTACCTGTTGGTTTCTGGGGAAAATGACACACGGATGTTTACATCTTCAGCACGGTGTGTTCTTTGTCACAGAGAAATTTCCTGGAGAACTTAATGCAGATGAACTACATTTCTGAGGTATTGCTTTTCTCGTATCATCAGGAAATTCAGAGAACAGAGATTTCAATTTTTTTCCCCAGTAAGAACAGATCTTGTCTCACTTGAATGCTGTAATCTTAAACTTTGCAACATTCCATGATGATTGAAAGCAGTTATGTTGTTAGTTGAGGGAGTATTTGTGTCTTTCAAGTGCTCACCCCAGTTAAATGTATCCCATAACGATTTAAATTCTTGAGCTCTCTCATATGTGTCAAGTGCATTCTCTGGGACTTGTACCAATCTAGCTACAAGAAAAGGGACGATGATTGATAATCAGATTACTTCGAGTTAGACACAGAAAAAATCTACCCATTTTCTTGCTCTAATATGTTCATTTCCTTGATGATGACACCAAGGCTTGGATATGTTGTGAATCTTCATAATTCACACACAGCGCAGGCACAACATAGAATGTGTGTTGGCAAAGTCATTGGCTCTAGGCAAGGGGAATGCTATGCTCAATAACTTCTTCTGGGTAACCGCAGTGCACAGGCCTGTAGCAGCGTTCACGTTCAGAGACTTCAAGCATCTTTATGCTTCCTTATTAAGTTGGGAGCACATAGTGATGAGGTGACAAATGAAGTCCTAACTAAAGTCTGTCTACGACATGCCTACTCAGTCCATAGACCCGCCCGATGGCCAAGCCCGCAGTTCTTAAATGAATAGAGTTTGCATGTCTGAATCTGTCACCTTTCACATCTTGGGGCCTTACCTAGTGGCTTAGAGGCTGTCGTATACAAATTCCCAAGTGGAAGCCTCAAAACTGTCCCCCACCCTGTATGAACAAGACTTAACAACAACAGCAATAGCCCATCTGTGAGGATTAAGAACCACTCTTACCAAGGGAAAGGGCACAAAGGGGGTACGTGTCATATCCCCATTTCAATTGCTGGCCAGTGTCCTGCAAAGTGCATGTGGGCCTCGGAAGACCAGAAGAGGCTTCTACACACTTCACCAGGCCCGAGTGCCTGATGCCCTCTCCCCTTACCAGAGTGAGCGAGTACCGATTGTCTGGTGAAGGTGGAAATCAGAACACACTCATATCCACATGGATAAAACAACGCTGTGCATGTAGAGCTTTGCCCCAGCCTAGGTTAAATATCCCACCTCGGCCATCAAGTCCTCCAGAGAGACCCGAATTGTCAGAACATTCTGCTGATATCCCACTAATCCACTAAATGGGTGGCATCATGCTAATAAGTCATTTAGTCGTGCTGGAGACAGACATGTTCCATAGGGTGGACATCAGGTCTACGCACATTCAGAGTCCCGCCATGTAGGTAAAATACTTAGATGTCCAGTGGGTAGGGAAAGGCTGGGACACGTTAAATTTAAGGGAGAAAGTGTCAAATTGCACACCTGTCCGAATAAGGCACAACGGTGCCTATGATGGTTACCTCTGTGCACCAACTCGAGAGGGCTAGCACGGCCAGCTGTTTGGTCAAACGCCAGTCTAGATGCTGCTAGGAGGGTATATTTTAGGTATGATTAACAGAATCAGTAAACTGAGTATCTTCTATTATGTGGTTGGGCCTCATCCAGTCAGTCGGAGGTCTTAGGACTAACGTCTTTTTGGATTTTCCAAAGAAGAGGGAATCCTGCCACAAGATGGTAACAGGGATTCTGCCTCAGTTTCTGAAGATTCCCGACTCACCCAGTGTCTCGTAGGCCAGGTTGTGGAAGCAGCGTGCACACTCGAGAATATTGCTTCAGCTCAGAGAGCAGCCGACTCCGAAGGTGGTCACTTTGAGGAGGCTCAGAGCAGGAAGGAGCCTGCTGCAGTCCTGGGCTAAGATTTAAGCTACAGGGCCCCCAGGCCACCAGAGCTGGCACGTTCTAGTTTCAGAGATGTTAGTGATGAGAAAAGACGTGAGCCCCACTGCGCTCTCAGGATTCTGGAGCAAGGTCAGGCCGTCTTCTGTGAAAAATTGTATGTCTTTTGTGAAACGATTCCCAACATGCCACTGGGTCCTGGGAGGGACAGAGCTCCTCTCCCAGGGGTAACAAGTGGCCATGAAGTCACAACCGCCCTCTATGACCTAGGCTATCATGTAACCACTGAGTCACCAATTTGGGTGGCTCAGAAGATAGATTAAGCAAAATCGCAGGACACTGGCAAGTGTCACACACAGATAAGCAGACCCACAAGTCATCCACCACTAATGGCACCCCCCACCTGTCAGCACACACCTGGATGGCTGGTCCTTATGACAAGCCAGCACAGAAGGAGGAGGAAGCTTGAGCTGAGTTTCTGGATGGGTCAGCTCAGTCTGCAGATGTGACTCCGAAATGACTGTCAGTTCAGAAATGAGGGACGGCTCAGCCCCTAGGAGGTATTAAGAGAGAGTGGCACGGAGCCATTGCTCTAAACAGTGCACCCAGTCCATCCACACATGTGGAAACAGAAGTAGCCTGAGGTTGGTGTGTGATCAGCGTTGAGTGCTTTAACTGTCACATCAGGAGACTAGAAGGAGAATGACACCAGCAAGTCTCGGTGTAGGTGACACGTATGGGGGCGGACACCGAGGGCAGAGACCTTTGCAGTGCGTGGTGTCTGCCACAGAATGTAGCCACTAGACAACAAGGTGGACAGAACTGCTTGGTTGACGACATGTAGCCTTCATCACTGGCCACCCCAGTGCTAGCCTGATGGCCACACGATGTGCATGGGCTGCGCCTAGTAGAGGTCACGTGGCTACTGTAACTATCGCGTCCCTTGCTTTCCAGTAACGGGGAAAATCCTAGGGAGCATTTCTTTAGGAGACGACCCAGCCGCTTGATGACAAGCAGATGAAATCAACCCCCTTTTATATTAGAAGGAGCAGTGGTCCAACCTGAACACACATTCTGAAGGTAGACTTACCTTTCTTACCTACAGGGGTTTACTCATCTCCACCATCCTAGCATTAACTCAGTGAGGACCCGTTTTCCAGCAGAAGAGTGGGGAGTGGGTCCAGTACGGAGCATCCACTGTTCAATCCTGAATCGGCGCAGACACAGCGGGCCTGTGGAAGCATTGGGGGACCTGGTCACATCACAGGTGATTCTGCCCTTTATAAGGGTGTGACACCATCCAGCAGGAAGTACGTATTTTGCTGTTGTGTCTCCAACAGGAAGATTCCACGAGTCTGGAACAACGCACATTTTTTGAGGGGAGATTCTCTTATTGGCATCTCCAGTGACCCACTTAGGGAGTCTCACCTCCTGTCCCTGAGGCTCTGGGTTTTGTAGATTCGGAGGTCTTCGCTCCCAAAGACAGAACGCTTCCTGCAGAGGCCCCTACGGAGAAATTTCACCTCAGATTCTATGCCGATAGAGCCGCGGGCACAAAGAACTGCTATTCCAGCAGGAGCCATAATGAGGCCACAGGAAGATAAGGCGGTGCTGTCACAGAGAGGCAGAGGGCACACTTGGACGCGTCTTGGTACCTGATGTCCAACATTTGATGGTGAACGAATATTTAGCAGCCTCCGTGTCCGCAGCTCATAGCTCTGAGGGATGAGAGTCTGGGTCAGGCTTACAAGCCAAGAACAAGGTGCTGGTGGACGGCGGGGACCCGACCATGGATGGTGTAGGTGGGAGATGAGGACTACCGGCTTGGCCGCCAAATCAGCCTCACTGCTGGGGCTGCTGTGTGCCCCCTAAACCCACTCCCCTGCGTTCCTCCCAGGAAGAGACTTCCTGGAATCTCACGGGGGGCTGGGGGCTTCTGTCAGAACAAGAAGGACTTTCCTCAAGGGGTACAAAGGCCGCTATCTGTGCCACTCACACCCCCAGGGATAAAGGAATTGTTCCCCGGTATCGGCAGTGCTTTCTGGCAGACGCCCCTTCAGCCATCCCCCCAGGTGAAAATAAGCACCTGTCCCCAGACCGTGGTCCTGCCTGAAGCTCCCGTGTGCCCCGAATGGCCAGCGGGGACCGGAGGACCCGGCTGAGCTGGCCGAGCCTGGGCCGCCGCCGAAGGGGCGTGTGCGCTGACCCCTCGGCCATGGTCAGCCTGCACAGCGTCCTGGCTTCCTTGCAGCCCTGCACCCGCTCTGCCTCTCCCTGTGCATGGACCCAAACTCACACTGATAGACATCTGTCCAGCAGCCTCTATGTCAGAGGCCGGGACTTCAAACTTTGATTGATTGATTGATTTTTTAATGTGTGGGTTTTCTTCCCCTAAGATAGATAAATTCCAAAATAAGGTAGGGAGACTCCCATAGAAAAAGAAAAAAATAGTTTAATACCCTTTCTTGTTTCACACTGTAGCCTATTTCAATCCACTCTGTTTCTGCTAGGGTCATGCAAGATTTTTGCCAAGGTGGGATTCCGAGTTGATCAGTATTAAAAGTGATAATACATTTTTCTTCTTTGTTGTCACATCCTTCTTACTACGAAAGCATCACTGGAGTTCTGAAGCACTTGTTTAGGGGCCAGATAGTGTTCACTCTGATACAAATACATGCTAAGCTACTCTCCGAAAAAGTTGTTAGAAAACTATATGTCCAAGCAGTAAGAAATCCAGCAGTTTCCAACGATGATAAATGATAAATCGGTGAAAACCAGATGCTCTGTAATATATATTCACAAATAAATCTAAAAGTACAAGTAAACTTTGAGCCCCTCTCTGAAAAGTTGTTTTCAAAAAGTTGTGTTAAGAGATGCGATAACTAATGATCAGATGGGCATAGTGATCTGTAGTCCCTTTGCACTTTAATAAAACTGGCCATTTAAATGGAAATGTATCAAAGGAGACCATTCATACAGCTTTTCACTTCTATATATTTTTTTCACATAATATATCTCATTTATAACACCACATCCCCAAAACCCCCTGTGAAAATTAGAAGTAGAATAGTGACTCCATTAATGATGAGCTCTGTCTCGTAAGGGCTCTCAGGGTAAGTAAAATAATGGTAGGAATAGAAGACGAACAGGCTTGATGAAATCTCCCTTATAACCCTGGAGCTCTAGTCTTGCAACATTTTGACAAAAAGTAATTACTTCTTTTATTTTGCCCAAGGGCTAGATTCTAACAACAACAAAAACAAAAAATAAAGATCACAGAATGCATGTTGAGTTAAATGTGTAAATGGATGGGAAGGCATTACTACCAAACAGTCATATAAACTGAAACCGAGATTAATTGCTTACTTATATGCTAAAATGAAGAATAAAGAGAAGTGTTTTCTTTCCATCTAAATTGCTACTTTAAATTATAGCAAACATGCCCAAACATTATGTTGTTTTAAGAATTATGAATAATTCAGTTTGACTCACAATGATTAAAGGTCTGAAATGAAAAAGAGAGAAGGTATATTTGCTGATAAGTAGATTTTTATTGCAGCAAATGTTATTGTCTGAAATAAAACTGTACCCCGTACGCGGGATTTCCAGTTCAGGAGCTGATGGAAAAATTCTAACTTCTGATTACAGATAGGGTTTGTTTAGGGATCTGGCTCAGGATTTTATGAAAAATTCTAACTTCTGATTGCAACTAGATTTGTTCAGGGATCTGGCACACACGGGCTGTCCCAATGGCCAGTAGCTTTACTGAGATAGAGAGAGAAGCACCGTCCTTTCAAACAGAAGTGTGGGGAGAAGAAACGTGTTTCACTCTGCTTGCTTTAGTCAACACCAATGTCAGAAATGATCGGGAGTTCACATCTACATAACGGTCAGCTTTACTGGGACCCAAAAATGGGACACGTGGATAATTTCATCCATTAAGAGTCTAGGATCTTGGATTTTAGAAGAAAGACTCTCTGGGCCCAGATACGGCTTCTAGAAACTGAGTGGAGACAGATAGGAGAGCTCTGACGAATGACCCCATCATTGGGGTATGTCACCATGTTGAAACAGAGAAGATGAGTTGGATCCATGAAAACTTACTGAAGAAAAACATATGCAGGAAGGAGAAAATCAGGCATAGGTGTGTTTTCCAGAAAGCTAAGTTTGGGCAGAGTATGAGGAAGGAGATCTTTGGAGGTGGCCACATGCTGACGTAATATTGATGGAAGGTCAGCAGGGGAAAGAACAGCCGACCTTTGCAACAGAAGGAACGATGCCTGCAGATGATTCACGTCACTGGCTGTGAATGTCTGCGTGGTGGGGGTGGGAATGAAAGTGCAATTGGAGAAGCACCAAGACAAAACAGAAGCTGAACACACAGGGATGGGGTTCACTCTTGAGGATTTTTGCTGAATATGAATGTTTGGAGACAGCCCGGTCAGTTGTAGAAGTGAATGGTTCCCATAGACAAAGGAAAACTAAAGATGAGAAAAGTGAGCAATTTCCGGAATAATCCAGAGGAGGTGAAAGAGCACAGGACCCTGTGGGGAAAAAATAAAGGGAAGAAAAATAGCAACAGTTGATCACAAGGAGGGGGAAGACTGTGTGTAGACTAGAAGATTTCATTTCAATGAAAACTTAAGAAAGTATCCTTTTCTAGTAAACACAGAAGCATAGTCAACTTGTGAGAGTGAAGAGGAGGAAACGGAGTGAAATGCCTTTGTTTTAAATAATGTAAGACTTCATATGAGGATCAGGGTAAATTGATGGGCAAAAGTAACGTGATGGCCATGCAGTGCTAGAAGCCCAAGTGAAGTATGCGGTTTTCTGGATGTTCTCAGCATGCCATCTCAGTCTACATGCTCAGAACCACATGTGTGTATTCTTTCTGCAGCCAAGTGTGCCTTCTGTTCACGTGTACCTTCGGGATAGAGAAAGGGGTTAAGGAAGGTCTCCTTACATAAATAAGTGCAAAATTATACATGTTTATACGCATACATTTCACAGTGTTTTCTATAAAGGAGTTAATTCTATGCAGCCTATTTGAAATCGGTCTTGTAGGGACTCAGAAATATATCCTGACTCTATTTCCACCTGATGTAAAGAAATAAAGAGTTGCCACGTTATTTTACAGAGTTGCCTTATATTCTGTTATATATATGTAGCCAATTTCTTGCTAACAGTACCTCTTTATTTCTAACTTTTCCTATTATTAAAATTATAAAATATCTGTAAGTATTTTGTCCATATATCAGATTTTTTTCTCTCACATTAGGTTTCAGGAAATGGAGTTATTGCCTCAAAGCGTTTGGATGCTTTTGTTTGTAAATAAACATTCTCTAAACTTAAAACAAAAACCCCCAACCAAAGCCTGGGCCCTGTAGCCAAAAGCAAATGACATGGGAATCTTAGAAAAGTAGACAACTGTACAACAATGGCCGTACTCCAGCCAAAGACCACAGAGAAAAATCTGTGTCCCGGTCCACCCACGCCCGTGAGGACCACGCAGAACACACTGCATGCTGTTGCATCTGCTGCTAGGAAGCCCCACGCTCCCACTGGACCAGTGTCATAGGATGCCAGAGGGAGGGGGGCGTTCCATCCTGGGCAGCCTGAGGGGGACGCCCAGCCCCACAGTGGCGGTGGAGAGCAGATGGCCTTGCAGCCCTCCCGGCGGTGACAAGAAGCCACACCCTTCTCCCTGAAATGGCTCCATGGGGACTCAGTATTTTCATCAATGCCAGCAGCAACACCTGCCCTGCAGCGTCCGTGTCAGAGGGGAGCACCTGGGTGGCTGAAAACCCCAAGCACACCCAGCAGCAATGAGGCACACTTGCTGGCTGTCACTGGGGGAGCCAGGTGGAGTATCAAGTGTCCCGTCTCCCCAGCCAGTGATGAAGTGGTGTCCTCGATTCCCCTGCAGAGCAGTGTCAGGGAAACCCACTGAAACAGAAGATCCTCATAGCGCCCAGAGCTTCCTCACAAAATTTTTCAAGGTCCAAGATGCAACTAGACATCTTTATCCTAAAATGCAGAAAAACCTTAACCTGAATAATTAGAAAAGATAATTAATAGATGAACCACCACGGTGAGAGAGATGTTAGAACTCCCTAACAAAGATGTCAAAGCAATCATGAAACAATGCTATTATAAACAAATGCTATTGTATAAACACTTGAAATAAAGAAAAATAGAAAACTGCAGCAAAGAAACAGAAAGTCTCAGCAAAGAAATGTGAAAATGAACCAACTGGAAAATGTAGAGGTGGAAAATAGAGTAATCAAAGGAAAAAGCTTGGTGGATGAGCTCCACATCAGAACTGAAGGGACAGAGGAAAGGATTGGTGGACAGGAACATAGAAAAATAGAAACCACCTAATTTGAACAACAGAGAGAAAACAGACTTCAAAAAATCCAAATAAACAAAACAAAACAAAAAAAAAAAAGGAACAAACAAAAAACCCAAAGCTAATAGAACAGAGCCTCACGACTGTGTGAGACTATAAAAAAAGATCTAATATTTATGTCACTGTAGTTCTGGAAGGACAGGAAATAGAAGATGGGCTTTAAAATAATGGCCGAAAACTCCTCAATT
Organism: Hyaena hyaena; assembly: GCF_003009895.1. Classification (NCBI taxonomy): domain Eukaryota; kingdom Metazoa; phylum Chordata; class Mammalia; order Carnivora; family Hyaenidae; genus Hyaena; species Hyaena hyaena. The sequence continues at coordinate 654,270 of NW_024081178.1, forward strand.
TTGACAAGGTACATAAGTGTACAGACTCAAGAGCTGTGCATGCCCCAAGCAGGATAAATCCATGCCAAGACATCATGACTCAATTTCTGAAAACTAAAGAAAAATTTTAAATCTTGAAAGCAATCACAGAAAAATCATGTCTTTCCTGTAGGTGAAAATCCATTCAACTGACAATAGATTTCTGATCAGAGTCTAAATCATCCATGGGTCAAAGAAGAAATCTCGAGGTAAATTTAAATATACATTGGATTCAATGAAAATTTAAAATGCAACATATTAAAACTTGTGGAACACACACAAGGAAGTGGTAAGAGGAAATTTTATGGCATTAAATGTGGCACTATATGCTTATGTAAAAAATGAGAAAAAGACCAAACTATACTCAAAGCGGTCATAAAAGATAAATCACAAAGATAAAAATGGAAGTCAATGAAATTTCTAAAACAAAAACACTAGAGGAAAATCAAATAGTTGGCTCTTGAAAACATCAAGAAATGGAACAGACTTATAGTAAGACATACAAGGAAAAAAAGAAGAAACACTTTACTGCTATAAGGAATTCAAAAGGATAACATAGAATATGTTCTATGATCAACCCTACACTAATGAATTTGCCAACTTAGACGAAGTGGTCCACTTCCTTGAAAAACACAAGTCACCCAAACACATTTCATGCGGAATAGATATTGTAAATAACCTTATAAATCTTTTTAAAATGCATTTGTAATCTAACAATGGCAATAAAGGAAATCTTCAGGCCCAGATGATTTCAATGGAAAATACTACCAAACATTTACAGAAAAATTAACACTAATTCTACACAGTCTCTTCTGTATAATAGAAAAGGTGGGTATACATTCCATTTCATTTTATGAAGCTAATATTACCTTGATACCCAAACTGGACACAGTTTAAAAAAAGTAAAATTACAGACTAATATTCTTCATGAATATCCGTGCAAAACTATTTTAAATGTAAACAAAATATTAACAATTAAACTTCAGTAATATATAAAAAGAATTATATACTGAGGCCAAATGTGATTTACTCCAGACAAGCAAAGCTGAATATATATTTAAAACATTCAGTGTAATGTGCTAAATTAATAGGTTAAAGAAGAAAGTTCACATAATCATATCAAGTAGTGCAGAAAAAAGCAATTGATGACTTGAACACTCATTTAGATAAAAAATACGCAGAACAAAAGTAAGAAAAGAGGGATATTTCCTCAATCTGAAAAACAGCTTTTTTAAAACCGACAGCTAACTGTATACTTAAGTGTGACACGCTAAATGCTTCTTCCATCAGAGCAGGAATTAGGTGAGGGTGTTCACGCTCATGGCTCAGCTTCTGCTTAGTCTTGCAAGTTCTAGCTCATTCGAGAAGGCAAGGGAATAAAATGGACACATATCAGAAAGGAAGTAATAAAATGGTCACGATTTGCAAATACGTCTACATAGAAAATTCCAATCACAATAGGGATACAAAATCCTAACAGAACATAGAAATAGAAATTTTCAGATGTGTCTACATAGAAGATTGCCTACATATAGTCTAAGTAATATATAAATAAAAACAAAACAAAACCTCCTAAGACTAATGAGTGTGTTCAGCCAGTTGCAGAGAGAAAGAAGTATAAACATAGAAATATTCACTGTGTTTGTCTATATTCACAATGAACATTGATAATGTCATTTTAATTTTATTGTATTAAAAATACAATAGTATTTACAATTGCTAAAAATAATACTTATGTGTAAGCCTAAGAAATATGATGTACCAGAGTTGTATAATAAAAACTACGCAGTGCTGACCAATCAGAGAAAATATGGATGAATGAAAGCATATACTATATATTTTGGATCGGAAGACTCAACATTATATAAATATTAACTTCATAAAATGATGTGCAAGTTCAAGACGATTCCTCTGAAAAATCACAGCAAGAGTTTTGTGTAGACATAGACAAGATTATGCTAACCTCTATCCAGATCCAAATAGAATAGGTAAAGCGATTTTGAAAAAGAAGACTAGAGATGGAGGCATTGGTTTACCCTTTTCCAAGACTTATTATATGGCACAGTAATGGAGGCTGTGGTATTCTCAGAGGGTTAGATACATAGTGGAACAGAAGTAGACCCACACAAGCATGTACAAGTTGTTCGGCAAACATGTAAAAACATTTCAATGAAGGAAAGATAGTGTTCTCAGCGACAATGTGGAACAATTGACTGAACATCTATAACCAAAAATAGGGGCAAGCGATAGAAGAAACTACCTGGAATCTAGGGGAGAGGCAGGGATTTTACAAGTGATTACAAAACACAATCTATAACAGACAACATCAATTGATTATACTTCCTCAAAATTAAACATTTTTACTTTTCAAAAGACTGTTGATAACCTAGAAAGACATGTGGCAGAGCAGGAGGAAATACCTGCAAACCACATGTTTGGAAAGGATTAGTATCTAAATAAATGAAGAAGCTCAAAAGTCAGTGAAACAAATTCCAAGTAGAAAATCAATAAGAGATATGAAGATACATTTTACCAAAAAGAATATACAGAAGCAAGCAGGTACACAGAAATCTGTCCAACATCATCAGCCATTAGGGAACTACAGATTAAACCCATCACGAGCAATCACGACACACCTTTCACAATGGCCGAAATGACAAATAGCGGTAACACCAAATGCTGAGTATGCGGAGAAGCTGGTTCACAGAGACACCGTTTCTCAAAAATGATAAAGCCGCTCTGGAGAATAGTTTGGCCATTTTTTTTATTTTTTAAACATTTATTTATTTTTGAGAGAGCAGCAGAACGTGAGCAGGGGAGGGGCAGAAAGAAAGGGAGACACAGAATCCGAAGCAGCTCCAGGCTCCAAGCTGTCAGCACAGAGCCCGACGCGGGGCTCGAACCCACAAACCGCAAGATGATGACCTGAGCTGAAGTCAGATGCTTAACTGACTGAGCCACCCAAGCACCCCAGTTTGGTGATTTTTTTAGAAACAAATCATGCCATTGCTGTATGACCCAGGGGGTCTACCTAAGGTCTTTTTTCCTCAAAGAAATGAAGACTTACACTCACACAAAACTCTGCACAAATATTCACAGAAGCTTTTTCCCAAAGGCAAAAGCTGGAAACAACCTGCTTGTCTTTTAAGGACAAATGGTTAAATAGACTTCTGTACTTCAACTCCATGGGGAATACTTCTTAGCAAGCTACAGACATGAGCAACTGAGGCATGCCATGACATGGATGGATCTTCAGAGAATTACTCTGAAGAAAAAAAAAGAAAAAAGCCAATCCCCATATGTCACAGGTCTCCTGACCCCCATTAAGCTTCATAATGACAAGGTAGTGGAAACGGAGATAAGATTTCAGTGGCTGCCAGGGGTTAAGGTGCAGGCAGGGCAGGGTGATAATGTTCCGTGTCCTGGCCATGTCACTCTTCACAGCCTCACTGTGACATCACGCTCTAGATTTGCAAGTGGGGAAAACGGGTAAAGAACACATAGACTATCCATGTATTAAAACTGTATGTGATTCTATAAATTATCTCAAAATAGAAAGCTTAATTTAAGAAAAAAAAAGATTGTAATTCTATTCTCCAGTAGCAATTTAACCTCCCACTGAGAAGATGATGAAGGTCTTTATCCACGCTGTCATCCACATTGGGCACTGCCAATCACACGTTAGTTTTTACCAACCATCAGTATCTATTATTACATAGTTATATTTCTCCTTCATTTGCTTTTTCTTGCTTTTGCTCCTTATTTTAAAAAGTCATAATATTTAACATATTTATGCATCTGACTTTTATTTTATGTAATAGATTTATAAAATATTTTTCATGGTAGGATTTGGTTTTTAAATTTCTTATGTCTTATTTATGTTTGAGAGAGAGAGACAGCACGAGCAGAAGAGGGACGGAGAGAGAGGGAGACACAGAATATGAATCAAGTGGGGCGCCTGGGTGGCTTAGTCAGTTAAGCGTCCGGCTTCGGCTCAGGTCATGATCTCACAGTTCATGGGTTTGAGCCCTGCCTCAGGCTCTGTGCTGACAGCTCACTCAGAGCCTGGAGCTGCTTCAGATTCTGTATCTCCCTCTCTCTCTGACTATCCCCTGCTCTCTCTCTCTCTCTCTCTCTCAGAAATAAATTTAAAAACATTAAAAAATTTAAAAAATTTTTAAAAAACAATATGAAGCAAGTCCAGGCTCTGAGCTGTCAGCACAGAGGCCAACGCGGGGCTTGAACTCAAGAACCGTGAGAGAATCGTGAGATCATGACCTGTGCTGAAGTTGGGCCCTTAACCGACTGAGCCACCTAGGGGTCCCAGTAGGATTTGATTTTTAAATCAAAACTTTTCTGCTTGAAATGGTACGTAAAACTGTGTACGTACATACATGGTTACCGGCTCTAAGTCATGTTTGGAAATAATTCTGTTAGAAACATTAACAATCTCAATTCAAAACATTTTAGGGGCACCTGGGTGGCTCGATTAGCTGAGCATCTGACTTTGGCTCAGGTCTTGATCTTGGGGTTTGTGAGATGGAACCCCAGGTCCGGCTTGGAATTCCGCTTGGGATTCTCTCGCTCTCCCTCTCTTCCTGCCCCTCCCCTGCTCATGCTCTCTCTCTCCCCCTCTCTCTGTCCCTTCCCCACTTGTGTTCTCTCTCTGTCTGTCATTGATAAAGCCAAAATAGCCCTTTACTGATCTACCATATGGTTTTAAAAATACATCTTTTATTTAAGCTCCCTGTCTTCAGGTCCGTAAACAAAAACTGAAAATAAGAACAGTGTCTGCTCCTTATGGTTATGAGAAAACTAATTGAGAAAAGACTTCCAGAATACTTAAGATGGTGCTTCACACTTACGAAGACTTTAATAAATATCTGTTGCTGTCGATCCAAACGTAACAAGACAAGGGATCCTTTCCTGACTTAAAAGTCCGTTGTATCCACCGAATGACGTATCACTACCTTAAAAACCAGGTTTCTCTCATGTCCTCTCTGAAAGGCTGTGTTTCTTCAGCCTCCCTCGCACACCGAGGGGCCAGGTGTCTGGGCAATCCTTCCAGCACCCCGCCGTCTGTCCCCTGTGTCCGGACCCCTCAGCCATGAGCAGGCTCCAGGGCTCCTGGGCCTCCGCCCGGCTTTGAACTCGGGAGGCCCGCGGCCTGCGCCTGCCCCCTGCTCCCATGCGTTCCGTGCATTCGCAGGTGTGACCACAGCTGGCCTTGTGACTCTACCGGGCCCACTGCTGTGTGGCCCCTTTGATCGCTTGTCCAGCTACCTCCCGTTTGGCTGCCTGGAAGTCAGCCCAGGCTCCTGACCCCGTGCCCCCCTCCCGCCCCAGCTGTGCACCACCCTGCCTCACCTTTCGTCTTCCCGCCACTGCCCGGCCCCGGGGCTCCTCCGGGGAGGCTCCCCCTGACTCCAAAGAATCTTCCTGAACTCACAGCTCTCTTTTAAAATATGTGTTTATTTTTATCTTCTCTCCCATCCTTAATTAATGCCTCCGTAATATTTACTTCTGTATCTGTAGAATTGTTCCCAGCTCGGATTATCTAATGAAAGAGTTTTCATTGTCTCGTCCCTATTCAGTGAACTATTAATTTAGCGACTTCTTATACATAATCTCTCCATTTCCTTTCTAATTGCTTTTTCTTTTTCTCTTTCCTTATTTCTCTTCCACTCTTTGGCAATTTTATAACATATTAGCTAATGATTTAAAATTCTGTTTTATTTCATCTTCATAGCATGATACCTAAGCTGTGCTCTTATTAAACTGATTACTTTCCAAATTATCTTTTCCTATTCTCCGCTGTCTTCCCTTTTTAAAGTTGATTGAAATATTACTCAAATTTTCTATATTAAAAATAATTTCACATTCTGCTAATAGTAGTTTCAGAATTTGGTGAACAATCGTAATTAAAGGGATCCTGATGCCTTTATTGGAATTAAACTTGTAAAACTCAATATATATATACTTAGAAATGAAGGAGTCACTATTACTAGTTTATGGACGGTCTTTTCTGCGGTTAGAATATATTCAATGACACTAAGTGTGACCAGCGACATTAGATTGACAAAAATGCCCATTAAATTTAATTTTGAGAAGGAAGTGAGACACTACATATATCTAACAGCCCTAAAACAGGGGTGCTTTCAACCCACATATTTTATATCAGAAAGACAGAAACTCTTCACATCATTAACAAATGACAAGTGTTATGTTTCTTACAAAATAAACAACAAATGGCCAAGCACAATATAGTTTCTAAACAATGCCTCCAAAGTTAATTCTAGAAGAATGAATCTGGAATTGAGTTTGTAATAAAGATTCCAAGATGTTCAAGACTGACTCTTAAATAACCTTTGGAGCATATCAGTCAGAGAAAAGGTAATACTTTCTTTTTGCTAAGGACCTTGACATTTTAAACTGCTTACATGTTATTCTTTCATCCATTGTTAGTGGTTTCAAATAAACACCTCAGTTTCTTGTTGTCACATACTATTTATTAACTAATTTTATCTGACTTTTTAAACTATGATAAAATGCGCATGACATAAAATTTACCATTTTAATTATTTTAAATATACAATTCTGTAGCATTAATTACATTCACATTGTTAGGCAATCATCAGCACCATCTATCTCTAGAAACTTCTCACCTTCCCCAACCAAAGCTCTGTGCCCACTAAAGAGAAACTCCCCGATCCCCAACCCCCAGACCGTGGCAACCACTATTCTACTTTCTGTCCCTGTTGTTTGACGCTTCTAGAAACCGCATGTGAGTGGACTCACACTATCTGTCCTTTTAAGACTGGTTTATTCACTGAGCTCAGTGTCCCCCAAGTTCACCTATTTTGTAGCATGCATCGTGGACTTATAAGGCTGACTGTTATTCTATTGTAGGTATATCACATTTTGTTTACCTGTCCTTCTGTTGATGGACACTGAGAATAATGCTCCTACGAACATGGGAAAATAAATATCTCTTTGAGCCCTTTCACTTCTCTTAGATATGTGCCCAAAAGAATTCCTGAATCCTATGATCATTCTGTTTCGTATTTTGAGGACTGTACATCCCGTTTTCCACGGCAGCGACACCATTCATTTTACCTTCCACCGACAGCACCCACAGGGCTCCGGTTTTTCCGCATCTGTACCAACATGTGTTATGTTTTCGTTGTTTGTTCGCTTGCTTTAATATTAGACATCCCAATGGGGATGACATGGTATCTCTCTGTGTTTTTAATTTATTGTTTAACGGTTACTTAGTTTTGAGAAAGAGAGAGAAAGAAAGCAGCAGAGGGTCAGAGAGAGAGAGGGAGACACAGAATCTGAAGCAGGCTCCAGGCTCCAGGCTGCTAGCACAGAGCCCAATGCAGGGCTCAAACTCACGAACCGTGAGATCATGACCTGAGCCAAAGTCAGACACTTAACCGACTGAGACCCCCAGGCACCCTTTCTCATTGTGGTTTTGGTGTGGAAATTCCCTAACGAACAGTTCTGTTGAGCATCTTCACATGTGATTATTGGCCATTCGTGTATCTTGTTTGCAGAAATGTCTGTTCAAGTCCTTTGCCGATTTTTAAATTGTGCTCTTGTTGAATTTAGGGGTGGCTATAACCCTTTATCTGATACACGGTTTGAAAATATTTTCTTCTGGAACAGCTGAGTAGCTCAGTCAGTTAAGCGTCCAACTTCAGCTCAGGTCATGATCCTGAAGTTCACGAGTTCAAGCCCCATGTTGGGCTCTGTGCTTACAGCTCAGAGCCTGGAGCCTGCTTCAGATTTTGTGTCTGCCTCTCTCTCTGTCTCTCCCCTGCTTATACTCTGTATCCTCTCTGTCTCTCAAAAATGAATAAAAACATTTAAAAATTCTTTTAATTTATTTTGTAAATAGTTTATTGTCAAGTTTGTTTCCATATAACACCCAGTGCTCATCCCCACAAAAAAAGGAAGTATGTCCTATTCATGGGTTGCCTTTAACTCTGTTGAGATTGTCCTTTGATGCATATAAGATTTTAATTTTGATGAACGCACCAACTCATACATTTTTCTTTTTGTTACTTGTGCTTTAGAGGTCATGTCTAAGAAATCATTGCCACATTCTATGTCTTGAAGCTTTTACTTTATATTTTCTTGTAAGAGTGATAGCTCTTCATGTAGGTCTTTGCTATGTTTTGAGGTAAATTTTTGTGCATGTTATAAGGTAAAGGTCCGTCCACCTGTAATGTGGATATCCAGTTTCCTCAATATTGGTGAAAAGGCTATTCTTGCCCTATTAGATGGTCCTAGCATTTGTCAAAAATCGTTTGGTCATGGATGTGAGATTTATTCCAGGGATCCGCATTCCATTTGTCTATATGTCTGTTTTGAGGCCAGTACCCCACTGTTTTAAGTACTATAGCTTTATAATATGTCTTGAAATCACAAAGTGTGAGACCTCCAACTTTTTTGTCAAGATTGTTTGGCTGTTCTGAAGCTTTTGAGGTGCTGTATGGATTTTAGGATGAAATGTTCTATTCTTCGGGGGAAAGCCATTTGGGATTTTGCTAGAGATTACATTGAATCTGTAAATTGCTTTGGGTAGAATTCACATCTTAGCGTCATTAAGTCTTCCAATCCATGAACAGGTGATTTCTTTCCATTTATTTGTGTCTTCTTTCGTTTATTTTAGCAATGCTTTTGTAGCTTTCAGTGCACAAATCCTCCGCCACCTTGGTTAAATTCATTCCTAAATTTTTATTCTTTTTGAAGCTATTGTAAATGGGATTGTCTTCTTCATTCTCCCTCTGGATTGTTTCTTGTTAGCGTATAGAAATGGAAGTGATTTTTGCGTATTGATTTTGTACTCCAACTTTGCTGAGTTTGTGTATTCGTTCTAACACTTTTTTTTTTTTAATGGAATTCCCTGGCTCTTAAACAAGCCAAAACCTTTCATGGCTTCCAAAGACAATAAAATCAGCATTTTGCTCTATAGATGCTAAAGGGCCATCTGGCAACTACCAGATAAAGTTAGCCAATATTATATTTAGGTTCAAATCAGTTGTGTTTTAATGTTATGCTTTCTAAATGGTTTAGAGGATTACATTGCAGGGGAAAAGAATTAAACATTATTTTTTCTGCACAGTTGGATGGGAACTATTTAAGAGTGTGAAAGATCCACAGCAGTGAGATTGTAGAGCTTTTGCCTAATTTGGTATTGTCATACTCATACATCGTTTCTATGCCTGAGTAGGGACAAATCTCCAGTAACCCCAACTGGAGATATAACTCAAGGGTTAATGTGACGCTAGGACAAGGTTGCTTACCTTGAAATACTTGGGCTAAAAGACAGGAATAATATTGAAAATATTTAAAGGTGGTGTGAGCTTCAAACCACTGGGAACCTTTCGACCAATAGGAGAGGCCATAAAGCACCAGCAAGTGTGCATCCAATCGACCTTGAAGGAAATGAGCGAGGGGCCTTGAAGGCAGAAATAAAGAAGCCCCACTACAGACAGACAGAGCAAACATTGAATATAAGAATGGTGGAAACTGGAACATACCCTGTGTTTTCAGCCTCCCCAACTTGGCTTTTCATAGTCACATTAAGCAGAGCAATGTCTTAACAGAGCCATGTGGCAAAAGGAATACACGGCTTCTTACACATTAATAACTGTCTTCCAAAGAGAGACGTGGGTATATTTTTATAAGATGGTCGTAATGTCAATCTAATGTTCTCTATGAATTTATTTCCATCCCAAGTCTCATTTGGTCTGTCCATATACTGTTCTGTGTCATCACTTCCCAATAACCTGGTGATTTCAGGCTTTCTTGGTCTCCGGTTTACATCCAGCTTTCCAGAGTTTCTTCTCGCCCATCTTCTCCCCAGGGGCATGTACTTTCCTAGCTACATGAAAATACTGTTAGAGGGGGGATATCGGGATCTTTCTCCTCCACTACCACACCAAAAAGGAGGCTTCCCAGATTTGTTTGACCTCCATCCCTTCTGGTATCTGGGGAGGTGTTCACGTTATCATCTGTCCCTGGTCCTCAGGAGTGTGAAGTCTTTGTCCCTTCTTCTTGCCCTGAACACCCAGCTTCATCAGGTCACAGCCACTTGTCTGAACTCCTTGCTGATGCACAAAGTTTCACTTGTCTTTTAATGAACATGTGAAGCCTCAGGAGGCTGTCCCAAACCCTGTCTCATGAACACACTGACCTTATGGAAAAAGATTTCTTCCTCCACATCCTGCCCTGTGCACCAGAAAGCAACATACACGTCTTCTCTGTGTTTGATCCCACCTGTGTGTAGGCATCCTGTAACCCATTGCTCTCCCTCCTGCCTTAAAAGTCTCCCCAGGGGAGTTGGGGGGGGGGGGTTACAGATCCTTCTCAAGTGCTCAGTAGTAACTGAGCTGTAGAGCATAAGAAAACGTGGACCCACATTGAGCACTGGAGTGTGACCCAAGAATCTGTGATGAGACTCAAGGTCTGAAATTCATCCCATTGTTTTCTGTATTTGCCTCTGAAGGCACAATGTGTTTAGAAGGACTTAGTTTCAAAATCTGTACTGCCAAAGGATCCTGGCTGCCTGTAGAATTATAAGAAATTCTCTTTTTTTTCTCTTTCTTTCATTCAACCTCTTAGTCCTTGACTCATGATAGCTTGAGAAAGTTTAGGTGTTCTGTAAAGCTGTCAGTAACCTAAGATGAGAAGAGTCTGGGAATGATGTAACCGTATCAGTGGACAAGTAACATAAGCAAGGTATATTTAAAAATAGAAAGAAAAAAGAGAAGAAGACTGGGGGAGGGGAGGGAAGACAGACTCACATTAAGGATGCTGAACAGAGGGCTCCCGCCCTCTGAGAAAGGGGCCATGAGAGGGTTCCAGAAGCAAAGACGGGCGTGGCAGGTTGGAGGGCTGGGGGGTGGGCGGCCAGGTTGAGGGAGGCGAAAGCAGACAGGAGGGGCAACACGGTGCAGAAGGACAGTCTCTACAGAGATTTTCAAACTGCATTTGATCAACTTCTTCAATCCAGTGAGGGATGAGAGAGATCGTAAAGGCACATACTTGTATTGTCAAATCTGAAGGGCAAGGCATTGGAAGGACCTTTTAATGGGGAGGGTAGCTGCCAGAGAAATATTGGATAATATTTCGTATTCCTTTCTGATTCATGACCCTGGGGTGATGGGGGAGACAGGGGCTAAGTGATGGAAAAACAGAGATGTTTCTTGAAGAGGCTGCTGAAAACAACAGCATGCTTGTTGTCCTACAAAAAAAAAAAAAAAATGAAGATAAAACACAGAGCTGTGTAGATATATACATATACCTTTTCTCAATAAGAAAATTTAAACCAGACAGACCATCGATTTGACCATGGTTGGAACTCCTTCTTTTTGTTCTTTATTGGGGCGCCTGGGTGGCTCAGTCGGTCAAGTGTTCAACTCTTGATCTCGGCTCAAGTCATGATCTCACAGTTGGGAATTCAAGTCCCACATGTGGCTTCATGCTTTCCCTTTGCCTCTCCCCTGCCTACTCTCTCCCTCTCAACGTAAAGAAATAAACTTTAACAACTCTTTTCCTTGTTTATAAAGACATTTCACAAAATGGTTTGCCAACTTTAATTTAATCATTGGCAAAGCCAGAGGGATTTCTTATACTGTTCCATGAATTTTGATCTCTGAATTGTGATATAGGTCACATGTTCCACTAGAATTTTCCAGAGACTGAGTGTGCGTTGGCCTGGAAGACATCATATATTTAAGGCATATGGGGGCAGGTTAGAGAATTCTGTGTCCCTTGTAAAGATGTTTCTAGAGATCACGGCCTAGAAAATAAAGTTCACAATTCTGCAGCCAGGCACCATTATTATTTTGGAAAGGTGGCATTGCACATATATTCTCACTTAATTTTCAATATTATAAATGACCTTTATTTGATTCCTAAAAAATGTCCTTTTTTAAAAAAAATTTTATTTGAGAGAGAGAGAGAGTGAGTGGGGAGAGGGATAGAGGGAACAAGAGAAACAATCTTAAGCAGGCTTCACGCTCAACACAGAGCCCATCGTGGGGCTCAGTCCCATGATGCTGGGACCATGACCTGAGCCCAAATGTAGAGCTGGATGCTCAACCAACTGAGCCCCTAAGAGTCCTCAGGAGGTAACTCTTTGTGGACAAGTACAAGCTACCGGCAACAAAATGAAATAGAGTGAGGACCATCTTGGGTCAATAATAACTGAGTTTCATATAGCAGGTATATTTCCATTTCTTACTTCTATTACCCCCTTTGACCTTCAAAATGATATAAACCAGTTTACTATCTACTTGCCCATTCTACAAATGATGAAGGTGAGGCTTAGAAGTCTTACCTACTTGGCCCAACATTCACTGCTGGAGTGTGAATCCACAGTGGATTCTGGAGCTGACGGGCCTAAATACCACTCTAAATGTGTAGGGCTTTCTCCATTTCATATGCTAGTTCTTTCTGAAATCAATGTTCTAAATATACCCTCAAGTAACTTCTGATCACATACATAGTATATTTACAGAATTCTCTTAATTTAGAATAATAATGAGGGGTGCTTGGGTGGCTCAGTCAGTTAAGTGCCCAACTCCTGGTTTCAGCTCAGTTCACAATCTCATGGTCTGTGGGATCCAGCCCCGTACCAGGCTCTGCACTGACAGCGTGGAGACTGCTTGGGGTTCTCTCTCTCTCTCTCTCTCTCTCTCTCTCTCTCCCTCTCTTTCTGCCCCTCCCCTACTACTCATATGTGGTCTCCTTCTCTCTCTCTCTCTCTCTCTCTCTCAAAATGGAATAATGAAATAAGAGACTGGCAATAGACATCAATGGAGTACTTTTTTTTTTTTTTGCAGAAATTGAACCTCTAAAGAAATATAAAGAAGAACAAGGTTAAAAACAACGTGAGATGAATAGATCATTTAATTAAGACCCTTTGTAAAGTGTATTTACAATTCATACATTTCCAGAATATTAATTTTCCCTAAATATAATCCATTTATAAAAGTGAGAAAATACTTCACACTCTGCAGTTATTGGTGCAGACAGATATGGGAGCCTTTTACATACTGCAATTAGGATTAGTCATTTTTGCTTTAACCTTATCTATTCAAAGGGTTTTGTACTTTGATGTTGTTCAAAAAATTTATTTGTGACAGAAATGATATTGAAAAGGTTGATAAAAATCCATTTTGACTCATGGAGTTTAAAACTACCATATATTCATGAACGGTAAAATGTATTGGCACTCAAAATAACATGTCTGAGAGAAAAATGGTGGCTGCCCACAAAATCAATCTCTGTGCGATCAATTGTTTTTACTATTATGATTTATTGAAAGCATGGTGTCCCAAACTCAATACCAACTTAGATTTAGTTTCTTTGAACTTACAAAAACAAAAGAAATTCAGCTAAATTTGAGGGGAAAAACCCAACTCTCTTCTACTTACCATATCGGAATGACCTAATGCAATTAAGTATCAAGTAGGATATTTACACCATGAGGTGCGTGTATATAAACAGAAGATGTTTTCTGTCAATGCTACATTTTAATGAGTATCTAGATTCACCATGCCATTTCACTGTTTTAAGGAATAGTTACTGTTTCTGGAAATGCTTTTGTTTTCAAAGTTCATATTTTTGTTTTTTTTTTTTTTTTTTTAAATTTTTTTTTCTAATGTTTTATTTATTTCTAAGAGAGAGAGAGAGAGACAGCGTGAGCAGGGGAGGGTCAGAGAGAGAGTGAGTCACAGAATGAAACAGGCTCCAGGCTCTGAGCAGGCAGTCAGCACAGAGCCCGACGCGGGGCTCGAACCCACGAACCGCGAGATCATGACCTAAGCGAAAGTCGGACGCTTAACCGACTAAGCCACCCAGGCGCCCCGTCAAAGTTCATATTTTTGATGGGTATTTTTAAAGAGTTAAGTTGACAATGTGAAATTTCATTGTGTGTTTTCCTTTGAAGCTTGAATATTATTCACTATGTGAGTTTTCTGTCTTTGGAGAATTCTTCACCTACACTGGGAGACTGTGAGTGTCTTAAGGGCAGAAGATTATTTTCTTTCCCTTTCTATGCCCTGAGCCTGTCACCATGGCTGGTTTATACTAGCAGCTCACTTAACTTTTGGCTAAGTAATTGATTCACACTTCCTAGAGAATGCCTTGTTATGTTGTACCTTGAAACATTAAATTTTGGTTATCTTTCATTAATGGCATGACAACTATATTCTTTAAGAATCATCCAACTTGTCATTTTTCAAAGTATTTTTAACGTTAGGATAACTACTGTTGTTTTTCCATAAGACAAGAAAGATCAGGCACGGTGATTTTTATTTTGACAGAGGAAATAACTAATTCCAGTTCAGGTAAAGGCGGGCATGGGCCACGTATTCAGGTTTCTGATGGCCCAGGGTCCCACACGCGCAGGGGAAACTAACCTGCAGTGCTGACCACGGAGCATTTGTGGGAGGTTATCAAATTCCGTGTCCTATATCAGTCTCACAGTAATTCTATCTGGGGTTCTTCATCCAAATTATACAAAAGAAGGGTGAGCCAAGACGCAAAGCCTCCTGTGGTGGCCATCAAAGTAAATTAATTATTGACATTGTAAAATTGTAAACTTCAGAGTAGGGGTTAAGAACAGACCAGGAGGAATTTCCTGAGCCAGTCCAACAGCACGCAGGTGGCGTTCGTGCGGTGACTCTTCTCCGCCTTCAATATGGTGTGTGTTTGTGCGGGTGACTGCGTGTGAGGGACAAGCAGGCGGTGGGGGTGGGGGGTGGGAGGGGTGCGGATTTGGGAATGAAATGGACAAAACAGTTCCGCAAACTGATATTAAGGGAATCCAGTGGCTTAACCAAAATACGGTATAACAAGGTTTCAACAGGAGTCAAGGACCAAGTGAGTGGGTGAGGTGTGTAGTAGTAGCTTTTCAGTGTCACCTACATAGCTTGGAGAGCAAAGTGGTGGGGGAAGGTCCCTGTAAGTGTTCATGAAGCCACTGGAAATGAACTCTAGAATTGAGGAGGTGTTTTTTTGCTTGTTCTATCCATGACAAGAGAACAATACAGGTGAGTAGATAACCATCTGAAGGAGTGAAAACCATGAAGTCCCTCATGGGATCCCCGAGACCAAGGTCGCTTAGCGGTCACAGATGGATACCCACAACTGTTAGATGGCAGGGACCAGGCCTTACACAGAGTATTAAACACCAGAATAGGCTATGAGCTAACAAGTGGGTAAAGTAATTTATTGGAATGATAGCTCCAAGAAACAACAACAATCAGGAAAACACTGAGCGTATAAACCCTGGACAGGTCAGGAAACAAAACAGCTCTAGGAATCCAGAGAGAAGGACGCAAAGAACGTGCCATCGGGCAGAACAGTGGGATAAATTGGGGACACACAGTTTTAGTCTCTGATGGTCTTCATTCTGGAGTTCAATGTCAGGGGCAGAAGGGCCAATCTCTTTCCAAGTCAAGGGGGAGGGCGGCTACAGTGGCTACTCTAACAGGATTGCATGGCACCGGGTGGAGATGATGCTCTGAAGGCAAACCAAATCACCCTAACGGAGAGAATGAGACCTGGATACATCAGGAAATAAAATGCAGTGACAACCATTAACACATCATTATCCCTAATATTGGCACAGTCTCTCTCCAAAGCTTGGAAAGAATCAAAGACCCCATCACAAACAGAACAAAAAGCAACAGCCGTTAATTGGCTAATCCTTGGCATTATAACGTCGATTTGGAAACCTACACTTAGATGATGAATCACACTAAATTTCCAGGGAACAATCAGAGAAAAACAGTCGAAGAGGCCTTTTTAAAAGGGATCTGTGCCACTGATTTCATAGTAGGCAACAGGACAGAGGCAGGACACAAATTCAGGGGATGATATTTTGCAGAAAGCACTTTTTGATCAGAAAGCAGTGAAGGACTTGCAGATTGCACTCATATGTATTAAAAGCTTGGAGGTTGCCACTCATGTCCTTGCAACAAGAAACAGCTGGGCAAACTGAGAATCGGTATCTTTTCTTGCGCATCAGGGAACTGCACAAGGCACAGAAGCTGCCGGAGCCATCACATGCTGGAACATTTAAGTGCAATTGTGAATTCCGACCGGTGGAAACTCCAACGATTCCCGGGCTGCGCGGATTCCCAGAACTGTCCATTGCACAGCTTCCCGGCTGGACTTCACTCTCATGGAGGCTCAGTCCGCGGGGGTTCACGTTCATATGCAGCAAATACTCCCTGAGACCCATGTGCACGTTCCTGGACCTCTTTTTGTTCTGTTCAGCTGTCTCCGCTCTAGACTGCACTACCTACTCACTTTAGGCAGCTGGCTTTGCCCAGATGGCCACGTGCCCCACCCCGCGCAGTCTGGAATGTGTCCCCTGCAGAGAGCCTGGGTGACCTGAAGGCTCCTATCCCTTGGGTCTCCTCTTTACAGATCACAGCACCGAGGCGACTATTGCCCATTGTGTGAAAAGTGATGTGTCACAGGTGTCTTTCACTTTTCTGGGTGTTTATGGCAGTCCCTTTACTGGTTTGCTACAATCTGTCGGAAGGCTTCCTCTCTGTCATGTTCTTCTAGGTGAGAATCTTTTAAGTATCGAGGGTTAAGGATATTTTTAAATGTATATATTACTCAATGGACTTTTGACTCTTCTTTCCCCAGATTTATTGGGATATTATTGACACAGGACATCGAGTGGAAGGCGTGCAGTGTGGTGACTTGATACACATTCTCTTGACACCCTCTTGATGCACAACTTATTCATCTTTTCCTCCCTCCAACCCCACAACCACTGATTTTTTTCCCATTGGCTCTTCCAGAATGTCCTAAAGTTGGAACCAGACAGTGTGTAGACTTTTCAGGCAGCCTTCTTTCACTTAGTAAGATGCATTTAAGGTTCCTGTATGTTTTCTCATGACTTGAAGGTGCTTTTCTTTATAGTGATGGGTAATATCCCAACTGTCCGGATGGACCACAGTTTATCTATCCATCGCCTACTGAAGGGCATCCTGGTTACCTACAGGCTTCGGCAATTGTGAATAAAACTGCTGTAGATATCCTTGCGCAGGTTTTTGTTTGAATGCAAACTTTTTGTCTTTAATTGATTCAGGCAGATACAAAGAGCACGAGTGCTGGATTCTGTGGTTAGAGAACGTCTAGTTTTTCTCCTGGCCTTTTAAAAATCTTCCCATTTTTTTAGGTTTTGCAGAACCATGATAAGGTTTTCTGGTATTTCGATAGGGAGCAATTCCCAAAGATGGACACGCTTTCCACGTTATAACCCTTTCTCTGAACCATTGCACATGTCCCCTGAAGAGACAGTGCATCTCGTTTCCTCTGGAATAGTCCAGGTTTTGCCTCTTGGTCTGGTGTCCCTCCCAGTTTCCCACGTGCGTCAGATGTGTTCTGGTCAGACACTGACTCAGGTCATACGCACATCTGTAGACGGTTGTGTGGTTGGGTCACAGGAGGCAGACTTTGAGTCAAACACCCCGTGCTTTTAGTACATCTCAGGCCCCTCATATCTGTAAGACATCATCATGCCAATGACTTGTCATTAGCTATTAGTGTCTTCATTTGTAAAATGGGAATGATAATAACTGCAGTCTTAAAGCAATGTCGCAAACACGAAATGAGCTCACATATGTGCAGGGCTTACCTCACATGCAGCAAATAGGAAGCAGTCAGTGACGGTCTGCTAACATGAGCCACCATCACCACCGTGTTCGTGGCTGCACTGGGGCACTGGTGCGGGGGCTGGGAGCAGCTGGGTGGTGGTGTCAGCAAGAGTTCATGTGGAAACTGACGTCCCATTTCTTTTCCCATCATTTTCCTTTTCGTGAATGGCATCCCAGAATACCTTACATTAAAAAAAAAAATTAATGTAAGGCACGTAGGTGGCTCAGTCGGTTAAGCGCCCAACTTTGGCTCAGGTCATGATCTCACAGTTCATGGGTTCAAGCCCCGCATCAGGCTCTGTGTGGGCAGCTAGCTCAGAGCCTGGAGCCTGCTTCGGATTCTGTATCTCCCTCTCTCTCTGACCCTCCCCTGTTCACACTGTCTCTCTCTCAGAAATAAATAAAAACAGTAAAAAAAATTTTTTTAATTTAATGTTTATTTATTTTTGAGAGGCAGAGAGAGACAGAGTGTGAGCGAGGGAGAAGGCAGAGAGAGAGGGAGACACAGAATCCCAAGCGAGCTCCAGGCTCAGCTGTCAGCACAGAGCGCGACATGGGGCTCGAATTCATGAACCATGAGATCATGACCTGAGCCGAAGTCAGATGCTTAACCGACTGAGCCACCCACGCGCCCCCCCAGAATACCCTACATTTAAACAAGTATCATGCTTTTACTAAGTATTAAGAATTGTCTCACCAAATCATTGGTATTCTTTATCTTGTGCCTGTACAAACCAACTTCTGTCACTCTGATTAGCCAGAAATAATGATAATTTTTTAATAAATAGCCTCACTCTGTGGGAAAACAATGTAACTTTTGCCGCTCCATCTGACCCAGACGGCACACACGTGAAAGCAGGCATCCAAAGTAACAAGTTCTCTTTTCTAGTAATTTTCAGTGCTCAGCCGCCCATCGTACCTATGTATCCCTACGTTCCCAAATCAGATAGCGCTCTTACGATGCATTCAGACAAGAGATATAATAAAAATACGAAACGTTGCTTGAATATTGTGAAAGTAGTTGGAGAGCCAACTTTCCGCCAGTCGCCATTGTGATTTTTTTCTGATGCGGCGTCTTTAGGCTGAAGCTCTGGAGACGTGTGATACAAACGCTAGACTGCGGGGACACAGAAAGTGCATGTATTTGTCTACACTGGGAAGAACCACCCGCAGTACTCTGGTTGCTGTTGTTAAGCAAAGCAGTGAAGGAAGGAGGAAGAACAACAGCTATGAGCTGTTGTATCTTGTTTCAAAGAAAGTGTGCGGTGACTGAAGAGGAACCAGTGTCTGCCACCCCATCCTCCCCTCCTCCTGGAATCAAACAGCCCTAATCAGACAGATGAAAGATGAGCTTCCATCTCCCTCCTAAACTCCACCACGGGAAATAAAGAACACAACTACTTGTGTCTTGGGTCCCTTGGGGCCAGTGACGGTGGAAGGGTCCTGCAGGGATTTGTCAGCTTGAGCGTTGGGGCACCGGCCTCAGGGACGTCACAGGCTCCCAACAAATGCCAGGAGGCTCGGGCAAAGATTTCGACCCTTCCAAACCAATCTACTGCAGACTGTTGGTACGGTGTCATCACTCGCGCGATGCTCAGCATTTATCTGTGACTGTGTCACCTATTGTAGAAGAATCCGGTGTACGAGTGAGTGCCCCCATGGAGGCTGGAGCTGCCTTACACAGCACACACCACGCGTCACATCTTCTATATCACGTGCAACAGCAGGCCTGCTTCCTTCTCACTTTGCTATTAAAATGGAATCCACCGAGACAGAGTGGGGTTTTGTCATATTCGTGAATTTAAGATGTTTAGCATTTTTGATTAAACATTTATAAATGTCCCATTTTACAGCACGATGCTGAAAAGCTCCAAACTCAGATAATGTCCAATATGACCATTCCTATGGTTCAGCTGATTTGATGTTTAATTGTAAATCTAAATAAAATAAATACTATTAAACTTACTGCTTAATACAATTTTGTTTTGAAATTACTCATAGTATGCTGTGCCTTTAAAAAAAAACAAAACTGGGGTGCTTTGGTGGATGCTGGTTAAGCATCCGATTTCAGCTCAGGTCATGATCTCGCGGTTAATGGATTCGAGCCCCACGTCGGGCTCTGTGCTGACAGAAAGCTCATAGCCTGAACCCTGCCTCAGATTCTGTGTCTCCCTCTCTCTCTGACCCTGCCTTGCCACACTGTCTATCTCTTTCTCAGAAATAAATAAAAACATTTAAAAAGTTAAAAAAAATAAAATGAGTTATCAAGCAATGACATGGAAGAAAATTAAATGCAAATTAATCAATGAAAGAAGCCACTCTGTAAAAGCTCAGTAGTAGGATTTCAATTCCATGGCATTCTGGAAAAGACAAAACTATGGAGACAGTAGAAGGATCAGTGGTTGGCAGAGATCAAGGGGAAGGAAGAAAAATAGGTGGTGTGCAGAGGGTGTGTGGAGCAGTGAGACAATTCTATGTGATACTTTCATGGTGGATACATGTCATAAATTTGTCCAAACCCACAGAGTGTACGAGCCGGAGAGTGAACCCTAATGTGAGCCAAGGACTCTGGGTGAAGGTGATGCGTCCGTGGGAGTTCATCCGTTGTGACAAACAAGAGATCTGTCGGGAGATGTTCGTTACAGGGCAGGCTCGGTTTGCATGAGGGGAGCTTGGGAAATCTCTGTACCTTCAGCTCAGTTTGGCTATATATCTCAGACTGCTCTAGAAAACTGAAAACTCTTTAAAAAAAAAAAAAGTCAACGTAATATGCTACATTAACATAGCAAAAAGTGAAAAGTCACATCATTTTCTAAATGGATATAGACAAGCATTTGGTAGTATTCAATATCTATTCATGAACAAGATATAGCAAGCCAGGGACAGAGGGGTATATCCTTAATATAACAAAACCTACCAGTTATATTTTACCTAATGACGTATTGCTGACACCTTCCCCTGAGATCAGGAATGAAAAGTGGATTAAAGGGGTACTTGTTCTCACCACTTCTACTGAATACTAGACTGAAATGTCGAAGCTGTTCAAATAAGACAAAAATGAGACACAAAAAGAAGGGAAAAAATGCCACCATTTGCAAATTCATGAACTTATATGTAAAAATTCTAAAGAATCTACAATTAAACTCTTAGTCTTCATGCATGATTTCAAAATTTCAGTAGATAAAAGGTCAATGCACAAAAATCTATTCTTTTCAATATAACAGGAACAGAAAACATGAAAATGAAACTACATTTTTTAAAAGTTTATTTATTTTGAGAGAAGAGAGCACACAAGCAGGGAAGGGGCAGAGAGACAGGGAGAGCGAGAATTCCAAGCAGGCTTCACACTCAGCATGGATCCAACACAGGGGCTCGGTCCCACGACCCCGGGATCATGACCTGAGCTGAAATCAAGAGTCACACAGTCAACAACTGAGACACCAAGGAGCCCCAAAACTCAATAGCTTTTTATACCCTTTTGTGAATCAGTTTAATGCTGGTTCATTACTACAGACAAACAAGCTAACAAACACTTAGAAAAGCAGGAGTAGAAAACTTCACACTTAATTTAACAGAAATTATCGTAAGCTAACGGCCAGATCCAGACTTGAAATGGCACTAGACTATTATTTCCCAAATTATCGTTCTTTTGTATACTAGTCTTTCACACGTGGCCTTCAACAAAGGAGGCTATGTGACCAAGAATTTTGGGAAAGGTAAGTTTTTATAGGTGTTCTACGATTTCTTGTGTGATAAAGACTTCAGGAAGTCCGTCACTAACTACATCAGACTACCTGGTTTAAGTCAGCATTTTTCAAACGAATGGCCCATAGGATCCATGTTTCTCAAGCACTTATTACAATTCCGTTAATGATATTCTGCAGAACGTGCTTTTGGAAATACTGTGCCAGATGCATACTCCTCGGTACATCACTGAGGAGCAAAGTTTTATTATATTTTAAATAAATAAACAAACAAATATATAAATTTTAAAGTGTTTCTAAACTTTAAGTAAAACTTGGGGCGCCTGGGTGGCTTAGTCGGTTAAGTGTCCGACTTTCGCCTAGGTCATGATCTCGCGGTTCATGGGTTTGAGCCCCGCGTCGGGCTCTGTGCTGGCTGCCAGCTCAGAGCCTGGAGCCTGTTCAGTCTGTGACTCCCTCTCTCTCTGACCCTCCCCTGCTCACGCTCTCTCTCTCTCCTAGAAATAAATAAAAAATATGAAAAAAAAAACTTTAAAAAAAAAAAAATAAAAAAAAAATAAACTTTAAGTAAAACTAAAAATTTCATATTAAAGTGAAATAAATCTAACAAAATATGTAAAAAGCTTCCACACAGAAAGCTGTAAATCATAGTAAGAAAAATTATAAGATTTAATTGAAAGAGGTGAGAGAGAATGTCATATTAATGGACTGAAAGACTAGATATGATCTGATGTAAAATTTATTCACTGGTTCCCTGTGGCTCATTAATGATCACAGCAGGATGCCTTTTGCAGATATTGACAATGTGATTTAAAATTTGTATGAAAATTATTATGGCTAAGAATAGCAAGGTGATCTTAATGAAAAAAATACATGTTGGGGGATTTATAGCACTGGATATCAACATTTGTACATTTAAAGACAGTGGGAGAGTGATTTGGTACAGATGGTTCTCAAAGTGAGAACCAAGGAGGGAGTTAGCCATGCATTCTTAGGCAACCCCTCCTCAGTCCCCCAAGCTCCTGAGTCAGAAACTGTTGTGATAAGCCCCGCAAAGTGTTTCTGAGGCATCCTAAAGTTTGACAACCCCTAATGTAGACCAATAGGAACACAAGAGTAGAATATACACACATTTTGCCATAAGCAAAGTGATCTACCAAAACAATGGGGAAAGACAGTGTTTCATTAGGTAGCACTGGTATCATTGCAAACTCAAAGGAACAAGTGACCCATCTCATGTCACATGGAAATTACATTCGCCAAGCTGGTAGATCTAAATGTGCGGGCTAAACAGGAAAGGTTTAGATTTTTTAGTAGTAAAATATTCTTATTACCTAAGGTACGGAGATATTTTACAAAAGGGTGGAAAAGCATGACCCACAAAAGGTGCTGTTGGTTTTATTAATTTCACTTATCAAAGTACATACTGAAGAGCGTGACAAGTCAACGGCAAGACCCAGGGTGAAACTCGAATGTGTGTGTGTGTGTGTGTGTGTGTATACACAGCATGTCTGAAGAGCTCCTAGATCTTTTGAATCAACAAGGAAAATATGGGAAGAGGAAGTTTAAGTGACCAGTGAATGTGAAAAGATATTCAACGCAATTAGTTATCACAGAAATGAAAATGCAAACCCGAAATGATATCATGCCACACATGCACACTCGTGTGTGCACATATACTCACACACACACAGTCACAGCCACACAAGGGATTGCTATCATGAGAATGACTGAAAATTTCAGGTGTTGCTGAGGGTATGTGGCCACTGTACCCCTCTTGCTGCGTCCTTGGGAGAATGAAGAGGTACAAGGGCGCTGTGGGGCCCTTTGCCAGAGTTTACCAGAGCTCACTGTCCCCTGTTCCTCAATCATTCTGCTCTGAAGTGCATGCACAACAGAAATGTGCTCAAATGTCACCAAAAATTATTTCATGCAACGTTCTTAAAGGGATTTTTTTTTTACTTTTCTTTTTTTAAGTTTACTTATTTGTTTTGAGAAAGACAGAGACAGAGCAAGCAGGGAGAGGCAGAGAGACAGAGAGAGGGAGCATCCCAAGCAAGCTCCATGCTGTGATCTGCAGAGCCCAACTCATGGCTCGAACCCATGAACCTTAGGTTCTGACCAGGGGTCAGACGTTTAACCAACTGAGCCTCCCAGGCTCCCCATATGCAATGTTCGAAGCAGCGTTATCCATAATAAACAAAACCTGGAAATGCCCAAGCTCTTCATCAGTGGTGGAAGGGACGAATGTTAGGATTCCTTCCAAAACTTGGGATGCTCCTCCGTGGCCAGGGCAAGTGTGGCTCTGTCAGAGCCCGGGTCCCTCTCTTTAACCCGAGGTCCAGCGAAGGAAGCCACAGAGAAAAGACTGCGCAGCACATGACAGAAATCTGTAAAACTAACAGACAAAATCATGTGTCCCATCAGAAGTCAGGACAGTGGTTATCGCGAGAAAGTGGGGAGTGCTTGTGTTGAGCGGGAATAAAATGCGGGGCTTTGATGTAAAACGTTTTGTTCTTTGTGGTGGCTACAGGGGTGTGTAAAATTTCTGAGACTCATCCCACCCTGAAGCATAGGGGAGGTGCACTTTGTAGACATGTTATACTTCAAGTTTACCTCAAGTGCGTATCGGGCCAAGAAAGGTAGTAATCTAATAATCTGCTTTTTATGTGATCACACACGCAGATTTGTTATTTTTTGGGGGGGGGAGTATTCCACTTTGTGTAACTCAATCAACTTTAGGGTGAGGCTTAGCCACCAACCCCGTCTTTATTTCCTTTTGAGCGTCATTGCTTCGTGGCTGAAACTCAGTACCAAACCCAACGGCTTATCATTGCTCACGTTTTCCCTCCTCATCTGAGAAAAGGTTGACCAGGATGACTCCAAGAAGAAATTAAACCACGGCCCCTCACAGAGTAGGTTGGCCCCACGGTACCCACTCCCCCCACCCCCTTGCCCAGACAGGCGCAGCTCACTCTGAGTGAAGAACTAGGGCAAATTTCTCTTCGGTATCAAGCCTTCCCGCTTCTGCGGAGACGATTCACTCTCTTCTTGCCTTCTCCCTCCCACTCTGGTTAAAGGCTCTTTACTCCATGTGAGGCCAGTTGCTGGAGAGGAGTAGAACTTGAACCATGTATGTGCATGGTTTTCATTGATGTCGGTTTTTTCTGATTTATTATTTTTTTCCAAGTGTGTTTTGAAACAAATTTATGAATGCTATGAAAATAGTGCAGTGTGAAACGATTCCTGATCAGTAAATGATACCATGACTCCAACCTAAGTTTCTGATACAATGACTCCAACTTAAGCTTCAGGTCAAAAAAGAAGGTGGAGACTTTGGGATGGGTTTGGGTGGATGTGAGGGTTACATCTGACACCATTGAGGAATGAGCTTTGCAAGTTCAATTATATACAAATATTCAGCTTCTATGACTTCGATAAATTCTGTGAATTTCAGATTGTATATTTTGCTATATATCTTATACTATAACCACCACTTGAATTTTGAATTATAACCACTTTTCAATTTATGAGTAGTTTTTTGCAAACATTAATGTTACAATAAATATTCATGACATGATTTCTTCACTTCAATCTGTCTAAATCATGAATTTTCATTTTGAAAGTGAAATGTTTTCCGTCTTCTAAAAACAAACTTACTTTTCATTAAACATTCAAGAAGATCTCCAAGGATGCTGGGCTTCTTCTTCTTCTTCTTCTTCTTTTTTTTATATAATTGAAGATAGAATGTAAAACTTAGTTAATTTTTTTTTTCTTCCAGCTTCAGCAACTTTATATATTATGTCATTGAAGCTTTATATAGGACAAGATGAACAGGCTAGGTGTCCGGACATCTATGAGGTCGTTTCCCAGATGTATGAACTTCTGGCGGTCATTGCAAATTGAAGCAGAGTCATGTTTTAGATTAATTTTCAATTTATTACTGCCAGTGATAACTCCAGACATAATGGAACTCCCCTGCTCGGTCAGCAAGGAGGAAAGAGTAACACCCGGCCTCTGGCTCTGTGTGCCATGCTAGTGATTCCGAGATCGTGTCTTCTGTGAAGTAGTTTCTGTACAGCAAAGCCCTTTTTGTGGTTTTACGTTTCTTTACATATCGAACACCAACAAAAGAATCTTCAAACTTTCTGTTGTTTTTATGTCTCAAAATCAAAGAATTCACCTTTTACTCTAAGCTTAGATTTATGTTGTCTTTTCATGTCTTTCAACCTTTATTTGATGTAGCATTTGATTTTTGAAATGTCTTGTTTCTAAATTTATGGTTACTTCATTTTGGTATTTCCTGTAAATATCATTGTCTTTAAAAAACACTCCCGTTTCTCCTTCACTCAGAAATATTTCTGTATAAAATACATAGGGTGAGGTCTGGAAGCGTCCAGAGCACAGGAAATTTTGTCTCCACAGAGCTGGGGGTGCTACCCTTCTGTGTGAGATATCTCCCTAAGATATCACCCACGTTCACAAAACTCGATACTTGAAAATGGCCAGGTGTCCACTGATAAAGAAAATGTGTACACACCCACACACGCATACACACGTGAACACACACAGTGGAATATTAATTCAGCCATCAAAAGAAGGGAATCCTACCATCTGAAACAACACGGGCACGGGGTGCCTGGGTGTCTCATTCGGTTGGGTGTCTGATTTCGGCTCAGGTCATGATCTCCCCATTCATGAGTTTCGATCCAGCCCCACATCAGGACCTCTGCTGTCAGCACAGAGCCTGGAGGCTGCTTTGAATTCTGCGTCTCCCTCTCTCTCTGCCCCTCCTCTGCTCTCTCATCCCTCTCTCTCTCAAAAACAAATAAATACACATTTGATACAACGTGGATGGACCTTGAAGTCATCGTGCAAAGTGAGATAGGTCAGACAGAGAAAGGCAAATGCTGTACGTTCTCACTTCTATGTGGACTCTGGAAACATCAAGCCTCATGGAAATGGAGGAGAATGTTGCCTGCCGGAGGCACACGGGCTGGAGGAAGAGGGAGACCGCAGTCAGTGGGTGACAGCTCCTAGTTTACAGTGAGTTCTGGGGATCTACACTGCGGTGACTGTCGTTAAATCGTACTGTACACCTTAAATCTGGGTGGAGAACTTTGATGTTCTCTCCAGAAGAAAAACGGTGACAAACTAGTAGCTAGTGAGGTGAAGGTTGTGTTAACTAACCTCACAGTGATAAACATCACAGTGCATACATCTCTAAAGTCATGGCATCGTGCACAGAAAACTCACACAACGTCACATGCCAAACGCGTTTCAATACAGGTGACAAAAATAAGGTACATTTACTATGCCTTCTAACATTCTAGTGTGAAAAGCTCTATATTTTAGATAAAACATCTGACACTTGATCAGAAAAACGTTCTATTTGTTTTCATTTTGTTTTACACACTAGACCAACGGTAGACGTGAACCTCATTAAAATTAGTAGATGGTGTCAGGAGGAAGAGAATTTAGCCATCAGTCACTAGCATCCAACATTTTTTTTTAAATGATCAAGCAATAACATGGGATAAAATACAACATCCCAGGGAGCTCAATCAGCAGCAGGAAGGGGTCACCCACACACAGTTGCTTGTGAGTAAAGATGACACCTTCAGACTCTGTCCCCTGCCGGCCCCAGCCCCTCTCCGTGGCTCTGCTCTAGCCGTCTGCAAGGTAGAGAGCTGAGGCGGGAGGAGCCCGGGTTGTGCTGCAGACACACAAAATACTCGCCTGCGGTAGAGAATTCTGCATGAAATACATACTGGGAGGGAACGACCCTTTGGCTATGGATTAAGGGTTATTTGCACAGTTAAAACTTGTTCCAGAAAGAAAGAAAAGCTTTAGGGTTTTAAAGAGGCAGAACCTATTGGGAAAACGTCTGATGCATATGCAGCCAGCTGTGTTCCGTGTACAAAGCTCATCAAATCAAACTTCACTGCGTACACTCCAACATCCTTCATCTAAAAGTGGATCTTTCCCCTTCAAGTTCAGTGCTCATCGTGGCGTATGGATGCACCTTGGAAACAGTTTATGTACTTCTATGGCACTCAATTATGTTTAAAAAAAGTGGCAGACACGCCTGTGAGGATAGATCCGATGTCTCTCAAAAAGATATGGGTTCAAACAAGCTCATCTCCAAAAAATGTTCCATAGACATCTTTTTAACTGATCCGCAGACCTCTTGGTTTGCTTATACCAGTCGTCATCCTGGGAAGTCCCCCCCCTCCTTCTCCCCACTCTGCTGGAATACGGTGTCCCTCGCTGTCATTGTTCTGGTAGCCGTCCCCTTGCACATGGCCCGAAACCATCCTCATCCAATAATTTAGATTGCGGACCTGCCCATACGTCACACTGACTTCCTTTCTGCAGATTATCCACTGTCTTGTTTTTGTTGGGATTTATAAACCATTAAAATTTATAAAAATTTATATATTTATAAAACCATGAATTTATAAACCATTAAAATATATGGTTTATATATTTTTAAAATTTTTACGTATTTCTGAGAAAGAGAGAGGGACCGTGTGCATGCAGGGGAGGGGCAGAGAGAGAGGGAGGGAGACACAGAATCCGAAGCAGCTCCAGGCTCCAAGCTGTCAGCACAGAGCCCGACGCGGGGCTCGAACCCACAGACTGCGGGATCATGACCTGAGCCGAAGTCGGTCGCTGAACCCACTGAGCCGCCCGGGCGCCCCTAAAACAGAGGTTTCAAACGAAGACTATCTTGAAACTATAGTCGCCGAGAATGCATCTTAAAGATAACGGTAGTGATCTTCATAGAAGCGGCGCTTTCACCTCCGGCGCCCCCCGGCCCTCAGAAGCGGGTCCAGGCTCCCGCTGGGTACCCCCGCCAGCCCTCCGAGCGACCGCACGCCGACCCCCGGCTCGCCCTCGCTGCCGTCCGCAGGGCTTGTGTGCAGTTCTCCAACCCCCGGTGCTGCCTCCCACGACTTCTCCGGTTGCTTCCTCTGCTCCAGGCCCCTCGTGTTCCCTTAGGCCGTTCCTGCAAACCCTTACCGCCCAGACGCGGGCTGTCCGAGGGGCCTGGCTGAGCCGCAGGGGTCTATGCGGCCGGCCGGCTCTCCCTCACCCGCATCAGCCTCCTCCTCGAGGGAAGACGCCCCCCCACGCGTTCGTATTCCCAGCGGCAGGCCCAGCCCCTGCCCCACCACGGCCGGCAGGCGTTTGCTGAGTGAATTCCCCAGCAGCCCAGACTCTCCAAGGGAAAAGGCTGCGTGGCTGTGATAATTACACTACGTTTCTCTTTTCTTATGCATAATTAAGCAATGCTGCTATCTGTGCTCATAAAGGCTCAACATCCGTTTTAGGGTGGCATGTGGCTTTGAATTTATCTTCCTTCTGTGAAGTTTTTTTTTCTGACAGTTGCGCCCCGCTATAAGGCGTGTGAGGAAACGCACGTTGGGAACCTGAGAGCTCAGCCCTGTAACCCATCCCTGGTCTTACTTGTTAAACATCTTCAGCCCAGAAAAGAGGTTGCAAATTGGCAGTTGCTCTCTCCGGCTGCAGCTAAGCTGTGACCCTTACTTGCGGCAGGGGACCGGCTTTCCGTTATTTCATCACATCCTATCTTGACAGTGCATGTGGTACGATCCCATACCATTATGTCATTTGCAAGGCAATAATAGTGTGACAGGTGCCGAAAGAGAAAACACCACTTCCCATCAAAACTGCAGAGTGCAAACATGCATTTCTCTTCGAGCCTCAGCTATCTGATGTATTTACCACAAGAAGATTCATATTGTAAAAGAGTTTTCCCCAACCTGTGAGAACGTTTGAGAATATAAACATGTTAGCATGTTAGATTAAGTTATAACTTGCTGGATAAACGTGAACAGCTTTTCCAATGGGTAGATTCGGAGATCAGCAAAACAAAACTAAAAGAAACTAAACAGAGAAACAAGCAGACTTTTGGTAATTCTCATACCTCAAGGCACACATCTTCCATGATTGTGAGACCGTAGCCCCATCCTCAATTCTGCCCTTTTAGAGTCCATAACGCACGGTGAGGGGTACCACTGCCTGTGGTCCATGGACATTTTTGACAAATGGAAAGAAAATCTTGTCTTTTGCTCTAGGCATTTTCATCTTTGGGACGTCCATTCCCCAGGTGAGCAAAGTGCAAGAGGAAACCAGCCCCCACATGAGCTACTCAGTGATGCAATAAGAATAAGCAGGATTAGAGCAAGGTCTTAGCCAAGACGTCTTGAGAAAGGAGAGGGGCGCTCATTCTCAAAGGAAAGACCTCATTTTAATTCAAGGCCTACAGAGTCTTCTCTCGACCTATTGATTTCTGGTGGTCAGACAAGCTTCTTCTCAAGAAAGCTCATCGCTTCCCTGGTCAGGTTTCCACAAACACAGAGAGCTATGCCCTGAGTCTTAAATAAACAACTAGGATTCATATGTGTACTCAGGATATGATGTGTGTCTTTTCCAAATACCTAACTTCTTAAAACATGTCTACTTTACTTTTTGTTTAAATTTTATTTTAGAAAGAGAGAAAGCACAGTGGAGGAGAGGCAAAGGGGGAGAGAAAGCGAGTGAGAGAGAAAGAGAGAGGGAGAATCTCAAGCAGGCACCACACCGTCAGCACGGAGCCTGATGTGGGGCTCGATGCCCTGGGATCATGACCTGAGCCAAAATTCAAGAGCCAGACACTCAACTGGCTGAGCTAGTCAGGTGCCCCAAAACTCATCTCCTTTATTAAGTGAACATCCTGAAAGAACTCAATGCCACCTTAAACCCTACCAATAACTTACCTAGACAGTTACTGAAGCATGGGTGGGGGGTGCTAAAAATGGCAGCATGAACTATTCCAGAGCATCATCATGGAAGAGAAATAACAGACCACAATAACTAATGTGACAAATATTAATTTTCAAAAGTTTTCTTTAGTGTGGCAATATCACCACCTTTATACTCTTCACAAATCTTACTGTCAGTACTGGCTCAGGCAATGAGAGATCATCTCTCCAATCCAGTCTCTGGTTTCCAGGGTAGCTAACATACAGACCCACACCTGAGACTGAGACTTTAGAACATCGGGAGTGCTACCTGTATGATCCCTTCACGGTGTTCCAGCTTCAAAGAAGAGGGAAAGGCGATGGGTCCCAAGATACTGATCTCCCGGGGAGGTAACTAGAAACGGACTCTTCTCTGGGCTCAGTCAAACCTAGGTTCAAACACGAGCTCCATTTCTTTGAATCCGTGTAAGACAAGGTCGGTTTTTCCTTCTGTGAGGCGAGCGAACAACCCACCTTGGAGAATATCTGTGAGGATTATAAAGGAGAATGTAAATAAAACATTTGACACAAATGTACTCTATTTACGTGTGTTTTCTCCTCTACCAGAATGTTCTAACTGCTACTCGCTAACTTGGGAGCTAATATGCAGAAATTTCAAATGAGACTAGACGTGACATTGGTGGGAAATGCAGAGTATTTGTGCTCCAGTCCTTGTACACACACCCTTCTTCCCCCAACGGCAAAGGTTGAGTGTTTACCATAACAGGAAACTCAACGCCTTTGGGACTTGGAACCCTCTTTTCAATTAGTTTAAGAATTATTTAAAAGTATGTAACATTAGGGGCGCCTGGGTGGCTTAGTCGGTTGAGCATCCGACTTTCGCTTAGGTCATGATCTCGCGGTTCGTGGGTTCGGGCCCCGCGTCGGGCTCTGTGCTGACTGCCAGCTCAGAGCCTGGAGCCTGTTTCAGTCTGTGACTCCCTCTCTCACTCACCCTCCCCTGCTCACGCTGTCTCTCTCTCTCTCTCTCTCTCTCTCCTAGAAACAAATAAAAACATTTTTAAAAATTAAAAAAAAAAAAAGAATGGGCAAAAAGGAGACTTTTGAAGCTCTTAAATTTGTTACCGGCATATATGGAACATGTTTTGAGAAGCTAGTTGAAGTGTAATTACCTTATTTTCCATTTTATGCATTGCGTCGTTCTGGGGGGTATTGTTTTAGTTAACTGATTTAGGTAATAAAATGTTTAATTTTTATACATCATAAAATTTGCCATTTTGAACCATTTCTAGTTGTCAGAATTTCCTTCCTTTTCTCCATGGTGTGGATAGACCACATTTCACTTGTCCATTCAGTCACAGATGGAGTTTTGAGTCGCTTGAGCCTTTCAGCTACCGTGAATGATATGTAGTTGCTTTTAAATGTTGCTGGACAGTCCAAGTCCTGATAAAACAAGGAATCCAAAACTCTGTTATATTAATTCACTCCCACGATCTGTGTGAACTCTTTGCCCGGAGCCTGCTGCCCACACTGTGCACTCACCTACTGGGGGGCCGTGGTACGGGGCTCTGGGCTGCTCAGCACATCAGGCACACCTCACCCTCCCCAGGAACATTCTGCTTCCTTCACCCAAATGTCCTCCTCTCTACAGCAACAACACTGCATACTCTTTGGGTCCTTTCCCATTTCCCCAACCTCTATGAACTATCGTCCTCAGGATGTCATCTCCACATATAAAGAGACAGAGAGGCGACATGGCTCGTTTGGAGCTTCGGTGAGAGCAGACCAGGTTGTCACTCTGCTTCTCTTGCCAAGAGCCTGCTCAAGCTGCTTCCTCTGGGGTGCCCTCCTGACCCGACCCTGTGGCAACCCAAGCAAGGTGGACCTTACCTTCCCTGCCCATTAGCAAAACGCCATCAAGCTCTTTCAAGGCAGAAACCAGTCATTCATCCACCTTTTAAACCAACTTCTAGAAAGGGAGACCTACATATTGTAAACAAGTGATATCAAAAGAGACATGTTTCTACACAGAAAAGTGTAATCAAATGGAGGTGTGACAGGGTGCGTTGTCACCCTCTGACCCTACGCAGCATTTAGCAAAAAACCTTTTATACACGCGCGTGTGCTCATGCACACGCACACACACACACACACACACACATGTTTAGTAAATTAAGTCATTGAATGAAACAAAGTCATAAGTCTATAAAAATAGCTTCCGTCTTTGTTTCTAACCCACAGGAATGACGAAGTACAGAGTTCTCAATTTAGTTCAAATGGCACAAAACACCATAAAAGCAGCACAGTAAGGTTATAATCAGGAGCACGAAGAAACGCTACATCCTACTTCCATGTAAAGAGAGTGTGTTTGTGGCCCCAAGAAGGTGAAGCTCACCCTTCCGTGTTTCCGTGGACACAAGACAGGGAATCAGTGGAAGGTCATAAGTAGTGGGGGACACCGGGTTAGAAAGGGGTGTGCCATGTTGGTGGTACCCTGCTGTGAAAATACAGTGACCCTTTTCCAAGGGAAATGACATACCATCGCATAATTTAAGCTCTAAGGCATGTGTGGTGCTCCCGTAATTCTGGGTCACCAGCAGCGCTCCTGCGATCCCTGGGGGAGGTGACTGCACGTGGCCAGGGGTGTGGAGTCCCGCGTGGCTGCACCAGAAGGTGTACGTGTGTGCGATGGCGTAGCGTCACTTTTCTTACCTCAGTTGAATGGAAAATATCACATAGTTGAAGAAGACACCCTGTGTTTAACGAAATGTGGAAAACAAAACAGAAATGTGACACTCATTTGTCTTCCTTTGGGTAATAAATATGACAGGCAGTCAAGATGCTTTTGCTAATTCAAGGAAGCCAAAAAAATTCAATAATGCAGTATAAACCATACTTGCTACTAATGACTGTGAGCTGAAATTATTCCGCATCGAGCCCCAAGTGTCCCAAATCAAGGGAGAACCCACTCCTGTGCAGCCCTGGACAGAAAAGGAGATATATGAGTCGAGGGGAACAAAAACCCAGGACCAGAAAGAATAATACAGCTCAACCAAGTCATTAATCTACTAAATAAAATTATATTGTTATTTAAGGCTTTCAGTACTTCTTACTTTCTTTGATATATAAATTGGTGCTAGAAACCTTTTAAACCATACTGAACAGTTTATACTCCAGATTCCTCTATTTAAGCACTTAGCACATTTATTTTAATGGATATGCTTAGTTGTACTTGTTGGCTTATTGTAAATTCAGCAAAGGGATTGTGTTTGCCGTTGTGTCGCTTGAGCTTTATGTGGTACCAGGAGGAAATTGGTAAACATTTGCTGAGTAGCAGAATGGACCTCAGTGGATCTACCCATGAGGTTCATGCCACCTTTCTCCCCAATTTTTGTGGTAATTAAATGGCATAACGTACATGAAAATACCTTTTGTGCCCAGCCAACGATTGGGCACAGCAAAGGTCATTTTGTGCATAAATGCAGAGAACCTAGATTAAATGTCAGGTGCACTAGTACAGAAATTCTAAGCCAATGGCACTTGATCAGACAGCAATCAGCTCCAGGAGGCGATTATACGTTGCTGCCTCCTTTGGTCTCTGTGAAGAAGAACAAGATGGCAGGTGTGAAGGCTCACTGAGGAAGTAGGAGCCTCCACAAAGCAAGGCATTGTCATTTAATGCATGTGGGAAATTTGCACATGTTCCTATTTTGACTTTAGAGGCTTCATCTCCATGACTTCTATCGGCAGCGCGTACTGATTCAAAGAAAAGGGGTCTGGTCCACGTGGGATGTTAAGTATTGATGAAAGACATTCCATCTCTTACAAGCCAATCAACATCATTGCTGCTTATTTTCTTGTTGACTTCAAAATAACTGCACTCCTTTGTGGGTTTAATGTCTATGTCCATGTACTCTTGCTTTTTCTTAAGAAAAGTGTTCTTTTGTAAAAGAAGGTATATTTATCATGTTTCAGTAAGTTTTGTCTTCTGTGAATAAAAAATTACTTTGTTCTCATTTAAACTTGGTGAGATGGTTTCAGGAGAGTCTTCTCAAAGGAAATGACAGAACTTGAGATTCGAAAGATTGGTTATAGCTAACTAGGTCAAGGGGTACATTGTGGGGAAAGGGTAAGAGAGCCTTGCAAAGGAAACAGCGTGTGCAAAGGGTCTATGATAGGAAACACTATAACATATTCCAGAAATAGAGAGAAGGACCATATGACTGTATCCTGAGAGCCAAGTCAGGAAGAGCAAGAGGCTGAGATGAGGCTGGACAGATGTTCTGGGTCTAGTTAGAGCATTGTGGGCCATGCTAAAGACTTCAGTATTGATTTGGCGATCAAGCAGGGTGACTGAAGGGTAAAAAGAAATGTAAAATGTAAGATCTTCATTGTGATGGGGACTCTGGCTAGAGTGAATAGAAAAGCAAGTTAGGGGGCAGATGGTAGAGACACACAAAAATGAATGCTGTTAACAGTTTGTTGACTAGTTCATGGAAATGGAGAGAATAGAAGGCATTAGAAAGTTAGACAGTAACATGAAAGTCATTCATAATGGGGCCCCTGGGTGGCTCAGTTGCTCAAGCGTCTGACTCTTGATTTTGGCTCAGGTCATAATCTCGTGGTTCCTGGGATTGAGCCCCACTTTGGGCTCTGCACTAACAACATGGAGCCTGCTTGGGATCATCTTTCTCTCCCTCTCTCTCTCCCCCACTTCTCAAAATAAATTTTAAATAAAACTTAAAAAAAGTAATTTGTAATAAGCTAGATATGGTGGGGGGCATGAGAGAGAATTGTTTGTCACATCTGATGTATAGAAGTGACTCAACAAAACAGAAAACCCTCAAGGGGACCTGAGTTGCGGGGAGGGGGGGAATCAGGCATTTGACTGTGGAGAAGGTGCACCAAAATTAACCTTCAGAAGAAATAACTGATGCCAATTAATGAATTCTTTTTTTCTTAATCCAGCTTGAAGTACATGCTCGGATACTATTTCTGTGTAACACACGCCATCCCCAAAAACCCGTGTAAAAAAATAGCAGCCACGGGCTATGCTCATGGATAGCCCTGGGATTCAAGCCCTGTGTCCCAAATATAGGAGGCCACACAGGGGTGGCTTGTTTCAACACCACAATGCCTAGGGTCTCAGGCCCAAAGAAGACCCAAAAGCTGGGGACTGAAGCCCTCTATGGACTGACTGCACCCATGTCCCGACGTAGGGCTGGAAAGACTCAAGAATGGCCTACATGCCTTTATAGATGGCGTGGGTCCCCACATGGGGGTGGCCTCGGGACGGCAGGGCGTCTTTTCCTCTGGCTTTGAGGCCACGCGCTGAGATCCCAGGGGACAGGTGGAATTTGCATCACCTTCTCGGTGATGGGTCAGGAATCATCCGGAAGTTCACAACATTCTTTTCAGGAGATTCGCCCTTGCATCTCCAGCGGAGGAGGTGTAACCCTCCCTCCTGGGCCAGAGGAGCACATTCTGGGTTGGACTGAGGGTCGCACTGTAGAGGACCGTGAGGGAGGGAGGCACTCTAACCGTCGGTGGGGAACATAATGCGCCACGTTGCTTCCCTGCCTCTTGCAACCACAGTCCTGGCCAGACAGGCATTGTCCCCTCTTGTATTCTTTCGTTCCGCACCATCTAGGCAACTCACTTTACATGGATCAAGAGGATGCTTACAGAGTTGTCCAGCCTGTCATTTCTTCCCTTTCTGATTTATTTTTGCTTTATACTTTAAAACATTTCAACTGTTTATAACACCATGTGATTTATATAAAATAAATACAAAGCAGAACATTGGCAAAGAAATAAAAATGCAAAGAACTGTGGAAAATATTTCTAGCTAGACTGAATCACTGTTAATAATTTGCTAGATATTTGGTGTTTGAGAGATACCTTCACAGGCTTCCCAGTTTCCTTAAGGGATTATATCCTTAACACAATTAATATTTTCTTCTCTCCTTTAATATTATGGGGGTACCCATCCATGTTATTCAAATCCCTTCATGAATGTACTTTTTAAAAATTTTTACAAGTATTTTTATTATTATTTTAGAGAGAGATAGAACACACACAAGCAAGGGAGAGAGGCAGAGGGAGAGAGAATCTTAACTAAGCAGGCTCCATGCTGAGCCCCAACACAGGGCTCAATCCCACAACTCTAAGATCATGACTTGAGCAGAAATAAAGAGCAGATGCTCAACCAACTGAGCCACCCAGGTGCCCCATGAACAGAATTTTTAACACCATTTCATCAAAGATCTATAACAAGAAGAGTCTTCTACATTGCATTAAAATCATAAAGAGGTAAACAGCTGAATGCAGAGAGAAGTATTTATTGAGCACAATGGATGAAAGGAGAGAGATGTCCAATTAAGGTAGTTTGGGGACAATATCACAGGGGACAGGAATTAAACTTGGTTCCTTCCCTACAGATATAAAAAATGATCACATCATTTCCAAATGCTCACAGCTGATTCTTGCCTGATACTAGAGGGCCATCCCTTCTTCTTCTTTTCTTTAATATTTATTTACTAATATTAAGAGAGAGAGAGTGTGAGCAGGGGAGGAGCAGAGAGAGAGGGAGATTGAGGATCCCAAGCAGGCTCTGAGCTGTCAGCACAGAGCTGGATGTGGGGCTTGAACTCATGAACTCTGACATCATGACCTGTGCTGAAATCAAGGGTCAGACACAACTGGCTGAGTCACCCAGGCACCCCAAGAGGCATCCCTTCTAGTTCCCTACTTTAAGAGCCAGAAATAGACACATTTAGTGTCTCTACTTTCTGAAAGAAGCTGTAAAGTGAATGTGTGTGTGTGTGTGTATAAAATATGTTATTAAAAACCATCCATAGTCATGAAATCGTTCTATGAGCTAAATCTAGGCCACAGATGTCCATTTCTCACATCTGGTTTCTCTCCCAAGATTTACCTCTGAGTGTAATACGAAAACAGAGCCTGAGTTGCAAAGATGTGAAAGTGCATGTGGCCTCAAGGTAAAGCTGGGGAAACCTGTCAGAGGTGTGTTTTTCATCTTGCTCTGAAAAACAAACATTACATTTTTCAAATCTTTAGGAAATGTATTAAATAAAAAAGCTCTAAATAGGAGCAGGGGAAGCTTGATCATCCACAGAAAGTTGCTCTTGGGAAATAAGAGGAATTTATTTTCACTAGAAGAAAGTTAACTTATTTTCATTAAAAGAAAAAGATGTTCATTTTATTTCAGTAAAATAACCTTCAAAAAAATTTAATGATACCTCTCCTAGAAACCCAGAAACAGAATTATTTTAAATCTTTAACTTTATATGGTTGTGGGGGGTGGAGTTGTGTCTTCTCCAAATCCTTGTGCTGAAGTTCTACCCCCCACACCCAATACGTTTCGATGCGCACTTATCTGGAAAAAGGGTCATTGCAGATGTAGTTAAGTTGAGGTTATGGTGCAGTGATCCAGTCCAGTGAGTGTCCTTCTAAAAGGGGAATTTGGGGGCTCCTGGTTGGTTCAGTCAGGTAAGCGTCTGGCTCTTGACTTTGACTCAGGTCATTATCTCAGGGTTTCTGAGTTCAAGCCCTGTGTCGGGCTCTATGCCGACAGCACAAGTCTGCTTGGGATTTTCTCTCTCCCTGCCCCTCCCCTGCTCTCTCTCCCTCGCCCTCTCCCTCTCTCTCTGTCTCTCTCTCACAAAATAAAAAACTTTAAAACAATTTTAAAACACTTAACAAGGGGGACTCTGGGCCCAGACACCCACACAGGAAGCCCATGTGAAGACGAGAGCAGAGTTTGTAGCCAAGTGTCTACTGGCCAAGGACGACAGCCAACAGCCTTCTCCCCACAGCCGCAGAGCGCCCCTGCCTCCACCCCGGCCTCAGACGTCTGACCTCCGGAACGCAGAGAGAACAGCTTTCCTTGTGGACGGCACTCAGTGTGGTGCTTTGTCACGGCAGCCCCAACAGACATGATCATCAACTATCATTTCTTGTGAGAGTCAGAGGCACCATGACGTCATCTCTAAGAAGTGAGCAAAGGGAGAGGAAAGGAACAGATGCAATAACTTGTGACCGAGTCGGACAAGAGGCCACACGCTGCTGGGTCTCCCTCCTGAGCTCTCAGGGGCCCTGCCCGGGCTGAACACTTTCTGAGCCAAGGACAACAGTGGCAACGGCCAGAGGCACACAGGACTCAGGGACGTGCTTCCCCGGCTCGGGGGGGGGGGGGGGGGGGGGGGCGCCTTCTCGCCTTCGTTCCTCCCCCTGCCGCGCGCGCTCCTGAACCCGTTAGCGGCGATGGACGTGAAGGAACACCGGCCTTATTTTCTCATTAGGTACCATG
Organism: Hyaena hyaena; assembly: GCF_003009895.1. Lineage (NCBI taxonomy): Eukaryota > Metazoa > Chordata > Mammalia > Carnivora > Hyaenidae > Hyaena > Hyaena hyaena. The sequence continues at coordinate 692,797 of NW_024081178.1, forward strand.
AGCAACTGGAAAACAGTTTCAAACTTCCACTGGCCCGTTTCCCAAGCGCCTGAGAGTCTGACCTTACATTCACTGTATAAGTATTTGCATCTCGTTGGCCATCACCGAAGCCAAACAACCCTGCGCTTTCCTCCTTAGCAGGGCTCGTGGACCACGAATGGCGAAGGTGACTCGGGCACTGAGAGTGAGGAGCTAGGGAGACGGGACTCAATATCAAGCAAATGGGGGTCAGGTCAGCACCCCCTTCACCCTGCACTGGCCCCGTCTGCTCCTGTGCAAATTGGTAATGAATCACAGGATTCCATCCAAGGTTCGGCTGACCTTTCCACGACCAGGGCCATTTTCTGTGGGGATAGAGGTGCAGTGTGAGGGGAGCACTGACCTAAAATGAATGCAGTTATTGATTTGGAGTTCACGGTCACGCTAGTGGAGGGAAATGGCTGAGTGAGAACTTCCCACCGAAGACCACAGCTCTGGAGACTCACTACTGCCAAGGGCCAGCGATGCACACGTAGCTTGTCAGCAGCTGCTTCCAAGCTACCTTCGGTGGCCACGACGTGGCTGCTGCTGCAGCAAGCCACGCGCAAGGCTGCCACGGATGGCCGCTTTAAACTACCCTTAAACGAACAGTTTCAGCCCTCAGGTCCACGAACAGGAAATTCGGGGAAACCAAGTAAAGGGTGAGTAGCCGGCGGATCATCTGTGTTGGCCGGCGGGAAATCTGTGAGCTGAGTTCTAAGTCACACCGAATCCTCCCAACACGATGCCCGTCCTCCACTGGCGGGGGGCTGTCTGCGTCCTCGGGGACATGGCTGAGCCGTGTCCATGTGACCTCGACCTCATCCTATGTGAGGGGCAGGGAGCAAACAAAACCCAGCGGAACTGGGTGCAGGAAGAAAAAGGCCGTTTAGCTATTACTTAACACAAAACTATCCATTTGAAGCTTTTACCACAATTATGTATTTTATAGGTATAATAAAAATGTAGGCTAGAGGAGGATATTATTTAAAACCGTTGTGTCCTCAAAGTGTGTAAAAGAACCAACACGTGGGGTAAAGAAGAGCTCGGAAATGCCTCTTGGCAGCTGGAGTCAGGGATGAGTATTTTGGAGAATGTGTGGAGAGCAGGGAAAGATAATTCACCATGTCCTCGAGCACAGCTCTAAGACGATAAAACAGCTTAGGGTTTGAGGCAGAGTCCATGTCATTACAAAGGTGGCAAAGACATTACTGCCACGCAGGGCGCACCTGGGTGGCTCGCTCAGTTAGGCCTCTGGCTTTGGCCAAGATTGTGATCTCACAGTGAGTTCAAGCCCCATAACAGGCTCTCTGCTCTTAGCAGAGAATCTGCTTCGGATCATCTATTTCCCTCTCTCTCTCTCTCTCTCTTTCTCTCTCTCTCTCTCTCGGCCTCTCCCATACTTGTTCTCTACCCACCCCCAGCTCAAAATAGGTAAATAAAACTAACCTTTAATAAGTTATTGTAATACAATGATCCCTCTGGTGTGTGGTTTTGTGTGCATATAAACCACCACCTGGGAACATATACATTCTTCAAGGTCTGCTTCCAAAATGTAACTCTTTGCTCTCCCAACAGCATCCCAGATTAAATGTTCCCCTTCATTTTTATATACTCATGAAAATGTGACTTACATAAGAACCCGAATTCTAGAAACCTACGCCCTGCAGTCTTGTGTGAAAAATCTCGTGTGCTGTAAGCTTACCTAAGTGGCCTCGTTCTTAGAATTCATCCAACAGACCAAGCGGGTATACCTGCTACACAGCCAAGTCCTACACGTCTTAGGAATCATTTTGGGACTGAAGATAATTCTCACTTATAAACACAGGAACCTTTACTGAGGTCTTGTCATACACTGGAGCTCAGGTGTGGTGAAGCTGTCGGGGAACTAGAACAAGAAAGGTTTAGGACCCTAGAGAATGGGGGTTCCGACAGATGTCCAAGGGCCTGAAATAAATCGTGGGTGCAGAAAGGGGGAGGCGAAGTGTCTGAGCATTTCCTGTAAGTAAGGGATGACATAAATCATCAGATGTTTTATAACACCACCGAGACCCAGGAGGGATAAAAACAACAACAAAAACAAGACAAATTGACCATCTAAGTACATCATATAATTTCAGTATGTAAAATATAAATACATATAATGTATAATTAATATGTAATATATAATATATATCGCATAGCTATATATAGTGTATTTAATTTAGCGTTTATGTAACTGTCAGAATTGTACTCATACAAAGAGATATTCTGTATCCCATGAGTCTAGAAGACAAAGCATAAGTCCGTCATTATATTATACAGATTTCACTATATCGGTTAACAAACAATGATACACAAATACATCGGAATGTTTCTGATCATCATCAAACTTAGAGGCCATAAGTCAATGAAACCATTTTTTCCCATAGATAGACAACATTTCAATCTATAAAAATAAAATGTTGAGGAGGCCAGACTCATCCCTATAGCCTGAGGTGGAAATCGCAGAGCCCAGCTCAAATGCGGTGTGCACATGCAACCCGAGGTTGCTGATTCTAAGAACGTGCCAAGGGGAACCTGACTTCTGTGCAGGAGAACAGGCACCAGGCTGCTTATTCAAGTGCTCCTTTTACAGATGAAACTTTGGGAGAAGAGCAAAATGTCTTCTGCAGCGGTAAGTGGTGTATAAAATATGACAAGTTCATATGGCAAATTTTAATGTGTAGCAATTAAAAATATGGAATGACTCCATAAATATCAATCCAGAAAGTATCAAGATGACAGGGCACCTGGGTGGCTCCATTAGTTGAGCATCCGACTTCGGCTCAGGTCATGATCTCACAGTTCGTGGGTTTGAGCCCCGCGTTGGGCTCTGTGCCGACAGCTCAGAGCCTGGAACCTGCTTCAGATTCTGTGTCTCCTTCTCTCTCTGACCCTCCCCTGCTTAGACTCTGTTTATCTCTCTTTCTTTTTTTTTTTTTTTAATATTTATTTCTGAGAGAGAGAGAGAGAGCATGAGCAGGGGAGGGTCAGAGAGAGACAGAGATACATAATCTGAAGCAGACTCCAGGCTCTGAGCTAGCTGTCAGCACAGAGCCCGACGCGGGGCTCGAACCCATGAACGGTGAGATCATGACCTGAGCCGAAGTAGGACACTTAACGGACTGAGCCACCCAGGTGCCCCTGTTTATCTCTCTTTCAAAAATAAATATAAAAACCAAAAAAAGTGAAGATGTTATTATGCATTGGTTCAATAAAAGGCTCATTTCGGTAAGACATTTATAGCATGATAACGCCTTACTAATATTTTAATAAAATATGCCAGATGTCACAGACACATACATCCGTATGTAAACATAGATACTCTGATGGGCGAACTCAAGATAATTAAGTGCCTCACCTTCTTCCAAAGAAACATATCACACGAGTGACATTTTGGCTGTAATTGTGTGATGGCTATTCAAGCAACATGGGATATTATAGTTTTCTATCTATCTATCTATCTATCTATCTATCTATCTCTATCTATCTATCACGTCTTAAAAGAGCCATCACTTGTTATTGCTTGGTGCCCCTCCAAAATCCCAGTGAGGGAAAACCTCCATTATTTTTTCTTTCGAGCTCAGACACTGTCATTTCAATTGAAGTAACATGATGAGGTTCAAAGAACCCGGGAGCACCCCAGCATTTAGCATTGATCCAACACAGTATATATGCGAGGTCAGGTACACTGTGTGCCGAGCTGTATCCACAAAAATTCGAAAATTGGACACCTGAGGAGATTGTGGAAACAGAAGTTACTCTTCTCCTGGGCTCAGAGAACAACAACGACAGGATTTGATGATAAACTTTCAGAGTCAGATAATCCAAGATCCATCACTACATTTTATTCCTAGTGCTCTCATTCCTGGTATGAAAAATAGTCTAAGGAAATCCTATTTCCTGAGGAAATTCGGATTTTAAGAAGTATTTTAAAAATACATGTAAATAATCTCTAAGAAATATTTTGTTTTGTCTTAGGCCAGTAAATGGTATTGTAAAATTTAGGATATTTCAGATTTTGTAAAGGCATAGATTCTTGAATCTCATGCAATGCACATGTAATCCAAGATTTTTTTTAATGAATTATCAGAATGATCTTAAAAGGAATAATTGCTTTGGAGCAACAATTTGCCTTGACTATGAGATATAAACTATCATCTGCTGAATTCTAATCTATTTGCATACCACTGTTTGACCAGCGGTGTCATGAAGTTGATATAATATAAGGCAGGATTTATGCCTTTTTCTTCTAGATTTATGGGATACAGACTATCTCCTTCTATGAGTAGTGCAGTGACTAGATTGTAGCACATAAATTGACAGATTTATGTCAATTCTTTTCTTGGCAGAAAAGAAATTTATATTGTTGAATTTATCTTTTGGAAATTTTCTGATCAAAGCAAATCATTGTTGAAAGGATTTTTTTTCCATTTTATTGATTACAACATAATTTCTCATACATTTTTATTTGTAGTATACCTATAAAATACATAATTGTGATAAAAGCTTCAAATTGATAGTTTTGTGTAAAGTAATAGCTAAAAGGCCCTTTTCTTCCTGCACCCAAGTCTACTTCACAGCCTGGCAGTGTTACTCCTGGAATATATTCTTCCAAATATCTTGTCTTTATGAATAAATATATGTTCCAACTATGCACGTATCTGTATAAGTAGGTATTATACATTTTGTGAAAAGCCACATAACGAGGTGGGTCAGGAGGGTCTAGGATGGCTTTCCATGAGCCCAAGTCCTTCTGGGACCTGCTGTCCTGTGTTGGGGGGGACACAACCGGTGGCTTCCTCAGGCCAACAGCATATTTTCTTCACAAATTCCTGTTTGGAAAGTTACTATTCAGGTTCTGTTTCTCTTTCCAGCACATTCTAGTGCCGAATGCAAAACCTAAGGCTCGATCCTGCACTATTCCACTGACGTGTTTTGCTTCTGAAAGCAAACAATAGCTCTTTGCCAGGAAAAATGTACGCGGTTGTTGTATCTATTCCTGAACGGATCGATGGAAAGTTACATTTCTTAGCAATATTTGTCCTATCGCTTTTACACCGTAGTGATAACTCAATTACTAAGAAAGGAGGTGATTTTATTTTGGAGTCATGTCAGTGTTATGCAAGACAAATTAAAGGGTTTTCACTCTGAAGGTAATATAAATATATTTTAGACGGAAAGCTTCAAAGCAGCCTTCTCATATTTCAATTAGATGAAAACATCCGCAGGATAATTTGTCACTGGCCGTATCTGCACGTCTTGCTTCCTGGACTGTTAGAAACAGGCGAGTGCAGTGTGTGCTGTGGGCTCCCCTGAAGCTCACGCGCCATCAGGTTTCCAACCCGTTACGCAGGCTTTCTGTGATATCTAAAGGGACCCTGTAGTCAGGAATCCATATGAAGAGTGGCAACCCTGCCCTTGCAGAACAGCTGGACCCCCTTTAAGGACGGACATGCCCGGACAGGTGGAAAGAATTTAGAGAAGGACAAACTATCTTGGAGAATGACATCACCTAGGAGATGCGCGGCCATCGTGATATTTTTCTTGGCCTCCTCTTGGTGAACACCCAGCTTGTTGAAATCACGTGTGATTTCTCTTCAGGCTCCAGGAAAGAATGGGACTCTTGGCAAAACATTCTAAACTATAGACTTCCTAAAATTTAATAGTGGAAGTCTTTGTCCTAGCTATGCAATTATTGTATCCTATAAACTCATGTGAACAACTGCTCATTCCAAACAACTGGGTGCACTAATCGTGACAAAAAACCACTCCAGGTAGGGGAGCTGACTGTTTCTTTTTTAAGTCAGTTTTCGGGGACAGCAGCATGTGCCTGATGACCGTGTTTCTTTCTTTTCTTTCTTTTTTTTTTTTTTTTTTTACAGATAGTTTATTGTCAGGTTGGCTTCCATATAACACCCGGTGCTCATCCCCACAAGTGCCCCCCTCCATGCCCATCCCCCCCTCCCCCCCCCATCAGCCCTCAGTTTGTTCTCGGCATTCAAGAGTCTCTCATGGTTTGCCTCCCTCCCTCTCCCCCACCATTTCCCCCTTCTTCTCCCCCACGGTCCTCCGTTAAGTTCCTCCTAATCCTCCTGTACGTGCAAACATGTGGTATCTGTCCTTCTCTGCCTGACTTATTTCCTCAGCATAACACCCTCAAGGTCCATCCACGTTGCTTCACCGTGTTTCTAAAGAGCTGACCCCAGGCCTCCGTGAGCCTGCAGGGACACAGGACAGCCGTCTCGATGACCACTAGATGGCACTCCGTACATGTTAGGCAGTGCCCTGCACTCCAGGGCCAGCCTCCGGAAGCTCCAGAGGCAAGATGTCCATGATTTCCTTGTCAAAAGTAGAGACCAGCTGGGCTGATGGATGAACAGGCGGAATGACGGGTAAGTAAAGTAGTGAATGGTGTATTAGGACCCGAGGAAGCACAGTGTTTTCTGCACAAGCCTTATTTAACTTGCTCACAAGCCTTCGCATATTCAAGCAGGGGTAGGGACACCACTTTCTTTGCCTCTGGCCTCTTCGTAGGCTCCACTCAAAGCCGTGCCCACCGGCTGGGCACCTTGCCAGCTGGCGCACGAGTCCTGGGAGGGTCAGGGCCGTTTCCATCCATTCTGCTGTGCTTCTTGGGATTTTAATAGTCTCTCTCTGAGAAATCAGCAAGCACAATGTGTGCCCGAACTGACCCGAATGTACGTGTTCCAGGGAATGAGACTCATGTTTCTGTGATTCTTCCGATGTAGCTGGGATCTCAGCTTCTGGCGAGGCTCCCTTCCAGGCTGATCCTTGGGTTCCCAGCCAACAGCAGACCCCGATTACTGCCTTTGTGGTGCCCTCCCCCACCCCCACCCCGGGAAGCGTTTCCAATGGGAAGGATCTAACATAGGCCATGGGAACTGTCGTCGCTCAGAAACCAGTTTCCAGCCATATGTGTTTTGAGTTGAATTCCTTACATATCGGGAATCTCACCAACAAATTGGCAAATGCTCTAAGTTTCCAGATGAAGGACAGTAGGTTCCAGGTTTAGCTACTAAGTTAAAAATTGATAGCTGGAAAATGGTCTTTTGAAAATGAATTCTAAATGGAGAATTATTTCTTTAGTATCCTCACCAGGCTTTGTCATCATGGGAATCTATTAAATATTTTATGAAATAATTAGAAATCCATAACCAAGTAATATACACACTATATCTACATGTTTATATATAAAGTATATTTCTCTCTATATATAAAATTTTATATTTAATGTAATTGTATCTCTCTCTATCTCTATTTATATCTATATCCATAAAGTATGTAGGCTTCACTTAGGATCAGGAGTGACTATTTTAAATTATTTAATTTAGCATTTTCCCATTAAGAAAAGTACGAACGGTTTTCTCTTTGAAAATGTCACTTCAATTTTCGTATGAAATTGAACCAGATTTCTTGTGACGGTACAAGTCTCCAATGTTGACTTGGCGACTAAAGTATTGGCCTATCACAATGAATATGCTACAGGTGTACAGAAGTATTGCCTTACGGCCTTCAAATGTATACATCAAAAGAATGAACGAGCTTTACAGGTGTGTGTGTGTGTGTGTGTGTGTGTGTGTGTCTGCATTCCTAAAATACGTGAGCCAATAGCAAAGCGCCTGGTTTAAAACAACTTATTTCAGAGCAATAATTTAATATTTTTTGTTCTTCCATCATGAACAATTTTGTTCTTCAGGCCTATTTGTGCTTTCTTGCATGAAGTGCCTTATTGTTGACGCTCCCGTGGTGGGTGCGCTCCGCCGCGGGAACACACAACAGGCTGACAAGATACAGCAGCAAGAGAGGCAGAATTGAAACGACACTAATCAACACAAAACCGAGAAATGAAAATCACATTTGAACCTCAAATGATACACCCTTTTCATCGCACACTTATTCTGCTTTTCTCACATACAGAGACGGACGCGTACGGCGAAGTAGCCCTGAGGAATTTGGGATTTTTTAGATTGCGACTTTAAAACGTCTTTATTACAACGAGCAAAGCACATTTGAAGGATTTCGCTGCTTCTAATAGCTATTCTTCTATGACAGAATTTACCTTTTTAATTCGTATTTGTGCTTCGATTGCCTATTTTTAAAATGCCACAAAGGAAATACAAGTGAGATGTGTGAGGGTTTAAAAATAGGGTCAGTTAAGATTCATCATAAAGATATTTTTGAAAGCCGAAGATTTCAGGATTTCTGAGTAACACATCGACTCAGACTCGAAATATTCCTGCATCGAGACAGAGAATATCACCGAGAGAGCAAGATGTTCTCGGATCAGAAAAGGGCAGACGAGAGCATCTGGCCGGGACCTGTTCGCCCTGCTTCCCCAGAGAGCCTGTGTCCACCCACGGGAGGCTTCTGGGAAATCTTCACGTTTGCATTAAAATAAAGGGGAATAGAACAGTGAAAATTCCGCTATCCCATTAAAGCTTCCTGTATCAAATATAGGAGCATAAAAATAAAATGTGTTCCATTTTCAACTGCTTTCTTAGCTGGTCTGGCAAAAGCGGGAGTGGGTTCTCTACAATTAATGGCGACAGAAATTGTTACTTGTTCCATTCGGTGTTTTTCTTAGAACTCAGGAAACTTGGTTTATTTGTTTGCTTTTGAGGAAGATGCCACTACGAGTATACACCAACAAAATGACTGTTCAAAGGCCCTAGGTGACATTTGAGTAAAATTCTGCGACCCAAGGACAAAATGGCAACAGCAACAGACACCGATGCCTGCGAGCCGTGCCCCAGGGCGCACTAGCCCAGGTCCCCTCCAGGCATCCGTTTATCTGGGCGGGGGCACAGAAGGCTGGCGGCAGGGTCTGCTGGGTGATCCCTATTTTTGAGGACAGGATGCTTGAGCTCCTTATCATGAGATGTCAGGCTGAGGAAGTCCAGGCTGGGTGACAACAGGGCTGAACCCGAGAGAGGTGAAATCCTAGTCCCACAAAGGGACAGGCTGAGAGCCACGGCGTCACCATCCATGGAAGAGGTTTAGGGACTCCTGGTGCAAATCATCTGTGCTGGGTTTTCCTCAGCCACACCTCTCTTTCCACCTTCTCACTGGGGATTTCAGTTCAAATGGCTGTGATCTACAAATAATCACCGCCACCAAGCTTTATGCCAGCTTCTAAATCCGGGCGCAAGAGCGTGATTTTGGAACAGGCTCAATCAAGTCATCGTTCTTTGACGTACACGTTGTTTAATAGCTTCTACATTCACTGTTGTTCATGTCTTCACCTCCTGGGTCTTCTCAAACATATAACAGGTAACCACTTACACCTTCCTTGTGTGTCATTCTTCACAAAGTCACGAACACAGGTGGGTACATAATTTCACCTCCCACCTCTCCTAAATGAAATATAGTCAGTCGTATTAAATGGTTCTGCACCTTGACATAGAGACCCACCAATATATGTAAAATGTATTAAAACATGTGAGATAGTGGCTAATGAATTAGTGAAAGGGGAATTGATCAGTGCTTTGCATTTGGCCTTGCTTTTGGAAATTCTACTGGAAAATATCAGGCAAACTGTCCTTTAATAAAACCCTTACGGGTCTGATGCAATGACAAAATAGAAACTGTACACTATTTTTCTTTTTTTTTTCTTTTAAAATCGACACAACAAATGTGTGAAGCTTCCTTTAACATGACGACCGTAACTTGAAAGTTGAAACTCAAATCACTTTATCAAAAGCATCTACTTTGCACATGCTAAGTCTATAGAGCTGGTTTTCAATTTAGTTGGGGGAGCCTGTCTCCAATGTGCTGTTCACAACTCTGCTTTCTATTTATCACAGAGCTATGTCCACTTCAGAAGTGCAAAATTTTAAATATTATAGAGGACTATTCTTAGGAAGAGGATTTCTGGAGGCGCCTGGGTGGCTTAGTCGGTTAAGCGTCCGGCTTTCGCTTAGGTCGTGATCTCGCGGTTCCTGGGTTCGAGCCCCGCGTCGGGCTCTGTGCTGACTGCCAGCTCAGAGCCTGGAGCCTGTTTCGGTCTGTGACTCCCTCTCTCTCTGACCCTCCCCTGCTCACGCTGTCTCTCTCTCTCTCTCCTAGAAATAAATAAGACATTTTTTTAAAAAATCTTTAAAAAAAAAAAAAAGGAAGAGGATTTCTGCATCAGAATGAATAAAAGTATTTTGTTGGGGCAAAGCACCTGAACAACTCTATTTGTAGTTTGCTCCTGTTTGCATGTAGTTATTTTCCTTTCTTATAATACGTCATAAGCATAGAGAACATCAATGAATACAAATGTGGCAATTAATGAATTCTAAAATATGATTAGCTTAATGAACTTCAAAATAAATACTATACCCCTGAGGTAAAGACAGACCAGAAACTTCATCATGGAAAACTCCCAAATGCCTCACCTCCCCAACATAAGTTACCATTACCTTGACTTTAATATTATCCCATTTTTTAATTCTTTTCCTTCGGTTGTTTATGCCTACTGAAGTATCCCTAATAATAAAACTCATTTTAGAATAGACTTTAGGGATACCTAGGTGGGTCAGTCAGTTGAGAATCCAGACTCTTGATTCTGGCTCCGGTCAGGATCTCACAGTTCATGAGATGCAGCCCCACGTTGGGCTCTGTGCTGACAGTGCGGACCCAGTTTGGGATTCTCTGTCTTTCTTTCTGCTCCTCCTTCACTTTCTCTCTCTCTCTCTCTCTTTCAAAAATAAATAAATAAACATTGAAAAAATAAAATAGACTTTATTTTGTAAAGCAGAACAATTGAGCAGAAAATAGAGAGATTACTCACATGCCCTTTGTGCCCACACATGCCTCCCCGACCACCTACTACCCCGATGCATTCATTCCAGTCGACCAACCTGCATTCACGCATCACTGCCGCCACAGTTCATTCACATTATGGCTCACTTTTGGTGCTACTTCTGCTATGGTCTTGACACATGTCATGACATGATGTTCACCATTGCAGGAAAACACTGAAGTTTAGCTGCTTGAAAATTCCCATGAACTCTTTCCATCTCTTCCTCTTACCCCCAATGCCCCAACAAGGCCTGCTCCCTTTGTTGTCTCTATTGTTCTATTTCTTCCAGAAGGTCATATACTCGGAGCCATACAGTCCGTAGCCTCTTCAGACTGGCATCTTTCATGTCGTCACATCCATTTAATGTTCCTCCGTGTCCTCTGGCGGCTTTGATGCCTCATTTGATTTTAGTGCTGACGAATACTCCATCATTACGGATGTGGATGGGCCACCGTTTACTTATCCAGTCTGGGGAGGATGCCGTGGCTGCTTTCAGGTTTTGGCCAACAATGAGTAAAACTGCTTATAAAAACCTATGTGCAGGCTTTTGTGTGAACATAACTTTTAAACTCACTTGATTAAACACCAAGGAACTTGATGGCTGACTTGTACGTTGAGAACATGTTTAGCTGTCTGTTTCACTTCCAAAGCGTCTGCACCAGTTTGCACTCCCACCAGCACCGAATGAAGGTTCTGCTGCCGAACAACCTCGTCAGCACTGGGTGTCAGTGTCGGAGACCGCCTCCGGCCAGGGTCCAGGGGTCCCTGAAGTATGGATGGTGTCGGCGAGGGAGGGTTGAGAGAGACCCGAGAGTCTTTCTGGTCACCAGGCAGGCCACTCCCCTCTGGCTGGGGCTCAACTTTATTTTATCATTAAGTGTTTGGGGGACGACATAGAAGTGACATTTGCCTTAGACAATGATTTCTGGTAACAGACTTCTTTGATATGTAAGAATTTCTCCGGAACATAGATTTGTAGAAGACTTCTGCATAACCTTTCTCAATAGTGATTGAGATGCTTATCCTAAGGGGAAGAAGGTATCTTTAGCATACCAGACAAAGTTTTTAGCATAAAAAGGGTGAAGTTACTTCTTTGTGGGCAGGAGTCGGTAGCTTGTTTAAAGTGAAAGTATCAAGAAAAACAGGTCTTCCAGGAAACACCTTTGCTCCCATATTCACAAAAGTAGTTCCTCAATAGGTTCCTTCGCAGAGAGTAATCAGCATATTCAAGGCCAGAAAATGCTCCAAGCAGAAACAAATGGGTGGGGGTGGATATCTGCCCTTAACTCTAAATTAGGCTCTTTGTCTCAGGGCCAGACTCAGTTGTAACTCTGTGTTCTTAGCCCCCTTTATTATGTGAGTCTTCGATCTGCAAGGCCCATAGGAAGAGCCTTCTGACCATCATCCCCAGTGCTTTCATCTGAAGTCTCTTTGGAAAAGACAGGGACATGCCTTTCCTTATGAGCAATCTGTGTGGGGAATATCGGTCTGATCTGGAATATTGTGAGGCCTGGTCAGTACCAGCAGCCTCACTTCCAACATGAGCCAGTAGTAGCAGAAGGAGATTCCAGTTTTCGTTTCTCATGGCAGGAGCTGTGCAAACGCTACCATTTCCTCGCTGTGACTGCCATCCAGCGAGGCCAGTGTGGCTCCTAGCATGTCGGTGTCCCAGAGTGTGGCCATTGTCACAGGTGATGCTGATGTCTCTAGAATCTGTGCATTATACTTTCGTTTAGTGTTTTATAGAAGTGTTACGTGTTCTGTAGTGTTTGGTATCCTTCGATCAGTACTAAATCTAAAATTCATTCCTGTGTGCCTCCTCTCTCTGATTTTCACCCCTATCGAGGACGTTGTGATACAAGTGTCATAGGATTTGTGTATCAAGTCCACTGATAGACATTTGGTTCATTAATTTCGAGCTATTGAAGAGCCAAAAATTAAGGCCTCCATGAAGAGCAACCTCGGGCTGCACGTAGCCCCAGTCCCAGTCCCAGGAAAAGCCTCAGACTGTTCAAGGCTAAAGCCATCCTCAGACCGCCCTCAGGTCAGCTAGTCAAAAAGAAAAAAATAGGAACATTCCTATGGTCTGAGTCAAGGCTGGGAACTGCAGATACAAACTAGCCAATTTCTCACCGCTTGCCTGAACCCCACGTGGGCCCTTTGAACTCGCCCACAATTGGTCATTTTCAAAGGATCCTCAAGAGTCATGACTGGGTCCCGCCAACAGTAATGAACACCTCACAGACGCTGAACGGTCGAAGCTGTAATTGTAATTGGTGCTTATGTGATGATGCTACGTGTACTGTAACACCCCCATCCCTTACTCCTTAAAAACCCTGTTCGCTCTAGTTCTTCGCTTCATCTTGCTGCCATGACACCGGAAGACAGGTGAGCCCCTGCTCGAGCTTGTAATAATAAAGACCCTTTTGTATTTGCATCGGTGCCGGCTCCTTGGAGGTCTCTGGGACTCGCGATTCGGGCACAACACTATCACTCACCGTGCACCTGTGAGTAGTCTTGTACAAGTTCAGGGGCACACGAGCCCACATAATGGGAGTTACACTCCTTGGAGTTGACATGGATTTTCAGCTTTACCAGAAACAATTTTTTAAACTAATTATGTTGTGTAATTTATTCTGCCACCAACAGCGAATCACAGTCCCGCTGTTCCATATAATCGCCCACAGTCGATGTCATTAGCGTTGATGTATTTGCCAGGCTGGTAGTTATGTCGTGTTATCTTGCGGAGGTAAACTTTCGCATTTATAATTTGTCATTTGGATTTGCCTTTTGTGCCGCTCCTGGGCACGGCTCTTTTCCATTTTTCTAATAGATTGTTCTTTTAATTTAGGCACTTTTCTAAAAATGAGCTCTTCGCTAATTAATATATGGCAGGTACCTTCTCCCATGAGGTGGCTTGCTTTTTCTGGGGTACAATCCTCTTGGTTACTATTTAAAATTTTATTGATTTGTTTACTTCTGATTTGTTTTTTGTGTTTTTTTCCTTGGCAAATATTCGCCGCACGTCTCCCTATGTGTTTTTATTTTGGAGCACTTTTTGTTTCCACTTTTACTTTTCATACTTAGCAGTCTTTGCTTTTCTGCTTCTCTGTTCCTGTCTTTCTTAGATTCCTGAGTATGCACTCAGCTCTCTATTCCGCTAGTGTCTCAATATTACGGTATTTAATGATCTGCTAGGGAATCTGCGTCCCCCACTGACTCTTCTTCCTTCTCAAGACTGTTTTTAATACTTTCCTGTTTTAATTTCCCACCTGAATTTCAACATCAGTTTGTCCTAATGGGATGCTGATTAAAATGTCTGTGAGCTTTTAGTTACTTCTTGGAGAACACAGAATATCTGTGATTCTGAGTGTCCTCATCAAGAGAACCAAATTATGTGTCGTATTTTCAGATTTTTCTGTAAAATGGTTTTGCTTATATCCTGTTAGTCACCCTGCTCTACATTTTACCAGTATTGAGGAAGACCCATTTTATTTTTTTTAAATCTATCTGTTAGCGGTGAGTCCTGTTCCCAGCTAAGGGGAACTTCCCTTAGTTCCGAACTGTTCTTAAGTTCGGCCAAGAATGAATTCAGAATCAAAATTGTAAGCAAGCAAGCGTTTAATAGTGTTCAGGGTGAAAGTACACTCTCGAGTCAAGAAGTGGGCAACCCCAGCGGGGGAGACGGCATGGGGAGGGGGGTAAGGGTTGTCTTGTTTTTTATGCTTGCGCGGGCTCAAGGTCTCAGCTAAGGGGGTCTGCACCGGAGGTTGCCTCCCGTCATGTAAGGGACTCTTCTCACCCACTGGGGTGCTCCTGGAGCCTTTCTTGGCTGTTTGCACCCTGGAGGTGGTTGGCGGTTTCTGTCTTTTTCAAAGATTGGACGGTCCCCCTCTCGGCTCGTATCTAGCCAACTGTCTATTGTTTCTTCCAAGTTTTTTTAAATACCGATGTGTGACAACACGATTTTTTGGCATGCCGATTCTATGCAGAATGTGTATATATTCTTGCCACGAACTTTATTAAAAAATTTCTTTCCTTCTTTAGAGATGTCAGAACAGATTAATGGATGTCCTGGCTAGCAAATGCTCTGGCTATCTGAGTTCGTCATTGTCTTTGAGCTATCTTACAAGGCTCTCTACAAAACTGATAGTGATGTAAATTATACTTGTGCATAGACATGCAAATGATTTTTAACCATGGGACACTGACTGGGTTTGCATCTGTAATGTAAGTTCATTTGAGCATTTTTGATTTCCGAAATACACGTGTTGTTGATTGGTCTCTTTGAATCAGCTGTAACACATTAGTGCTTCCCTCATTATCAGTTAAGTGAACCTTGGTTACGTATTCATTGTAGTTTTCTTTAAGTGTCATTACCTGAACTATTAATAATTACAGTTTAGCTGTCCAAAAGTTTGTGTTTAAATTCTCTATCGTGATTGTTATTTGGATAACAGCAATGCTTTCCAAATAAAGACAATCGATATATGATTATTCTCATTCTCTGCTGTAGTTATGTTCTGGAGAGTTGCCTCAGGTGAAGACTGGACTCCGTGCTTCAGGAGTAAACATAGGGACAGGCTCTGTGAGCCTCACTCACAACGTTCATGACAACACATTAGTACATAAGCTTGTTCTATGTGTATTTTCATGTAACGGCGCCTTATCTAACGTATGTTAGTCATGCATCAACATACCCCAAGGCCAGCAACACTATCACCGAAGTCTGAGTGACGCTCACCCAGCAACACTTCTCTGTTTCCACATTCTTGCGTTACAAACATTATGCACTTAACCCTTGAACAACACGGGTTGGAACTGTGTGGGTCCACTTAGACATGGATGCTTTTCAATGAAACCCTACAATACAATAAATGGACTTTCTCTTCCTTATGATTTTTAATGACAAAATCTTTTCTCCAGCTTCTTTTAGTGTAAGAATACAGTCAATGAATGCATCTGACATAAAAGTATGTGTTGTTTCTGTTATCAGTAAGGCTTCTGGTCAACAGTAGCTGTTAGTAATTAAGATCCGGGGAACCAAATGTTATAGGAAGATTTTCCACTGCATGGAGGGGTCAGCACACCTACCCTTCAGGTTATTCAAGGTCCACTGTCTTTCCCTGCACTTTATATAGATACCCTTCAGGACTATGCTTGGAGGCCATTTTGAAGAGTGGAATCGCCAACAAAAAGTACAAAAAAGTGCGGAACATGATAGGAGGATTCAGGGAAGACACTTCTCGACCATTCTTCTTTGAGCTGAAACAAGAAAGCAGTGATGCCCATACCAGAAACGTGCACGTAGGGAGACTCCGATTTTCACCTGCACACACCCGCAGGAGAGCATGGAAGCACCATGCGTGTTGACTTGGGGCCACAGATACATTTTGGCCAGTAGGCCAGCTCATGGATACGGAATTCATGCAACATCAAGGCGGAGGCACACGTTCCATCCCTGAGGAGCTCACCGTCTTGGTTTTGAACACATGCCCCCCAACATAGTTCTCCTCGTATTTCTCTGAGTCTAATGCCAATGATTTATTTTTAATTTTTAAAAAATGTTTTATTTATTTCTGAGAGAGAGAGAGAGAGACAGCATGAGCAGGGGAGGGTCAGAGAGAGAGGGAGACACAGAATCTGAAACAAGCTCCAGGCTCTGAGCTGGGTGTCAGCACAGAGCCTGATACGGGGCTCAGACCCACGAACCGTGAGATCATAACCTGAGCTGAGTAGAACGCTCAACCGACTGAGCCACCCAGGTGCCCCTAATGCCAAAGATTTAAAGTTGCCCCATGTCCACTGAAACAGTCTTCAACGTGTTACCTGAGCTCACATCTCTTCTTAGTATATTTTTCTTGAAAAAAGTTTCATTTTTGAAACACACTTTGCATCAACTATTATTTTCTTCTTTATCCTTTGGATGTAGTGGCATGCCAGCTTTCCTCAATTTGAACCATTCTTCCACTTTTAAAATAAATCTTTCTTATTCATATCAACATATATATGTATATATACATATATATATGTTGCTAGATTCTATATCCTAGCGTTTTAACAATGCTGTACATTTATATTCACAACTGAGTTTAGCTTATAGTTTTCTTTTCTTCTCTTGGAAGTGCAGGTTTGCTAGCAATGTCACCCACAAAAAGTATCCCCTTAGATTTGATTTGGGAGGTTTTCCTAAATTTCCATACTTGAAACTGTTTAAGAAAAAAAGTTGTCACAGAGGTGTTTGCCAGCATCTATTTATAAGAATCTTTAGTCGGTCAATTTGGGGAGCAAGTAAGTATGACACACTGGGTTCACTGCTCAAGTTCCTTGCCTTTTTTGAATTTAGGTTTTTCGATTTCATCTGTTTAATTTTCAGTGATGAATATTAACCTAGAAAATCTATTTATGTGTGTTTTATATTTATAAGAATAAAGTTGTTATAAGAATTCTTCTAATTGCTCTACTGTATCTATAGTTTGCCTAATTTTCTTTTTACTGTGGTTTATTTTAGTATTTTTGCCTGATATTCTAGATGGATATTTCACAGGTGTTTCAAGGAAAGTAGTTAAAAATCTTACTATTTGTTCACTGTTTATTCACTTCCACTCATATGTGTATTCACTTCCTTATATCAACTCCTGGGTTACCCGATTTTTCCAGTACTTTTAGTGGAGTACCTGACTTATGGTATCTTTTTCCTTGATATAAGGGACTTATTTGAGGTTCCAGTTCCTTCTAATCATCTCTAAGCAGGCTCTACGTCACTTGACCTATGATTGTTTCCTCGATGCTTTGTGTCGTTTCCTCCATCAATCCTGGAGGGTTTACCTTTGAATAACGGCTCTGACCGTCCTGAAGAAGCAGAGCGGGTCCCCACACGGAACTGACTGCAGCGTCAAGATGTCACACAGCCAGCCATCGAGGAATGATCACAGTGTGTCACTAAAATAATGAGGCTTTTGGGGAGGAGCCAGTTAGGCTTCTTGAGAGGGTCCACACATGGCTTGAGAGGGCAAAGAAAGGAGAGGTCTGGGGTTTTTTTCATTGATGGACTGAATCTCCCGCTGTGGGCCTCTTACCAGCTTGCCCGGCGGTGGGACCCAGGGCGGCGTGGAAACCTGCCCGCGACATGACTAAAACAGAGCCAGCGGCTTTATTGCAATAAGCCATGGTTTGTTTAGAAGCATGATTTTAGTTTGTGAAAGTAATGTGGCTTTCAGCTGTATATTAATTGTTCATTTAAATTTAATTGCATTATAATCAGAATATTTTATCCATATTACATTATTTGGAATCCATTGAGACTTCCCGGGTGGCCTTTAGGCGATCAACTTTCATCAATGTTCCAAGAGCATTTTAAAAATAAGATATCCATTTCTATTCATTCAGTGATCACCTGCAAATTTTCAGCATAAATATTTAATCTAGATATCTCCCCAAATATAGAAAATTTAAAATGCATTAATTTTTTATCTCTTCACTGCCATCAACCATGATATGTCTTTGGTATTATAATTTTAACTTGTTCTAAACATCTTCCTTTTCCACCTTCGAGAAAAGTCTACACTTAAATGTAATAAGCGTTGTTACCAATTTCTTTATTTCTTTGCTCAAAATTACTTCTTACATACTGCTTCCTCTGGCTTTGATTGTTTCATAGCTAAACGGAATCATTCAGTGGGTCTTTGGGGTGGCATTTGCACATAGAATCTCTCAGTTCTTATGCTTCTAGAATAGAAAGAAATGCATTCTTCCCAAAGAGATGGGCCCCAGAGAGAAGGACAGCAGACATTTGGAACAGATAGTGGAATCTGTCGCATTATTTCTCTGCGTTGTCACTAATGCTTGGATAGAAAGTCTGGTGTCAGTCATTTTTTTCCTGTTTTAGATATTTGTTATTGTGTGTGTATGTGTGTATGTATCTATTAACATTTTTCCTCTGTCTTTGGTATTCAGTAATATTACTATAATGTCTCTAAAAGTAGATTTTGTTGTTGTTCTTTACCTGTTTGGGGCTTTGTGTAGCTTTCGATATGAAGGCTAACTTCCTCTCTTCATTTTTCAAAACTACCATGAAGTTATCTTACCATATTACTTTTTCTTGAATCTTTCTGGAATTTGTATAACATCCATCTTGGATTTCCTTCTTCCTATACCTTTATATACTTTCATATTTTTCCTCATCTGTGTTTATTAATTTTTTCTTCTCTGTCTTACAAATTGCTAATGCTTTCCAATATCAATGTTGCTCCGCACTTCAAACCTTTCATTGAGTTATTAATTCCAATGATTTTATTTTGCTGTTCAAAAACTTTTTATAACTTTTAATAACACTTAAGTTACTTTGATCTTACCCTGTTTAATTTTCAAGATCTACTTGAACATTGGAGATGCCTACTTTGACTTTTCACTCATATATATTTTGAGGAGCAGACAATGGTGCTTTGGCCTACTTCGTGGTGGTTTATGGCTTGTGTAGTTGGCATCCTGTGACAAGCACACCTTCTCCCGCACGAGCCCCCTCCAGGACCTGAGTGATGGGGGTATGCAACCATTCCACCCGAGCAATGCCCATTTGCTTCCTCAGGCTTTTAGCAGTGCGTGGAGGAAACATGGGCCCCCTGACGTATGAGGGAGGAATTCTTTTTCCACTTGGGACCCTGGGCATTTGGCATGATGTCCTTACATTTCTCAGACTTATGATGAGCAATTATTTTCTGGTCTGTATTTCCACCTCACTTCACTGATAATGGAGAACTGTAACACTCTTGTCTTCATGTAAATAACCACTTATGAAGAGGCACAGACCAGACTCCTTTCTAGGGAGGATCTCAGACCTACAGCACGAAACCAGCAGGAACCTTCGGTTCTGGAACCCCAGGAGGCATTTTCAGGCTTGGATATCTCCTCCAGCTGTGATGCCAGAACACATTGTTTTGGTTTCCAGTCGTGGATATATCTACCTTTTGATGTCAGGGTCTTGTCTCAAAAACCCTAGATTTTTATTTTATATTACTCAGCCTTGGCAATCGTTGGATGCCTGTGAGAGAAAAGTGAAGAAATTCTTTATTATGATTAGTCCATCATTTCAGGAAGATACTCTCCTCTTGGTCTGATATTTTACAAATTGGTTCTTGAGCTGATTCTAAATCTAAGCCCATGTCACTTCCACATACTACCTCACGTATGTTACAGACATAGAGATAGCTCTTATTTTACATCAGGCCCTTCATGTCCCTGAAAAAAGTGTTTGTTCCAATTCTTTCTTTGATCATTCTTCTTACATCATCATTTTAGCCCTTTAAATATCAGTTGTTTGACTTAAGTGGCCCTGCTTGTCTCCATTTTAAATTGATTTGACTTTATTTAGAATTAATAAGTCATACAATTACACCAAAACCCAGGTGGTATAGAGGAAATAATATCTGCAGATACAACGAAACTCACTCAGTATCTTCCAATTATAATTCCGGTTATACCGGAAGTTGAGTTAATAAGTTATTAGCATGCTTTGAGGTTACCTCGTATAATGAAGCCTCTTAAAGTAAGATTTCTCTGCATTAACACAAGAAATAGCCTATTTGAAAGTTCTATCTTTAAAAAGGCCATCTGTTGCTTTTGTAAAAATTGAATATGATTTCCTGTTTAAAATACATACAGCACCGTGAACATGGTTAACTTTCTGTCAATTTCGAACAATTTCAAATGTGATTCATTTCAAAGAAAAATATCATCTCCTGTCTACAAGACATAATAAACACCTAATAAAATTTAATGAAATACGTTATTTCCTATCACCATGTGATAATTGCCACATTAACTGGTATTACCATTTTCTTCCTACATGTTTTTATGGCTGATACTTGTAGGGACTTGACAATTTATAGTTCAGATTCAAATCACAGGAATTAGCTGACAGAAATTCAATTTTAGTTTAAAATAGTTCAGACTGAGCTTATATATTACCAGAGCGGTAGAGATTATAAAGTTAGGTCTCAAACTTCTGTGACCTACAAAATGATTTATGCCAACATGTGAATTATAAATAATAGTGTTTGCGGGAAAGCTTTTATAAATCAAATGCTGGAAGAGGTTTAATAAAATCGCATTCGCATGTACAGTGAGCGTGAGAAAAAAGGTAATATTTTTCACCAAGACTAATATATATTTGAGCAAATAATTTTAAGAGTTATGTCTAATAGTTCTCAGAGAGATACAAGCTAGCACCTAATGGAGAGAGGTTGAGAGAGCACAAGTGTAAGTTCACCTGACTTCTACCTAAGATCCTCAGCTAAACTTCTGGGCCCCTTTACAATTCACAGACCCCCTTCACCCACCAGCCCTAGTCTCCACGTTCCTGTGAGATTCGTTAGATTGAGTGCCAGCCTCCATTTGCTAGAGCAAGATCTCTTAAAAGCAGATGGATGAATAGCTGTGTCTTCATTTCATTTTTTGCTTGTATGTTTCCAAATCTGCTCCTTTAGGTCTAAGAAAAATCCGATCCTCTCTCAAGCTCAAATAACTATTTTTTTCTTTCCTTTTTTTTTTTTTAATACTCAAACTTTATTTTTCAACCTTCGGCTTCTAGTCCTTCCAACATGATGCAACAAGAACCTAGATTAAATCTCCTCTGGAGGCGCCTGGGTGGCTCAGTCGGTTAAGCGTCCGACTTCGGCTCAGGTCATGATCTCACAGTTCATGGGTTCGAGTCCCGCGTCGAGCTCTGTGCTGACAGCTCAGAGCCTGGGGCCTGCTTCGGATTCTCTGTCTCCCTCTCTCTCTGCCCCTCCTCCATTCGAACTGTCTCTCTCTCAAAATTAAATAAACAGTTAAAAAATTAAAAAACACATTTATTTATATCTTTAAATTCCATTCTCAATCTTATATCAAGGATGTTCAAGAGTCTCAAATGTATTTGATATAAGCTACCAATTAGACCTGAATTCATTCATTCAACAGGCATTCTATTGGACCATCTTTCAGCTACTGAAGCTAACATATTTGATTGAGAATTTCTGATAGATATATTCACTTTTTTCTTTTTTTTTATTTTAGAGAGAAGAAAGAGCACATGAGTTGGGGAGAGATGCAAGGAGATGTTGGAGAGAGAGAGAGAGAGAGAGAGAGAGAGAGAGGATCTTAGATCTTAAGCAGGCCCCATGCTCAGCACAGAGCCTAACATGTGACTGGAGCCCACAATCCTGGGATCTTGACCTGAGGCCAAATCAAGAAATCAAGAGTCAGACCCTCATCTGATTGAGCCACCCAGGCACCCCTCTGATAAATCCACTTAAATTGATAAATTGTATCCAGTTAAATATGGCATATGCCTTGCATGGCGCCCACATGCTCTACATGTATCTCTAGTTTTCCACCTCTTTCCAAGCATCGTGTCTCAGCACCATGGCTCCTGGGAAGTAAACTGTATCCACAACGCAGCTGACATAGAATTTGGTGGAATGCAATTCCATGCATCACACTAACCCGATAGAGAGGGCCACATCGAAAGCAGTGCACAGGGCAGAGTGCCAATGGAAATGTCCAGCACACGGATGACTTCCATAGCTTAGAACTTCAGATGGGATGTCCTCTCTAGGACAATCGTGACAGCTCTAGTAAATCTTACAGCTCAGTGAATGGGTCAGGTGCTGTACATGACATCTTACAAATAACAAAAATAATGTCTTAGCTCCATGTGATCTCACAAATCTCAGGACACACTCTCTGCATGCTCACTTCATGTCCTTTGAGCATCACGTGGGAAAAGTCAATTCATTTCAGTCACTTGTTTGTCATTATTGGTACAGAACATTTCTCAGGCATTGAGTTAGGTATTTGGAATGCAGTTATTTACAGGACAGGATTGGACACTACCTCGTGGTGATCCCATTCGAGAGGGATTTGATAGGCAAATAAATAAACAACAGCCTCAACGTGGTGTGTATTATCATGTGGGTAACAGAGGACCTTATGATGGAGAAGATGGGGCTCTTGACTTAGATTCAGGGGAACATTACGACTAATTTGAAACGTGAAGGATGTAAAACCTGAAAGCAACATAATTTTCTGCTCCCGAGTTAAACAATTATGAGACTTGAAATAATGTCCTGTCTCTATAAATGTAATTTCTTCAATCTGTGTTAAAGCAAAACAAAACAGAAAGTCCCACTGAGGCCACTCAAAATGAGCTGAGCTTCACTCTCCATAAAATGTTTCATCCAGGAAGATAAGACTGCAGGAAAAAAATGAAAGCAGCTTATATAAAGAGCTTGTTCATCTGGTCTGATCTTGGAGGAGGAGCGGTTCAGAGAAGGACTGATAATCAGAACCTCCTCAGGCAGTTTTGCAGCTAGGACTTGACGTCTGACTGTCTGTTTAGAGCGAGGACAGTGACCTTGTTTGTATTTGACACACCACCTGGCATTTAGGCCAGTCTCCCTCAGTGATGTATTTGGAGGACTCTCAGGAACCCTACAAGCACCCCCTTGCTCAGAGACTCGTCCCTCTTGATGCCAGTACTGATCTCAGCTTTCATTTTTTCCCAGAGTTGCAGCTCAGACAAGTTCTACCTGTCGTCGGACTTGTATCTAGCTGCAAAGTAACAGTGGCTCTTTCTTCTAATCAAGGATCATGTTTTCAGCAAAGAGCACCTTGGACAGCTTTCTCTCCCCGCGTCCAATTTCTTATCAAATGGTGGCGTTTCTCTAAAAGGTTAAGTTGTGCAATTTAAAAATCACTTTAAACCACGTTAAACATTTTATCTCATTAAATTCTCCCACGATTGATTCATAGGCTCAAACCCACTCTGCTACCATTATATCTGATGTGGTTGTCAAGCCAGAATTTCTCGGGATTTTTATCACTAATGCAATCAACTGAAGTTGCCTCCTGGTAGCTTCTCATTTCTCTTCCACTAAGTTGTGCTAAAGTACTTGAGAACAATCTCTGTACAATTTTATTACAGGATTTCCTTTTTGTAAGGTATGCGCTGCGCATTACAGGAATATGTGTTATCCGGAGAGCATAAACCTTTGCACTTTTGTATATTTTGATACTAATTAAATTTAGCGCTTGCCTAAAATAAAGATCGAATTGACTGGCATCACTCCTATAGACTTTGCATCTCTGCATGGATTTCAAAATGGCAACTCAGAGGATTCCAGCAGATGGTAATGACGCTCTGTGAGATTATACAGGTCACCTGGTACAGGTGTCTGGTATAAATAATGGAAGCAAATTAAAGATTCTTGCTTTGTCTATTAAAAGTTGTAATTATAGTAAAACTTTAGATTGCAAGTCGCTTGTTCTGTGAGTGTTCTGCAAGAGGAGCAAACATTTTTAATAAAATTTAACTTGATACACGATCGGTGTCTTGCAATACGAGTAGTATGTGATCCTGAACGTCACGTGATCATGACTGAGCCAATGGTTCTTGAGATTCACTTTGATACACGAGTGCTTTGGATGACAGGCATGTTTCTGGAAGGAATTATGCCAGCAAACCAAGGTTTTACTGTATTTTAAAATACAGACACAGACAGCCAATTATCCTTTCTAAGAGCTATATTGCCTGGAAGTAATTCCTACGATAATAACAAGGTACCATGCGTTGCACAATTATTTTTCTACTAAGAGCTTTTTAACATTTTGCATTTAAATAGAGATCAGATGTAATATATGTATACCTGTGTTCTGGTGCCTGGCACATTTTAAGTACCTGGTTAATGTTTGATGTTTTTATTCATGTAATGGTTGATACCATTTGATCTCACAAGAAGTCTATGAAGTAGGACTTTGAATATCTCTGTTTTAAAGATGGAAGGGGCGGGGCTGAGTGTGCCAAGGGGCAATGTGGAGATGGTGTGGGAGCAAGCTGAGGGGACAGATCCGGAGTGGCTCACTTTAGGGGCTGCTCTCGTCCTCTATTCCAGAGGGAGAAGCAGGGAGAAGGACCGAAATGTCGTCACTCTCTCCGGCTCTCTCCTCCCCTCTCCCCTCCTGTTTTCTCCGGAGCGGATGCCGTGTGACGGAGGCCATCACGGCACAGGACATCTTGCCGCAAGCACACACTTCTCTCTGCTTGGCGCCATTCCTTAGGTCTGTAAAATACAGGTCCGCTCTCCTTTTGTTTTCGGGTTGTCGGTTTTGTTTTTTCCGCTCTCCCTCCTCCACTTCCTCCACCACTGCCTTCATTTTTAAGTTCCCAAAGGTCAGTACATAGTAAGGACTCATTTTTAAAAATTAACTAAATTAAGGGGGCCTGGGTGGCTCAGTCAGTTGAGTGACTTCAGTTCAGGTCATGAGCTCATGATTTGTGGGTTCAAGCCCCCCATTGGGCTGTGCCAACA
This sequence comes from Hyaena hyaena, assembly GCF_003009895.1. Classification (NCBI taxonomy): domain Eukaryota; kingdom Metazoa; phylum Chordata; class Mammalia; order Carnivora; family Hyaenidae; genus Hyaena; species Hyaena hyaena. The sequence goes on from NW_024081178.1 coordinate 717,994, forward strand.
GCTTGGAACCTGGAGCCTGCTTTGGATTTTGTGACTCCCTCTCTCTCTGCCCCTCCCCTGCTCATGCTGTATCTCTCTCTCTCTTAAAAATAAGTAAACATTAAGAAAATTAAAAATAATAAAATAAAATTAACTGAATTATTTTTACCAAATATTTGGACAGAGGCTTGCAATTCTCAGTTCTCTGGTCCCCTAGCACTGCATAGACACATTCCTTCTATTATATTACACTTTTTTTTTAACATTTATTCATTTCTGAAAAATGGAGAGAGACAAGAGTGTGAGTGGGGGAGGGGAAGAGAGAGAGGGAGACACAGAATCTGCAGCAGACTCCAGGCTCTGAGCTGTCAGCACAAAGCCCAGCGTGAGGCTTCAACTCACAAACCTCAAGATCATGACCCGAGCTGAAGTTGGACACTTAACTGCCTGGGCCACCCAGGAACCCCTTTTCCTTCTAGAATATTGCCACAGGTCAGAGTATCGGAGCTGGGCACTGGAGTATAATTCAGGAAGGAGAAGTGTACATATGACATGACAAGTCTTCTGGCCCAAATGACCCACCTGGTCCTTAGATTCAATAAGCTCCCACAAACTCACAGCAATATCGATATTTCAGAAAACCAGAGAGGCAAGTGGAATGAGAGTTTAAAAAAAAAAAGCCTCTCTATAGAAGAATGCCAGCACATAAATATGCAAGGAGTAAAATAACTAGAAATACCACCATTTTGCAACCACTACCATATTTGAATCTTTTAAACATTATTAAGCCTAACATTAATAAGTGAAAGAGTGTTTGCTCGAAAATCAACCATTTACCCAATATCAAAATACCACCCAGCAGATTAATTATTACCTACAAATGGAAAGGATATCTTCTGAATAGATAACTGTGGCTAGAACACATTAACCAAGCCATCAGAGGGGCAAACTGACTTGTGCCTCCTGATACAATGCACTGAGAAGGAGATAATATCATACCGATGTAGTTTTATTTATAAAATCTTTAACCACCACTTATGAGAAGATAATCAGACAAATGCAAATGTGTAAAATTTATAAAAGACAGACTGCCTGGTCTGGTTAGAAAAACCAATTCATGAAAGACAGGGAGGGAAAGCGACAGTCTGTAGATAAAAGTTTCGGAGAATGAATAACTAAGCTAAGCTGAGAAGCTTCATTGTTTTAAAAAGAAGCATATGTGACAGGGGGAATTCCATGGTAAATTTTATATTTTGTAATATTAATATTAAATTTATTAATTAATATCTGTGTTACAGTAAGTACTTAATATCCATGTTGGTATTAAAGTTATTACATTTGATAATAATGTTGAGATTATGTAGAATGTTTGACCTTAGAAAATATATGCTACAATGTTTGGGAATAGAATGTCATGATATTGGTACATATTTTCAATATTTTCAAATAATTGAGCAAAAGCTGTAAAATGATAACTGTCGATCCAGGTAAGACCATATGCACGCTCACTATACCATTATTTCAGTATGGACATAGGCTGAAAATGTCAATAATAAAGTGATGTGAACATTTACTAAGGAGTTTGAAAGAAAATTTACAAGAAATGTTGCAAGAAAACTTAGAAGAAAAAGGCATGTCCCTGGTAAAGAGAAAAAAATTAAAGTAGAATTAAGTAAACATTATCTTAATAAATTTCAGGAGAAAAAGTTCTATCTATACAACTGTGCAAAAACACTGAAGGTATATTTTAAAGTAAACAGGGAGAAAATAATAGTGTAGTCAATATGCTTATATTTATGTATAAAAAATAAAACTAATTTATGTTACATTTTTATTTCCATTCTTAGGTAGTCTTCCTCCAGAAGGATACACAGTTCTTGAGTCTGATAAAGGGAAATGGATTCTTAGGGAAAGAGCTGAGAGGCAGAGTTTTTATTTTTGTAACTTGTTCATTTTTATTGGACACTTGTATTGAAAGACATTAAAATCTATATGGTTTTATTTTAGTGTAATTATTGTAACAACTTTTAAATACTTTAAAATAAACCCATAACTAAATTTATTATGTATAAATTTCAGAAAATCATTAATAAAAATAAACACTATATGCAAAGTTAACAAAGGATTGACAGAATGAAAGCAGGTACCTGAACAAGAAAGACTATCTTCAAAATGTATATGAAAGATATGGAAGAACTAGAGTTTTATAACTAAACTACTTTTCAAGAGAGAAGGTAACATGCAGACATTTATAGACCTATAGAGACTTTAAACGCTACATGCCCACTCCAGTAAAAAGAATGTCTTGCGGGGCTCAGTCTGTTGGGCATCTGACTTCGGCTCAGGCCATGATCTCGCAGTTTGTGGCTTTGAGCCCCGCACCAGGCTCTGTGCTGACATCTAGCTCAGAGCCTGGAGCCTGTTTCAGGTTCAGTATCTCCTTCTCTCTCTGAACCTCTCCTGCTCACACTGTCTCTCTCACTTTCTCTCCCAGAAATAAAAAAAAAAAAAAAAGAACGTCTTGAATCAGCAAGAAGAGATGTAAACACGAAACATACAAGCACAAGATGGAAAGAAGTGCCTCAAACTATACCAGAGAACCTTGTCAATGCAACTAATATTAACCATAAAAATGAAGAAAGAGGTTGTAAGATTTAAAAAGGACACTATTTTAAAAACATACAACCAGATAAATTATGAATTTCAATAAATAAAGCAAGCGAGCCAGCCCTTGCACTTGTCCTGATGTAAATGCTTAATACCTTTACATGTTAAGACAACTTGCTAAAAAGTTTTTTCTTTGGTAAACAGTTAAATGTAATCAAAGTATTGTTAAGTGATCTATAGATACACCTGTTCAGTACCGCCACTAGCCACCAATGGTCATTTGAGTACTTAGAATGTGGCCTGCCCAAATCAAGAGGTGCCTTACATATAAAACACACACAGATTTCAAAAGCTTAGCAACATGAAAATAGCAAACTGGAAGGTGCGTATTGTAAAATGAACTTGTCTTTGTTTCATGTGGAAAACATAGTGACTCGTAGATTGAAGCAGTGTATCTTAAATTGTTTGAATTCAAGACCCCTTTTCAGCTTTAAAGATTATTGAGGAATTTAAAGAGTTTTGTTTTGTTTTGTTTATTTTGAAATTCAGCATGCTTTATATGTTACTCATATCTTTCAACATTTATTATATGGAAAATTAAAAACACTGAAAAATTTGTGTATGCCCTATGTATTTACATATAACTGCTACATTTTAGCACAAATGTCCTAGCTTCATAAAAACTATTTCATAAGATGTATATTTTCAAAATAAAGCGAACGGTGCTGGTTGATAATTTGGGAATTTTCTTGAGCTCCTGGTTTAACAGAAGGCAGCGGAATCCTCTTATTAGCTCTGCCTTCCATCCACACTACACGCCAGGCAACCTCTGGAGAGCTCTACTGTACCTTGTGAAAACACGAAGGTGAAAAGGGCAGCTCATATTTTAGTTTTGTTATGGAAACTGTTTGACCTCACTACCCCCTGGAAGGGGCTGCGTGACCCCTGAAGTCTCTGAGCCACTTTGAAGATCTCTGACCGTTAAAGGAAAAATATATGTTTTTGGAAACCCTTCGGTGATAAGCCCGTCCTTGGGCAGAACAACCATAAAAAGTGATAGGTTGCCTTTATTGGTGTTTGTCGTGTTTCCTGTGTTCTTATAGGGACTTGGCAGGTAAAATTGCCACCAAAAATTGGTTCCTCCTACCATTTAAATATGATTGGTTACCCTAGAGCTGCAGATAATTGGTCAACTTATTTCTGTGAGAAATTCTCAGAAAATCTGAAGGTGAATAATTTTTGAAAATTCCTATGGAAATACTGCCTATCAAGAGGAGGAATTAATTTTATTAGGAGACGTAATAATGAGACACATGATCACATAATAATATCATTATAGCGTCATAGGAAAATAAGACAGGACGTTAACTCTTAATATGAAACAGACTGCTTATCAAAACGATCTCCTTTCTACATGTTATTTTTCCTAAAATTTAAAAGATATTTTTCTTTGCATTATGCATTTCTAAGAAAAAAGTATTAAGTTTGTATAAACTGCATATTCGTAAACATAGGCAGTCACATAAATGACTAAAAGTGAAGAAAATCAATTGAGGAGAACTTATAAAACATTCGTAACTCATAGTTCCAATTTATGTTTATGTTTTCTTTTCCTTTTTTTTTTTTTTCATTTAAAAACATACTAAGGAGGACGTGCTGGGGGCTCAGTCAGTTAAGTGTTGGACTCCTGGTTTCAGCTAAGGTCAAGATCTCAGAGTCCCGAGATTAAGCCCCACATTGAGCTCTGTGCTGACAGTGCAGAGTGCTTGAGATTCTCTTTCTCCCTGTTTCTCTGCTGCTCCTCTGCTTGTTCTCTCTCTTTCTCCCTCTTGTCTCTCTCTGTCTATCTCTCTCTCTATATCTCTGTCTCAAATAAGTAAGCTTCCAAAAAGCGTATTGGAGCAGAAAGAAAGGAACGTGATAAGATTTACGCGTCTGACATCTGAGCTAATCTGCCCTTGGCCTTTCCCGAAGCATGAGGAAGAAACAAAGACTATTTCATCCGCGTTACAGATGAGACACTTTTCCTTGCCAATTGGATTCTAATCAATGAACTATAAACACCTGGCGGCATATAACCATCTTCATTCAAAACTATTGTCTCCTTTTCCAGCCTTTTTTTCCCCATCAAATTTCCACAAGGTCACAGAATTTCTGGCATAGAAATATCTTGACTTGCTAATAATACTGCTTAAGAAATCACAGACAAGGAGTGATGGTTTGAACAGGAGAGAAAGGTTGTGCACTTGCTGTTTATAGTTCAGTGACTTCTCCATAAAATTGATGTCTGTGTCTTCAGACAGCATACAGCTCTTAAAATACGTAAGCCACGATTCCTTCTGTTAATACGCTGTTTAAAATTGCTTTGGGGCTGGATTAAGTTTCAAATAATATTATATGGCACCCTGAAAATATTAGTAGAGACTCTTTGTTAGAAATGGTGGAGCCTAGGTAACTAGAATGCTTCTCAAATGGAGTTTTCTTATGTCATCTCTTCTTCTGTTCCATACGGAGTTTGCCAGAATATTCCATAGGTATTTTTGAAAGACACCTCTAAATGTATTACATGAAAAAAGATCCCATTGGATTGAAAATGACTGATAAATTTTGCAGACGGAGCTGGCATGCTATGTGGGAGCAAGTGTGAGTTCCGTGACAGGGTAACCCCGAGGTTCCATCTCACCTGGGGACCCCAGAGTGCCTGGGGTACACACTTCGCTTCTGATGCTTCAGCGTGAAGGACAGAGAATGGTGATAATCTCACAGGAGGGCTGGAATTACACGAGGGAACCACAGCAAGGGCCCAGTATATACTCAGCAGTGAATAAAAGTTACCCCTTGTTTTTTCCCTTCTCAGTTGATTCAGACGCAACTGAGTAAGGCCGGCGGAAGTAGTGTGTACAAATCATCTCTTCTTGCTAATTAGCATGACTATAAAGAAAGGCTTCTTGGCTTGCCTTTACAGGATTACTCAGAATTCAATTTAAGTCGCACTTCAGAAAAACTTAAACTTGCTCTAGCTTAAAAACATATTTTCCCCAGGAGCTGGGGAAATCCCACAACCCCTGGACCTCACAGATTTGCACCTCAGTATTGGATTCTGGAGGCACGCTGAGGCCCCATCATCCCTTCAGAGACAGCCCAGAGCCTGAGCAACCCGGCAAGGCCGAGGGACCAGGGCCCCAAAGCCGGAGCACCCGGCAGGGCTGAAGGACCTCCTCAAGAGCCAGGGGGCATTGGGATGAGCAAAGGGAAACCCCTGGGGTCCCTCTGACTAATCGGACCCTCTTGGGGCAAAAAGAAAGCCCTTCAGAGACATCACAGGGACAAAAACGAAGTGTTAGAGACATCCTGTTTACATCATCACTCCATCCTGCTCCAACTCGTAACCTTGAGCCAATCAATAGTTTCATAATCAGAGGTCCTGCAGAATGTGCGCGAGTGTGAGTACATATATGAGCGTGAACATGTGGGAGTGCGAGTGTGTGAACGGTGAGAGTGTGTGTGCAATGGCAAGTGTGGGGGTATGTGAGTATGAGCAAGTGCGTAAGTCTGAGTGTGTATATGAGCATGAATGTATGGAAGTGTGAGCGTGGGAGAGTACGTGTATGGGTGTGAGATCGTGAGCAAGGGCACGACTGTGAGTGTGTTTGTAAGCGAGTGTGTGCGGATGTGGCCTCGTGTGTCCAGTGGTGCCACGTTGGCCACCAGGCAAAGCGCCGGCTCTGTGAGACAGATGACGTCCCCACCTGGCCAGCCCCGCATCCTGCCTGCTCTCTTCATTCTTCAGGACCCAGCAGTGGTTCGCACCGCTCAGCCTGTCCACACTGCTCCACCTCTAGTCTTGGGGCCTGGTTCACACCTCATGCCCAGAAGCTGGCCCTGGTCTCTAGGTCAACTTGGGCTATTGTAGTTGTTAACAACTTTGCGCAAACCCATATATTAGAGCTGTGATTTCGGTAGACCCATACGTCTCATCAGACTGTTGTTTCTTTAAGGGTTGAGGGTATAGATTTATTTATTTCTGTATCTTCAGTCATATGGTAGGAGCTCAGGTTTTGTGAAAGAATCAGTGTCATTGAGCTGAAAAGATAAGTATCAAAATAAGAAACACACTCTGTTTTCCCTGACTGTCCCTCAGGTTGAGAAAATTGAATTTGTGGGAGTTTGAAGGCACATGGAGTGATGGGTAATGAGCAAACGCGGACTCAAGTGCTCTACAGGCCACACATCATACTCATCACAGACGGCCAAGGAAGTGGGCATTCCTGCCTTCATTTTACACACACACACACACACACACACACACAATGGCAGGATCTGAGGCAGAGACAAGGGAGCTTGTCAAAAGGTTTATAATCTGAAAAATGGCTGAAATCACATGAAAACCCAGATCTACAATGCCTCTAACACCTTTCCTCAGACCAATTACTCTCTAGTGCATGAGCGTCGCCATTTTGAAAGCCTCTGTTTTATTCCTAAATCTGCACGGTCACTGCCTTTGTAGCACTGAGTTCCGGTAAAAAATTAGGAAGGCTGAGAAAATGTCCACAGCACTGAGTCCTTACTTCCTTCCCTTGGTTGTAAATTTGTTTTTGCTGTAACTACAAAGTCTTTTCCAGCTGTGAACTGCCTTGAAAAGGGGCTTTCAAAGATGTGCTCACTGGGCTGTTAAGAACTGAGGAACAGCCGTCCTACTGAGAAATCTCAGCGCTCACATCCACTCTTGAAATTCACTGTGACATCAGTGTGTCAAGGTCTCAGAGACAAAGCCACACTAAAAGTGATTAGGGTAATAGAATGCATTCCATTTATATATGTACTCCTCACCCAGCACAAAAGGCAATTCCTCATTGTCACAAACATTACCTAAAAGAGAAAGTATATACAAGTGATGCATTCATTTGTGAGTGAGGACATCTTACGGCATAGAACGTTATACAAGATTTTTGTCAGACTATTTCTACCCTGCTTAAAATAGTACTTCTGAGATTAATTCTGAGTGGGAAAGAAAAGGATCACAAAAAATAGTTTCTTAGCATTGCTATGCTTTGCATATTTGGATGCTAGGTGTTTTTATACATTAGAGAAAACGAAGAATAATTTACCATATCATTCTTGCTTACTTTTTCCTAAATTGTGTTTCATTTTTGTAGGATTATACGTTGCCAGGAATACAAAGAAGAGTATATTTCATATGAAGATATTTATTTTTAGTTCCTAGATCTGTCTTTTAAAGATGAGCTAATCTATTTTGCTGTTGCTGTTAGCCAAGGAGACATAGAGGAAGAGGGAAGAATTCAACCTGCGAACGACACTGATGCATTCTGACAGCCTCCCTTTTGCAAGTCCTAGCTGACTACTCTTGATATATCACCTCAGTTACACCATGTTGCAACACCACTGAATGAATAAAATTAACTCTTCTTTCAATAAATAAGGCAGATTCAAGAAAGCCAATCAAATCTGCTCCAATACTGTATTAGCCTGAGGACCAAAGCTCATACTTTTAACCACTACTTAATGATAACACCAGCTTTGCCTTGTGAGTTTTACTTAAGGAACTGAACATATCCGGTGAGGTTTCCATGAGGGGAAAAAACAAAGGAAACAGACTGGCAACATGACCTGTAAAATGTGTATCAGTTCCAATCAGGATAGTAGTCTTTTCTACAGCTTCATCAGATTTAATGCTTTCACCAATTTAGTAAAATCTGCCACAGTCTAGTTAAATTTGACGGGTAGAATAATAGCGGATGGAGTCTGATTGTTCAACTTGTTGACACCACTTTTGAATGGATTCATTGCTTGTCCTAAAACCCTCCCGGTTCTCAAACACACACCCCTGGATCACGCTGATCTTCTCTTGCCTGATTCGGTCTCTCCAGCCGAGTGCAGTGACCCTCTCTGCTGACTCCTCTGAAATCCTCCCAGCCTGCCTTCAGGAAGCTGGTCTTTGCGCCCTTGGACCTCAAGCTGCGGCATCTTGCACGCCCCACCGTGGTTCCCATCTGTTGAGATCGCAATCATTGGCATCTTCCCCCCTTGAGCCCAATCTTGGACATTATATTCGACGTTGAGTTCTCCGTGCCCATTGGGTGGTTAGACCAAAGGATCTCACCAAAAACATTTCTCTCACGGAACTATTCGAAAGAAAATTTGTCTGGAGATTTCTGGGGATAGGGAGACATTTTCCACACTTTTTATGTGAACTTAAACAAGCCAATTAAAAAAAAATAAACATAAACAAGCCAGTTTATTTAAATAGCATAAGCCCTTGTCTTAATGTTTATCAAACAAATGCATGCCTAATGTTAAGAACTCAATTAGTAGTGAAATTGATTTATCATTTAAAAAATACACCTGTATTTTTCCTATTATTGCTTGCCCCTCCAGCTCTCAAGATGCAACTGTGTTTAACAGTGTCCCCTGAACACTGCAGTGGTTACCTCCATGTTTACTGGGGGAAAATACTTATACTATTCATGATAGATTTATCAAGTTGGGGACCTACTGAATCCCTTTTTACAGAGTCACCCTGTGTTCTCACACATACCCTTTGCTTGCCTCCCCACCTCAGAGAACGATCCCACTGCACTGGTGAGATTAAATCGAGCATCACTGGCTTACCCTCCCACTGCAGGGTCCAGTAGTGTACTATAATTGCATTCTCCCCTACAGCCGTTTTCCTTGCATTAACAACTACCTTATTTTATTTGTCAACTTGTTTTCTGGGGATTCTAATTCATCCACCACAACTTCTGTTCTACCAAATCGCATTTTGTGTGCAGCCTTTCTCCTGACTCCCCATCTCCCCATCTCTGTCCTGACTGGTTGCACCCGAGACCCTCTGCACACCCAGCCCTGCTTGGCTGAACCCACATCTCCTGGGGCCAAGGTCCTCCCCTTCCTTGGATTATATCTTGAGAAAACACACCCTCCGGGGGTTTACAAATGCCTGTACCCTGTCTAGAATTTCACTGGAAAATCTTATTCATTTCTATTTTTTAAGAATCTGAAGAGATCACATTACACATCTCTGGGGAAATGACGATTTATCTGCCTTTCTCCACAGGATCATGACTTTTCAACCCAGTTGCTGATACCCATCTCAGAAGTGTGGCAAATACCACACGACAGGAAGAGAGTATATTATATTCAGGACCTGATACCTGCCAGGGACACGCAGGGAGTCTGTGTGGTGTTGTTGGCTCATTAGGATGTAAGTCAATGAAGACGGGTGTTCTTTTTTTGTTATTATTATTACTCTTATCTCCAGCGCCAAAAACATTGTTCATATTATGCATGCTTTTGGTCCAGTGAATGAATTCTTTTCACTCTCCTCAGCTTTTTTTTATCTGTAAAAGATTACATTAGAATATGTCTAAAGGCAATCTTTCAGGTTTTCTAGGGCACAACTTTCGTTACGCTGTTGGGATAATTATTTTAGAACATTGTTTCTCTCGTTGGGTTTTCATGTAATTATTTAAATTTGAATGCCACGCAAGTTTGAATCAGTTAGCTCTTGGAATAAGTGGGACAGCTACTATGATTTAGAAAAATAATAAATCAAAGAAACTGGGGTCATGGGCCACCAGGAAAGAAATCATTCTTCACAGATGGTCAGATATGACACAAACAAAACCCTTGCCCTTGTTCTCCACTTATTTGGAAATCATTCTGGAGTCAGGCTTCCCTCTTCTGTTGGGAAAGAATTGTGTCGCTGTGATAGAAGATGAAAACACATGCAGATTGCTTACAGAAGCTGTGTGAGCTTGAACATGGTTATGGCGCTTGGCTTTCCTCGTCACTTGCTGAGTGCTTAAACGGGCTTTTCTAAACTTCTCTGTCGCTTTCAGGTCTATGGCGGTTATGGTGGGGAACACCGCTCCTCACTCCATGAGGTCGGAGACTAACCGCGCATCTCTGTGGCATGGAACCCTTCAGGCCTACCGGTGAGGAATAGTGAACCTTCTAGCCCCTGCTAGAAGTCATGAGGAATATTAAAAATCTTCATCAGGAAAGGAATCACAGTGCAAAGCTCTGGTGCCCAGCACAAACTGGATATTGCCGCTGTCCTGAGACATGAGCCACAGAAGGATGTCAGAAACCCAGTCCTCAGAAGCAAGAAGGGGGTTTCAGGGACCTACTGAAGTCTGGGAGAAAGGAGAGAAATGTTTAGGGTAAAATGAGTGAAAGGATCTGGAGGGAAAGGCCGAGCTGCATGGGACCCCGCAGGGGTCTGGTAGCGGCACCTCTGAGGAACACGGGCCTGCTGGGAGGTTCCACATAATGCCTGTGGGGTTGTGCTGCCATCTGGTTTATCTTTTTTATACAGTTTATTTTATTTTTGAGACAGAGAGAGACAGAGCATGAGTGGGGGAGGGGCAGAGAGAGAGGGAGACACAGAATCCGAAACAGGCTTCAGGCTCTGAGCTGTCAGCACAGAGCCCGACACAGGGCTCAAACTCACGAACCGTGAGATCATGGACTTGAGCCCAAGTTGGATGCTTAACCAACTGAGCCACCCAGGTGCCCCTTCTCTGGTTTAAATTCTTCTGGAACTAAAGTGGATTAGCCTTCCCCATGGCAGCCCCACGTGTGAAACACGCTGACCATGCTTACGAGCCTGGTGTGCCTCTGACTGCAGGGCTGAACTGAGGCTGCCCTCAGCCACGGGCGGGCGCCCAGATGCCGCAGGGAAGTGGCTTCTGCAAACATGTTGTCTTGTCACTTGGGACAGTTAGACGCACCATTATGGGGTCTCTGCTATTATTTGTTTGGTCCTGCTTTCCGAATGCTGCTCACCACCCCCACAGTTGTCTGGAAAGCACGGCTGTCAAAACTGGCATCCAAACACCCTTCCCGAGGGATTGAGCACAGTCTTACTTGGCGTAGCGGAGAAGACCTAAAACAATTCCTATCAGGTTCTCAATATCAGCTTCTGATTTGGCCAGCTTCTGACTTTAGAGCTATTTTTTTTTTTTTTAATCCTTCAAATATCTTTTCAGGTATCAGTGAGGACAAACAGTACATTTGTTTGTCAGTATTCAACAATCTCTTGGATGTGTGATGCGTCCCCAAAGAGGGTACAAAAGATACTACCTTTCCAAGATCCAGAGCGACTCCAGAAGAGCATCGAAGAAAGGAAGACTCAGGACAAGCCCCTTGAAAGCTGACATTTGGTAGGACCCTGGGGAGCACAACCCAGAATTCTGGCCAGCCATATCTAGCAGCAAATGGGATGCAACCCACATTTTTGCTCAGCCATATTTTGGAGATCCCCAGTCTGACAATACCTGAGCCTCAGGACGCAAAACCGGAGAAACCAAACACAATAGCTGTCCCTGGAAGGAAAAGAACTCACAACCAGTGGGCATTTACAAGCAAATTCACATGTCACAACTCAAAGATCTCATTCTTACAGATGTTTTGTTTGTTTGCTTTTGTTGTCTCCTTGTTCAGCTTTAAGAAAAGCAAACTCTTACTCGTCGGAAGCCTCACCCTGGACCCAGTCCAGCTTAAGCCAGACCCAGTGTGACCCCAGGGCCAGTTGGGTTTCTAGGTCAAGACCAGTCCAACCAGGATTTAGACCACTTTCTAAGTCGGGCTTAGTGTGGTCGCACCCAGTCCAGAAAAAGAAATGTGCGACTGAGGCCTGAAAGCTTTTAGGCCAAACCTGCCAAAGTGGTGGGAAGCTGAACTCATGGGGCTCACAGCTACCTTCCCCTGCTTGCTCCCCACTCCTGCTCTCTCTCTGGCACCAGAACTGTTAAAAAGTAAGCTAGGGCTTATTAACATTTTTGTACATTTCATTGAGCAAAAAAATGATTCAAATCAGGCAGCATCGCATCTAGTAGGTGGGAGGAAGCCTAAGGAGTTGCACAAAATGAAAGACTTTTAAAGGGACAAGGGAGTGGGGAGAAGGAAGTCATCTTGGGCAAACCGTGGGGTGGCTCTTACAAGGTCACTTTCCTTCAGGGGATGGTTGGAGTCCTTCAGGCCAATAACCTGGCTAGTGTTCATCCTGAGGTCCTGCCCGGCTGGTTTATGGTTCCATTTTGGGGAAAGCCCAAGTGTCTGTCATTAAGCGAAGTCTTGGTTTGGTGACAGGGTTTAGCATGAGTGACTCCATTTTGAGCCTGTTGTCTTGATTTTAACACTACCTCATGGTAGTGATATATATCATATATCATATAAATGATTGTCATAATGAGGATGTACTTCTAGATAATCGTAAGTATAGCTGTGTCAGTTTGCTAGGGCTACGGAAACAAACTCCTACAAAATGGCTGGCTTAGGATAGAAGTGTATTGTCTCACACTTCTGGGGCTGGAAGTCTGGAATCAGAGTGTTGACAGGGCCAAGATCCCTCTGAAACTCCCTGAGGAAGGAAGGCTCCTTCTTGCCCCTTCCAGCTACCCATATGCCAGCCGTCCCTTGATGGCTCACGGCCGCATCTCTCAGTGCCGCATGGCCTTCTCCATCTGTTCATTCACAGTCTTCCTATATTTCATGCCTGAGTCCACATTCCTCTCTTAATAAGGATTCCAAGCCTGTTGAGTTATGGCCCACCTAGGGATCCCATGTGTAACTTGATCACCTTTGTAAAGACCCTATTCCAGAAAAGATCACATCCCCCAATGGGAGTTAGGATTCCAACAAATTGCTTCTTGGTGGGACAGTACTGAGCCCAAAGAGCAATGATCCTTAATTCTGAAAGGAGGAACGTAGTTAATTTACACATCTCTTGTCTTAGACATCTCTGCAAGTGAAAAATAAATTTCTTCTCCAAACATTTTAATTTAATTAACATTTTTCTAATCTTTGTTTGTGTTCAATGGCCAGAAGCAAGAATTATCACGTCTTTCCTAAGATGTACATTATAACAATTATTCAATTGCTAAATGTGTTTAGCTATCCTTATTTTCTCTCCCTGCTTTCATTTAACATGAAACAGTTAGCCAACACATTTTCTTCATTGATGTGCCAGAATTTTTATAATGTGTGGCATAAAATTATCATACTAAATTACCGAAAGTCAAATATGACAGCTTAAACAAAGATGCGTAATTGGCTAAGAAAAGGCCCACCAAAGCATTTTGTCATCCCACTAATTAAAAGCATGTTTCTGTTCTCTTAAACGCTGCTCTTCTGCCTTCGAGCTACCTAAACCCCTTTCTGGGCTTTTCCACAAGGACCATATTTCAAAACCTATTATCTGAAAATTACAGTTGAAACGGCTTGTTCAGCCGGCGTTCATTCCCTTCTCCTTGTCTTTATTTAACTCTCTCTCCAGTCTGATTATCCAATTCTGTCAAGCTCTGTGCTTCACAAAACTATATTTATACCTTCAAGGTTATTAAGGCTTATCTTATGTGTCCTCATTTAAACCGACTTTCCCAAACATCCTAGAGGCAAATGTTCTCGAGAGAATGACTCACTTCCAGACACCTGTGTGGTGCCCAGATGTGGACAGAGGCACGCTCTGGTGACAGTACTCCTGGAGGGGACGGACAGGGAGAGAGGGTCTGCTGCCTAGCAACGCTGTCCTTGGGATCACAGGAGGAAAGCTTCACTGGGGAAGGGCAGTCTTAGTAATTCTGCAATTCTAGGGGTACAGGAAGCAAAATCTATCCTCGATGCCTGATGCAAATCCAAGAAATACAGGTATGTGTGTCACTGCTGTGGGTTCAATAGTCGTGTGCCTTGTAAGTGATATTGAGTTTGTAGATTGGAATAGTCAATTTAGTTAGAATGAAAATAATCAGACCTTTCTCCCCCTAGCCCTCCAACCTCAAGCCATTTCATGAGATACTAACACACTATGGGTAGGTGAAGGAGGAGTCGTAAAATACAAGTGTGTTTCTCTTACCGAAAGATGTTCTGCAAAGAGAGCTAATAGAATCCCCAGCGCTGATACTAGCTGAGTATGTGCATGGTCTGTAGGTGTCATTCGGCTGTCATTGTCAACAGACACTTCTCAGAACACCTCAAGCTTGCTAAATAGATGAGGCGTGGCTCCCTGTGTTCTCTCTCCCATTCACGCTTGACACAAGAAGATGAGTTGAAAACAAGCACATCAAAAATCTAGAAAATAATGTAATCACATCGACCTATACAAACATAAGCCTTGAATCCCACTGGCTATAAACTTTTGGTTTAGTGTTACATATATATGTGTGTGTATATACATATGTGTATATGTGTGTATACATATGTGTGTGTGTGTATATACATACAAGCATGTATGTGTGTTTTCCATAAAACAGTTTATTTATGCAGAGTTTGCTTTCATACTTTAAGAATGGCTTCAGCAGGAAAGTTTAGTTTACTTAAAAATGGTTCATAAATAATATTTTTCAAATGAACAAGTATCACTGAATTTGCCTAATTTTTTCCAAGAATGATGGAGTTTGTTTTTCCTTTCCTTTGCGGTATGAGATGAAATTAATTGAGGCATTAGGATTCAAATAAAGTGAACTTATTCAACAGTCCCCAGTACAGATTGATTACCTCCTCTCTCTCTCTCACTCTCTCTTTTTTGTAAGAAGCTAATTTAACAGTGACGAGAGTGACCTGGCCTTCCTACCCGTCTCAAAGAAAGTTCATGTTCACTGCAGCCAGTCACATCCAGTGGAAGGGAGGGCCTTTATCCAGGAGTGCTCTTCACTGCTCTGTGATCGAAACCCTACACGGTGGCTAAGAGGTACTAATGTGTTATCTCCACCTTACAAGCTCGCAGCGATAGCGCTTAATTCTCTTTTGGGCCCAATGGAGGAAGGGAGGCAGAAGGGGGTCCCTGGGACGATGACGGCAGCCAGAGCCAACCAGGAAGAAGGGGGCAGAAGGGCAAACTGAGGCTGTGGGCCCAACAGCATGCTACACATCAGTTCATGCGGCTCTGAAGGTCCAAGCGCCTTAGGAGGGGTCACTCTCGGTTTGCTCCAGGCCTGTATTCTCCTCTCTCCGGCTTCATGAGATCCTGGTCAAATAAGACCATGAGAATACCGCCGGCATCTCTATGCCTGGTCTGTCCTTTTCAGATTTTTCCACAGCTTTCCTTTCCTTTCCCGAGAAGACAAGCATCTGCTGTTCCTCCCAATCCCTGCTCTAATGGTAGCTAAATAAGGATCCCTTGGGTGGGAAGCCCTCTGATAACAGAAAATTTAGAAGGCTCCTTTTTTCTCTATTAGGAACCTTTACCAACATGCACTTCTGAGGCAGACTTTTTTTTTTATAGGCAAAAAACATTCATCGGAAATAGGGCTTACCAAGGTTGCCCTATTTTATTGTGCAGTATTTTCTTACAATAAAATGGGCAAAAAAACCCCACCAAAACCAAAACAACAACAACAAAAAACCACCTGTAGTCACCTGAAATTCTTCCCAAGCAGTGAAATAAAGCTTCCACTGTGCTTCTACCTTGAACTTCGTGTTTTGATGAAATTGTACAACACGTCACACCTCAAGGACAGGTAGGGACCTAATTCTCCAGGTGGAAAATAAGGGAAAAAGATTTCCAGCCTCTACCTTCTCCTTGGGGCTTTATTATAGAAAACTTGTAGCTGTAACCACATTCTACCATCTTTGAAATTTATATAAATCCTTTTGATAGATCTCTTCTCTGCCTTAAGAGCCCAGAATGCCTTTCTCAAGGCCCTGGGAGCCATCTCTGAAAAGTAACTGTGCAGGGAGACGCCCGTTTCTGTGTGAGGCAGAAGCAGGGCATCTGTGGGCACCTCGCTCCGACCTGCAAGACAGCCTCCCGCTCTACAGATGACGGAGCATTTTCTTCTACCTTGGGCGGGGCCTGTTAACTAACCGGCTGGTCCCCCAGCTGCTAGGTGGGTGCAAAATGAACTACGTGTAGTGTAAGGTGCTACCAGTCCTCCTGGAAGACCTGTGCCTGTGCATCCTGGGAAGGTGTGCTCGCCACGTTTATGCGGAAAGCACGCTGTGTCTATTTGCCAAATAAAAGGATGAACTTTCCTTCTGTCTTTGAAATCTCTTAGCAGGTCGCCCATGATGCGCACTGCTATTCTGGTTGAATCCTTCAGCGAGGCCGTTTTGTTTCTCTTCTTTGTGGAGAAGAGTCTTGGGTTGGGAGAAAATTTTGTTTTTGATTGTATTTCCCCAACAAACCTCAAATCCTTTGTGGGACAGGTGAAATACAGAAACCTAGCTACTCTATGTAAATATTGACTATATCTACATATGCTCAGATATTCGGTGAGTCAAAATCGTATTTCTTACTGTTAACTTATTTTTTTTAATCTACTGCAATAAAAATACACTAAAATTGTATGGCCTATACTCTTGCATAAATTTCCACCGGCTATATCTTCTAGTCTCTGTGTTCCAAAAGGAATTTCAAGGCAATTTATTAACAAAAACTGTGGAGCGAACGTATCATGTATTTGAAATTAATAGTTAGTCCCTTTTCACAGTACAGGTGTGTCTATCAGGAAATCTGCCATCTAACTTCTAGGGTAACCAGTGCGGATTCCGGTTAATTATGGTTATCAACTGTCCATGTGACTTACATTTAGACAAGGTAACTCTGTTTTCAATCTCAAAAACTTGGCTTTTTATTTTTTTGCATGAAAGGCTGTTGCAAAAGAGAAGTACTTTCAAAACGACAGAGTTAATCTATCTGTTTGTTCATTCAATTTAAAATATGTGCAACGTTTACTGGGTTTTAGGGATAAAGAGAGGAAAAACGGCCCCTGTCCTCAGGGTGACCAGTTTCTCAGGGGCAATAGCAGCCACTAAAGTGTCAATTAAAATTGACGTGAGAGGCGCCTCACGGCGTCTGACTTCGGCTCAGGTCATGATCTCACTGTTCCTGAGTTCAAGCCCTGAGTCAGGTTCTGTGCTGACAGCTCGGAGCCTGGAGCCTGCTTCAAATTCTGTATCTCCCTCTCTGTCCACCCTTCCTCTGCTCATGCTCTCTCTCTCTCTCTCTCTCTCAAAAATAACAAAAAAACATTTAAAAAATTTTAAATGCTGTGAGAAGTGAGAAAGAAACTTGTCCTCATTAAGTGTGAGGGCAGAGTGAGGAATTTTGGACAGAATCATTTTGAAATGACCTTTAGAGTATGAAGTGTTTTATGCAAAGGAATAGAGGGCTGATCTTCTCCTTTGAAACTCTGATATTTTAAAAATACAATAGAAATAAAAATGTGTCATGAGTAGTGTGTCTTTGCAGAATAATCTTCATCTGAGTTTTCCACACGGACTTGGGCCACGCAGGGGAGAGGCGGGGAGCGCTCACGGGACGGGGGGTGCACGGGGTACGGAATCTTCCTCCAGTCTCCATCTTGCTCGGAGACTTGCTCAGAGGTTTCCACCTCGGGAGCCCACCTTGTTCAGAGACGTTGAGTTCCTTAATTTCTTATTCTTGTTCCATTCTATTAATGGAAACCAGTTTTACTTAATTATTATTCTGAAAGCCCAATTAAGACTTTTATCATTTCTAATCAAATCACTTAAATACTAATGGGGATAAAAATGGTCTAGCACACGTATGCGTCGCGTGCTCTCCCTGCAGGAATGTGCTTTAGTCAAAATTGGGCAGCTTCTTTCTCTCAGCCTGCCTTCTCTTAGACAAGAATGGGTTTAAGATTCTGACTTTATTACGTGGTTTACCATTGTGTCCGGCATTACCAGAGCCACGTTCTAAATTCAGCGTCTGAGGTCTTCTCCACATTCTCAACTCTGAGACTCAGAGGCAGGGCCTATGATGTATGTGTAGGATTGTGTGCTATTTTTTTTAAATTTTTAAATATTTTGTTTATTTTTGAGAGAGAGAGAGAGTGGGTGACAGTGAGCATGAGGGAGGGAGGGGCAGAGAGAGAGGGAGACACAGGATCCCAAGCAGGCTCCAGGCTCTGAGCTCACAGAGCCTGGTGCTGGACTTGAACCCATGAACTGTGAGATCATGACCTGAGCTGAAGTCTGATGCTTAACTGACTGAACTGCCCAGGCGCCCTGTGTTCTGAATATTTCAGAGAGGCAGTTTTCCAATTCATCGGATTTTTATCACAGTGAAGTATCCCTGTTTCTTTCTACAACTGGAATTGCCTGCTCTACTTCTGACAAGGACCACATCCTATTAACTGTATATTTTCTTAAACTTCCTCCTGTGCTGAATGTTAGTTGGGAGATCAGAAACTTGCTCCCCATTTAGGGAAAGGAAGTATTCTAATCCTATTCAGCTCTCTATGACATGTCCTAAAATTTAAAATCTATTTGCATTTTGAGCTATCTACCCATTTATCTATCTTTAATTCTCCCCCTCCTCCTCCTCTCTCTCTCAGTCTCTGTATGTCTCTGCCTGTCTGTTTCCCTCTATCTCTAATTCACATATGTACACAGCTCACATATATGCCAGAAAATGCTGATGAGATAGCTATTCTATACTACACCACCCCCAAATCTCTGTAGACATCAATCTCGTAAAGATGGTCGCTCTCGTCTCTGAGAGCCTGTAACCCTTCTGGGAAGGCGAGTTACTTGCTATTTAGCAGGAATGAGATGTCCCACAAGCTACTAAAACATAACCGCCCTGTTTCTTCTTGAGAAATTTAATCATCAACACATCTGTTGGTTCAAACCCAGCAACTTGTAGTTCATGTTACAAAATGTTCAAAGCCGATAAAGTCACAAATGCTGCAGCCTGCGTTATTATATAGCGTTATGTCCCCTAAGAGTTGCTGCACTCAATGTACCAAGAACTTGCTTGCCTTCCTGGGAATTTAGGGCAAAACTGTGTGGATTGATGTGTGTGGACCTGTGTGTCTGTGCCATTTAACTGGTAGAAAACCAATCCGGTCTTTAAAATCCTAATATCTTATTCATCATATAGTTTTGCATTAATTTTGAGTGTTTTAAAAAAGTGTGTTAAATGGGGCGCCTGGGTGGCTCAGTCAGTTAAGCATTTGAGTCTTGGTTTCAGCTCAGGTCATGATCTCCTGGTTCGTGAGGTCAAGCTCCACGTCGGGCTCTGTGCTGGCCTAAATGGAGCCTGCTTGGGGTTCTCTCTCTCCCTCTTGCTCAGCTTTTCTCCTGCTCATTCTCTCTCTCTCTTTCTCAAAATAAATAAACTTTTAAAAATTTCATTAAACTTTATTTGATTACTGGATTTTTTTTTTTTTTGTGCAAGAACAAGATGAATCACCACTAACGCATAAGCATTTATAAAGATGTAAAATATGTCCTTCATCTTACATGCAGACGATCCAAACCATTAGGCACCTGTAACTATAAGGGTTCAAGACTAATTTCAGGGAACCTCATACGTGTTCCTCTCCTTTAAAATCTGCACCCTGGGGCACCTGCATGGCTCAGCGGATGAAGCATCTGAGTCTTAATTTCAGCTCAGGTCATAATACCAGGGTCATGAGATCCAGCCCCACATCAGGCTCTGTGCTAAGTCTAGAGACTTCTTGGAATTCTCTCTCCCTACCTCTCTCTCTCTCTGTCTTTCTCTCCCCCACCTTGACCCGTCCTCCTCCCCCAAAATAAGTAAATAAACTTAAAAAAGCTCTGCATACTTATCTTCACTCCCTTTAGGCCCAAAGAGTGAAGTTTGCACTCGTTGGTATTCATCCAAGGTCCTTTCCAACTAGTTCTTTTTTTTAATTAAAAATTTTTTTTTTAATATTTATTCATTTTTGAGAGACAGAGAGAGACAGAGCATGAGTGAGGGAGGGGCAGTGAGCAAGGAAGACACAGAATCTGAAGCAGACTTCAGGCTCTGAGCTGTCAGCACAGAGCCCGACATGGGACTCAGACCCATGAACCTTGAGATCATGACTTGAGCGGAAGTTGGACGCTTTAACTGACTGAGCCACCCAGGCGCCCCTCCAACTAGTTCTTAAACATATATTGGATTAAGAACCAAATAGTTTACCTTCTCTTGATCCTCCCTTTGTCCCCCCCCCCACCCCCCACCCCTGCTCTATGGTCTTCTGGAAGCCTTCATAATATTTAAAGCTCATCCTTTCTCTTCATGTTTGGGAAAATTCTAAATTAGTTCTAGTGCCCAGATTTCTAACCTAAGATTCCTGTCTCTCTCACTCATAAGTACTCAAATATTCTCCACACAAGCTAGCTATCCAAACAAATATCCATGGTCAACTTTTTTAGAGTCTTAAGTGTAAAGTAAATGTCAGATAACTCTCTACAAAGGTTTTCTTATGAGTCTGTGATTCTGGGACCCTTGCGCTTGGTCATGAGTTATCTGGCCTCCCATACCTCATGCTGACTTCACCTCTGATCCCCAGAAAGAACTATTCATATTAGCTGTCATAAGCGATTTGGATCCAAGAGATAGCCGTGGTGATCAGTTCTGATAGATACATTCTTTTTTCAAACATTCCAAGTCTCATTCTGAGAAGGCACAGTAAATATTTCAGGTCACAGAGTTGAATGTTGAGAGGCAACTAAGTCGGGTGAATAATGCTTAAAGATAAATACAATTGCATTAGCATGACTGTGGAGTAACTATTTAACTGAAGATCTATTTGCAACTGAACAGGGCAAGACACATTGGTTGCTGACAATGGCAGGAAGTGCATGTAGAATTGCAAAATCTGTTCTGAAGCGCTTGTCTCTAATCACGTACCGCCAATGGCAGCAGCAGAAGTAGGATGTGTGCTTCTTTCCTGTTCTTTTCTGGTTTTGGGGTGGCTTCATATGTCAAGTAATCTACAGACATATAATGTCTTCTCGGGCTTTGTCCTTCGTTCTCGTAACAAAGTACGCGATTCTAGTAAATTGCGATGTACAGTTGAAGTGCATCATTGGTGGCCGTCACGTCCTGTGAAGTCACCACAAATGTTAAATTAGCAAACCCTGGTCTCCTGGGGTAGAACGTGGCTCTGTTCCTGCAACCCGTGGCCACATATGTTCATCAGTGGATGAGTCCACACCCTTGTCTTATGTGTGCTTCTGTTTAAGGGCAACTTAGTTAACGTATAGTATTGATTCCTTAACCCTGAACTAGATAGCTACCAGGCCCTAGATAGTACCTGAGTAAAACTTACCTAGCACATTTATTTTCCTCTTGAGGCACACTGCAGCCTTCTGGAACTTTAGGACAGTAGCACTACAGCACTCTGCTTGGAGGAAATTTTGAACAAAGAATGAAAAAAATAATGTAAGACCACATGGACTAGAAAAACACCCTTGTTTGCAGTACAAGAGCAGAATCAAAAAAGCAAAGCTCTGTCAGCTCTTCAACCTCGGCTGGAAACACGTACATGTGGTGACTCAAATTTGTCCTCACTCAACAGGTGTCCAGGGATGGCCGCAAAGGCACAGCAGTATCGGTTTTAGGATTACAAATCCATTGTGGATCAGGTAAATTCACAAATAGGGAACGTATGAGTAATGAGCATCAGCTATAACGAGGGGGATGTCTGTGACCATATTTTCTATTTGTGCTTGTTCATGCTTCTACGTTCATGTATATCGGGGTCATCACTGACCAGTAGGACAAAATAACGGGGCTGACAATGTAAATATGGCAGAGAGAGGAGGGAAACTTGGAAGGCATCCGGATGACACAGAATTAGCAAGAAGTCATTCAGATGAACAGTTAGGATAGTGACTGGGGTCTCAGCAGGCTGGTGAGGGATGGGTTAAAAAATTGCACTTTCTGCAAAGTATAGCTACAAGCTGTCTATCAGACATTAAGAGTGTGATGGAAGCAAAAAGGGATTAAAGAGAAGATGCATAACTTGTGCATTAAGTGCTTCTTAAATACACACATTTTGGAGATTAAACAATGATTTTTTTTTTTTATAGTGCACTGTTGTCAGCTTCCAGTTTGGGCAGAGCCAAGCCAGGCACTTCTGTGCCACTTGGCATTGAATGAGGTCTCACAATGGTATGTGGATGGCAGAAAGGGTTTGCACAGTAATTCTGAGGCCTTGGTAAGAACAGATGGGCATCTGGGTTTGGCTGCCAGTGCCTCCCAGAGAGAATTCCAGAAGCCCGCAGACAAATGATGTAGATTTCTTATTATCGTATAGGCTTGCAGGTCCTAGAATGTCACTTCACTTGGTCAGGTAGCTCAGAGCACAAAATAAGAACCAGTTTCAAAGGGAGGAGGGACAATTTGAATCCATGTCTCAAATGCAGGAGTAGCAAAGAATATGCCTTATTTGGTGGCCCTCTCTATGCTTTAAATACCTGCAGTCAGTATGTCATGCTTCTGTTGACTTCGACATCCGAAACTAATTATTGGGCAATACCTTTATTTTCATGTTTTTAAATTAGCTCATACTTGTTTGCTCCTTTGGGTTTATTCACTTAATCTAATCACCTGGTATAACATAGAAACTATCAAAAGAAGGGAAATACACTTTGTTATCTGCAAATACATTACCATGTCCTTAGAAAAGTCTAGAAAGCACACATACTATAAGAGTCTTAGCATCAATTAGAGAAGATTTTTAACTCACACATGTGTTATTTATTACTATTATAATTGAGATTAATTAAATTTCAATATTTTATTGACAGATATAAAGATGGAAGTCAGAGCAAAAGATTTAAACCATGTTTTGTTTTTGTTTTGTTTTGTTTTTGTTTTTAACTCCTACTACTGATTGAAGCTGTGGTTGCTAAAAAATGAATGCTATAAATGGACTTGGTTACTCTATACACTAACTTCTTTAAACATCTTTGGTGTCATATATTTTTTATAAACTATATTGTGGAGACTTTAATAATTGGATCCAATCTGTTCAGCTGAATTTTAAATTACTGTCAATATAAGATAATTCCATGTTGCAGTAACAGTGAATTAACTGGGAGAGATTCCTGAATCTTTTAGAGGGTTTTCCAGCCTGGATGGAAAAATAATAAATTAACTATATGAGAAAAGATTAAGTTAACTGACAGAGAAGTAAGCAGGTAAAATCAATTTTTACTGCAAAGCAGTGTGTTCTGGACGATCTGTAAGTAGGAAACAGCTTCATGAGTTTTTCTTCACCATCAAACCTTCTCCCATCGATAGATGTCAATTAGAGGGGATACTTCCAGTTTAAACCCTAGGAATACACCTCAATAAACCATTAATAGAAACAGTAGTCAACACAGGAGAGAATAACTCTTTGGTTTCTATCATGACAATCTTTCTTACCACCACAAGCTTTCATGTCTTTTCTTTCTGTTGTTGAATGTTTGGAAAATCAGTCTGCTCTTACTGAAAATGCAAACCTTATAAAATTCCATAATATGCAGAGCAGAAGTCCTAAAAAATGCTACAAACCAAAGACACCCCATTGATAGTTTCTGTCAGGCTTGTGTTTTGCTTCCTTTTGTAAAAGAGGAGTTGGTAGAATCAAGTAGGGACGCAGTGTAGGGAGAGGAAAGCTGTCCTGGGGTCAGCTGTGCGGGTTCTACGAGACTCTCTCACATCCGAGGTCGGCAACTGCTGAGCCCCTGGAAATGGTGCTGAGCAGAGCCTACTGTGATGAGTCCAGAACCCTCTGTGGGGATTGCAGAAGAGCCCTTTCTGCGCTAGCAGCCACTCTGACTCTGTCCCTGCCGCCCCTCACTAAGCCCATCACTGCTCGCTAAGCAGCCTTGGGCAGACGACTCAGCTTCCCTGAGCCTCGGCCCCCATGTTGGGAAAAGCCCTGCTTATCCTGCAGGCTGCCGTGAGGGCCCCTTAAGAAAAAGAGAAATGAAGGCACTTGCTAAGCTGAGGCTCTGTGTCAGAGAGAACCTGCCACGTTCTGCAAATTCTTAAGGGACAGGATCTTTTTATATGACAATCCGGGGCAAGGTCTACTGGGGAAGGTAGGGCGTCTAGGAAGCAGGCCAGACGGTAGATGCCAACTTCTGACAACCTCTAGTCCACTCTTGCTCTCTCACAGTCTATTCTGGACGTCTGTCGTACACACGGCTGTAGCACTGGCTTCGGCTGTCTGCCTTTTTCCCTCAGCATCACGGCTTTAAGGTGTCCCCATGTCATCACACCCATCTGTCCTTCCTCCTCTTCTACAATTAGCAATATGATTATGTATGGATGGGCCACTTATCAGCTGATAGACATTTGGGTTGTTTTCACTGTGTGTCTGTCATGAATGATGGTGCCGTGTACCTGCATGTACACATTTTTATGCCGATGTGTGTTTCAGTCATCCTGGGTGTACTCCTAGGACCGGAAGGGCTGAATCCCAGGATAATTACACTAAAAAGAATCCAAATGTCCTACAAAGGATAATCACAGACATTTATTGTGGTATATTCTTGTACAGGAATGGCATACGGCAATATAAACAGAAGACACACAGCTACACATACAACATGAAAAAGTTTTACCCAAAATTGCTTTTTTAAAAAAGTATAATTTATTGTCAAGGTAGCTAACACACAGTGTATACAGGGTGCTCTGCCTGAGAATATCAAGTTGAAATATTTGGATCGATCAGGCAGCTCTGCACAGTAGTCTCTGTGATGCACCAACGACAACTCATGAAATACAATGAGTGCATTTTAAACAGAACATGCGAACGTTGATGGGGCACCTGGGGGGCTCTGTCTGTTAAGCAACTGACTCTTGGTCTCAGTCAGCTCAGGTCATGATCTCATGGTTGGTGACTTTAACCCTTCATGGGGCTTTGCACTGACAGTGAGGAGCCTGCTTGGGGTTCTGTTTCCCTCTTTCTCTGCCTCTACCCTTCTCTCTCTTTCCCTTTTTCTTTTTCTCTCAGAAATAAATTTAAAAAAAACTTAAAAATTTTTTTTTAAAAAAGGGCACATTAAAATGGATTATTTATGTACACATTGCATTTCCATACCAATCCCAGGGTGTGATACGCCCAAGAGAAAGGAAGAAAGAGAGCGAACATGTATTTTTGCCTCGGGTGGGCCTGAGCCACACCACGTACTTGCAATATAATCTTGAGGAAGCCATGCAGTCCCTCTTCTTCTCTTTGTCTGTTGAATTGAGATTGACACTTGGTTTACAATGCTGTTGCAAAATTTCATGCAATTGTGTTTATAAAGTACACTGCTTTTGGCACGTGTGAAGTGGCGGAGGAGAGGGGTACACAGAAAAGCTCGTATTCCCTCTGTGTTGAGTCCCATTGACAATGCACGTGCTATTCAACCCACATTTTCCCACAAGTAGAATTCTCTGATGTACCTAAGCCTTTTAATTTCTTCACAAAACCATGACCAAATTCAACTGTGGATTGTGAGGTGACAAGTAGATTATCAATCCAGTTCCCCATGAGAATGTAATTATTTCAGAAAAGCAAGACACTGCTTTACTAAAGCATTCTAAAAAGTGCTCCAGACATGGAGGAAATGGCACATAGGATGGAATCTTGCCCTTGTTATTTAATGCACCGGTGGTGACAGGTGCGCTTTGGGAGTTCGGTGTTTAATTGGATCACTGATTCACACCATGGTAATAAAAAAAAAAAAAGTAGACCTTCTTAGCTTCATACTGAGGATAACGATTTCTTTATCTTACCCAGCTAGATTCACCATATCCTGCAGTCAGCTTGTCAATTACAATGTGTGTATCAGAGGATGAACCATTCGGGGCATTTTTTTTTATGGTATAAAAATTGAACTTGATTTTACTTGCTAATTATCCACCTCTCTGACTAGTAGGTAAGATCCATGAGTCCATGACCCTCATCTGTTTTGTTTACTTAAACAGTGCTCGGTACATAATAAATATGCAATCAATTTATTTTAAAACATTCGAATGAATGAAGGCTTTCACCTGGAAACTGAATGGGATATTTGATCTCTGAGAGCGCACAGCCCTGAGGCACGCATTGGAAAGAAAATGTATTGAATCTTTTCTCATCCAGGTAGATTAATTTTTTTCTGTGAATATAGAATAGTTTTCCTTTCCAGTTATTCAGTGCTGTTAGTAGTTTAAAGGAGACCCTTCTGCAGAGAGCTTTTCAATTATACCCTAAGCAGAAAACTGCTTTCATACTAGGGATGAAAATAGATGAAAGAAGGGATATAATAAAGAATAACGGAGTGGTTTCTCCAGGCTGGATAGTTGGGGAATATTCAGAAGTTCCTGGGTGATGAGGAGAACGTGCTAGACTCAGGGACGCAAGATGAGGGAGGGGCTGGTGTAAATGTATGACTTTATGTTCACAGAAGAAAAACCAGCTTACTGGTCTAGGCGAGTAGTCAATAAAAGAGGAGAGAATTTTACAAGGGGTCAAATTTTATTTATTTATTGCTTGTGTGTTTGTTTTTGCTTGTGTAATCAAGGCCAAGAAATTTTATCTTTATCTCAAGTCTCTGGAATATTTAAAATAGAGTAGTGTCTCTATCGCTTTTAAATGCGTTTTAAGAGATCGCTCTGGTCCCTTGTGTGGAGAAAGGATTTTAAAGAGGATACAGTGGACGAAAAAAGAGGATTTAGGAGACTGTTGGATTAATCCAAGGATTATAAGGATTTGAAGCTGTGTGGAGTTCAAGAAAGTAAACATATCTGGGCGCATTTTGTAGGTAGAATGGACAGGAATCAGTGGATTGGAGAAGGAAATACAAAAGTCAGGGCTCACTCTACAATTGAGGGCATAAGCCATTGAATTGCTTATATAGTGGCATTTATAGGCCTGGGGGAAGAATGGAAATGGCATAGGACTCAAGATGGACAGGAATCAAGTCTGTCATTTGAGCTCATAATGTCAATGCTGCTCTTGGAAGAGTGTGAGGTGATGTCACACCTGAACGTAAGGGAATCATTGGCATGTGCGGCATCTAAAGTGATTACACTGTGCAGATTACACTGCGGACAACGTGTCAGTTAGAATGGAAAAGCACCCTGAGGAGGTCCCAGGGACTCTGTGACATTTCGTTGTTGGGCTGCCAGGCACGGGCTTTTAAGGCAGGTCGAGAAGGAAACAAGAAAGCCAGTGAAAGTAAAGCGTTAGAAAAGCAGAGGGCTTAGACTGTGGGGGTCGCTCTGCCTCCTGGGTAGAAGCAGGCACCCACCGTCTGATCTGAAGACAAGAAGGGTGCCCAGGGCCTGAGAGTTTGGTCTTACCAGAATGAGGCGAAATCAGATTTGGGCAGCTTGAGGAGAAAATATGGAGGAAGGAAGTAGAACAGACCAAAGATAACTCTTCTAATATGTTTTGATTGAAGGAGCAGAAAAGATGAGATCCATCTCTGTAGCAAGATGAGGCAGTAAGCGGGGGGGGGGGGGGGCCTGGGGGGCTCAGTCGGCTAAGCATCCGACTTCAGCTCAGGTCAATGATCTTGTGGTCTGTGAGTTCAAGCTCCGCATTGGCCTCTGTGCTGACTCAGAGCCTGGAGCTTGGAACCTGCTTCCGATTCTGTCTGCCTGTCTCTCTCTCTCTCTCCCCCTCTCATGCTCATGTTCTGTCCTTGCCCTCAAAAATAAATAAACATTGGGGGAGGGGGGGATGGGCATGGAGGAGGGCACTTTGGGGATGAGCACTGAGTGTTATGTAGAAACTAATTTGACAATAAACTATTTGTAAAAATAAATAAATAAATAAATAAATAAATAAATAAATAAATAAACATTTAAAAATTTTTAAAAAGATAGAGTGGTCACGGTCTGGTTGCACAGGGTAGCTGGTGATGGGATTGCAGCACCTAGAGCCATGCCACTAAAATGGGCAGAGCTCATCCAGAAAGACCCTTGGACATACCTAGAAATAAGGTGTAATAGGCACCCTGTGGACAGTCAAGTTGGCATGTAAAAGTAGGCTTCACAGATCTGATCCTCCGTCTGTTATCACTTGCTTATTCAGCCATTCATTGAATCCACCATGTCTGACCTTCCACCTTCCCCTCGCAGCATGGGGTCCCAATGGTTATTCAACTTGAAATCTGCAGAGACATGGGATATAGTACCTCCGGAAGCAAGCAAGGCTGCCCTTGAGATGGCCGCCATCAAATTCTTAGTACTACGCTCAAGTCACCCTCAGTACGTCTCATTTTTGCTTACACCAGACTGAGTGACTCAGAACGCAGGAAATCCCTGTCCAACATAACTGCCCTTCAGATATTGGAATCCTGCCACTTTGTCTTCTGGAGTTAACTTTCCCTCCCTTTTGTGTATTATATCTTATAAATATCCATTCTTGCACAACCTGACTCCACTCTGCTCTTCCGTCAGCGGACTGGCTTTGCTATTGCTGGTCCCCTCAGCATGTACCATGTTCCTTGCAAAACGCAGAAGCCTGAAGGGACCAACCAGTGCACCTAGGATCTCCCCCTATAAATCCTTCACACAACAGAAGTCACGGAAGTGGAGGAAATGCAGCTTTTAAAAATATTTGTAAGCAACAGATGCACTGATTTCTAGAAAGATTTGGCATTTCTTTCAAGTTTTAGAAGCTAATAGGAAAATTTTACAACTCCTCAAAAAATTAAAAATAGAATTACCATATGATCTAGTAATTCCACTATTGAGTATAGACCCATAGAAAACATAAACACTTTTTTTGAAGGGATATACACACTCCTCTGTTTATTGCAGCCTTATTTACAACAGCCAAGACACGGAAGCCACCCAAGCATCCATCCGTAGATAAGGGGATAATGACGATATGGTATATTTACACAGTGGAATATTACTCAACCGTCAAAGAGAAAAAAAAGATCTTGCCATTCGCAACAACATGGATGGATCTAGGGGTATAATGCTAAGTGAAATTAACCAGGCAGAGAAAGAC
The DNA here is from genome assembly GCF_003009895.1 of Hyaena hyaena. Classification (NCBI taxonomy): domain Eukaryota; kingdom Metazoa; phylum Chordata; class Mammalia; order Carnivora; family Hyaenidae; genus Hyaena; species Hyaena hyaena. Next base: position 747,297 of record NW_024081178.1, read on the forward strand.
AAATACCATATGATTTCACTCATAAGTAGAATCTAAGAAACAAAGCAAATAAACCAAGAAGAAAAGAGCCATCCCCCTTACCTCTAGAGAACAAACTTGCCAAAGGGGAGGAGAGTGCAGGATGGTGAAACAGGTGAAGGGGATCAAGAACCCACTTACCGTGATGAGCGCTGAGTAATGTCCAGAATTGTAGAACGGCTGTATTGTACTCCTAGGACTAATACAGCACTGCCTGTTAATTATAAGGCAGTCAATGAAATAAAAGTAAGTTCAAACCTCTCTAACTCATGTATAGCAGAAAACTTTTAATCTTAATGTGTTTTGTGCTCTAATAGTCGTGTATGATGGAAGTAACAATCCACAACTCTGCTGGATTCCCCAGCCAACAGTGTTTGCATCCGGCAGTGTCTCCAGAGGGTGGCGCAATCCCTAACCCTGGGCCAGACATGAAGGGGCAGATGCTGGGCCCCCGGAACAGGGATCTGATGGGTGAGAGACGACGTGTATGGTGGCACGTAGGACCTCTCTGTTGACAAGTATTCGGGTGTTGTACTTTTGTACATAATGTAAGAGACTCAGTTTATTAAAGATACATTTTTTTCTGTGTCAAACACACATTTGGAGAATCATGATAATATATCAGAGAAACATGCAAAGAAAGCAAGAGCAGACCTGCCCTGTAATACAAGGATGCACTGGAAAGAAATCACACCAGGGACCGGAACTGCTCCAGACTTTATGCTTTGGGAGTATTTTTCTGGGCTTGAGAGTGAGAATTACACTGGGTGATACTTAACTTTGACTCACCTTTGGAACAATTTGTAGATTATAAGAACACAATTGTGTCGCATTCCTCAAACTCCAGGCAACTGTGTCAGGTGGAACCCATGACCGGTGCGCACACAGGCGGCCAGAGCGCATGCGTGTATACCACTAGTCCACGCTGGGACGCTCTAGGTAGACAACAGTGTTCGCAGGGCGAACGAGGTTCAATAAATGGGAATGAGAAGTGGCAAGATTCTCATAGTTAATGCTTTTTAAAAAATAAGGTTAATAGAAGGAAATTAGAAGGAACGTTAGAAAAATATTCATGTTCCTTTACTATGAAAGCTCCCAACGATCACTGGATGTAGTTTTGGCAGCTCATGCTGTATGTACGTCTTTGGGGGACACATAGAAGACTCGACCTACTGCCCAAGGGGTCCTTGTAAATTGCGCGTACAGTTTCGGCAGGGATATGCTAATATTGCTAAAAATACAAAAGGGCAATTCATTGAAAATGAATTGGCCTAATTAACATAATGTCTGTTCAACCTTGGTCAAATTTGCATAATTGATATTTAAATAACAATAAAATATCATCTCTAGACTATTAATTTTTTTAAATACAAAAAGATAATGTCCTTACTGGAAAGTTGTGGAGAAATGCTCGCTCTCTTATCATCTTAATGGAAGTATAAAATGATATTGCATTTTGGAATGGCATTTTGATGGCTAGTGAAATAGTAAAATTATCTTACATTTGTTTCCAACAATTTATCTTGTACAAATATTTCCTCAGGTCTAAATACACACACACACACACACACACACACACACACACACACGAAGGCAGCGATTTTATATTAGTGGCATGTTAAGAATAACTCAAGCAATATGGTACAGACACAAAAACAGATACATAGATCAACAGAACAGAATAGGAAATCCAGAAATGGACCCCAGATGTGTGGGCAATTAATTTTTTGACAAAGTAGGAAAGAATATCCAATGGAAAAAAGACAGTCTCTTCAGCAAATGGTGCTGGGAAAACTGGACAGCAATACGTAGAAGAATGAACCTGGACCACTTTCTTACACCACACACGAAAATAATTCAAAATGGATAAAAGACCTAAATGTGAAAACAGGAAAGCATCAAAACCCTAGAGGAGAAAACAGGAAGGAAGCTCTTTGACCTCAGGCACAGCAATTTCTTATTTGACATGTCTCTGGAAGCAAGGAAAACAAAAGCAAAAATGAACTATTGGGACCTCATCAAAATAAAAAGCTTCTGGACAGCAAAGGAACCAATCAACAGAACTAAAAGGCAACCAGTGGAATGCGAGAAGATATTTGCAAATGATGTAATATCCAAAAATCTATAAAGAACTTAACAAACTCAACATCCAGAAAACATCCAGTGAAGAAATGGGCAGAAGACATAAATAGACACTTCCAAAGAAGACATGCAGATGGCTAACAGACACATGAAAAAGAGTTCAACATCCCTTATCATCAGGGAAATGCAAGTCAAAACCATAGTGAGATACTACCTCATACCTGTCAGACCGGTTAAATTAACCACTCAGGAAACAACAGGTATTGGTGAGGATGAGTAGAAAAGGGAACCCCCTTGCACTGTTGGTGGGAATGCAAATTGGTGCAGCCACTGTGGAAAACAATATGAAGATTAGTCAAAAAAATTAAAAATAGAACTACCCTACAACCCAGCAATTGGACTACTAGGTATTTATCCAAAGGATACAAAAATGCTGATTCAAAGGAGCACATGTACCCCAATGTTTCTAACAGCACTCTCAACAGTGTTCAATTATGGAAAGAGTCTAAATTTCTATCAATTGATGAATGGATAAAGAGGATGTGGTATATATACACAATGGAATATTACTCACTGATGAAAAAGAATGAAATCTTACCATTTGAAACAATGTGGAAGGAACTAGAGGGTATTATGCTCTAAAAGTAGTCAGTCATAGAAAGACAAATATCATGATTTCACTCACGTGTGGAATTTAAGGAACAAAACGTATGTAAACATACGACATCCAATGCTCATCCCAACAAGTGCCCTCCTCAGTGCTCATCACCTATACAATTCTTGTTTGTATTTTGTAATGCTTGAATTTAGATAGTTTCCTACAGTCCAGTCTGGAAAAATATAAGAATATTATCAAACACTAGGGATTACTGGAAAAATAAGTTAGTATGTTGCTATTTCTATTGGAGGTACCTATGGGACAAGGTGCCCGTAACTCTGACTGCTTGTTTTTCTCCTTTGTCTCTCTCATCTCTCACTTTTTCCATCCAGAAACCTGGGAATTTGGTCAGGCTGCTCCGCCCTACTCCTGGTTCGTGAAATCTGACTTGTGCACGCGCCCCTCCTTATCTCCAGGGGGGCCCTGCTTCCGTAGCGTGCAGTGCTGGCTGCAGGGCCAAGGGTGGCCGAGCATCACGGACACTTCTTCACCAGGGCGCCTTAGCATTTAACGTCACTGACATCAATTCTTCAGAATTTATTCCTTCAGAATAAACCACAATGACAACAGCCAAGCCTGATTCAGAGACCAGTGTCTGCTCAGAGCTACATCTGCTTTGCTGCAAATTCAAAACGCTGTTGAGTTTCTATGCTGCCCCAGCCAGGGAAGCCAACAAGGCTTAATTTCTTTTCTTTAATGTTTATTTGTTTGGGGGGACGCAGAGAGAGAGGGAGATACAGAATCTGAAACAGGCTCCAGATTCTGAGCTGTCAGCACAGAGCCCAACACGGGACTTGAACTCACAAACTGTGAGACCATGACCTGAGCTGAAGTTGGACGCTCAACCGACTGAGCCCCCCAGGCGCCCCTCATTTCTTGTCTAATTTCCATAGCACCCTCCTTGCTTCCCCCGTGGTCTTCTGCACAACAGATTTCTGGTAGAGGCACGAAATCTAAAAGTCAATGCAGGAAGGACAAATATAGGAAGAAGCCACTATTTCTCATTCCATAATTTAACAAAATATGAAAATCAGTTTTTGCTTTTACTTTTTGCAAAGCTTTGTGAATAACCACTCTCCGCTTAGGCTATTGGCCAAGTAGGTCTGGTCTCACCTTAGGCAGTCCCCCAGCTATTCCAAACAATACTGCTGGGAGAGAGCATATCCACCTCAAACTTGGTCCTTCTTTTTGTCTTTGAATGCAAGTGTTCATGATTTCATACCCCAAATACACACTCTTTTTCTGTGGATTATTATCATTTTTATTGCTATTTTTCTGACATGTCACTTTCCCTTCTAGATTTTTCTCCGCGAAGGGAGAAGTGTCTTTATGCTATGGAACACTCCAACGAACAGATGCACATACTTTTCAAGCGCACCTGGAAAATTCATGAAGGTAGATCATATGTTGAGCCACACAATACCTGGGCCAAAAGGAACCACAAGATGAATTAAAGTATATTCTGAACTGAACAGAAGTGAATAGCACTATAGCAAAATTCGTTGGGTGCATTTAAGGCAGTGCTAAGAAGGAACTGTATAGCCTTACTTTTCTTTTCTCAGAAAGAAGACCTTACAGTAATGAGCTAACCTTTTTCCAGAAAAAACTGGGGCAGGAACAGCAAATTAAATCATAACCTAGCAGAAGAAGGTAAATGATAAAGATAATATTAGAAGTCAATGCAAAGGAAAGCAAGATCACTAGCAAAGATCAATAATGCCGACATCTGATTTTCTGAAAAGATCAACAAAATCATCAACTTGTAGTCAGAATAAGAGAGAAGACACAAATTGCCAATGACACAAATGAAAGATACCATATCACATTCTACACATATTAAGATGATATGATAAGAAATGTTTAATTTAGATTATAAATAGGTGAAATAGAAAAATAATCTTCAAAAGTATCCAACTCGAGCAAGAAAAACGAGGCATGACCAGAATAACTCTTTGTCCATTGGTGAGAGTGGTTTTGCAGCTACACAGCTTCCCACGAAGTCGTTCCAGGCACAATTGATTATGGAATTCTAACATTTAAGAATGGAATAATAATTCCAACTCTCTACAAAATCTTCCAGAAAAACAGAAGAGAAGGGAGACCTCGAACCTCATTTAAAGACCTTTGCCTAATCTGCACTGAAATATGAAAAGAGACATTTCAAGAAAAGAAGATGACACACCAATGACCTTCATAAACATACGTATGGATTTGAAATGCAGGTCAAGAGGGAAAGGTGGAAGTCATATTAGCTTTCCACACGTCCGTCGCGCTGAAATTAGTTCAGAAGTAAGCCGTTCTCCCTTCAACCGCCACAGCACAGCGTGACTGTGGAAGCACAGTGTGGGGGCAGGTGTAACGTGGAGTTAGCCTTTGGCAAGCCAACATAGAATGGGGTGCGTGTGTGTGTGTGCGTGCGCATGTGTGTCCTTAAAGCACATGCTGGCCCCTCTCTGTCCTTTATGAACTCCAGCCTCTGGACACGGAGATAAGTGACGGACACTTCTGGTAGGGATCACTGGGCAGGTATAGCTTAGCCTCATCCTCCCTCCACGGGGAACTGACTTGTCCACAGAAAGCGAGTGCTCTCATCTGTGGCCCCAAGCTGTAAACTGCAGGGGGGTGTGTTTCTTTTGGGGGAGGTTGTCCTGATCTGGCATGGCTCTAAGTGGTGATACATTTACATACTTTGGGTATTCAATACTAGCGTGACCACCCTTCTTACAGAAGTAACTAAGCCACAATTAGTAATGAAGATGAATCATGTGCCTCTATATTTACTTTATTTCTTGAAGTGTTTATTTCTTTTTGAGAGAAAGAGAGAGGGAGAGAGAGATAGAACACAAGAAGGAAAGGGGCAGAGAGAGAGAGAATCTGAGGCAGGGTCCAGGCTCTCAGCTGTCAGCGTAGAGCCTGACAGGTGACTCAGAACCATGAGATGATGACTCGAGCCAAAGTCAGATGCTTAACCGACTGAGCCACCCAGGTGACCCTATATTTACTTGTTTCATATTGCATTTTTTTCTGTGAAACAGGATTGAAGAGCATCAAGCTATTTGGGGCTTGGGTACATCTGACAGCAGGAGTGAAGTGGGACTGAGGACATGTATGTAGGTAGGTGGAGTGTTCAGAAGGAGGACAAGGAGGAACATGCATGAAATAAGAATACCCAGATATCAGCATCCTGGGGAGGACATGCTAACCAGAACAAGGAAGATTCTACTGCAAAGAGGGGTGGTGGGGAACTGAAAGCACGACCTTAGAGTCGAGGTTTGAGAACAGAGGACTCCGAATCACATGTTAATAAACAAGAGATCAAGGTCCCTCAACAGAGTCCTCTCACAGAACATAGTAAAATAATGTCAATAGGTGAGTGAAGTTTTATGTCCATTCTAAAATGGAATTATCTCCTTGGGACCTCGGCATTAACCTTTGAAATAAAAACATACTGTTAGCAGCTCTGCTCTCCTCTATATTTGTTCATCACATAGTTTTGAGACTTTTTTTTTTTTTTTGGCAGTTGGGGAAATGAATTTAAACAATTTTTCTATGTTTTTTCTCTTTTGAAAACTTGCTGTGTATTTATGGTTTAGACTTTCAATCTATCATTCCTCTTGTAAAATATGTACCGTGACACTGATGCCAAGAATCAAATCCAGCCATCTCCAAATTTCCATTGTTCAAACTAGCACTCTTTAACACAGGAGCCATGAATGTTTTATTGCTCTGGAGAATTAAAAAATAGCCTTGAAGCTTGGTTGAGCTTTTGACATCCTGCCATCAATTTATGGTGATAGCCAAAACAAAGGGGAAAAATCTCTGAGGAGTGGCACTTAAAAGTCTTTTCTCTGCCTTGCTCTATTTTGATAGGCAATAAAAGTATTTTCTGGAAAGCTATAAAAAATGAAAATAAAGTGTTTTAATTTCTCATATTTAAAAAGTTTTTACTGTGGTAAGAATACGTAACATGAGATCTACCTTCTAATTAGATTTTTAAATGTGCAATTCAATATTGCTAGCTATAGACACACTGTTGTAAAGCACACCTCTGGACTCACTCCTCTTGCATAACTAAAGATGTATCCCCTTGCTTAGCAACTCACCATTTCCCTTTCCCCCAACCCCTGGCAACCATAATCCTATTCTCAGCTACTATTGAGATTGCCAATGTCAGAGACTTCATACAGATGGAGTCATGCAGGGTTTGACCTTCTGAGACTGGCTCATTTCACTCAGCATCACGTCCTCCAGCCACATCTGTGTTCCTGCATATGGCGGTAGCTCCTTCTTTTTTAAGGCTGAAGGCTGAATACTATTCTGTTGTATGTGTATAGCACATTTTCCTAACCATTTCTAGGTCAATAAACCATTAAGTTGTTACCATATCTTGGCTATTGTAAGTTTGCTACAAACACGGGAACACGGGAGAGCTGACATCTCTTCCAGATCTCGATCGTAACATCTTCTGGGTAAGTACCTAGAAGCAGGGCAGCTGGGTCAGATAGCAGTTCTGGTTTTAATTTTTTTGAGGAATCTCCATAGTGACCACCATAGTGTCTACACCATTTTGCATTCCCACTAACAGTATACAAGAATTCCAATTAAAATGGACTCAACTCCAAGGGTTTAAAGTTCCTGGGTCTGATTATATGTGGATTTTTTTCAAAAAAAGAAAAAATCTTTTTAATCTTAGAGAGAAAGAGCGTGACAAGGGCAGAGGGAGGGAGAGAGAGGGAATTTTAAGCAGGCTCCATTTTCCAACGTGAGACTCAATCCCATGACCCTGGGATCATGACCTGAGCTGTAATCAAGAGTTGGATTCTCAACTGACTGAGCCACCCGGGTGCCCCTTTATGGATTCTTTTTGATAAATACAGTACAATAAAACCTTGGGTTACAAGTAACTTGTTCTGCGGGTATTCCACAAGATGAACAAACATTTCTAATAAATTTTAACTTGATAAATTAGTGATGTCTTGCAATAGAAGTAGTACGTGATGCTGAATGTCACATGATCACAACTGAGCCAATGGTTCTTGAAATTCACTTTGATATACAAGTGTTTTGGATTATAAGCATGTATCCAGAGAAAATTATCCTCACAAACCACGGTTTTAATGTATAGCACTGTTGGTGCATTTTCTCTTCCTTGGTGATTTCTTAACATTTTCTTTTCTCTAGCTTACTTCATTGTAAGAATGCAATTATAATCCATATAACATACAAATTACGTGTTAATTGACCATATTATTGATAAGGTTTCTAGATAGCAGTGGGCTATTGGTAATTAAGCTTTGGAGGAATAAAAGGTTATATTCCGATTTTTGACTACACTTGGTGGGAGAGTTAGTATCCCTAATCCACACACTGTTCAAGGGTCAGCTGTATTCCATATCCTGGCTGAGGTTTGTTACTTTCTTTTCTTCTCTTTTCTCTCTCTCTCTCTCTCTCTCTTTCCTTCCTTCCTTCCTTCTTTCTATCTATACCAGCCACCCTAACAGGCGAGAGGTGCTATCTTATTGTGGTTTTGATAACCATTTCCCTGATAATTAGTTACACTGAGCACCTTTTCATATATATTGTTAGCCTTCTGTGTGTTATTATTTGGAGAAAGTGTTTATTCAAGTCTGTAGTCCATCTTTTAATTGGGTTATTAATTTTTTGCTACAGTTTCAGAAGTCCTTATATATTTTCAAAATTAGCCACTTATTAGATGCATGGTTTGCAATTTTCTTCTGTTCCATTTCACAGCATTGACTTTCCCCCCTTGCTCTTCTGAAGCCTTTTAGTTCATTGTCTTCTCATTTTATTTTTGCTTTTGTTACTTGTGCTGGCTTCATATCCATGAAATCATTGCCAAGACTGAAGTCACAAGAACTTCTTTTCTAGAAATTTTACAGTTTCTGGTCTATGCTTTAGCGTTTGACCCATTTTGAGTTGATTTTTGTGTATGGTGCAAGTTAAGGGTCCAAATTCATTCTTTTACATGTGGATGTCTAATTTTCCCAACACTGTTCACTGAAAGACTCCCCTTTCCCCATGGTGTGTTCTTGGCACCTTCTTCATTGAGCATCTATGTGGGGGTGTATTTCTGAGCTCTCTATTCTGTTCCATTGGTCTGTGTGTCTGTTTTTACACCAGTAAACGGTTTTAATTTCAGTAGCTTTGTAGTACATTTTGAAATCAGCATATGTGATGCCTCCAGCCTCACTTTTTTCTTTCTCAAGATCATTTTGGCTATTCAGGGCCTTTTGTGACTCCATATGAATTTTCTATTTTTCTTAAATCTCAGCAAGAAATACTATTAGAATTTTGATAGGGATCACATTGAATCTGTTGATCACTCAGGGTATGGACATCTTAATAGTTCTAAGTTTTCTACTCCATGAACAAAGGCTATCTTTCCATTTGTTTGTGTCTTCAATTTTTTTCATCAGTGGTCTGTAGTTTTCAGTGTACAAATCTTCCCTTTTTTAGAGCTTACATCTAAGCGTTTTATTCTTTTTTGGTGTTATTGTAAATGGATTGTTTTCTTTATTTTCTTTTCAGACATTTTCTTACTAGGACATAGAAATGGAACTACTATTTGCACATAGATTTTGTAGCCTATCACTTTACTGAATTGCTTATTAGTTCTAATAGTTTTATGTGAGGGTCTTTTGGGTTTTCTATATATAATGTCATGTCATATGCAAATAATGACTTCTCCCTTTCTTATTTGAATGCTTTTTATTTCTTTTGCATGTGTAATTGTTCTGGCTAGGACTTCCATTTGAATAGAAATAGCCAGAGTAGGCATCTTTCTCTTTTTCCTGATTTTAGTAGAAAGTCTTCAGTTTTTCACTGTGGAATACATTAGCTGTAAGCTTTCAATGTAGGGCCTTATTATGTTGCGATAATTTCCCTCTATTCCTACTTTTTTAGAGAGTTTGTATCATTAAAGTGTTGAATCTTATCAAATGCTTTTTCTGCATCTATTGAGATGGCCATATGGCTTTTATCTTCCGTTCTATTAATGTATTGCATTAATTGATTTTCATTATATTGAAACACCTTTGCAGCCCAGGGATAAAACCCACTTGGTCACGGTGTATGATCCCTCTGATTATGCTATCACGTTTGGCTTGCAAATATTTTGTTAAGGGTTTTTTCAGGTATGTTCATCAGGGTTATAGTTTTCTTTCCTTGGAGTATCTTTGTCTGGCTTTGGTGTCATGGTGATTCTGGCCTCATCAAATGGGTTCGGAAGTGTCTTTTCCTCTCCATAGTTTTGAATGGTTGGAGAAGGATTTACAGTAAATCTTATATATATATATGGTATATTTTATATGTACTGTATATTATTTTATGTGTATGGTAGAATACATATATAGAGTATATCATATATAGTGTATATATAATACATATATTTTATATGTATGGTAGAATATTATGTGTGTGTATATATATATATACACATATATATATATGTTTTCTAATATTTTGGAAACTTTGGAATCCTAGTTAAATTTCTAAGTGTCCTTCATAAGATCAAACTTCTAGCATCATCCAGACTTTGTTGTAAGCAAATTATTAACAACTGAAGACAGAAATGTGTAGGATTAAGAGGAAACTTTCTTGAAATTTATTATTTGAAAGACATCTGCAATTATTTGAAAGTAGCCTAAAGTCCCCAGTGAGTCCTGAGCTGTGCTGACCAGAAGCCGTGGGTCTGGAGCAGTGATAAAGGCAGCAAGAATAAGATATCAGGCAACTGCTAGCTGAATCGTGCAAACGAATGAAGGATGCTGTGCGGACCTACTGGAGGAAGTTGCTGGGTGCTGACACATCTCCAGGCTTCTGAGTTTGCTTCTTACTAGACTCTGTGCCAAAGGAGACTGCTAATCTCCAATACCAGCGAAGTAAGGATGAAAATGAAATTGCCAGTGGGATGCTTGAATGCGTGCACATTACCACATGTCAGGGATATAACTAGAATCCAAAAGAAAATGTTGTGTGGTCCCCAGGAAAGTGACAGTAGAGAACAATGGAAGCCACAGCATATTCAATTAGACTTTACTTTGAAGCTGAGAGTCCGAACAAATATATATGATCAACGCGAATATGCTTTACATAGTTCCCTCAAAAGTTCACACACACACGAATTTTACATGAGGAGAATAATCCAGGTAACTTTATTAAATTTTTAAAAGTTCTAGTAGGCTTTGGGAAAATGCTAACTTTTGATATTCAGCAAATTGTTGCATAAATAAAATTGAAATAAACACTAAAAGCCCCAGCTGCCTCTACAATAGCTGTGTGTAAGTGTATTCGTGTCTTCCTTGTGCCTCAACTTCATTGTGAAACAGGAAGGATAACAATTTTTCTGTTTTATACAACTGTCAGGAGAAGAGAACATGATAATATATGTTTGAATGTTTGGAAAACTTTGGGCCAATCGTGAACTGTCAGTGAAGTGACCCATGACCTTATATTACAGTTTTGAAATGTGCCCTTTTTTTATTGCCTCTGTTAGTTTTTGTAAAAGTCTTTGGCCCTTTTCAGTATCAAAAGTGTTGTGAGGGAGATTCCCACTCCTTTCTAAAGCTGCAGCCATCAACAAAGTGACCCGGGGCCTTGTTCAGTGAAGGATTTGGGATCCCTCACTCCGTGTAACACCCACATCTCCTGGAACATTCTTTTTTTTTTTTTTTTTTTTTTTAAATATTTTTTATTTATTTCTAGGAGAGAGAAAGAGAGAGAGCGTGAGCAGGGGAGGGTCAGAGAGAGAGGGAGTCACAGACTGAAACAGGCTCCAGGCTCTGAGCTGGCAGTCAGCACAGAGCCCGACGAGAGGCTAGAACCCACGAACCGCGAGATCATGACCCAAGCGAAAGTCGGACGCTTAACCGACTAAGCCACCCAGGCGCCCCTCTCCTGGAACATTCTACCGAGGTTGTCGGCCACAGTGGTCTTCCCCGGTTTTGCTGGGCTGGAAGGCTGGGGTTGGAGTCGCCATGGACCTTTTCCCCACCTTGTGAATACCGCCCACGTTGATTTTGGCTCAGTAGACATACATACAGCCAATAGCTCACGTGGGTCTCTGAGCCTGGCTGCCTCCGGACCAGCACTGCCTCTGTTCTCTGCGGCTCACACATCTGGGAACTCTGCCCCCCTGACGCTGGGTGTGTGCCCCAGCTCCTCCGGGCTGCCGTAATAAAGGGCACAACCTGGGTGGCCTGAAGCAACAGATTTCTTCTCTTCTGGTTCTGGAGGCTAAGTCTGAAATCAGAGTATAGGCAGAGTTGATCCTTTGTGGCCGCTCTGCGGAAGGGATCTGTTCCACGCCCCCCCGTCGATGCTGGTCCTTGCTGGTAGTGCTGGGCAGCAGGTGGCTGGTGGAGGCATGACTCCCGTCTGCCAGTCCACCTGTCCCACCATCACGTGGGGTTCACCCGGTACCTTTGCACCTTCTCTTCTCAGGACGCCAGCGTTGGATTCAAGGCTCACTCTCCTTCAGAATGACCTCTTCTGAACTTGAATCCCCCTGCAAAGACCCTTTTTCCAGATAAGGCCACACCCACAAGTACCTGTGGTTGGGACTTCAACCTGTGGTTTTAGACACAAATCAACCCACAACAGTGTGCCTGGATTCTGACAACGCTCGGTCGTAATATACTTGGTTCATCTCCCTCGCTGTGTTTTCAGAACAGATGCGTGGAAAGCGAGGGTCAAGGTGGATAACGCCACTTTGGGATCTTAAACAAATTCTGTTTCTCTGTAAGTTAGGAATGAGAACAATTTGTCTTAGGAAATAATTTGCACACTTTTAGAAGAACAAAGGACTATTTTGACCATTATGTAGAAACTTTAATTTTTTATATCGATAACAGAAAATCACACAGATGATTCACTTATAAATTCAAAGGCTTGCCAGTGTTACATGCACACACATGCACATACAAATACATGAAACAGATTATATGTGTATGTATATATATATGTAATATATGTGCGTATGTATATATACATACTTGCAATCTGCCCCAAATTATTGAAGTGTACATTGCTAAAATATGTACATAAATAAACTGCATGCTGCTCTTACTAAGGCTGTGATATTAGTTCATTTACTATTCCATGTTTGTCTCTGCAAAGAATTGCTGGGTGTGGCTCTACTTTTACTCACCCTGCAATGCAATGAGCAATGACTTCGGTATATTGTATATTGCTTTTCACTGTTTCTCAAGAAGCATATCCTCTTAAAAGAATGGTTCTAAGAATTCCAAGACAGAAAAACAATGGAATGATAGTGCACTATAAATAATGACAGAATTTAAAGGTTATGATCCATAAAATTCTTCAAAAGGATTGAGCTATAACAGATTCAATGACTTGCCTGAAGTAGCAAAAAAAAAGGATTACTTTTCATTAGACTTTTATCCAAAGCACTATTTTTTAGTCAAACTTATGCTTTAAAGCTATATCCTCTGTGTATCCTCTTGAATTTTTCTCAATAACTATAGGAACTATGCATAAAGAAAGTGTATGCTCTTGCTTGAATTTAAATGATATGCCATTACTTTATGTCTTTACTTTTTTAATCAGAATTTTAAACCATAGTATTTTGGTTCTTTTGTACAACTGTATTTTAAGATGTCTGTTACATTTACGCTATTATTTTTTCTACCTAAAGGCACACAAAAGTGTCCCTAGTCTTTACTCTTATGAATTAAAAATCTAGTACTAGTTGCAACAAAACATTACTAATTGTAAGGATAATTTATTTAGTGCTTATTATATATGCCAAGGAGTATAAAGTATATGCTAAGTGCTTAGCATAAATTATCTCATCTAATCTTTATGAAAATCCTTTGAAGAAGATACTGTAGGGGCGCCTGGGTGTTTCAGTCGGTTAAGCATCCGACTTAGGCTCAGGTCATGATCTCACGGTTCGTGGGTTTGCGCCCCACGTCAGGCTCTGTGCTGACAGCTCAGAGCCTGGAGCCTGTTTCAGATTCTATATCTCCATCTATCTCTGACCCTCCCCTGCTCACACTCGCTCTCTCTCGCTCTCTCAGAAATAAATAAAACATACTTTTTTTTAAATAATAAAAAAATAAAGCTATATATGCCTAGGGTCTGAACAATACTCTAGTCTAGTATTGCCTTATACTTTTAAAGATTTTAGTTATATTTTCAATATGTTTTTCTGTAACATGTAGACATCTTTTCCACTGATTTCTAATTTCAAAATATCATATTTTTAAGTTTAGAATATATATTTGATGATTTTTTATTATTTATATTTATAGAAGTACCTTCTCCATTGAACATTTCATTTTTAATCTATTTTATCAGTATTTTCCTATGAAAGCTTTACCATTCTCATTGTAATTATTTTAAAGCCTTTCGTTACTGCCTTTAGAATCTGGGTTATTTATGAGTGTGCTCCTATTGACATACTAATCTCTTTATTATAATATACTACTTCTTGCTCCTGTAAATATCTGGGGTCTTATTTTACATCAGAAATTGTGGTTGGTAGGTTATAGACACCCTAGATTATGTGAGATCTCTCTAAGGAGCATTAAGTTTTATTATGGGGGAAATTAAATAAATAGAAAATCATATGGATTCTGTTAAGAATCAGGCTGAAGCTTTTTTTCAGAATGTGCCTATCTGAGCTTTCCGCTTAATCTAAGCATGTGGTCCTTAACCCTCAAATATGGTCTTTCTGGAATCTTGGCAGAGGGCGCATCCTATCCACCAAATGCCTGCGTTCTGCCTGGTCCCGTCTCCCAGAATAGTGTGTTCTGTACAATTCCTGTTCAGTTCTCCAGCTGTCACATGGGTATTTTCTTCTGGAAATCCTGGATTTGAAGGATGTGTAGAGGCGGGGGATTGCTTTCCAGATTTGGGGCTCTCTCGCTCCGTCCTTTCCCACTTACCGGCTCCGTGTCTTCCACCAGTCCAGAAGGTTCTGGCAATCCCAGACTCCGGAATCTTGTTTCTTCTCCCCTGCAAAACATCCATGTTCTGTTTGGGACCAGTTCCTGCCCTACGGCCTGAAGCCCACACCCGGGGAGGGAGTTAGGTGAATGCGGAGCTCCGGGCCTGCACTTCCTCCCTTCCTTAAGATTGCAAACCTGTGCTTGCTGTCCAGCGTGGCCAGAGAGCTGTGTTACGTCTCTGTCCACCTTCTATAGTTGCTTTCGGCAGACATGGTGTGTGATCAGCTACGCTGTCATCGCCAGGGCAGAAATACCAAGCGATACGCTTAAAACGTGTAAGACGTCACTTCTTTGCTTAAAACTTCCAAATCATTTCCCGTTGCATATTGTTTAAAGTTTATTTTTAAAAATGTTTCTTTATTTTTGTGGGGAAGGTGCAGAGAGAAAGAAGGGCAGAAGATCTGAAGCGGGCTCTGTACCGACAGCAGCAAGCCCTGTGTGGGGCTCGGACTCCAAACCCGGAGACCATGACCCAAGCCTAAGTGAGACGCTCAAGGAAGACACCCAGGGGCCCCTCCCATTGCGTATTTTAAAAAATTGTTACACATGACTTTTCCTTGTCATCTGGCACAGTGTGACCTCCTCCCTCCCTACACCTCCATCTTCTACTCCTGTGACTCCTTTCCTTGCCCACGGCGTGAGCGCGCGCACACACACGTAGGTTCACCATCTCTACTTTCTTGAGACAAGCTCACCTTGTTTCTACCTTGGGAGCTTTTTATGTTCTCCGCGAGTGTTTCTTCACCATTCCTTGGATGTGTTTGAGTTTTTTTCTTATTTCTGTGTCTTCTTCAATGCTGCACCAAATTAAACAAATGAACTTAATTTTTGTATGTTACCCTATAGTTGCAAAATTTTTAAATTTATTTTTCAATTCCATATTCATGGATCGTTGGGGGTTTTCTGCACTCGTGATCATGTCTTCTGTGAATGAAGAGATTTTTCTCCTTCTTTCCAAAGTATGTCTTTTATTTACTTATTTTTCTTCCTTCATTACAGAGGTAAGGACATAAAGTATGGTTGAAGAGGTGATGGTCAGATATTCTGGCCCCCTTCTCAATGTAAGCGGAAACCTATCTCGACTATTAAGCATAATTCTACCTACCTGTTCTACATCGATGCCTTTCCTTAAGCTAACACGGCACATTTCCGTTCTAGCTTTCTGGAACTTTTAAAATAATTGATAGGCCATTTTTTGGCAGCTTTCGGTTTGCAAAACAACTGGGCGGAAAGTGCAGAGCCTCTGACCATGAGCCTCTGACCACTCCGCCTCCAGTGTTCCCTTTATTAACATCCAGCCTTGTGTGGTAAATTCGTTAAAACTGATGAGTCGAGGGACGCCTGGGTGGCTCAGTCAGTTGAGCGTCCTACTTCAGCTCAGGTCACGATCTCAGGTTCGTGGGTTCGAGCCCCGCGTTGGGCTCTGTGTTGACAGCTCAGAGCCTGGAGCCTGCTTGGGATTCTGTGTCTCCCTCTCTCTCTGCCCCTCCCCTGCTCACACTGTCTCTCTCTCTCTCTCTCTCTCTCTCTCAGGAATAAATAAAACATTAAAAAAATTTTAAAAAACTGATGAGTCAATATTGAAATGTTGTTAAATAAAGAAGAAATCAAATAATTTTTATGTATTAATTTCATATTTTTTGAACTTTATACCTTTTAAACTTATTATAATTGCTTACCAATTCCAGGTGTTTCTGTTGGTGGTAGTTCTCTGGAAATTTCTACATAGACAATCTTATTATATGTAAACAAAGACACTTTTATTTAGTCCTACACATGTATTTACTTTGTTTCTGTCTTCTTGCCTCAGCTGGGCTTTCCGGTTGGATGTTGTATAAGATTTGTGAAAGTAGGTATCCTCGCCACATCCCTGGTCTTAGTAGGAAAACATCTAGTTAACTGTGAGGAGTGAAGTTACTTTCAGGTTTTGTGGGGGTGTCCCTTCTCAAATAGGGAAGTCTTTATTCTGAGATGCTGAGATGTATTTGGTGTCATCAATGGGTGTTATATTTTTCCAGAGGCTTTTTCTACATTTGTCGTTATAATCTTATGTTTTTTTTCTTTATCTGGTTGATATGATAGATCACATACACTAATTTTCAAATATGGAAATGGCCTTACTTACTTCAAATAAATCCCACTTGGTTTTGGTGGATAATTATTTTTATACCTCATTTGATTCCATTTGCTAATGCTTTGTTGAGATTTTTTTAAATCTATGTTCATGTGAAAATATTTCTCATTTTCATTTCTTGTGGCATTTTTGCCTGGCTTCTGTATTAGAGTAATACTGGCTTCATAGAATGAATTTGAAAGTATTTCTTGTGTTTTATTTTTTGGAAGAGTTAACACAGAATTAGTATCCTATTTTACTTACATAATTGATAGAATCTGCCCATAAACCTTTCTTTACCTGTCAAGAGGACTTTTTTTCTTAATTGTAAATAGTTCTTGAATTTTTCACATTATTTTTATTCACCTGTTATATGGTCATATTTTAGTCCTTAGTCTGTTGCGTGGTAAATTTCATTGCTTGAATGTCAACTATTATATTGCTGGGATAAACACAGTTAGTCCTGATAACATGATCATTTTCAGATAGTGAAGGATCCAATTTGCTAATATTTTGTTAAAGATGGGCAATTTAACTTTCATGAGGATATTGCTCTATCATATAATCTTTTCCTTTAATATCTTTATCTGGATTTTTTAAGCAGTAGAATTCTAGTTTTATAAAGACTTTGTAATTGTTTTCTCTTCTACTACTTATTTATTTATTTATTTATTTATTTATTGAGACAAGGGAGGGGCAGACAGAGAGGGAGACACAGAATCTGAAAAAGGCTCCAGGCTCTGAACTGTCAGCTCAGAGCCTGACACAGGGCTTGAACTCGTGAACTGTGGGATCATTACTTGGGCCAAAGTTAGACACTTAACCAACTGAGCCACCCCGGTACACCCCCCTTCTATTTTTTTATTGGTATTATTTCTTAATTGATTAGGAATTAATAAAATCACATGTTACTACAGGGTTTTATTTTTTTAATTTTTTGATGAGGGTTTTAGCCATAAATTATATCACTAAAAATAGAAGTTACTAGGAAACTTTCCATTTCATGAAACCCACCCATGTTTAGCCAATGTGAGCGCCCCCTTCACCCTGGATGTCCAGGCAACTGAGTGAATAGCCTGGAAATCGACACCCACATCGCAGGAACAAGGCAGCGTCAGAGCAGACGGCTAAAATAGCACATGTGGACAAGGTTCAAAGTCCCATAGCATGGTGCCCGTCACTTCCAGGAGTCAAACACAAGTCATAGCATTTAAAGCCAAGCAATGGATGCTGACGCTGGAAAGATGGAGATGGTAGAAATACTTGACAAGGGTTTCAAGTGCCAGCCTAAAACATCTTCACTGAACAATGACACACACATTGGAACAAAACAACAGAAAGTCTCAGGGGAGAAAAGGAAAGCCTCCACCAAACACAAGAAGATATACACAAGAAACAAATGAAAACTCCTAAAGGGTAAACTTATAATAATCAACACTCAAAGGGACATAAGCAATAACAGACTGGAGAAGCAATGACAATGAGCCCAAGCTAGAACAATAGAAATTACCTGCTGTGAAGAGCAAAGAGAAAAGGAAGTGAAACAAACAAACAAACAAACAAACAGGGACTTGGGCACCCATGGGCTTTTAGCAAAATATCTCTCATTAGAGAGTCAGAAGGAGAGGAGAAAGAGGGTGGGGTTGAACAACTATTCAAAGACAAAATAGCTTATTATGTCTTCCTGATACATTAACCTTTTTATCATGTATTATATTCCTTGTCATTCTTGTTAATTTCCCCCATGTTCTGAAGCCTGCGGTGTCTCATGTTGACATATCTGTCTAATTAGGTCTAATACACAGCATGGAAACTCTAGCCAATAATATGGCATTGAAACTGCCTAAGAGAGTAGAATGTGAATATTCTCAACACAAAGAAGAAAAATCGTAACTGTGAGGTGATGGGTTTATGTTAGCTGGATTGTCGCAATTGTGTCTCGATGTGTATCTGTATCATATCACCCTGTAAATATATATAATATGTATGTGTGTTAGCCACTTTACTTTTGTTAATATTGTACATTTCATCAATACCAAAGATCCAATGTTTTAAAATCCAATATTAAAGTAAGAGTAATGAGCCGATGAAAGACTAGGCTCGGGAACTGATACAGGCACACAGCAGAAACAGCCTCAGGAGACACTTAGATGCTCAAACTAAATTTAGAAAAAAGTTATTTGATACATTCGTGTGCGGCTTTCTTAACACTATAACTGACAACTCAAAAAAAAAAAAAAAAAAAAAAAAAGCCTGGTACAAAGGAATAGAAACATTCTCCTTGGGCTGACTAATTGAAATATTGGCCAACCCTGAAGAGCATATGGAGTTTTAGTTTTTATTCTACACACGCAACAATCTAAGATCCTTATGACTACAGTTAATATTTTAAAGATATTCCAAAAAAAATCTGGTGCCATTTTACTTACTTCCCAGATAGCAAAGAAAGGAAAACCTTGAAGACCCAAATATTGTCATATTTGAATGAAAGAATGGTAAAGTAAAGAAAAATGCGTCCAAATTTTAAAGTCAACAGCACTGGAAACAGGGAGATTTTTTTTTCTTCTCTGCCACCCAAAATGTATTCTCAACTCTGAGAGGCATTTTATTTTGAAAGAGGTTCCTTGGACATACATCACCTGAACACACTTCCTGCACCTAGAAGTCAATCTTTATTTACACTGCGTGTAACTGACAGAACGACACAAACACACCCTTCGGAGCGTTCTGGAGACCTGAGGGGTGGGGGTAACTGTAGGGAAACTCACTTGCACAAGCAAAGATTTGAAGGGAGAGACCTAGTGAGCCCAAATTGCAGGAGAAGTAGTGCCGTATGTTTAAATTGTAACTTGAAGTGTTGCCAGAACAAATCTCCATCCCTTCACGGGACGAGGGAGTCTGAAATGCATGGAAAACCCACCTAACAAGCAATACCAGAAGCCAACACTGCAGGAGAATTCCCTGCTAAATGTCCACTCCCCTGCAGGGCTTAAGAAGTCTGCTGACAGAGCTCCTCCCTACACAATCCTCTTTGCCAGGGGGCGCTGCCCTTACTTTCCCAGAGCAAAGAACCCTTACAGGTCTGGGCAGCCCCCTCTGCTAGCTGTTCCTCTGTCCTTGAAGTTTGCCTTCTCTCATTTTTCTCTCCTCTGTTCCTCCATTGCTGCAGACCTTCGGTGGATGTGGCTTCTCAAAGTGAGGAAAAGGCACACATATGTGTCTCTGGTCATAGATTGATTGAGTGCAAAGATCCCTTCCCCAGTAACCAAGGAAAACAGCCCAGATACAATCCTTTCTCTGCCATGACTGTTCCACAAAGAACAGTCCAACATTCCACTGACAATGTGGCTGCATACCGTGGGTGCTCAGCTTTTATGCTCCACACAGAGGATGTGAGATTCTTCCAGCAAAGGTATTTTCAAAGCTATTTTTGGAAGAGAGTAAAACCAAAGTTGGGAATGTATTAAGTGCTCTGCTTTAAAAGCACGCCAGCATTTGGAGTGCAGGAGTGAGTGTTACTCTGTGGGACCATCCTGTGCTCATTAAAAAACAATGCATATTCATCATTGTGTGCTTATACAATATGAATTAGGCAAAACAGAAGGTGCGTTTGGAAAAGCAGCCCACAGGCTGAGAAATTCTGCCTCTCCTGGATGAATACAAGTTATATTTTTACCTCATTTCGAGGTACTAAATATTTGAAAAAAGTTTTTTCAAACATTGAATATGTCTCTTTTTACTATTTGATTAGAATCAGGAATCAGTAGGTTTGGGGCGATAGAGCCAACTACCCTTAGAAGCAGATCGTTAAAGAAAGCTCCTCTATTTTGTAACTTTATTTTTTCAAAACAATGACAAGCATATCACGAAGTATGTTCTTGTGCACGGTACAATTACAGAATGGCGCATTTGATCCTGTCATATTTATCTAGGGGCTAATGTTCAACACTTCATCAAGTGAGAACAGACACACAAATTACTTACTTCTGAGTCTGGGCAAGAGAGCAAGAGCCTCATGGGAACACACGTGACTGAATAATGAATTCTGACTCGGAAATATGGAGATCAGTGAATGCTTCATGGAGACACGATATTTGAATTCTGACCTTGCAGATGGACGAGGTGATTTAGTCGGTGTGGAATACAGGTAGAAATCACCCCAGATATTTCTCAGGGGGGAAGTTACAGGATGAATGCATAGTCAATTATTTTGCATGTGTGTGTCTGATTGGCTAAATCAAGATGGTATTGGGTAAGAGGCCGATGGCATGTTTTGTCTTGAGTATAGTCTGAGGGAAGGAGAAAGAAAACTTGGAAACAAGAATTAGAGGAAGACCAGGACTACATCAAGATAAAAAGCTTCCGCAAAGTGAAGAAAAGCATCAGCAAAACTAAAAGGCAACCGACTGAATGGTAGAAGATGTTGGCAAAGGACGTATGCAATAAAGGGCCAGTATCCAAAATATATAAAGAACTGATAAAGCTCAACACCCCGGAATAATCTAATTAAACCTGGGCAGACGACATCAATCGACATTTTTCCAAAGAAGACATACATTTGGCCAACAGACACGTGAAAACTTGCTCAACATTACTCCTCATCAGGGAAATGCAAATCAAAACTACAGTGAGATAGTAACTCACACCTTTGAGAGTGGCTGAAATCAACAACACAAGAGACAAGGAGCTCTGGAGAAAGGGGAACCCTCGTGCACTGCTGGTGGGGATGCAAACAGGTGCAGCCCCTCTGGGAAATAGCATAGACGATCCTCAAAAAGTTAAAAATAGAACTACCTTATGACCTAGCAATTGCACTACTAGGTATTTACCCTCAAAATACAAAAACACTAATTCAAAGAGATGCATGCACCCCCATGTTTATTGTAGCATTATTTTCAGTAGCCAAACTAAAGGAGTAGTCCTGGTGCCCATCAGTTGATGAATGGATAAATGGATAAAGAAGATGTGATACACTACACACACACACACACACACACACACACACACACACACACACACACTGAATGGAATATTATTCAGCCACGAAAAAGAATGAAATCTTGCCATTTGCAATGATGTGGAAGGAGCTAGGATACTGCTAATCAGAGTAAGTCAGAGAAAGACAAATGCCATTTGATTTCACTCATATATGAAGTTTAAGACATAAAACAAATGAGCAGAGGGGAAAAAAGAGAGAGAGAGAGACAAACCAAGAAAGAAACTCTTAAGTAGGAGAACCATCTGATGGTTACCAGAGGGGAGTCAGTGGGGCAATGGGTAAAATAGGTGATGGGGATTAAGAAGTGCACTTGTCATAATGAGCACAGGGTGTTGTATGGAATTGCTGAGTCACTAAATCACACACCTGAAATTAATGTAACAACGTGCGTCAATCATACTGAAACTAAAATTCAACATATAAAAGAAGAAGAATTGGAGGAAGACCATGGAGAGCATTCACGTGGCAGAGCTTAGGAGACAGCGGTGCACGGATTTACCGCGGGAGATCCAGCCATGATACATGCGTTACAGGAACATTGACTTGAAAGGGACGTGCTGTGACATAGCTCAGTCTGGAGAGCCTGGGGAGAAGCCGTTCCCACGCTCCTGAGCTCCTCTCCGTCTTCAGTGGTCTTGACCTGGGTGTGGTAGCAGGAGGGGGAGAGGTGGCTGGGTTGGTTCCCGTGATGTGGTGTCTGTGGGCAGAGACGGAGCTTAAGGAAATCACAGGGCAGGTGTGAAGGTGGTCAGGCTGGAGGAAACAGAAACTGGGCAGTCAGGAGGAGGAGCGGAGTGGCCAGAGGAATGATGCTTTGTTTATGCACTTTGGGGGGGCTCATGCCGTCACGTACGGGAAACCTCAAGTTTCACAGGTACCCTATGGGGACAACAGTTTCTTTTTTTCTCCGTAGGGGAGTTAAATCCCGACAGATCCTACAGTTTTACTGTATCTGTCAAGGTCAGCCTTGCTGACTATAATTGGAATATGAGCTGCAAACCAATCTATCTGCTGTAGTCCATATTTGTAGAACAGAGTGGGTTACAGCCAGATCATTGTTAACACCGAGAAGGAGCCTCTTAGATCTGGAGTTTTCTTACCGCCATGCAGAGAGGACAGGATCCACTGAAAATGTCATGGTGCATCACAAGGGAATAAATCTGGTCAAAGCAGTAAAGCCTGGGGTATGGGAGGGGAATTCTTTGTGCCCCAATCTGAGCTTCAATTGTAGTTTAATTTAGTCGATTTATATTAACCAACATGATAAGTACATCTTTCTTTGAGTTCAGTTATGATTTTATGTTGTGCTTTCCATTTTGAAGGGTTTCTTTTTAAAATCTTTTTCGGCATGGTGTCTATTTTATTTGCTTTGTCCCTTGTATTTCTTACAATAACTTAAGAGATAATCATTGGTTTACAATTACATTTGCAATGTAGCCAGCATATTGAATCACCTTTGCCTATGATATCTTCTGACTATCCACATTGGACAGTAACAAAATTAGTGAACATCCAGTTTCCCTTTTTCACACTTTCTCTTCTCTCTCCTTCACAAACAAATGTTCAGTTCATTATATATTTGATTGGTACTCACATTTTACAACTAAAATCATAATCCAGACTTCTCGAATTTTCAGCCTCTCATCTAGCCTTTGACACCTGGCTGGAGCTCACCTTACCAAATGTTTTTGTTGTTTGAATTTTCCTCTATTGGCAGATTGGAAAATATTTGCACTCAATGGACCACATTTTTTCTTGTTTCTACTGATCAATGGATTCCATGTTCATCATGAATCCTTTTGCGGACACTTAACATGCTTATCTGGATTTTTTTTTCCATTCATTTTTCTTTTTCCAGGAGTATCATGAGAGCTCTATGGGTTGGATCCCAGAACCTTCACAAAGCTTTGCTTCGACGCATCTGAGGGCAGTTTAGCTGAATAGAAGGTTCTTGGGTCATGCTTTCCATGTTAGGGACTTTTTAGATTTGTGTTATTTTCCAGTTGTGAATGACAGATCCTTATTTAACTTAAAACGTCTTCTAAAATGTTATACACGTGTGATTATTATTGCTGGCTCTTCCAGACACAAAATATTTTTTTACACCTACATATGTATATCTTTTTCAGTTTCTAGAAAATTTCCATGTAAAATATTATTTTAATTTTTGATATGTATGATGCATTCCTATGTTTTCAAATCCAAAAATTATAAAGCTTTAATGTCACATAATGGAGAATCTGAAAAAATATATTTAGTGGGAAAAAAAGCCAGTGACTATTCTATCCACATGAAGTTCAAGAATGACCAAAAAGAGTTTATGTTATAGGGAAATCAGAAGAGTGGGTATGTCTGAGGAGGAAAGCTGTAAGGGACACTGGTTGGGATGATGAAAAGGTTCTGTCTTATGTGGAGATAGTGTGCCCTCAGTTAAGGCATTTATCAAAATGCATTGAATGGAGCACTTAATATCTGAGCTTTAATCATTTGTGTTTTTTTCTCTTAAGTTTATTTATTTATTTTGAAAGAGTGTATGTGTGAGCGGGGCAGGGGCAGAGAGAGGGAGAGAAAGAGAGAGAATCCCAAGCAGGCTCAGCACTGTCAGCACAGACCCGATGCAGGGCTCGATCCCACAAACATGAGATCATGACCTATGCCGAAATCAAGAGTCGATGCTTAACCAACTGAGCCACCCAGACACTCCTGAGCTCTTAATCATTTGTCATTACACCTCAGTTCAGTGCAAGAACCTATAATTTGTCAACTCTTTTATGAGTCCAGCATTATCATGATATCAAAACCCGACAAAGACAAAAGAAAGCATAAAGATAAAAATAAAATATAGACCAATATCTTTCCTAAACATAAATACAAATATTTTCAACAAACTACTGGCCAATCAAATTGAGCATTATGTAAAAAGAATGCTGCATCATGACCAGGTATAGCCAACATTGGGAATGAACGTTTCATGCAATAGTCAGAATTCAATCAATGTTCTTCACCACACTGAGAAAATAAAGAAGAAACATATGACCATCTCAATAAATGCCAACAAATTAATAGAATTCACCACTATGTATGATAAAAAGTCAGGTGTGATTCATTGCAGGCGGGTGCCATAGAAAGTTCTATGTTGAAGGAAATCTCATTGAACCATGTATGTAAACAAAGATAAACTATGCTCTTCTTACTGTATACAAAGTGGACGCCAGTAATACCCGGCAATAGAATGCATCACCCAACTAACCCTGCTTTCCTGACATGTGCTATGTAATGTAATCCTACCATTTCTTCAGTTATGTAAAAGCAAGTATGAATATAACTATAGTTATAATACTAATATCACCATTCCCCATTTTATATGAAGTGGAACATATTTTACATAGTGTTCTGTTCTTCCTGTTGGTTTGTCCCATCCCATTGATAAGGATTTAAAGAAGCTTCTATATCAAGATATAAAAAGAGTTGTTAATCTTTTTATTTACCTCCCCAGATTAGCTGGTACACCCTGTGCTCTTGTTTTAAACAAGAATGACTGTGTTTTTTCCTTATAACAATTTTAATGTGGAGAAATGTATTCTTCAATATTTACTGAGATCTGCAGCTATAGGGAGTTTTCTCTCTTTCTCCCTCCATTCCTTCTTTCCTTCCTCCCTCCCACCCTCCCTCCTTTTCTTCCCCTCCCTCCCCTTCTTCCCTCCCTTTCCTTCCCCTTCATTTCCTTCTTTCTTGTTTTTGCTCCTGGCATTTTCCTACTCTCCTATTTGAACCTCAAAGATCTGCGAGTCCGTGTATTATATTTCAATTTGGAAATACAGTTGTTTCTAATTTTATTTAAGATACAATTTCCATTCATTTCCCGGTCTTTAAGACTGTGCTTGTGGCGAGGTAGATCTCAGAAGGAAAACATGGGTGGGATTATGAAACATTTGGGGCATTGATTCTGAATGCGTTTTCAACTGGTAGCTGCACTGTGAAGTGCTCCGAGGAGGCCCTGACTGAAGGTGGGCCCGCGTCACCCTCAGGGAAGGAGCAGCTGGCCAGCTGTGGTGGAAAAGCTCTACTGTCCGCTCCTTCAGAGATCGCTGAGGGGTTTCCTCAAACATCCTTCCCAGAGCAGCCCATCCGGGGGAAGGGCGAGGAGGGGGCTGGGGCCAGGACCACCCCTGAGTTCCCACCCTGCAGGCGGGACTCACAGGCTGTGACAGCATCGCAGCGGTGGCTATGCTCATGCTGCACCCCCACTTTGCTCAGCACCCCCATGCTGCACCCCCCCGCCTTCCCCTCTCCCCAGCCTGCCACCTGCCTGTTCAGCAGGAAACCTGCTTACTAACCTGCAGACAACAAGTTGGAAGAATCACGTAGGTATCAATTTTCTCATTTCTGAAAAGTGGCTCTTCTCTTTTTTAAAATAATTTTTAGTTTTTATTTTATTTCATTTTAGTTAATTTTTTGAGTATAATTTTTAGTATAATTTTTTGAGTGTATTGTAACACCCAATGTTACAATAGTATCAAGGGCACAGCATAGAGATTCCACAAGATCATACATTATGTTGTGCTCAGCACAAGTGTAGCTACTGTCCGTCCCCACGCAACGCCGTTACCACATCATCGACCGTGTTCCCTATGCTGTGTCTTTTATTGCAGTGACTTATTCGTGACACAATTGGAGTCCTGTCTCTCTCCCTCCCTTTCAACTATTTTGCCCACCCCTACCTCTCCCACCTCTGGAAACCATCGGTTTGTTCTTTGTACACATAGGTCTGATTCTGGTTTGGGTTTGTTTATTCATTTATTTTTTTAGAATCCACATATGGTTGCAATCATGATACCTGTCTAGCTTATTTCACTTAGCATAATTCTCTCGAGGTCTTCTTCTTTTTTTAATATTTTTATTTATTTCTAGGAGAGAGAGAGAGAGAGACAGTGTGAGCAGGGGAGGGTCAGAGAGAGAGGGAGTCACAGACTGAAACAGGCTCCAGAAGATCTAAAAAAGAAAGACAGCACAGAGCCCGACGCGGGGCTCGAACCCACGAACCGCGAGATCATGACCTAAGCGAAAGTCGGACGCTTAACCGACTAAGCCACCCAGGCGCCCCTCTCGAGTTCTATCCATGTTGTCACATACAGTAAGATCCCATTCTTTTCATGGCTGCATTATATATATTATGTATTATATTATATGTAATATATATGTATATACATACATATACCATGTTGTCCTTATCCATCTGTATATCAGTGGACACTTAGGTTACTTCCATCTTCCGTATTTTGGCCACTGTAAATAGTTCTGCAATAAACATTGGGGTGCAGGTATCCCTTTGAATTAGTGTTTTCATTTTCTTTAGGTAAACACCCAGTAGTGGGATTGTTAGATCATATGGTATTTCTTTTCTGAATTTTTTGAGAAAGATAAGCAAACAAAGGATAGCAAAAGAAATGAAAGCAAAAATAAACTATTGGGACTACATCAAATAAAAAAAAAAAAAACCACTTTGCACAGCAAAGGAAACCATCCCAAAAACAAACAGGCAACCTCATGAATGGGAGAAGATATTTGCAAATGATATATCTGATAAAGGCTTAATATCCGAAATAGTTCTAGAACTTACACAACTTAACACCATAGAAACAATCTGATTAAAAATGAGCAGAGACCCTAAGTAGACATTCCTCCAAAGAGGACATCCAGATGGCCAACAGACACATGAAAAGATGCTCGAATCACTGATCTTCAGGGAAATGCAAATCAAAACATCATGAAAGATCATGTTACACCGTCAGAAGGGCTAAAGTCAACAAGCAAGAAACGATAGGTGTTGGTGAGGAGGGAGAGAAAGGGGAACCCTCTTCCACTGCTGGTGGGAATGCAAACTGGTGCAGCCATTCTGGAAAACAGTGTGGAGGTTCCTTAAAAGGTCAAAAATAGAACTACCCTACAACCCAGTAATTCCACTACTGGGTATTTACCCAAACAAAATGAAAACACTTGTTGAATCACTCTATTTTACACCTGGTACTAATACAACACTCATGGTATATTAACTGGAATTAAATTAAATACTTATAAAGAAAATGAAGACACTAATTCAAAAAGATACATGTGCCCCCATGTTTATTGCAGACTTATTCCACATGGAAGTGACGTAAATGTCCACAAATGGACGACTGGATAAGAAACAGAGAGGGTGTTCTCTTTATCTGCAATTCCAGGCCATGGAGTCCGAGCACACAGAAGTGCCCACTCTTGATTTACAGCAGATTATATGCTAGAAAAAGTAATGGGATAGGTATTTGTGAAAAGGGAACTCCCTTTCATATTTTATTCGTAACAAAAGGGAGTACAAGAAGCATGAAAAATAGTTAGTGAAGCGAATGTGTTTGAGGTCAATACACTCACGCCCAGAGACCATTTCCTCTTTGCAAGATTCACACATCGGACTCAGGGAATATCTGGCGTTTGAATCCAGAGGCAGAGGGCTTATTTACATACGTGACCATCAACCTACTCAATGCAAATTAAAGCTTTTGTAAAAAAAAAAAAAAAAAAAAAAAAAAACTCATCAGGAAAATATAAAACTTAAATTCCCCAGAAATAATAATAGAGTGAACACATACACACCATCGCCTATCTTTATCTGATTGAATTTAGAATAACTTAATTTAGAATTTATTTAGAATATAGAATTCATTATATATTTAGAATATATATATTAGAATATATTTAGAATGTAGAATATATTCCAATAAGATATGATGTAATTCCTTTCTTCTTCTTTGTCTCTGGCTCTGCTGAGACCTCCCCCCATTTCCTCCTTCTGCGTCCCCTTCGTTCAGAGGACAGAAACCCCGAACGCTGATGCAATTCGTTGTGAATCTTTCACCAATGGTACATCATTCTTTGTCAAAGTTAACAGTGTTCTGGATTTGGTTTTGATCAGCCTCATGCATGTTTTTATAGAGTAATTATTATTACACATTTAATACTCCTTGGCACAAAACAATAGAATTTCTGGGTCACAGAAAATGTACAGCGTTAAGGGACCAAAATCAGTCTCACAAATGCAAGTATACTTATGTATTCTCCCACCGCAATACATAATTTTTTCCTACGTGCTTTCAGTCTTACTCAAAACTTGAACTTTTCAGACACCGTTTTTTTTTGCCAACTGGAAAGGACCTTCCCTGGTTTTGCCTTAAGCTCCTGTTTCCTGTATCTGCCTATCAATCAGCTTTCTTCCTCAGGGTGTTTCCTGTCTGCTTCTTTCACCTCTTTTCCTATCAGCAAATTTGTAACGTGTCCTAATTATTAAGAACGCTGTTCAAATATATTTTTGGTCTCAATTTGACCAACTGGAAATATAATTATACATTTTTGTCCACCGACAACAGTAGATGGACAGTTGTCTACTTTCTGTCACTTGCATCCGGTTGGCAGCTCAGTTTCAAGGAGCTGCAAACACGATCAGGTTTGCAAACACAGCACCGTAGCAAGATGGCCTCCAGGCGTCTCGTGTCCACATGCCCACAGCCAGTAGCCGCCACTGCACAGGTTCCTCCGGGTAGTCGTCTGTGTAGACCTAATACCTATTCTCCCGCTCACCTGCTGTTCTGATTTCTCTGTGGCTCTCAACCTATAGCTTCCTAACCTGTCTTTCTACTCATAGATAATTGATAGACATCTGTATAGATAAGTAGATACCTGATATATGTATGTATAAATATACAGAGACAGAAAGAGAGGACTGTATATCTCTCTACCTATCTATATACATACGCAGATATATATACATATATACAGTAGATCAAGTAAATATATATATATACATAGATATATATAGAGAGAGACATATTTATATCTCGATATACAGAAAGAGCTGTCTCTTTCAAGCTTACTTCAGCATTTAGGAGATAAAATACTTCACAGTTGGTATTTTAGGGAAAAAATGAGCGATTCTGAATCTACTCCATCATAACACTTCAGTGAGAGAGGTACTAATTTTATTTCTCCTGTTGATGAAACGTCTCTCACATATAACTCTTTGTTTTCTTTTTCCCCATCTAGACTACCTGCAGTTAAGAAATTCTTCTCATAATTCAGGAAAATGAGTTCTTTTGTCCCGCTGTGCTCAAATAGCATCAGCCTTTACTGTGTATAATAGGAAGGAAGGGATGTTCAGGTTGATGTGTTAACGCGGGCTTGTATGTCACGAGGCCCCCTGCACTACCTGGAAAGATGCGAATTGCTTTTTCAACCTACTCCCTCCCCGGTGCTGAAGGCGCAGCAGCGTCAGGGAGCAGGAAAGCCTGAGGGTGTCACCGACGCCAAGCGACAGTTTCACTCCTGACTCAAGGAGGGGAGCAGCCTGAGCGTGTCTCCCAGGTGACGGTGCGGCGTCTGCAGCGGAAAGCCCGGCCCCGGAGCCCCCAGGCCGGGAGCGACTAAGGCCGTTGGTTCTGACGAGGCCCAGAGCACCCTGGTGCCCCGGACTTTGGTGGGACAGGAAGGACAGACGGTGTGGGCCCTGGAGACGCCGCGCCTGCGACAAGCGTAGGGAGAGAGATGCGCGTAAAGGGACGGGCACAGCCGCCGTCGGCCCCAGAGGGCAAGACGGGCCGGGTCCGCGGGTTCCTGAGTGACAGCCGTGAGGAAGGAGGAGGGGACCCCAGACGACACACGCCGGGGCCCTTTCCGCGGCCCTCACTACATCAGGACTCGCTGGGATAGTGCACGTAGTTGAATACGTTCCCATCGTGATCACGCTGTCGTGCGCAATTGCAGACCTGACCAGATATTTATTGATTACATGAAAATGGATCAGAACCACTATTGGAATAGGAGCTCCCAGAACCATTTTAAAGAGGAAGTAAGAAGCAAAAAAATCAGGCTGCTTTATGTTTGCATCTCCTGAATTTTGCTCAATTACAGCTAAAATTTACTTAGTAATAATTTGATGATGCTTCTATTATTGCACATCATCCAATATGACACATAAAAATGTTTGTATTTGATTTCCTGTGAAATAATTCTATAACTATCAAAGAATAAGCCAACAGCAACACATCTCTTCTCAAGGTTCTAAGATGCACAGGGTGTGTCCTGTTCCAGATTTATCTACTGTCTGGACTCAGCACTAAGCCTTCTCTAGTCCTGTGGCAGACACCAGACTTTGGCACAATGGGAGTAATCGTGAATTGAACACTAGCTATTTAGACCTGCACGAGGTTTCTGCTAAGGAATGTTAGAAAAGCATATAAACTATATGCCTCTTTCCAGCTACAGAAAATAAGTGCAATGACTTTATAAAGACATTTGCTACAGGTATTTGCTTTTTATTAACCGATGAGCAAACAAAGGACAAAGATGGCTTTAATTTAAGAAGAGGGGTGTATTCATACCATTGCTTATAATTCGGGATGAAATGCCAGCGTGGCGTAATTTAAATAATGTATCCAAATGCACACACATCTAATGAACTAATGTTTGTATTTGTCAAAAATTGTGCATATAGGGTCTTACATCAAGTAAGAAGAGATACAGCTGCCAGAAATCGAGCTTTCACAGAGACTATCTGTACTTATTTCGTTGTGACAATGAAAGGCAATTCATTCAAAAGTGTTGGATTGTCAAACCACGGGCTCCTTCATTTTGGGCCCATGTTGTGTTGCGTTTGCCTGCCCATGCGACACTGCGATGCATCACTTGCAGAAATGCCAGATGGGTGAATCACTACTTACCTACGGACACCTCTGGAGAAGTCATTATGAGCTCCTTTGATAACACCTATCGTGGTTTTTATAACCCATTTTTTAAAGATATTTTCCTTAGTCTTCACTCAGATCACATTCTTCTTTCCTGCAGTTGCATGAGGGGCAGTGAATAATGGCAAGCTTGTGTTATGTAATAGACGGTATGACACTTGAAGTTATTTCTAGGCTTTCTCCTCTGCTACACTCAAACCTCAAAACTTCCGGTTCCTCACTTTTTTCCTGTTCTCAACTCTTTCCTGTTTTACAGCCCATTAATAAAATCGCAGAAGTGAAGTCTCACCTGTTAGTCTGAGGCTTAACATTGTCTGCCTCAGGCCATTATGAACTAACTATGTGAACAAGCAAATGTCTTTAGGAGAGAGGAAAAAAGTCTGCCTGTCTTCTTGACCTAACAGGTTCTATTCTAGGTTCCGACTATTTTCTCCCACTAGAGTGCGCCCATTCTAAGGATCCACACTCCTTACGTGTCCCTGTTGATATCGGGTGGGTGGGGGACAGCACAGCCAGAGCAACAGGTGTCTTCCCTGTATCTCTATCTCCAGAAACAGATACTTCTCCATTTATTTGAAAATGGCTTCACGTCGTCTTTTCTAATGTGAACTCCTTTTCTGGGTCATCTTCTGAGATACTGTCCTATCAAAGTCTTGGGAATTAAAGGACACTGAAGGGGCTGGTCAGCAGCCATACAGAGGAGCCCCGTGGGACCGTGTATGTCTGTGTTAGGCTTGCACTTAGTTGGTGCCCTATAACATGCAGGGCAAAGATTTGGAGTGTTAGAATTCTACAAAGATAGCGTTTGGGTGCACAATGAGGGGAATAAAGTAAGTTTCCTTTTCCCTTTCATTTCAATCGAGTTTTATTTTCTAAGATGTTGACGGGAACAGAAGAGGAATCTAGCGGCCTTTTCTGATCCACGTGGACACATGGGACCTACAGAGTGGCGATTTGCACATCATGTAGGGAGAAGAAGCTGTTGAAAAAGACTGAACTTGCTTCTTCTGTAATTAGGATTATATATAGTTTATTTTCCTCGTATGTACGCAAAACAACAACACAGTCCAAAGTAGGACCACAGCACAGGGCCAAAGTAGCTGTCTCCACGTTTCCTTCTTCATGCATCTGGCTCTTCGTCAGCAGGGATGAAGGATGACGGGTGCTCCAGCATCACTAATAGAGGCATTCTCTGTCATGACCCCACCTGAGGGGGGGGGGTGTTCCACGGTGGGCACTACTGTGCCCTTGACCATTCCATCTGGCCTGTGCAGACCTATCTGTTTTCAGTTCCAGGGTCCTGATTTCCAGCCCCTGCCATTCAGTCTATAAATAGTTTAGAGAACTTGAGGCAATTCATTTCTATGGAAACACTGTCTCTCTGTCTGATATGCAAAATGCTGTCAGTGTCTGTGGATTCTTGGGGCTTCTTTCTTTTTAACTTCAGAAGATTCTTCTGGTGATACTGGTGGGGTTCAACATTTGGAAAAGTCTCTGTGTGGACTGAGACACAGAAAATGTATTCAGGATCTGTACAAAACCATAACATATACTCATAGTCAAGCAACAGAGAACTCAGAATTGTTAGAGTAAAACTCACCAAACTCCACACCTGAAAAACAAACAACCCAGTGAAGAAATGGGCAGAAGATAGGAACAGACACTTCCCCAAAGAGGACATCCAGATGGCCAGCAGACACATGAAACGATGTTCAGCATCCCTCCTCATCGGGGAAATACAAATCAAAACCACACTGAGATACCACCTCACGCTGGCCAGAGTGGCTAAAATGAGCAAATCCGAGGACTCTAGATGCTGGTGAGGATGTGGAGACATGGGCACCCTTCTACACTGTCGGTGGGAATGCAAACTGGTACAGCCCCTTTGGAAAACAGTGTGGAAGTTCCTCAAAAAATTAGCAATAGAACTCCCCTATGACCCAGCAATAGCACTGCTAGGAATTTACCCAAGGGATACAGGAGTGCTGATGCCTAGGGGCACATGGACCCCAATGTTCATAGCAACACTCTCAACAATAGCCAAAACATGGAAAGAGCCTAAGTGTCCATCAACTGACGAATGGATCAAGAAGATGTGGTTTATCTATACAATGAAATACTACATGGCAATGAGAAACAATGAAATCTGGCCATGTGTAGCAACATGGATGGACCTTGAGGGTGTTATGCTGAGCGAAATAAGTCAGGCAGAGAAGGACAGATACCATATGTTTGCACGTATAGGAGGATTAGGAGGAAGTTAACTGAGGAACAAGGGGGAGAAGAAGGGGGGAAGCAGTGGGAGGGAGGGAGGGAGGCAAACCATGAGAGACTCTTGAATGCTGAGAACAAACTGAGGGCTGATGGGCGTGGGGTGATGGGCATGGAGGAGGGCACTTGTGGGGATGAGCACTGGGTGTTATATGGAAAGCAACTTGACAATAAACTATTTTAAAAAACATTTTCATTATAACTCAGAAAAAAATAAAAAAGAAAGTGGAACAATAGTGATAATTTGCTTAAAAACTGTACTGAACCATATGTGGAAAAAATTTATATTTTGGAATTTTCAAACCAAGCTAACTAATCCTGTTAATGTAGAGAATTAACTCTACTAGTATCTTCTTGGGAAAAATCTAGATGCCATCAGGCACTAGTTAGTTTACTCATCACATTGAAAACATAAAGTATATATTCAGTGAAATACAATGCACAGCATTGCCATTTTCCTCCATTTAAACTCGAGATTCCAGTAAGTACTGGAAAGTACTTGTAATCACTTTGATTCTCATGCTTGTCCTTGGGAAACATAAGCAAATAAGACACATTATGCTCAACAGTGGTAAGAATTCAATGCATAAATATTTTCCATTTTTATAGATCTTTACCAAAGATGAGCACTAATTTTTTTACCCTTCCATAAAATCCTGTGAAGCCAGATGTTTTATTTTTATCATGTTTACTACTTCATTTGCAAATTGCAGTAGGACAATGCATAATGTAGGTATAATACCTTTTATCATATTTAATAGTAGCATAATCATGGATTCCTCTCATTACTAGTTCTCTCTTTATCCTTTTCAGTTTCTTGAAGGAGAATTTCATCTCTTTATTGAATTTTCTTGCATCACAACAAAGTTGCTCTTCACATGTAGGTTATTTTAGAAATAGCCTTCCACTGGGGACCTGGGTGGGGTGGCTCAGGCCATTAAGAATCTGACTCTTGGTTTTGACTCAGGTCATGATCTCATGGTTCATGAGTCCAAACCCCGAATCCAGCTTCACGCTCACAGTGGGGAACCTGCCTGAGATTCTCTCTCTATCTCTTTCTGCCCCTCCCCCACTCATCCTCTCTCTCCTTCTCCCTCTCAAAAATAAATAAATAAACTAAAAAAAATTTTTAAAGGTATGGCCTTCCAGTATTTCTCTTAGTGTAGGAAATTCTTTTAAAGGAAGCATATTTAACTACCATACACAAATTTATTCATGATTTTTAAAATTATGTGCTTTCCTTTGTCCTGCATTTTCACTTTCCTGTGGATAACAGATGTTGCTCCAGACTATCAATTTTAAGCGTGACAGTATAGCAAACCTCCCTGGAAGCAAGCAACATCTCCCCTCCAGGAAGAGGGCAGATTTGTTTCCTGACCAAGATAATAAGGATAATGTCTTTTAAGCAAAATGTAGGCAGACCTGTTAACAGCCTCTTTTTAAAATATTAGAATTTCCTAAATGTGGGCTTCTTCATTTGTGATATAACCCACTGGGAATGTGGTATCGCCAGGGCCCACCTTCACAACACCCCCACGGCAGTTGGGAAACAAGAGGAACCTGGGCAAACATGAAGCCTTGTTGACCACTGTGCCGTGAGTAATATAAAGTTCTTGTTTCTGAACCAGGAGTCTTGTGTCTTCTGCCAACCTCCACGAAAGAGCTGCAGTGTCAACGATTAGCAAGGACGAGGAGTCTCAGAACTTCCACACTTCTTGAACACCGATTCAAAATATAGAATCACCCTTTGCCAAGTTGAAAGAAAGTGTAATCAATTGTCACCAAGGTGGGCTTCTTCTGCACTGTCTTTTGGATACCACAACCAACTTAGATGAGAATCACATAATTTTCCTCCATTTGTTCCAGAAGCAAAAGGAGAAGGAATAGGATGTTAGCCCCAGTGAAGGTGTCAATGGATAATTTTTAGTAGATTATTTGGAGTCATGCATTTCAAGAACATAAGAAACGATAAAGCAAAATTCATATCCATAATAGTGTACCTGTATTGATTCAACCAATCTCTTAATAAACTTTAAGTGCTTCATTTTGCGGAAGTGCTTCTATTGTGGAACAGATAAACTTGAATATTTACTGTATTGGCATGAAGGAAGTATCCACTGACTTAAAACTATAACAGCCAATAAAATTAAAGATGAAAAAGAGACAATAATTTATAATCAGGAAAATCAATGGAATTGCCTACATGGTTCCTTGTGAGAAACTGATATGTGGGTATTATCCAAATACTTACATACTTAGGTATTTTATTGTTGGAGAAAATAAAACTGATACTCGATGGGATGAGTTTCCCAAAGACACACCCCTAATGATGGGCAGAGCCAGGACTTGGAACAGAAGTTTGGGGTTTATGTCTTGCTTCAAACCCCAATTCAGCTTTCCTTGTTTTCTCTCATTTTATAGAGGATGACAGTGAAACCTTCTTGTTTGTTAACTAACAACAGCAAGAGCAAACACCCTAGTGTTCCTGAGCAGAGGAGGCAGCAAGCTGACGGTGCACTTGCTTAATTCATATTAATATGATCCAAATTAACTATGGAAGCTCAAGATGGGTATGGATGCTGAATCCTCACGTCGATTGGTTAATCACAGTGTGATCACATTAAATTGTACTAAAACTGTACTTCTCGAGCACAGAGACCTCCTCACTGGGTCTTTGATCTTAAGAACACCCAGCACATCTTCTGTTGAACTTGGAAAGTGGTATTTATCTTGACCTTTAACTGTGATGTCATTAGTTACGCGCTATTGCTCACTCAAGGTTTTGTATGCTTTCTAAAACGCTATTGCAAAAGAAAAAAACAACAACAAAATGCAATGCCTGGTAATAAAGTGTTTCATTTTCTGCAGTAGGCCTTGCAGGAATTTCATTAAGATGGTCTCATCTCTGATCTTTCTTTAAAGAAAAAAATCATATTAAATTTTAGAGTGATATCTTTCCCCCTAATCCATTAGAACATTGTTTATGAAATCTGGCTTTGAATCTCGAAATGTGTGGGTTTATTTTTTCTGGTCCCATCCCACTCTTTTCTAGTCTTTCTATATAGAAATCCAATGTATGGAAACTCCCATTTTTCAGTTATGTGCTTGATATTTAGTGTGTGGGGCACATAAATAAAAGGACACCACATTAATCTTAGGTGTCTTGTAGGAGGCGAAGAGATTTGTGTGTGTGTGTACAAATTGGCAAACCAAAGCATAATAACATCTGTACTTTATCTGTATCTGAAGATTTATGATTTATGAGGAAGTCAAAGAAAGAAAATCAACACTAGATTTTGTTGTCATGCAAAGAAGAAAAAGAAAATCATTTTAAATGAAAGAAATATCACTGCTGATGCTCTTTGAATTATTTTCAAAAGTCTCTCCCCAACCACATCTCTAGAGGAGCAGCCTCTCTCAGCAGACTTCTCTGTATCAGAAATATTTGGTATCAGGTTTTGTTTATAATTATCTAATTATACAACCACCCTCTTCATTAAAGCTGTGTGTTCCCTAAGGAATTTATCTTAATTGATTTTTTATTCCTCCAAGACCCTAGCCCATGGCTCGAATATTTGTTTTCAGAGAATGTTTGATGACTTAATGAATGACTACATAGAGTAGTTTAGAGTTCGAATGCTGAAGTTAGTTACCTGAGACATAACCACGTAGGTTGTACAAAAGAGTATAGAAGGTTTTGGTTTTGTGTCTTCATCTCCAAAGGGAGAGGCTTATGGTATTTGAGAGGCCAACTCTGGTTTCAAAATCAGGTTTACCTGCCTTTTCCGGTAATTTTTAGAAAATTGTTTATAAGCCCCAAATTAAAACTGTGTTATTCCTTTATTTTTTTAAAAACATTTTTTAACTTTTTATTTATTTCTGAGACAGAGAGAGACAGCGTGAGCAGGGAAGGGTCAGAGATAGAGGGAGACACAGAATCTGAAACAGGCTCCAGGCTCTGAGCTGTCAGCACAGAGCCCAACGCGGGGCTCAAACCCACAAACCATGAGATCATGACCTGAGCCGAAGTTGGTCACCCAACTTACTGAGCCACCAAAGTGCCCCTTAATGTCAACATTTTAAACAATATAACCAAATACAAGCAGTAGCAGCAAGCAATTTTGGTTCATTTCCTGAACTGTAGCTCTCTAGTCTCTCTTGTTTTAAGATTTTTAAAAATTTTATTTATTTATTTATTTGTTTGTTTATTATTTAAAATAATTCTTTTAATGTTTACTTATTTTTGAGAAAGAGAGAGAGAAAGACACAGCGTGAGCAGGGGAGGAGCAGAGAGAGGGAGAGACACAGACTCTGAAGCAGGCTCCAGGCTCCGAGCTGTCAGCACAGAGCCCGATGTGGGGCTCCAACTCATGGACCACAAGATCATGACCTGAGCCAAAGCTGGTCACTCAACCTACTCAGCCATGCAAGTACCCCTATTTATTTATTTTGAGGGAGAGAGAGAAAGAGAGAGAGAGAGTGACTGAGAGTTAGAGAGAGAGAGTGAGAGAATCTCTGTGCTGACAGCTGGATACCAGGAACCATGAGATCATGACCTGAGCCACGTCAAGATTCAGATCATAACAGACTCTTAAATACAGAGAACAAACTGAGCATTGATGGGGGTGGGGGAAATGGGGGATGGGCACTGAGGAGGGCACTTGTTGGGATGAGCACTGGCTCTTATACATAAGTGATGAACCACAGGAATCTACTCCTGAAGCCAAGAGCACACTGTACACACTGTATGTTAGCTAACTTGAGAAGAAAAGAAAAGAAAGGCAAAAAGAGAAGAGAAGAGAAGAGAAGAGAAGAGAAGAGAAGAGAAGAGAAGAGAAGAGAAGAGAAGAGAAAGGGAGGGAGGGAGGGAGGGAGGAAGGAAGGAAGGAAGGAAGGAAGGAAGGAAGGAAGGAAGGTAGGAAAGAAAGAGAAAGGAAGAGTGGGACACTTAACCCACTGAGCCTCCCAAGTGCCCCTGTCTCCTCTCTCTTACAGACATTTGTCATGTTAATGGTGGCTCTCTTACAGCTTTCTGGTTTGCAGGTAAGAGAAGGCAAAAAACCAGCTTTGTCTTTCAGGACAAGTTAGAAACAAAAGAAAGCAAACAAAACGGAAAACATATGGGAAAGCCACGCAAAGGTGGAAGAATGACAGTCCCTTAGGAGAAACACAAACACACAGCACAACGTCAGCAGTGTATTAAGGAAACGAGCTTGGACAGAATTGCTTCTTCTGTGCAGGGTCGGTCCCACCATCTGTGCGGAACGCCTGAGCGCTGGAGAGGAAGGCAAACGTCACCGGGACGGCTCGGTGTGGGCTGTCATCTTCAGATCACAGCAGCAGGGCTGGCTGCCCAGGCTGGGCTCGGCGTCAATCAACGCCGGATTCTGACCCGGGCTGGTCTCTGCCTTCGCCGGCAGATTCTGTGGGAGACAGAGCCCTGGGAGCTTTCAGATTATAAAATCCTCTGCTCGGCACTGGTAACCTGGCCATTTGCTCTGCGTGATGGTCAGATCTGCAGGAAGTGCCACATTTACCAATGCACACTGGTGAATCATGAAATGTCAGGTAAAGAACAGAATAAAAAATGGAACTGCAAATTTCTCTATTTACCTATTTTAAGGTTTAAAACACGATTTCTTAAATAATTCCCCGAATCAGGCTTAAATACAGAAAAACCTGTCTAAGGTAACAACAAATACTTAAATGTAAAATGGGTCCCTGTAGCTACTCAAAGTGCAAATTGAATTCTACAAACATCATCACAGAGGTAACAGAATCTAGGATGGAATGTGCTATGAACAAAGAGGGCAAGTATTTCATGTATTCAATTCATTCATTCATCAAACATTTTCCAAAATCCATCCATGTTTGTTAGAAAACACGCCCTTTCAAGAACTAAGCTTGAAACTAATGAAAATAAATAGAAAGCATGGAAAATTCATGCTTAGCTTCTTACAAAGCAGAATATCAATGAAAGTTATAAAGACATAAAGATGGAGGTTGATAGGGGCGCCTGGGTTTCTCGGTCAGTTCAGCTTCCCACTTCGGCTCAGGTTGTGATCTCAGGGTTTGTAGGTTTGAGCCCCATGTTGGGTTCTGTGCTGACAGCTCAGAGCCTGGAGCCTGCTTCAGATTCTGTGTCTCCATCTCACTCTCTGCCCCTCCCCTGCTCACACTCTGTCTCTCTCTGTCTCAAAAATAAATAAACATTAAAAAAAAAAAAAGATTGAAGTTGATAGACCCCCAACGATGCAGTTACAAGCCACAGTTAGGTGCCAACAGCTTTCTGTACGGGACACAGGGACATTCCTTCTGAGCACAGTTGCCTTGCATTTCTTCACGAGAGAGGATCTCCATATGAGTGGGGCACAGTAATGTGGGGAGTGAACCCCCCTGCTTGCCAAGATTTCTCATCAGCGATGGTAGCCAGCCCTCCATGCGTCGCTATGGCTG
This sequence comes from Hyaena hyaena, assembly GCF_003009895.1. Classification (NCBI taxonomy): domain Eukaryota; kingdom Metazoa; phylum Chordata; class Mammalia; order Carnivora; family Hyaenidae; genus Hyaena; species Hyaena hyaena. The sequence goes on from NW_024081178.1 coordinate 787,657, forward strand.
ACCTGCAAATGACTTCTGGGATTGATTTCTGTGATTAACAGCAATGCGAATCTAGGACAAATACAGGAAAATACTAGTGCAACCTCAAAATCACAATGGTCCCGGTGACCCTCCTCAAATTTGTGACTGCACAGCAGTCACAACGCACAGCCTCTGTAAGGGTGACCCCAGTGCTGTGCCCCTCACACAGCCCACCTTCCTCATCTGTCACATGGAATCGACACGGGCTTGAAGTGTTGCTTATGGTAGAAGAGGGTTGGCCCGGCGCAGGAGTTGGCAGTACTGAGATGTATCATCAGTCTCCCCCGCACGGCGATGGCGTCCTGTGGGAGGAGAGGTTCGCGAAGCTCTCACAAGTGCTCTCTGACGTGCTCATGGAGAACATGTCCGTTCCTGAATTCCTTCTCTTCCACGAGGGCGTCGCTGGTCGTCCTGATGACACTCGTGTTAACGGGCCGTCACTTCTGGGCGGGAGGTTGTGTTCACAGGGTTGGGGCCCAGAGTCCTTCCAGAGAAGTGACTGGCAGTCGGCCAGCACCTGGAGATCAGCGGCAGCTGGCTCTCTGCTGTGTTCCTCTTGTCCACTTGTTTGTTCTGAGGGGACCGAATCACAGCGCCTCCCTCCTTCAGGACGAGGGTGACAGACGTCCGTTCAGACCCAGGGTACAGAAGAGACATGGTAACAAATAACTGCAAATGATGAAAACCTACTATGTTTTACTTGTATTTAAAATAATAAAGTGATGTTTAAGGAGTTACTCCAACTCCCGTTTTAAAGACATCTCAGTCTTCACCGCCTCCTCAGTGCCTTGGAAGCGACTGACCCTGCACAGCATTCCACGGTGGCAGCCACCGAGAGTCCTGTCCCTGGTCTGAAAAGGAAACGTGGAAATGCGGTGGGCTGGAGAGGGCCAGCATCACCCCCGCCCGCCTCCCAGGCGGGGCCCAAGTCAGAAGGGGGTCTTTATCTCCCACATGTGGTGTCTTCAGGGGATTAACCATGGCGTTTATTTTTCGAAGATAAGAATCACAGCAGAAAACAAAGTCCCACAGAGGCAGTTGCTCTGAGTCCTTCTGTAGTCTCAACTCACTCTTCCTTTCTTGCAATAAAATATGGATTTGAGCAAAGGCGAGGATGAGGGCAAACTTACCAATATATTGAACTGGTTAATCTGTGTGTATACAGCATATGCATTGGGTCTAGATTTGGGATGGGGAGCGGTCTCAAAGAAAGTGCTTCGTGTGAGCTCATACTCCTGCAAAGAGTTGTTTTTAAAAAAATATTTAACATTTATTTATTTTTGAAAGACAGAGAGAGACAGAGTATTAGTGGGGGAAGGGCAGAGAGAGAGAGAGGGAGACACGGAATCTGGAGCAGGCTCCAGGCTCTGGGGTGTCAGCACAGAGCCCGATGTGGGGCTTGAACCCACGAACCATGAGATCATGACCTGAACTGAAACCGGACACTTAACCAACTGTGCCACCCAGGCGCCCCTAAGAGTCCTTTTTCTAGTGACAATAATAACAACACACTGGAAGCCACGTGAAAGCAAGGATCGGATTCCTCCTTATTGACTGAAACATCAGGATCCAGGGAAAGAGGTTAGTTTGTGAATGGAATGTTTGCTGTGTGCTCTGAACTCCTCTCCACCAGCCGGGCTGGCTGTGCATGTTGTTGGCAAATGAGAGCAGAGAAGCACTTTATGCCATCAGGCTTCTGCATTTAGTCACCTTAACTATGGACTCCCGAAGGGCCAGCGAGCATGGTGCTATTGCGGTCCTTAAAGAGGCAATGATAATACTGTATGTGACAAATACGCGGATCTTATTTCCAAACGGAACGCCCATGAGGATACCCGGAGCATCGCAAGATGCTAAAACCCTCTTCTGATGTGACCTGGAGAATGGGCATCACTACAAGCAATTTTATACTCAGCACCAGGAAGATTATGACATTTTATTTATTTACTTACTTTTAATTTTACTATTAAAATTAATAGTCGAGGGGCACCTGGATAGTGCAGTCAGTTGAGCTCTCGTCTCTTGGTTTTGGCTCAGGTCATGATCTTAAGGTTCGTGGGATCGAACCCCTCATCAGACTCTGCACTGACAAAGGGGAGCCTGCTTGGGATTCTCTCTCCCCCTCTCTCTCTGTCCCTCCCACTCGTGCCCAATCTCTCTCTCTCTCTCAAAATAAATTTAAAAACATTAAAAAATAAATACAGTAAACATATGGTGTTATATGGTATCATGTGTACAACCCAGTGATTCTACACGCAGTTCTGTATGTGACACACTGCTCAGCAGGAGCCAGCTACCATCTGTCACCATACACATTATTACACTGTTACTGACTACATTCCCTACTCTGTACTTTTCATGCGCTGATACATGACTTTTTCTACATTGAAATACACTTGACACCCAATGTCCCATGAGTTTCATATGTACAACACAGTGATTCAACAAGCGTGTTGTTATGCGGGGCTCACCTCACCGCAAGTGCACCTACCATCTGTCATCAAACAGTGTTAGCACAGCACCATGGACTATTCTCTATGTTCTACCTTTTAACCCCATGACTCATCCACTTCACAACTGGAAGCCTGTATCCCCTCACCCGTTTTCCCACCAACTCACATCCGGCGCCCACCAGTTTGTCTTCTGTATGTATGGATCTGTTTCTGCTTTTTGTTGTTTGTTTATTCATTTGATGGCCTTTGTCTTTTTTCTATCTGGCTTCTCTCCATCCACGTCATGGCAAATAGCAATATTTCATTCTTCTTAATGACTGAGTAATATTCCATAACATAAATTATTATATTATATTATTACATAATAGATATATGACATCTTTTCTCTGTCCATTCGTCTGTGGATGGACATTTGGGATGGCTTCCATAGCTCAGCTATTGTAGATAATGCTGCAACAAACATATGGGTGCATATATCTTTTTGAATTAGTGTTTTCAGTTCTCTGGGTAAATACCCAGGAGTGGAAGTACTGAATCATACAGTATTTCAGTTTTTAATTTTTTGAGGAATCTCCACATTCTTTCCCATAGTGGCTGCACCACATTATATTCCCACCAACACTACACGAAGGTTCTTTTTTATCCACATCCTCACCAATGCTTATTTCTTGTCTTTTTTATTTTAACCATTCTGACAGGTGTAAAGTGATCTCTCGTTATGGTTTTGATTCGCCTTTCGGTGATAATTAGTGATGTTGAGCATCTTTTCATGCATCTGTTGGGCATCTGTATGTCTTCTTTAAAAAAATGTCTATACAGGTCCTCTGCCCAGCTTTTAATCAGATTATTTGTGTGTGCTTGTGTGTGTATGTGTGTGTGTGTGTTGAGTTGCATAAGTTCTTTATATATTTTGTTTATTAACCCCTGATCAGACATATTAATGGTGAAGATCTTGTGAATATCTTCTCCCATTCAGTAGGTTGCCTTTTTGTTCTGCTGATATTTTCCTTCACTGTATAAAAACTAGTTTATTTTGGTGAAGTCCCAATAGTTTATTTTTGCTTTTGTTTCCCTTGCCAGGGGAGAGATCTAGAAAAATGTTGCTAAGGGATATTATGGCATTTTAAAACTCCTTTTGGTCTTTGAAAAATTAGTCATGTAATTCCAAATAAAATGTAAAATGCATACCTTTCTAGGTTTCAAAGGATTCAAGATCTTTGAATACCTCAGGAAGAGGTAAAATATGACTTTAGGTTAGATTTTGATGAATGAAGAATGTATGTTTTAGCTTCAAGAGTAACCAGCAAGAATTATAGACAATTTAAGCATATAATTGAAAAGATCACAGTCAGAATAAAATAAAAATACTAATCCAAAAGGAGGAAATAAAACTAAATGTAGAATAGGAGACAAAAAAGAAAACAAATAGGAAATTGGATGATTGCAAGCCAGATATATCAGTAAGTACAATAAATGTAAACTCTGAACTGAATTGTTCTAGAAGTCAAATATTATAAGAAGGGATTTAAAAATAACAACTGCATGGACTAAAATAAACATGACCATCAACAATTCAGCACCATCAGCGGTTACTATAAAACTAACACCTGGTTGTAAACAGTCTTGGGTCAGGCTTATTTTTGATGGGGTTCAGACCATGCTACCCCAAAATGTACGACCTTCATATTGGATATTTAAGCTGATGGAACTTGAGAAATATGTGCAGGGGCTTCCCCGGAAGGTTTCATATACTTCTCTTGAGAGGGACACCTCCCACTCTTTACCTGGAGAAATAGCATCCTCACTCCTGTAGAAAGGGACCCAGAGGGGATGTGAAGGGACAGGCTTGGCCATGTCCCCCATGTCCCCCAGTTACTTCATGGGCCTCACTTCTGCCCATCACATCTCGCCACAGCTCTGCTCTTCAGCAGCCTGGCACAAAACTGCTCAATGTCAATACTACCTTGAGTCCTCATTTCCTTCCTGTGTCATGTAAAATGTATATGAAATAAATTTGGATGCTTTTCTCTTTAACCTGCCATGTCTTACGGAGGCTCCCAGCGGAAAACTGAGACGAACAAAGGAAGATGTTTTTTCCCCTTTACTTTTTCTAAACAATAATTAACTTTCACCATAGCTATTCTTCCTTACAGAGATTATGCTGTGTATGTGTGTATATATGTTATGGGGTGTGTGTGTGTGTGTGTGTGTGTGTGTGTGTGTATACTGGTATATATAAACTTTATCATCATAAATATCTGCTGCTTGTCTTTATTTTCTCATTTTGTCTAAAAATAGAGGCAGAGCTGAAAAAAATTGTCAATGTTGGAATTAGAAGGACTTGGCTTTGCATCATAATCTGTCACTAAATGGGTATATGTTAGAGCACGGATGTAGCTGGAGGTGTGGCAGTCAGCTTGCTCGTGAACTAAAGTATGCCGGGCCCTGTAACGGGTTGTTTTAATGTTTTATTTTAATTACTCGTCACCACAGCTCAGTAAAAAGGGCATTATGCTAATACACGCAGGGGTTAAATAATTTGTTCTGCTTCCACTGTGTAGTAACTGTTAAACATTGGAATTGATTTCAAAATTGACTTAGCATCCCGTATTCTGTTTTCTCACAAGAACATGTTTCAAAGGGGGTTCTTCAGTATATCAGTTCCCAAAGGCATTCAGCACGATGGAATTTCATACCTTCGCCTTACCGATCAGCCACACACGTTAGTGCACTGAAGACTGAAAGGTAGATTGCAGTGCATCTAACCAAACGTAATGCAGGTGCGTTCCACGTCAGGGCCTTATCCTCACACGAAGTTCACCACGAAGATTGCCACCAAACAACGATCAGATTTTCACCAGATACATTGGGAAATGCTGCCCTCCACCACTCTGTCTCATAAACAATTTATTTGCATCAAAATGGTTGCACTGGGGCTTTAGGAATCATATATTCTTTGCAGAGTTGTGATTATTAAATGAGGTAATGCAAGTAATAAGTCCCCCCCTTTTTTTTATCCAAACGGAGCCAATAAGTTTGTAGAAAGACGAACAGCAGAATTGATGGCTTTTTCTCACCAGTCATAATAACTAAAACTCTGTTGATACAAAGTCAAGTCAGGCAAATTTCTCCTATAGCAAAAGAATTAAGATCACAGTTGGGAAGTGAAAGGCATTAGACAGATTATAGCTGAAAATCACGAGTAAGGCTACGGAATAGCTATGAGCACAAAACACTGCTATAAAATTTTCCTAATGCTACGAGGACAGAATTTACTCTGTTTCGTGACACTTGAACATCCCAGGCTCTGAGTTTTTTGCTATCAGATGAACGTAAAATTATTTATGATCTGATTTATTGATGTGTTTGTCATCCACCATAGGGAGTATTTCTGGTTTTGTTGGCCAATCTAATTATGATTTTAAAGGCTTGAACATTTGCATTTTGATAAAACCTGATGCCCTGGAAAGCTACTGTTTGGCAAGAGATTGCACACAACTGGTTTATTTATTTTTAATTAATACGACTACACGTGTGACTATAACATTGCTCTGTGTGTCACATTGTGGCCCTAGCCAGGCATCCTCTGGGGACTCAGCCCTGCTGATCGCATCTATTCGCTAGTGATTTTTAGCCTGTGATCTAATTACCTCGTGTTACTTAGGAACTGAGATAGGGGAACATTCAAAGACCTACTTATCAGGCTTGTGACCATAAAAAGAAAACTAATTCCCCAAATCATACTTAAAGTAATTAGATTTCAGGATTACTTACTTTCAGATTCCAAAGGCACTTCTCAGGTGTTTTACCCTTGTCTTTCTAACCACATGATTGCTATTGTCACACCTCTCCTGTAGAGGTAAAAAGCCCTTTCCCAGGCTTGTGGTGAAACGTGTAATTTTTGGTTGAAAAGTCACGAGCCAGGAATGGTTAACTGAAGTTACACCCTGATGCTGCCGCAGAAACCATGAGTCAGCTAGTGTCTGTGGACCTTAATCATCTTTACAGTGAAGAAATTAGGTCAGATGAACGGAAATCTTTCTTTTCTTTTCTCTAAAACTCTTGACTCCAGAGGGGTTGAGCTCCTCATGCCTACATGCCTCACCATTGTTGGTTTCAAACTGCTCCTTAACTTATTCAGTAAGACACATAAAATGATTCTGGAACTTCCCACCCCGAGCTCAGCATGGAAGGAGCTCTGAAGTTTCCTTTCCCATCCTCACACTAAAAAAGCTGAACGCAGTGAGAGTCAGCAACTCTTCTTAGATCCATCAGGTCACTGAGGTCGGAGGGCAAACCACCGCCCACCCCCCGATTAGAGAGACAGGCAGACTGAAAGAGACCGTCACGCATCACGGAAGACGAAGCCCAGAGGCTGGAACCAGACACGGGGCAACACGGCTGGCGTAATTTCCTACCTTGGGTCTGATCTAGGAAGAACTCTCTGGCGACACCCAAAGACGACCGAGGGGGCAGAACAAGGGCAGCAGAGGAAGTGCCGGCCTCCGACACCAGCAGCCATAGCGAACAGGGAGCACGGGGCACTTCCTGGCCATAAAACGTTCCAGGTCATGCTAACAGTCTGTGTACTCAGCTCCTTTACCGGGGACATCACGTGTGGCTTTCAAAAAAAAATTACAAGGCACACTAAAAGAAAACACAGTTTAAAGAGACCAAGCAAGCATCAGAAGCAGACACACATAAGACAGATTTGTTGGAATTGTCAGGCGGGACGGAGCACAACTGGCTAACACGCTGCCAGGGGCTGTAAGGAAGAGAGCAGACAACCCACAAAACAGGTGGGCAATATGAGCACCACCATAGAAACCCTGAGAAGGAATCCAAAGGAAATGCTAAAAACTAAAATAACAAAACAAAACTGTGATAGAAATGAAGAATGCCCTTGATGGGCTGGGGAAAGAATCCATTAGCTTGAAGCTGTATCAGTAGAAGCTTCTAAACTGCAATGCAAAGAGAAAAGAAAAATGTGGAACAGAATGTGTGAGGCTGGGGTAGTTACACAGTGTAGACATAGGTGTAACAAGAACATGAAGAGAAGAAGGAAGAGGAAGAAATGAAGAAATATTTTACAATGACTGAGAATGTCCCCAAATTGATGCCAGACGTGCGAATAAGCAAAGGGACGGGACAAGGCTCACGCTACGTCCACTCAGAAGTAATGTTAGGAAAAGCACCACCTGAGCCTGCCTTCTGAAAGCTTCTGTGTAATGATGACGTTGCCATGACATCTAGAGACAAAGATGGAGAACTTATAACATTTTTTTATTTGACAGGGAGAGAGAGAGAAGGAGGAGGAAGAGGAAGGGGAGAGAGAGAGAGAGAGAGAGAGAATCTCAAGCAGGCTCCATGTTCGGCAAGGAGCCCAATGTGGGGCTCAATCCCACAATCCTGGGATTATGACCTGAGCCTCAATCAAAAGTAAGATGTTCAAACAACTGATCCACCCAGGTTCTGCTCTTACAAAATATTTTGACCCTTGGGGCGCCTGGGTGGCTTAGTCGGTTAAGCGTCCGACTCTCGCTTAGGTCATGACCTCGCGGTTCGTGGGTTCGAGCCCCGCGTCGGGCTCTGTGCTGACTGCCAGCTCGGAGCCTGGAGCCTGTTTCAGAGTCTGTGACTCCCTCTCTCTCTGACCCTCCCCTGCTCACGCTGTCTCTCTCTCTCTCTCCTAGACATAAATAAAACATTTAAAAAAATTAAAAAAAAATATTTTGACCCTTTTGAATATCTTACTTGACTTTTTATTAACATGATGAGCTAAGTCACATCCCCTTGAGAAGAAAACTAGATAGCATTGCGTATAAAACATAACGATGGTAAATTAATAAGCGTGACTGAGTTGAAAATGCAGTAAAGGAATGAGAGATACAGCAGGCTGATGTGAATCACAGGAAAGCTGAGGTAGCTATATTCATTTCATAAAAATGTTCCTAACATGGGAAAGAGGAAATTTAATTTTATATCATTATATTACCAATCAGAGTAAACTTCAAGCAGGACTCTACTACTGTGCATGTAAAGAATGGTTATTAATATCCTCACTGTAGGGTGAGGTTTTTCCTGTCTTGTCATTTAGATAAAATGAAGAATGCTAAGGGTCCATGTTGAATTCAATGAAGGCTTTCTTCAACCTAATGCAGTGTAGACCACTAGATTCAAGAAAAGTGAGCTCGGGGCGCCCGGGTGGCTTAGTCGGTTAAGCGTCCGACTTTCGCTCAGGTCATGATCTCGCGGTTCGTGGGTTCGAGCCCCGTGTCGGGCTCTGTGCTGACTGCCAGCTCGGAGCCTGGAGCCTGTTTCAGTCTGTGACTCCCTCTCTCTCTGACCCTCCCCTGCTCACGCTGTCTCTCTCTCTCTTAGAAATAAATAAAACATTAAAAAAAAAAAAGAAAGAAAAGTGAGCTCATTTACTATTAGACTCAATCCACACATTATTTAGTAAATGCAAAATGCTCACCATAATAATTACTCTATCCCCTACTTATGATATCTCTGATTTTCCTTCAATGCCCGGTACAAGCACGTGCTTTGATTTTAAGACTTAATATGACCAGGACCAAATCTGTCAGACACAAAATACCAGCTGATCCAATCTGATCGATTCCCTTATAGCCTTTTACACATGTTGCCTTCTGTCCCTTTCAGTTCATTTCTCTAGTTATTAGCACAGAACAACGTAATAATTCTTATCAAAGGCCTTACAGCTTTACATTCCCTGTGAATTCTGCTCCTATGAACTTAACATCAGAGAAAAATTAAGTTTAAACTGAAAAAAAGGTATCACGGTATGCAATAATGACGTTAAGAATTTATATACTTCTTTATTCAAAAATATATGCCAGGTGCTATTCTATGCCTGGCTGGAAAAGTGGTGAAATAAACAAAGACATTGTTCTTGTTAACTCGACTTTCTAGCAAAAAGTTAAATTGTTAAAGAAATTTGTTATTTTTTTGAGATTGAGAGAGAGAGCACATGTGTAGGAGAGAGGCTGAGGGAGAGAGAGAGAGAATCTTAAGCAGGCTCCATGGAACAGGATGACGTGGGGCTCAATCTCACAACTGAGAGATCATGACCTGAGCCGAAATCAAGAGTCAGATGCTTAATGACTGAGCCATCCAGGTGCCCCAAGAAATGTGTTATTAATTAAATATTTTAAATAAAGTTAAATGCTCCCAGGTCAATTAAATGATGACAGAGAAGAAGAACCTTAGAGAATGGCAACAGGGTGATCATTTTCTGATCTTGACCCTCCACAGAAAATCAGAAATATAAGCTGGACAGCGTGGATAAAAACCTATGGACTGTACTTCAAACCACCTAGATGACAAGCTATCACCATGAGAACCGCAAAACAGAAGTAGAAATAAACCGACAATAGCCACAAAACCTACACAAGCCAGCCTATGTGTATTAAAGGAACTGAGTGAATAATTAATAATTTTCTAAAACAGAAAGCACCAGGCCCTGGTGTTCCCTGGTTTGTTTTAAATTCTATCACACATTGAAGGAGCAAATGACCCCAATTCCCTACAATCTCTTTCAGAGGAAGAAACAGAGGGACCGCCTCCTAGCTCATTCGATGAGGAGTCATTCTATGAAGGCCTGCTGGCAAAGCTAAACTAAGACATTACAAGAATACAAAAGAAGACAATATAGACGCATATCTCTCATTGAACTTACATTCAAAACTTTTCAACAAAATATTAGCAAATTGAATCCAAAAAAGATTAAAACAAATTAACGCCATGACTGTGTGAGATTTATCCTAAGTATGCAAGGCTGGTTCAACATTTGAAACTTAATTAATATAATTCATCGCATCACAGACTAAAAAAGAGATGGATACAAAAAAGCATTTGAAAAAATCCAGCACTCATTCATACTAAAAACTCTCAGTGAACAAGTAAAAGAAGGGAATAATCTCAATTTGATAATGATTTCCTACAAAAACATAACACAACAAAAAAAACTACACCTAACGTTATACTTAATGGCAAAAAACTCAAAGCATTCCCACTAAGATCAGGACCAAGCAATATTTCTACTTTTTATTGGGGATATTTTTGTTTCCAGTATTCAGAAATCATAAGGAAATCATCTTATAATTCTTAACATAGTTTTTATTTTATTTTTTTACCATGAGATTTTGATCCTTCTCAACTTTTATAGCATTTCGGATCAATGAAAAGCATGTAAGTTGCAATAAACAAAAATCATCATTTATATACCATATCACATATATATAGATATTATTTTCTTTTGTTTTATACTCTGTATATATTAACATTTCATATTTTAGATTTATATATATTTGAAATATCTTCTCAACTATTTTCTTAGTTCATTACTTCCTTAAAAGCTATAACTTATAACTTTTTAATTCTGCATTCTTTGTGTCTTTCTTTTAATATTAAATATTAATATTTATTTAATAAATTATTTTTTAATGTTTACGTATTTAAATTCCCCTTTATTTATGCACATAGTGGAGGCATATTATTTGCCTTTCTGCATCTGAAAATTCTGACATAGTGGGGGTAAGTCTGACATTGTGGTGATCCTGGCTGGTGGTGACTTTGGTCCTTATTTGTTTTCTGTGTGTGTGTGCGTTTGTGAGAGAGAGACAGAGAGGCAGAGACAGAGAGACACACAAACAGAGAGACAGAGAGAGAAGGGCAGAGACAGAGACAGAGATAAAGTAACTCAAGCTTCCCATATACTGAAGGTATTTTCTTGCAGGGAGAATTTGCTTTCTTAGGATAGGACTCTATTGTGTAGATCGCATTAGGCACCATCCCAAAGTAATAGCTACGTACGGCCTCGTAACATTCTTCTATAAATGCCTTTATTCCTAGCACATTATTTTACTTATTATTTATCATCTAAAATCTCATTTCCCAAAACTAATACTCTCCATTCTCTTTCCCCACCTTCTTCACCGAATGTTAAGATCCAGACCCTCCCCCACGTGGCAGGCAGCCACACTTGGGGGGTGCACTCTTGCAACGCCCTTCCTACCGCCCCATCTTTGGTGGGGACTTCTGCTCAGAACCACTTCCTCTGTGATGTTTTTCCTCCTCGGAGCCTCTCTTCAATCCTTTGTGAGTTCGTTGCTAAATCGTAATACAATTTGGTAGAATGTCACCAAGGTTTGGGAACTTGTCATTATCAAAATTCTGATAATTAATTCTGAAAGTGGAATTAATAAAACTAGTTAGCCTCATTTCCAGCTAATGATTTAAACTCATGCAAAAGTACATATTTAATAAAAATATTTTCCTACAAAAAATAAGTTTTAGATAATCTTAGGCTCTTCCTATTCAAAAAGGGTAAAACTTTAGGGATAAATCAAAATTCGGGACCTTCCCAATTTGTGGTTTATAATCCTAATATAACATTCCTGATCACTGTGAGAGGATTATTTATAGGGATGTAAACACCAATGGAGTGATTACATAACTACATTGATAAATTGTTCTTCACCCTTAAATGCAATTTAAATATGGCTTCTCTTTTATTGTATTCTTCTCAGGTCTGTATGTGTTAGTTTCTGGATCCTTAAGAAATTAACAGCAAATGCAATGCTCACACTGATTGCCTGCAGAGGAAGTTTCTATTATTCCCAAGGGTAGAACTACAGTTTGGCTCTTTTAGATCATTCCAGATGAATATATGTCCTTTAATTCCATTTTAGATAATTTACTAGGACAGAGCATTGGAACGTGAGTAAGACATACTCACACACTCTCTAAGTATTTACCTGCATTTGCTGGAATAGGCTCGTGTCATAGTTTCTTCTGAACCTTTTGAACATCCCTCCATGTTGACACACAAGTGTTGCTTATGGGCACCCTGTGTCTCCAATTACACCGTGGCTCTCAACCTCCCGTGCCTGCAGCAAGCCCACCCTGGGCCAGGAGTCTGTGGTTAGTCACAAACCATTGACAACCAGGATTCTTAAACAGGGTACCTGTTCCCTAGACTTTTTTGGTGCGCCAAAGAATAAGCATGAGGATCTATCTGAAGACTCTGTTTATGGGAAAATGGCATTTCCAAGAAATGCCAAATACTAATGCATTATAGCAGAAACGTCAAAGATGTTGGTGCTTCTGTTTGCATCTCTATGTCCTTAAAGAATCAAAGTAATCCATCCTCTACTGCAGAGAGATTTTAAGACAAAATTTTCAGAGAGATTCATCTAAGTTACCAAGTCAATTATATTATTCTAGACTAAAAACTCCTTGAAATGACTTTATAACATAATGTTTATTAAATGAACTCCTCTTGTCCTTCTAATCTTAGAAGTTTGGATCCAATTTATAGTGTTAAGCTCAGTCTCCTGAAAAGCAGCAAATAATCTTTGCTTTTCTAATTTTAATGCATCTGAAGATGATATTTACTATAAGATATGCTGATTCATTCTGATTTAATATAGCATTGCTTCATAAAACATAAATGTTTACTTCTGATAAGTAGGATGGTTTTGAAATGTCAACATCAAAATTCGTTTTGAAAACAGCTTTGACTTATTAAGGTTAGGAACATATTAATTCTCAGTTCTTATTAGGGAACACAGTGTTTCTCATTATTAAAAGTTTAAACTCAGAGTCACAATATTCCTATTGTTTGCTTTTTAACTCAGATAAAAAGGCGTGTTTGATCTTTTTCTGTACATTCAGTTTCTCACTAGAATAAAAAGCTCTGGAAATTCAAGACTTTTTTATACAGAAACTTTAGTTCAAAGTTGTCATCCTTTGAAATGTTTCTATTTCAAACTCACAGAGCCTAAATATATTTTTTGGGCTGTGAATTTCGCAGAAAAGAAGCTTTATATTTTTGTACAAGCTCCTTAACTTTGACTTTACTGGTGTTTTAGCCTTTCGCTAAACAGGTGCATTTTCATATGCAGGACATTTCTTAATATGTATATAGAACACGCCTAGGCAAGCGCTCTAGTAAGCAGAATGCTGAGATATGAAGCATATGCTGTGTGAATGATGTAGAGGGATTATTATTGACTGAGATCAATGGACAACCTCAAGAGAAGATTTTTTTCTCAGTCTCTTTCTGGAAAAACAAGCCATGTTTGTTAAGATGAAGATGGGCAATGGTTTCGAGATAGACAGTGTGCATAAATAAAGCAGATGAGAACATAAAAAGTGGAAAAATTATGAGAATATGGAATTTAGCCTTTTCCCACAATGAGTGCTCATAGATAAAAGGAATAGAAAACTGATGTGAAAGACAGAAATTATGGTGGTCTGTGATCCTCTAGGTAAAACTCTGCATATTTTCAGTTAAGAAATTAAAAAGTATTAAACTGTTGAATAACCATATGAAAAGACCAAACAGCAGCAGTATGAATTGAATGATAAGTTTCTTCTGTATGTTTCAAAAACTGAATGAAACATGAAGATACATATCTCACTTTATAAAAGAAATGCCAAATGGAGTTTCTAAATTTGTCTCTATAAACTTCATCAACTCTATTATTTTATTTTAAAAATATGTAGCAAGATATGTCATTTTTTAAATATTGGACTTTTTCTGAATCTATGAATCTAAAAAAGTAATTTAAAACTTACTGTATGTTATGTTATGAATATTGACTTTTATCATTCATTATAATTACTTAGAGATTGATCCCATTTGTTGCGTGCATCAACGAAAATCTGTGTTCCCACAAAAATCTGCATATAAATATTTATAGAAGCTTTATTTGTAATAGCTCCAAACTGGAAAACATTCAGATGTCTTTCAATGGGTGAATAGTTGAGCAGCATATGGTACATTATACCATGGAATACTACTCAGTAATAAAAGGAATTGCTTATTGATAAATAATTGATAATTCTTTTGCTTTTAACTTATTTTTATCATTATACTGAGATGGGTTTATTTTAGGCAGCAGATAGTTGGTCCTTAGGTTTTGCAATCTGACAATCTCTGTGTTTGAATTGGAAAATGTATACTATTTACATTTAGTGTAATTGCTGATATGATTAGGTTATATTTATCTTGTTTTATTTATTGAATTTTACTTACTTTTTACACACCCCATCTGCTTTATGGTCCTCCGTTAAACTCTATGAAATTTATTTTTTTTCTTATTTATTTTGAGAAACGGAGCATGAGTGGGGGAAGGATGCAAAGAGAGAGACAGAGAGAGAGACAGAGAGAGAGACAGAGAGAAAGAGAGAATCCCAAGCAGGCTCCACACTGTCAGCATAGACCTCCAAACTCCTCAATCTCACAAACCATGACCTGAGCTGAAGTCAAGAGTCGGACTCTCAACTGACTGAGCCACCCAGGCACCCCCTATTAAATTTTTTATATATATATTTTACAATTACATTTAGTCTTTTAGCCTATTAGCTATAACATACTGCTGAGTGTTTTAGTAGTTTCTTTAGAATCGATCGTATACATCTTTGACTCATCACAGTCTATGTTCAAGTGATATTATATCACTTTGCATGTAAGTAAGGGACCTTATGAGACTATCTCTTTTCCTCTCATCTTTGAGCTATTTTTTCATATGTTTTGAATGTGTTATAAGCCTCACACTCATTATTATTTTAACAATTATATTCAAAATAAATTTAAATTATTATAAAAGACTTCGTGCATTTCCTAATGTAGCTGTCATTTCCAGAGTTTTTCATTCCTTAATGTATATCCATGTTTCCTCTAATATCATTTTACTTCTCCATGGAGGACTTGTTTTATTATTTCCAATAGTATGGATCTGCTGATGATAAAATCACTTTACTCCATAAGTCTGTAAAAGTCTTTATGTCACCCAGGCTTTACGATGATGACTGCTAAGTAGAGTTCTAGGTTGACAGAGCCCTCCACTCAGCATGTTAAACATGTTCCTGCAATGTCTTCTGACTGTGTTGTGCTACTGTTTCATTAGACAAATCTGCTGTAATCCTTGTTTGTTTGTTTCCCTTTATGAAATGTGTCTTTTTTCTCTGACTGCTTCTAAGATTTTCTCTTTATTATCAATTTTGGCAAATCAATTAAGATATGCCCTGGTATGTTTTACTTTTTTTATTTTTAAAATTTTTAAAATATTTTTATTTATTTCTAGGAGAGAGACCGACTGAGCAGGGGAGGGTCAGAGAGAGAGGGAGACACAGACTCTGAAACATGCCCTGGTATGTTTTAAATGTTTTTGCTACTTAATGCAGGTAGAGCTTCCTGAATTTGTAGGCTTGTACAAATTTCATTCACTTTGCAAAATTTTCAGCAATTACTTCTTCAAATATTTGTCTGCTCCCAGTCCTCCTAAAGGGAATCAAATTATGTGTAAATTTGGCTGTGTGATGCCATACTACACTTCACTAGTTTTACAATCTTTCATTTAAACATTGTTATTATTACTACTATTATTAAATGTTTATTTATTTATTTTGAGATAGAGGGAGAGCGAATACATGTATACGCACGTGAGGAGGAAGGAGCGGAAAGAGAGGGAGAGAATCCCAAGCAGGCTTGGCTTTGTCAGCGAGCTGAGTGCAGAACCTGATGAGGTGCTCGATCTCATGAACCGTGACATGATGACCTGAGCCGAAATCAAGTTAGACACTTAACCAACTGAGTCACCCAGGGATCCCAAATATCATCATTATTTTTAATATGTGTATTTCATTTTGGATAATTTCCATTACTATCCCCTCAAGTTCACAGGGGTTTCTCCTGTTTGGTCTAAACAACCATTAATTTCATCCAGCGGGGTTTTTTTTTTTTTTTCTGAACTTTGTATTTTATCTGTAGAAAATAACTTTTCAAAATATATTTCTTGTTTCTATTTTACTTTTTAAAACATATGTAGTAAATTTATAGTAGCTGTTTTAATGTATTTTTCTGTTAATTATATAATCTGTGTTATAAACATATCTTGGTCCATTTTGATGGACTGATTTTGTTTCTTATTTTGAGTAATTTTTTTTTTTTTTTTTGCTCTTACACATGTCTGAACATCTTTGATTGGATAGTAGACCTTATAAATTTTACCTTTCTGGGTTCTAGATATCTTTGTATGACTATAATGTCTATATTACCAGTTACCTCATCTATTGTATATGTTTCAACTGCCATTAATTTTTTAAACTAAATATTTATGCATGGACTTTTATTTTTGTTTTCTTATTTTTGATTTTTAATTTATATGTTCTGTTATATCTATTGGCATGTTTATCACGGGGATGCTAAACTCCATGTCCCTTATTTTAATACTTTTGCTGCTGATGGGATATTAATCCAATGTGTTGCAGCCTTGAAATACCTGTGCTCCTCAACTTAACATTTATTTTGGCCTCTGAGGTCTGTTATCCTTCAGCTGCTCTGGGAGGTAATGTATGTGAGGGACCCAGTAAGCTTCTGTGCTTAGAAAGCTATGGTACAGAGCTTCTGGCACCAGAATATCAGTGTGGTCAGGGATTCAAACTCCCTGAATTAGGGAAAGCAATATTAGAATGAGACACAACTTAGAACTTCATGAATCAGGTAGGGGGATTAGAAGGAAAGTTTTGAGGAAGAGAATGTCTTAAAACACCCTGACTTCTCCTTTTCTCCACTCATCACTCATGTGGAGCTTCTAAGCTGCTCTGATATTACTTCTGGGTCTCTGTACCAGAGTTCCAGATCTCAGGTGCTGCGCACACCTGTGTGGGCTGAAAGAAAGAAGTAGATCTCTCACAACTTGTATCCTGTGCATATGCTTCCCCAGTCATGCCTGGCCAATTCCTTCCCAACACCAAATTTGCCTTCCATCTTGGGCACCTTGACTTTCCACTGCTTTCTTAGCATTTTTCTTGGCATTTCCTCTGAGATTAATTGTGAGGGAAAAAGGCATCTGTCATGGTAGGTGAACCTCTTAGTGGTCATTCGTTAACTTATTAATCAACTCTATCTGTTAACTATGTCTACATCATTGCTTCCAAATTTAGTGGCTTGAAGCAACGGTTATTGATTTTCATGGATCTCTGTGTTGGCTGAGTGTCAGAATCTAATGTAGATGTTTCTGCTCATTTCATCTGGGTTAACTCTTGGGTCTGTGGTCAGGTAAGTGTTGAATGATGTAGGCTGGGTTACATGGGGGTGGATTTCTCTGGGATGCTCTCATCATCCCCTGGGATCATCCAGCTAGCCCAAACGTGTTGTCGTCATGACAAGAGCAGAGATGTAACAGGGAGCAAGTGATCAAGAGCTTTATGGACTCGGACTGAGTCACATCTACTAACATTCCATTGCCTAAAATAAATCACGTGGTTGAGCCTAAAGGGAATTTGTATACCCCCTAGACCACAGTGAGAAGACATTGATATATTACATGGCAAATGGGGTATACTCTGGAATGAATAAACAAATAACTCTATATCCTACATCTATGGACTATTTCCTCAGAATTTATTGAGTGGGATTTGGGATTCTTAATATATTTCATTTTGTTGGATTTTTATTTCTCTACACATTGTAAGAGAATTCATCTTTGTACAGTTTTCTTTGATTCACTTGATTTTCTTTTCTTTCCATCCTCAATAATTAAATTTATATTGTTGGTCCTTTTTGAAAGGTTCAATGATTCCAGAATGAAAAAGTCCAGCATCTTAAAGATGTTCTTTTAAAGTTTTACCGGGATATAGATGATGGAAAATCCTAGCCTGTATCTAGAAAACTAGTTACTTTAAGAACAAAAGAGAACCGGGGTGCCTGGGTGGCTCAGTTGGTTAAGCATCCGACTTCAGCTCAGGTCATCATCTCACAGTTCGTAGGTTAGAGCCCCACGTTGGGCTCTATGCTGACAGCCAGCTCGGAGCCTGGAGCCTGTTTCAGATTCTATATCTAACTCTCTCTCTGACCCTCCCCTGCTCACGCTGTCTCTCTCTCTCTTTCAAAAAAAAAAAAGAATACGGGACTCAGCCAAGGTGAGCCTCACCTGGTTGGTCTGCTCTCAGCTCAGCTAAAAAAAAAAAAAAAGAAAAAAGAAAAAAGAAAAAAGAAAGAAAAAGAACAAAAAAGAACCAGTATGAGAATAAGTGTCAGATTCATCGTAGAGGTTTTGGACCAGGCACTGAAACTTTGTGGCCAATATTTAATTTCTGTGCACAGGTTTGTCACCTACAGATTGACTTTCCCTTGGTAGTAGGTAAAGAGCTTTTTTCATTGTATTAACAACCTATAGTTCTCGGCTATTGTGGAAAATAGAAAGAGTTTCAAAGGGACACTAACAAAATCAGAATATGATTCAGCCTGTGCTCTGCATACAAAACTGGCCAAAAGTCCAAATTCTACATTAAATGCATCTGCTCAGTCAGAAGAAAATTAAGGTCTACTATATTCCTTGGAATGTCCCTTGATTCAAGCAGAGCCTATCTGACTCCTAGATCTCTTGCAGGAATCACAGCCTTTTCTTAATGAGAGTTTTTGCTTTTTTATCATAAGATGTAGTCCTGGAGTCTCAGGACTCCTCTTACACCTTCTGATACATGTGTGAACCCACCCAAACCATAGTACATTAGGAGATGGATGTGTATGCCGGCAAATATGTTTGCTCATTGGTTGCATTTATTTCCACCCACAACAAATATATGAAGGATGAGTAAACTATTGCCAAATTCAGAAGAATTTTTATGAAACGCTTCTACTGAAATCCATCCTTTCTAACCTGTCTGGGTGAGCTGAACTGGATAATCTCTAAGAAATACTGCAGCTGCATTTTCATTCCTGGAGGAGAGGTGTCTGCAGCTATTTTCCTCGGTGGGCCCTAGAGAGCAGATGCCTATGTTTCCCCAAGCAATACGTCAACAAACCAATCATCCATGCACAAAAATAAATATTTGGATGGAATCCATAGGACCCAGTCATCCACAGCTCACCTTTTACTCCTGGGACTAAAGCAAGCAACAGTGGCTTGTACCAATCGTCTATAGCTGTGTAACAATCCACCCGAAACTGCGTGGCATAAAACAAAACCAGTCGTGCGTTTCCGTGACCTTGCATGATCACACGATGGCTTGGGAGGCGGTTCTCACTTGGTTTCTCTTGAGGTCGTGTTGAGAAGGTGGCTGAGCTAAAGTCATCATGAAGTCCTTCCCACTGGCCTGTGGCTGTGACCGTAGCTGAAACTGTTGTCTGGAATGCCACCAAGGCCCCGCCTTGTGGTCTGGCCTTCCTCACACTGTGGGGACACAAAGGTCGCAGTGGAGAGTGCAGGAGCTGAGTGGCCTCATCGAGCTTTGGACATCACACAGAGGCATGTCCATGATCTTCACATTCTTCAAGGCAGTCACAAATCCCCTCCACGTTCAAAGAGAAGGCATGCGATAAATGAGATCCATAATAAATTAGAGGCCTCTAATGCACGGATTGAAGAGGCAGAAAGGAGAATAAGTGATTTAGAAGACACCATTATAGAAAAACAAGAAGCTGACAAAAAAAGAGACAAACTGATCCAGGAACAGGAAAGAAGAATTCGAGAGCTCAGCGATACGGTCAAACGCAACAATATCCGTATCATAGGAATCCCAGAAGAGGAAGAGAGAGGGAAAGGTGCTGAAGGAGTCCTGGAACAAATTATAGCAGAGAACTTCCCCGACCTGGGGAAGGAAGTAAATGTGGAAGTACAAGAGGCTCAGAGGACTCCCCTCAGACGTAACCTGAATCGATCTTCTGCACGACATATCATAGTGAAAATGGCCAAATACAAGGACAAAGAGAGAATTTTGAAAGCAGCTAGGGAGAAAAGGGCCCTAACATACAAAGGGAAACCTATCAGAGTGGTGACAGACCTATCTACTGAAACTTGGCAGGCTAGAAAGGAATGGCAGGAAATCTTCAATGTGATGAACAGTAAAAATATGCAGCCAAGAATCCTCTATCCAGCAAGCCTGTCATTCAAAATAGAAGGAGAGATAAAAACCTTTCCAAATAAACAGAAATTGAAAGAATTTGTCACCACGAAGCCAGCCCTACAAGAAATCCTGAGGGGGATGCTCTGAAGGAAAGGTTGCAAGGAACAAAGATACCAGAGACACCACCACAAACATGAACCCTACAAAAGATACAAAGACTCTAAACCCACATATTTCAATAATAACACTGAATGTAAATGGGCTGAATGCTCCAATCAAAAGACATAGGGTAGCAGAATGGATTAAAAAACAAAATCCATCAATATGCTGTCTACAAGAAACTCATTTTAGACGGGAAGATACCTTCAGATTAAAAGTAAGGGGATGGAGAAATATATATCATGCTACAGGAAATCAAAAGAAAGCCGGAGTAGCGATACTTATATCAGACAAACTGGACTTTAAATTAAAGACAATCACAAGAGATGAAGAAGGGCACTACATAATAATTACAGGGTCCATCCATCAGGAAGAACTAACAATCATAAATGTCTACGCACCGAATATGGGAGCACCTAAATATCTAAAACAATTAATCACAAACAGAAACAAGCTTATAGATAAGAATGTGCTAATAGCAGGGGACTTTAATACTCCGCTTACAGCAATGGATAGGTCAACCAGACAGAAAATCACTAAAGAAATAATGGACTTGAAAGACACATTGGACCAGATGGATCTGACGGATATATTTAGAACTTTACATCCTGAGGCCAGGGAATTTACTTTCTTCTCAAGTGCGCATGGCACATTCTCCAAGATAGATCACATACTGGGACATAAAGCAGCCCTCAATAAATATAAAAGAATAGAGATCATACCATGCACACTGTCAGATCACAATGCTTTGAAACTTGAAATCAATTACAGGAAGAAGTCTGGAAAACCGCCAAAAACATGGAGGTTAAAGAACACCCTTCTAAAGAATGAATGGGCCAATCAGGCAATTAGAGAGGAAATTAAAAAATATATGGAAACAAATGAAAATGAAAACACAACAATTCAAAATCTATGGGATGCGGCCAAGGCAGTCCTAAGAGGAAAGTACATTGCTCTCCAGGCCTATTTCAAGAGATTAGAAAAAGCACAAGTCCAAAATCTAACAGCTCACCTAAAGGAGCTAGAGGCAGAGCAACAAGAACGCCCTAAACCCAGTAGAAGAAGAGAAATAGTAAAAATTAGAGCAGAAATAAACAACATAGAGACCAAAGAAACAATTGAACAGATCAATGAAACCAAGAGTTGGTTTTTTGAAAAAGTAAACAAAATTGACAAACCTCTAGCCAGGCTTATCAAAAAGAAAAGAGAGAGCACCCAAATAGACAAAATTATGAATGAAAATGGACTTATTACAACCAACCCCTCAGAAATACAAGCAATTATCAGGGAATACTATGAAAAATTATATGCCAACAAATTGGACAACTTAGAAGAAATGGACAAATTCCTAAACACACACTCACTACCAAAATTCACACGGGAAGAAATAGAAAACCTGAACAGACCCATAACGAGTGAAGAAATCGAATCAGTGATCAAAAATCTCCCAACAAATAAGAGCCCTGGACCTGATGGTTTCCCTGGGGAATTCTACCAGACATTTAAAACAGAATTAATCCCAATTCTTCTCAAGCTATTCCAAAAAATAGAAGTCGAAGGAAAACTCCCGGACTCATTTTATGAAGCCAGCATCACTCTGATTCCCAAGCCAGACAGAGATCCAACAAAAAAAGAGAACTATAGGCCAATATCCTTGATGAATACGGATGCAAAAATTCTCAACAAGATCCTTGCAAATCGAATCCAGCAGCATATCAAAAGAATCATCCACCAAGATCAAGTGGGATTCATTCCTGGGTTACAGGGCTGGTTCAACATTCGCAAATCAATCAATGTGATCCATCATATCAATAAAAGAAAAGATAAAAACCATATGATCCTGTCAATAGATGCAGAAAAAGCATTTGACAAAATACAGCATCCCTTCTTAATAAAGACTCTCGAGAAAGTTGGGATAGAAGGAACCTACTTAAACATCATCAAAGCCATCTATGAGAAGCCTTCAGCTAACATCATCCTCAACGGGGAAAAACTGAGAGCTTTCCCCCTGAGATCAGGAACACGACAGGGATGTCCACTCTCACCACTGTTGTTTAACATAGTGCTGGAAGTCCTAGCATCAGCCATCAGACAACAAAAGGAAATCAAAGGCATCAGAATTGGCAAAGAGGAAGTCAAACTTTCACTCTTCGCAGATGACATGATACTCTACATAGAAAACCCGACAGACTCCACCAGAAGCCTACTAGAACTGATCCAAGAATTCAGCCAAGTTGCAGGGTACAAAATCAACGTACAGAAATCGGTTGCATTTTTATACACCAATAATGAAGCAACAGAAAGAGAAATCAAGAAACTGATCCCATTCACAATTGCACAAAAAACCATAAAATACCTCGGAATAAACCTAACCAAGGATACAAGAGATCTGTATGATGAAAACTATAGAAAACTTATGAAGGAAATTGAAGAAGACACAAAGAAATGGAAAAACATTCCATGCTCATGGATAGGAAGAATAAATATAGTTAAGATGTCATTACTACCTAAAGCACTCTACACATTCAATGCAATTCCAATCAAAATTGCACCAGCATACTTCTCAAAACTAGAACAAACTATCCAAAAATTTGTATGGAACCACAAAAGACCCCGAATAGCCAAAGTAATACTGAAAAATAAAACCAAAACGGGAGGTATCACCATCCCAGACTTCAGCCTCTACTACAAAGCTGTCATCCTCAAGACAGTATGGTATTGGCACAAAAACAGACCCATAGACCAATGGAACAGAATTGAGAACTCAGAAGTGGACCCAAAAGTATACAGCCAACTGATCTTTGACAAAGCAGGAAAGAATATCCAATGGAAAAAAGACAGCCTTTTTAACAGATGGTGTTGGGAGAACTGGACAGCAACATGCAGAAGAATGAAACTAGATCATTTTCTCACACCATGCACAAAAATCAACTCAAAATGGATAAAGGACCTGAACGTGAGACAGGAAACTATCAACACCCTAGAGGAGAAAGCAGGAAACAACCTCCTTGACCTCCACCGCAGCAACTTCTTACTTGACACATCCCCAAAAGCAAGGGAATCAAGAGCAAAAATAAACTGTTGGGACCTCATCAAGATTAAAAGCTTCTGCACAGCCAAGGAAACAACCCAGAAAATTAATAGGCAACCAACGGAATGGGAAAAGATAGTTGCAAATGACATATCAGATAAAGGGTTAATATCCAGAATCTATAAGGAACTCACCAAACTACACGCCCGAAAAACAAACAACCCAGTGAAGAAATGGGCAGAAGACATGAACAGACACTTCTCCAAAGAGGACATCCAGATGGCCAACAGACACATGAAACGATGCTCAGCATCCCTCCTCATCAGGGAAATACAAATCAAAACCACACTGAGATACCACCTCACGCCAGTCAGAGTGGCTAAAATGAGCAAATCAGAGAACTCTAGATGCTGGCGAGGATGTGGAGAAACGGGCACCCTCCTACACTGTTGGTGGGAATGTAAACTGGTACAGCCCCTCTGGAAAACAGTGTGGAGGTTCCTCAGGAAACTAACAATAGAACTCCCTTATGACCCAGCAATAGCACTGCTAGGAATTTACCCAAGGGATACAGAAATGCTGAGGCATAGGAGCACATGTACCCCAATGTTCATAGCAGCACTCTCCACAATAGCTAAAACATGGAAAGAGCCTAAGTGTCCATCAACAGATGAATGGATCAAGAAGATGTGGTTTATCTATACCATGGAATACTACATGGCAATGAGAAACAATGAAATCTGGCCATGTGTAGCAACATGGATGGACCTTGAGGGTGTTATGCTGAGCGAAATAAGTCAGGCAGAGAAGGACAAATACCATATGTTTGCACGTATAGGAGGATTAGGAGGAACTTGACGGAGGAACAAGGGGGAGAAGAAGGGCGGAAATGGTGGGGGAAAGGGAGAGAGGCAAACCATGAGAGACTCTTGAATGCTGACAAAAACTGAGGACTGATGGATGTGGGGGGGAGGGGGGATGGGCATGAAGGAGGGCACTTTGGGGATGAGCACTGAGTGTTATGTAGAAACTAATTTGACAATAAACTATTTGTAAAAAAAAAAAAAAAAAACAAAAAAAAAACAAAGAGAAGGCATGTAAACTCCTCCTCTTGGTGGGAGAAGTGTCAAAAGAATTTGTGTGTGTGTGTTTAAAACCAACACATGATTATTTCCTGCTCTTAAATGCAGAGTAGGACCGGGGCATTTAAGATTAAAACACAATCATTCCATTGCTTGCCTGTCCCAGCTCAGGGCATATGTCATTTTCTCTTAAAGTTTTCTCACATGGATACCATCGTTTGCCCAGTGATTGGATACTAAAATGGAGTGATCTCTTCTGCCAGCTTTTATGCTGCTTTACATAACTTGCACTATCCCATCTCCCATTAAGTGTTCTGGTTAATTATCAGTGCCTACTTGTTGGGAATAATTGAATGGTGAGGGATGTGAGGCCAACAGGCAGTAAAGGTATTTTGAGCTCCATGTTAAATATAGCATTAGTGATCCTCACGTTATCACTTGACTGCTCCTGTGGTGAAATTATTAGGAAATTGTTTCCCCCAAACAGCATTTTAATGACAAAGATGAAAATTATACAATTTGCTTTAGTCATTATTTTTTCCTCAAGGTTAATGCATTTGTCACATCATATTAAATACCCATATTAACCATTAGAACACTTCATAATATAAGCATGGATGTCTCTATGCAACTAATAAAAAGAACAAATTAGAACCGTCATCACCATTATTCTCACATTTGTGAATAATAATAATAGGATGTGCCAGGGGTTTTTTTATTCATAGGACAAAGGAAGCTCTATTTCTGTGATTCACCTTATTTAGTCTTTTAGGTGTTCAACAGAATCTGGGAGTGTGTGGGAAAAGCAGTGACGGTGTGCTCAAACCCTGGATTTTACCCTGTAGCATTTAAACCAAGGATCTTTGTGGTGAAGTGTAATTGTTTCACAGGAGAAAATAATTAACTCATTTTTAAATTGTGGGGTAGTTCCCAGAGTTGGAACCTGAGTATTACTTGATAGGACTGTGGGTCGATAGAACACACACTGTGTGATACTTCTCTCAGTGTTTGAGCCAACAATGGGCTCTGGTCTACTACTTCCAGATTCCTCGAATTTAAACTGCTCAGGTTGATGCCTGCTTTGGATAATCTCTGAGGTCCTTGCTTAGAGGGAAAAATTATCTAGAATTTCAGGGTCAGCACCCCATCCTCATTCTCTGTGACCAGTAGTTTAAGTGGATCTCTTAGGTGGTAGCCTAACAGAAAAGAATTCCCAGAGCATCCAACTTCCTTGGTTTGACTTTCCCTGCTCCCGTAGAAATCTGAATTTGAGTGAAGATTACCACAAACACGTGAGTTGTAAAATGTAGCACAAAAACTAAAAATCATGGAAAGAAAAAATAATAATAATCCATGTTGTCCACTAAAGAAATCATCCCAATCTTATCAGTTTCCTGGGTGGAGGGTACAGGTGAAATTGTCAGACTGATGTCACATATTTTAAAGGGATAACTCTTAGAGTTTAGAACTATGTTTGGAATTGTTCCCTAGCCAACCTGACACGCACCACCGTAATAGTGACCACCCCAGATTATATAAATCACAGATGTAAATCACAGATGCTGAGCCTACATCAGACGGGTTGACATCCAATGCCTCCTCTTATTATTGGAGCAAAGCCTGGCCACCAAATCAAAATATTTGATGGTTTTCAAGAGGTAACTTGGGTATCAACCCCCTCCCATGTTTATCTCTGGATTCCCTCAAATCCACCTACCTCCAAGCTCTCAGCTTCTGGCTCTACAGAAGACTCTCAAGTATGGATGCCAGGATTTCATCTCTGAGCACTGCTGGGTTTTTTTACTTCCCTGTGGGGAAAGACCCCACAGAGCTCTAACGGGTCTGGTAGTGAAGAACGTTTAATTCTGGTGACCAGGGCAGCCAGGAGGGCCCATAAAGCCTTCTAGAAAAACACCTACATTTACACCTAATCACAAGATAGGTGTGGCATCTGTCTCCTCACCGGGGCTGAGATTCTGGGAATGCACCCTGAAGACTGAGGGTTTAATGTGCTTTGGATTGAATTTTGACGTGTGAGACATAGAAAGCCCAAGAATCAGGCAAAGATATTTCTCTCCCTTTCTTCTCCAGATGGATACTTTTGAGTAACTATGCCCTCTCTCTCTGCCCTGAAAGATGCCCCACATGCTATGACTAGCTTTGTTTCTTTCCTGACTCCTCCTTTTCCTGAAATCTGAGCACCTAGGAATTCCTCCAAAGTGCCTTGAGGCTTTGTTTTCTCAAGATGCTGGCCTACATGCATCTGCCACACCAAAAGAATATCAGAACTGAATTTCTGCTTCAAGTTTATTTATATTTATCATCTATGATACAGTCTTTGGATTTTTCCTCAAAATATCTACAAACCGTTTAGTGGAATGCCCTGCAAACCCTGTCGTGGCCGGGCGAACCTGCTGGACTCATTCCCTCCATAGCTGATACCACCCAGGTCATGGCGAGCGTGACTTCTGGGCACCCGGGGTTTCCTGCTGATGAGGTTCCGCTCCATCCAAAGACAATGAGGTATTTTTGTTGCATTTTTAATTTTTCACTTTTTGCTGACTATTCTAGAAGCAAAGATTAGACTCATCTATTGTGACCAGAAAGCCATTTTTGCTGCAGATTCTGAGATAAGAAGCAGGGGAAATATTAATGGTAAAGAAGTAGGGGAAAGTCAAGAGCAATTCCTGAATGGAGTCCAAAATTAAGCACTCAGAAACCCATATTATCAGAAGACGATGTGAGACGCTCCTATTCTAATGACGGATTCTTGGCTTCTTTTTATTTCGTTAGAAACGTTAACATTTGTTTATGGATTCATGACACTGAGCATTTGAAAGACAATTGTCCAACTGATGGAAACCAGCTCACAACCAAAAAAGTTTACTTAATACACTATTAAATTCTGTTACTGCTTGGAGAATGGACTTTATGTCGTAAAGAGGAGCAAATCAAAATGTAACAGCTTACAAATATCATATGTTTGCACGTATAGGAGGATTAGGAGGAACTTGACGGAGGAACAAGGGGGAGAAGGGGGGAAATGGTGGGGGAAAGGGAGAGAGGCAAACCATGAGAGACTCTTGAATGCTGACAAAAACTGAGGACTGATGGATGTGGGGGGGAGGGGGGGATGGGCATTGGGCATGGAGGGGGGCACTTGTGGGGATGAGCACTGGGTGTTATGTGGAAACTAATTTGACAATAAACTATTTGTAAAAAAAAAAAAAATGTAACAGCTTACAAACACTCAAGCCCTGTACGTGCTGATTTTGTTTTGGCACATAGAATAGATGAACAAAGGTCCAGAGAGAATGATTCAGATTCAAGAAGCTGACAACATAGGACACACTGTGCTGAGAGCATCCACAGTTTTGTTCTCACCAAATACTAAACACATCACTGATAGAAGGCTTTATGGAAACGACTTCTGAGGAGATCCCTTACCCTTGTCAGGGTTTCCCAGCCGTGGAGTCACAGTGGAAGGAATATGATCCACATCCTCGGACTCCTGCACACAATCTCAGAGTGATTATCTGCTTTACTAAGTTTGGGTTTAAGCCCTTGTTTTATTTTTCCTAGACATGGAGGTGCTTGCTTAAAGAAAGCGCATGGAAAGTAGTGTATAGACAGACACTGATTTTGTATAACTGCTTTCCGGGGGGGAGTCCTCCTAGACTCTTCCCCAATATGGGGTTCCCTGCTATTCTAGGCTTATGAGAAATTGTCGTTTTCTAACTTTTCCAAGGTAAGAAAGTCCAAATGGACTGTTCCAGCCAATGAAATGCAAACAGAAGTTACACTTGCCATTTCCTTTAGGAGGAAGCATTTCATTATTGGAACTTGACCATCTACTAGCTCTTACCATCTGAGCTCATCTGGAAAACACACATTGATACAGAGTTAGTGAACGGTAGAAGCAGTCTGGAATTCCAAACCAGTGCAGAGCGGGAAGTTATCCTGTATTACCCAAGTCTTGTGTGGGTGAGAACCACAGTTTTATTGGCTGTCCCACTATGATTTGGGGTGTGTTTGTTACAGAAATGTCACCTACACTTCCACTTTAAGTTAGACATCACAGACATCACAAATTCCTTACACTTTTTTTGTTAATCTTATTTGTTATTTCTTTATCTTCCAAGGAAAGAACAAAATGATGGTTTATTCTGACAACCTTTAAAAGCCACTAAAAATGTTTAGTGAGTGATAAAACACAATCACTTTCTGTCTCGGCATTCAATTATTTAATCAATGCAGTTCTTTGACATTTCAAAACATTTTTTAGTGCTTATATTTTGGGTTTAGATATAAAAAATAGTCCCACTAATTTTTAAATTATAGCTTTGACCTTATCATAGAGAAGTGTTTTATGAAAATATAGTAGTAAAAAATAAAAATGTGAATTGGATGGCTGACAATGAAGAGAATAAATCCGTTGATTTTAGACATTGGAAAGTTCAAGTCCCTTTACATAATTTTCTCGTATCCCTCTGTGTTTTTAAATAGTGTTACTAATGCATCATTTATGTGCCATAAAATCTGCTCATTGTAGGTTTAAGGGTCAAAGGTTCTTAGAAAATGTGGAATGTGTGCAGCCATTACATCAAGCCAGTTTAGGGACATTTCCATCGCCCACAAAGCTTCTTCAGGCCCTTTTGTCCTCAATCCTAGCTCCATCCTGAGTCCCAGACATACCCACCTGCTCGGTGTCTCCATCAGTTTGTTTGTTTTTATAGGTGTATCTCATAAGCAGAACTCATTCTCTCTCTCTCTCTCTCTCTCTGTCCTCCCCTGCTCATTCGTGCTCTCTCTCCAAATAAATAAAAATACTTTTAAAAATATATATCTATAACATTGACACAAATATTAACAATAATGAAGAAATATACAAGCAATGTAATAATAATAGGACACATCAATATTCCATTTTCAACAGTGGATAAACCAGGTTCAGAGAAAATCAATAATAAAAGAACTGACTTAAATAACATTATAGACCAAATGTCCCTAACAGACATATTCAGAACACTCCATCTAACAGCAGCAGATCACAGATTCTTCTCAAACTTACATGGAACATTCTCCAGGATTGATAACATATTCCACAAAATAAGTCTTAACAAATTTAAGAAGACTAAACTTATACCAAATATCTTTCTCCAAAACCAATGGTATGAAACTAGACATCAGAGCAAAAACAAAACAAAACTAAAAAACAAGTAAACAAAAAACAAATACCCTGATTTTAAAAATGGGCAAAGGACTTGAACAGACATTCCTCCAAAGACAGACAAATGGCCAACAAATACATGAAAAGATGCTTGACATCATTAGTTACCAGGGAAAGGCAAATCAAACCCACGGTGAGATATCACTTCACACCTGTTAGGAGAGCTATTACTGAAAACACTAAAGGTAACAAGAGTTGGCGAGGTTGTGGAGAAATTGGAACCATTGTACACTGCTGGTAGGAATGGACAATGAAATAGCCGCTGTGAAAAACAGTACTGATATTCCTCAACAAAATTGAAGACAGAGCTTGCATGTGATCCAGCATTCCCAATCCTAGGTATATATCTTAAATTATTGAAATCAGAATCTCAAGATATATTTGTACCCCAAGGTTTACTACAGCATTATTCACAAAAGCCAAAATATGGAAACAACATGAGCATCCACTGACCGATGAACGGATAAAAGATATGTGCCATGCTAACCCCACGCAACAGCACGGATGAACTTGGAGGCAATCATGTTCTGTTAAATAAGCCAGTCGCAGAAGTTTCCACTTATTTGCTGTATCTAAAATAGAGTCACAGAAGCAGAGATTGTGAGAGGGGGGAGGGAAGCAGAGTTTTTATGGAAAGGGTTAAAATGTCAGCTATGCTAGATGAACAATTTCTAGATATCTGCTCCACAACATAGCACCTGTGGTGAAGAATACAGCATTGTGTGCTTCAGAAAGCATTAAGAGGGCATGATGATGTGTAGACACCATAATACATATTCTAAAAAAGAGATGGGGAGGTACAAGGACACAGGGAGACGTTGAATACGTCTGTGACCTTGTTTGTGGTGGTAGAATCATAGGTATGCATACTTCTAAACTCCTCACACCACACACATTATATATACACACACAATATATATAGCCTGGATAAGGCTGTCAGAAATGAATGCCATTGTGAATGATATTGTTTTATTATAATTGTGTTTGCAGGATTTTAGGACATAGGATTGCATTTGGTCTTCGTATACTAATTTTGTATCCTAAACCTTGCTAAACTCATTCATAATATTTGTATACTACTTTCTAGATGTTGTATGATTTTCTATAAGTACAATATGTTATCTGTAAGATAAAGAGTTTTACTTCTTCCTTTACAATATCTATGCTTTGATTTTCTTTTCATGCCTGATCACACTGGCTAGAACTGCCATTACAACGCTAAATAGAAGTAGTGAGAGTAGGGGTGCCTGGGTGGCTTAGTCGGTTAATAAGCGTCCACCTTTCGCTTAGGTCATGATCTCGCAGTTCGTGGGTTCGAGCCCCGCGTCGGGCTCTGTGCTGACTGCCAGCTCAGAGCCTGGAGCCTGCTTCAGAGTCTGTGTCTCCCTCTCTCTCTGACCCTCCCCTGCTCACACTGTGTCTCTCTCTCCTAGAAATAAAAATAAATAAATAAAAATATTAAAAAAAAAACGAAGTAGTGAGAGTAGACATCTTGCCTGGTGTTATTTGTGGAAAAGCATTCAATAGGTCAATATTAAGCATGGATTTTCCTACAGAGCAGGAGTTCAACCCTTCAATGTCGATATGCCTTTCCCTGGGCCTAATTATATAACAAGAAAACCCATAGGGCTTTGCTCAATGTAGTCTTCCATTCTGGTGGGATTCTCCCATTCCATTCTGGTGATGTCTCCCAGACAGTCTACTCCGAACAAAGGAAGGCCAGTTATGCTTCAGTGAAGAACTGGGACGGCACTGAGAACTTCATTTGCTTATTTCTCTTTTCATCACATTCAAGTCCCTATCTTATTGTTGATTAAGTCAATCAAATCCACTTAAACCGTGTCCCCCCAAAAGTGTTCCTTTTAATCCTCCGGCCCAGGCTTCGTGTCCAGCCTAGTTCACAGGTCCTACCAAAATACATCCTATAGCCAACAACAAAAGAATGAAACACTCTTCTCAGTTTTCCTTCATTAAAACAAATATCAACTATTAGACACACATCAACGCATTGACTTAAAATGTGCCTGGTTATATTCTCTTTCAAATTTACATTCATAAATTGATCTAACATATTTTTAATAGTGCCCAGGGAACCAATATCTTCAAAATGCTTCCTTATGCAGAATTATTTGTTTTAATTCTCTATGTTGGGATAAAAAGAACACTTGCGTATTCCTGTAGGACTCCTTTATTGAAGTTTTTTTTTGTTTTTTGTTTTTTAATTTTGAGATAAAGAGAGAGCATGAGCAGGAGAGAGGCAGAGAGGGAGGGAGAGAGAATCCCAAGCAAACTCTGCACCAGTGCAGAGCCCTATGTGAGGCTCAAATTCACAAACTGCGAGAGCATGACCTGAGCCAAAACCAAGAGTCTGTCACATAACCACTGAGCCACCCAGGCGTCCTCTGGTAAGACACTTTGAAGGCTCTAGCTCTATCAGAGCCCTCTGCCAAAACACAAAGGCTGTGTTGCATTGCTATATGTGCACTGGTCCTATGGTCCTCAGTGTATCTTTAAGGGTACACACACTCTGTGGCCGCCGGAGTAGAATCATGCTGTCTACAGGAAACTGCTTTGTTTTTGTGGCTCTACAATCACTCCCACTTGCTCCAACTTCATTTTCTTAACTTTCTTCCTTCCCTCTTCTCTCTCTCTCTTTGTCTAGCTTTATTAAGAAATAATTGACCTTGGGGGGCACCTGGGTGCCTTAGTCGGTTAAGCATCCGACTTTCGCTTAGGTCATGATCTCGCGGTTCGTGGGTTCGAGCCCCGTGTCGGGCTCTGTGCTGACTGCCAGCTCAAAACCCCGGGGCCTGTTTCAGAATATGTGACTCCCTCTCTCTCTGACCCTCCCCTGCTCACGCTGTCTCTCTCTCTCTCCTAGAAATAAATAAAACATTAAAAAAAAAAAAAAGAAATAATTGACCTTGGGGTGCCTGGATGGCTCAGTTGGTTAAGCATCCAACTTCAGCTCAGGTCATGATCTCACAGTTCGCGCGTTTGAGCCCCACGTCAGGCTCTGTGCTGACAGCTCAGAGCCTGGAGCCTGCTTGGAGTCTATGTCCCTTCTTCTCTCTGCCCCTCCCCTGCTTGTGTTGTCCCTCTCTCTCTGTCTTTCTGTCTCTCTCTCTCAAAAACAAATAAACATTAAAAAATTTTTAAAAATTGACCTATAACATTGCATATGTTTAGCATGTACAGCTCAGCAGTTTGATACATCAAACTAAAAAGCTTCTGCACAGCAAGTAAAGTCATTGACAAAATGAAAAGTCTACCAAGTGAATGAGAGAAAACATTTGCAGATCTTATATATGATAAGGGTTTAATATCCAAACTATATAAAGAACCCAAAAGACTCAATGGCCAAAAAAAAAAAAACAAAACAAAAAACACCCAAACACACACACACACACACACACACAATTCAATTAAAAAGTGGGCAATGACCTAAATGGGCATTTTCTTCAAAGAAGATATTCAAATGGCCAGGAGGTACATGAAACGACCCTCAGCCCATCATCATGAAATAAAGTTCAAAGCCACACTGAGGTGCCAGCTCACACCTGCGGGAATGACTATTACAAAAAAGACAAGAGACCACAAAGGCTGGCGAGGATGTGGAGAAAAGCGGCCCCTCATGTCCTGTTGACGGGAGTGTAAACTGGTGCAGCTGCTCTGGAAAACAGGATGGGGGGTCCTCAAAAAATTAAAAATAGAACTACCACATGATCTAGAAATCCCGTGCCTTGGTACACATCCTAATGAAGCAAAAGCACTCCCCTGAAGAGATATCTGCACCCCCATGTTCAATGCAGGATTATTGGCAACAGTCAACACAGGGAAATAGGCTATGTGTCCACTGACAGACGACTGGATGAAGAACATATGCCCTGCTCTCCACACTTCCCAGCAGCCGTCTGAGCCCTTTTCTCCTGACAGCGCCCATACGGGTTTTCTGATTGCTCTAAATCTTTGTTCCTTTTCCTCACTGATTTCAAGAGCAATCTAAATGTGATATTTTGTCTGTACTTGTCTATTTATAACTGACATGTTTCAAGTGCTAAAGCATATTACTATTTTGAATATATTTTAGATGCCTGGTAAATTTACGTGAGTTTTCAAAGAAGTCTTATCGTTATATGAATATTTGAATTACACATGGGCCCGTCACCCTTTCACTGTAATGATCTAAGAAAATACTCCAAAATGGAAAATTGGCAGTAAGAAAGAAGTCCAGCATCATATCCATCACCTTGGCATAGTTTTGAAAAATGCCAAGACGAATGTTCAGTCTTCAGGTGTGAAAGCAAGATGGGGATGAGCTGTAGAAAAATGGAAACAGCCATTCCACATGTTGTGTGGACTTGGAAGGCATTTTGATTTATGCAGCACTGTTTAAAGAAAAAAAAAATCATTCAGCAAATACAGAGTAACCGACAAGAAACACTTCTGTTTTCCTGTGCTGCAATGGAGATCGACTTATTCATGTGGAAACCCAAGTTAGATAAAACATGCTATTTCTCCAGAGAGGTGAGAAGAAAGGATTGCTTTGTAAACTCTCAGACAGGAATTATTTATTCTCAAGGACCAGACCTGAGCATGTTGGCTTGAATAAAATTCAGTGTTTTATAAAATGTGTCTTTCTTTGTTGTTATAGATACATAATTAAAATTGAAGCCACTATTTTTTTTCCTTCATTGTAGGAATACTCAGTTTCTTATGAGGTCTCAGAATGTTCTATGCTTGCAACATGTTCTTATATTGAATTGCTGAATCCAGAAAACTCAGGAGGGTAAGAAATAACAAAAATTTCCCTTGACGATGAACTGACAAGAAAGAAACTGGTTCACTTACTGACTTTGATAGATGGATTCCTCTTTGTAATATTCTCAGGCCATATTCTGCATACATAGAGGGATACCCTGATCTATTCTGAGCTGTAGAAGGAGTAGAGAAGCCGTGAAGGATTGAAGGGCCAGAAATAAAGCGGAGGGGACTGCCAGCTCACTTTAACGTGTAAGAGCCCTTCCATGCATAATCTGAAGGATACTGCTCATTGCATTTGCCAGACACAGCTTGTGGGTAAATGGAGGCTGGGCGCAAATGTCCTGAATGAGATTTCCGGGATTGCCCTAGGGGTAGAGTTTTCTGACATAGCCCTGCAGCACTGAACCAAACCAGAAGGGAAGAGGAAGTTCCAGGCAGGCAAACAAGCCAAACAAAATGGGATCCTGAGAGGTTCCTCAGGAGAGAATGAGCAGGAGTGGCAGGTGTGGGCACAACTCAGCAGGGTATAAAAACCGAGTCATTTCTTATGCTTTCTCATAGGTTTCCTCACCTTCCTGCCATTCTGTCTCCATCTATTGTTTGATCTTCACTCTCTTAGACCAGACATCCTAAATATCACAGAAAAATGTGTAGGAAGTTAGATTTCCAGCAAATGACCCAAATCTGGTTTGCTGTAAGTAATGCAACCTGATGTGTTAGGAAAATCTGTGGAACTATTTCAAATTCCTCTTCATCTTGGGGGTGGGTGAGGATTGTGATGTCAGGGAAGCAGATGTGCTATTGAACCACAAAAACCAAGGTGTCATTGGGCCCGTGGTTCTAACAGCTGTGCAGCATGTGACCCCACGTCACTGATTCTGTGGTCATCTATAAAGAACGTAAGAGCACGCCCTCTGGCAGGTCTGTCGGAGGATTGACACTGGAGCACATGTAGAGTGTGCACTGTATGGTCGGTAGCAGGCACATTCCTCACCCCTGCTCACACTTTCCTGTCTAGTCTGTCCGCAGGAGCACACGTGTGAGAACCGGCCTTAAATACATCTGCCAGCCTCAGGGAACACATCAGAAGCTTGACCTCTCTCGGGGACAAAATGCTGGTATAAATATGAAAGGAGTAAACTTAAGTGGAGAGAGCTTCCCAATACTGGGAGAATTTCAACAGACATCTGATTCATTAGGCAAGAATGTGACTTTGGATGATCCATTGATTCAGATGAATTCACAATTCCATTTCATCTTCCATCCTATAGTCTATTTGTTTTTTGTGTGTGTGTATGTGTGTGTGTGTGTGTGTGTGTGTGTTTTGGTGGTGGTGGTAAAATACATTGGTACAAACATTGTAAGTATGGTATATGCGTGGGTGTGAACATGTATAGCTAGGTGCAATATAGACACAGGTACATGTAATTTGTAAAAGTGGAGGGGTGAGAGTGTATGTGTGCGTGCACACATGTACATATGTGTGAACATTTGCACGAGGCGATACTAGGTGTGGGGAGAGTTCAAATATGGAAGCAGACCTGTGTAAATAATACTCTGCTCATACTTCACCTTGAATGTATCATTTAACATCTTCTGCCAAGTGAGGAAAATACCACCTGCCCTGCTATCTTCACAAAGAAGACAGCAAGGAGGAATTACAAAAACACTCTCACATCCATTATCTCTCTTAATTGTAGCAGCCATGACAGTGTTGACATGATAAATGTGAAAATTACCTTTGAAACCTTAAAACAATGTAAAAATATTATATCTAGAAATAACTATTTGACCTTAAGGGTTGACTTATGATTAACGTGTTTCTTATTTTCCTCTAATAGGAATGGCAGGTGAAAGCAACAAAGTATCATATCCTAGAACCAGTGAAGATTTTCCACCTATCACTAAATGAATTAATTAACTGTCACCCAGCTGTGCATCAGCTCAGACTTAACAAGCAAAATCTGAAGACCTCACGAGAAGTATGTGTCTGTGCGCATGTGTACGTGTTTGTGTGTCTAATTTTCTCACATTGGTTTTCATACTCATCCAACCCACAAAAAATTATCTATTGTTATTCAGAACAAACCTGCCTTCTTGTTTGGCAAGATTGCCTCCCTAAATGTCAAGCCTATTAATTTTATATTATATTTTCTGTCTTGTAGTGTGGCGTGTTGTCTCTGGAAATTAGCATCCTCTTCTCTGTTTTTGTGAGACAAATTCTTCTCCCCCAAACATGCGTTAACTCTTGTTACTGAAATTCATTGCCAGAGAAAACATTATGATATTTCAATATCTATGTGAACTATATACACTATCTTCATTTTAGTATATATTTTGTAATTATTCATATTCCTTAATCTTGTTAAATATCTCTAAAATATTGACATAAGATCACTTTCATTCTAGATAAGAAGTTCCCAATTCAGCATTAGAATAATATGGGAAACTTTATATTACTTTATTATTTATTTATTTATTTATCTACCATTCATTTATTTGTTTATTTATTTATAGTTTTATTTAAATTCCAGTTAATTAACATACAGTATTATATTAGTTTTAGGTGTACAATTTAGTGGTTCACCACTTCCCTACATCACTCTGTGCTCATCACAAGTGCCCTCCAAATCCTTATCACCTCTTTCCATTCCCCCCACCCATCTCCCCTCTGATGACCATTGGTTTGTTCTCTATAGTTAAGAGTCTTGGGGCCCTTGGGTGGCTCAGTCGGTTAAGCGCCTGACTTCAGCTCAGGTCATGATCTCGCGGTTCATGGGTTCAAGCCCCACATCGGGCTCTGTGGTGACAGCTAGCTCAGAGCCGGGAGACTGTTTCAGATTCTGTATCTTCCTCTCTCTCTGCCCCTCCCCGGCTCATGCTCTAATCTCTCTCTGTCTGTCAAGAGTAAATAACATTTAAAAAACAGTTTTAAAAAAAGAGATTGTTTCATGGTGTTCATCCCTCTCTTCTTTCCCCTTGTTCATTTGTTGTTTCTTAAATTCCACATATGAGTGAAATCACATGGTATCTCTCTTTCTCTGACTTACTTCACTTAACATAATATCTTCTAGCTCTATTCATATAAATGCAAATGGCAAGACTTCATTCTTTTGTTTGCTCAGCAATATTTCAGTGTGTGTGTGTGTATGTGTGTGTGTGTGTATGTGTGTATGTATGTGTGTGTGTATTTCATCTACTTTATCCATTTATCAGTCAATGGACATTTGGGCTGTTTCCATAGTTTGACTATTGTTAATAATGCTGCTGTAAATACCAGGGTGCTTGTATCCTGTTGAATTAATATTTTTGTATCCATTGGGTAAGCTCCTAGCAGTGCTATTGCTGGGCCATAGGGTAGTTCTATTTCTAACTTTTTGAGGAAACTCCAGACTGTTTTCCATGATGCCTGCACCAGTTTGCACTCCCACAAACAGTGCAAGAGGGTTCCCCTTTCTCGACATTCTCACTGATATCTGTTGTTTCCTGTGTTGTTGATTTTAGCCATCCTGACAGGTGTGAGGCAATATCTCACTGTAGTTTGGGTTTGCATTTCCCTGATGACCTTTGTTGATGAGCATCTTTCCGTGTGTCTGTGGACATCTGTAGTCTTCTTTGGAAAAAGGTATATTGATGTCCTCTGCCCGTTTTTAATTGGATTATTATTCATTTGGACGGTTGGTGAGTTTTATAAGTTCTTTATATATTTTGGATACTAATCCTTTATGAGATATGTCATTTACAAATATCTTCTCCTATTCCATAGGTTTGCTTATAGTTTTGTTGATTGCTTCCTTCACCATGCAGAAGCTTTTTATTTTTATGGAGTCCCAATAGTTTATTTTTGCTTTTATTTCCCTTTCCTGAAGGGACATAACTAAAAAAAGTTACTAAAGCCCATGTCATAAATGTTACTACCTGTGCGCTCCTCTGCTATCTGGGAAACTTTAAACAATACTACAGCCTGGTTCCACTGCAGACAAAAGAAATCACAACCTCCAGAATATGGGATGTGAGGACCTATTACTAATACGTTCTATTAGATCCATGAGAGGATTCAAGTGTTCAGCAAGACTATCATGAGCCGCTCCAGAGTGATGTTATGTTAGCAAACTCATCACAATGTCCTCAACCAAGCCAGCACTCAGTGAATACTGGCAGTAAAGATAAATGAATGAAATCGCAGACATATATTGTTTACTGGGCCCCATCCTTAAGTGCTGTGGTTATTTTGTCTAGCATCCTCAGGTGCCTACTTAATCAACACCAACGCTACTTCATTTACTGCAGACCATTCAAGATGAAACATCCTCCACAATTCACATCTTCTGACCATAGCGGGGCTTTCCCAGTGCCGTCCTCAAATCAGTAACGTCGCTGCCAGGACGTACTTCCATCTTCCTCAGCTGCTCTCAGGGCGCGGGGCTAGGAGGGGCTCTCGAACCCCAAGGACGCCTCTCGGAACTGCTGCACACAACCAGACTGGAATTCTCCTTGTGAACTGTCCATGATTTTGAGAAACCGTGGCTATGTTTATCACGGCTCCCCTTTTAAGTCTGCTTATGAACTCAAACGCTGTTTATTTCGGATCGAAACGCCTTTGTTCAGGCCTCCCGTCCCTTTCTTCCTCCTCTTGGAAACACTCAGCTTCTTACATCTGTGATTTAACCACGACGCATATCAGAATCACCTTAGACTGACTCAGAATCCATATGCCTGATATTATTCCTGGAGAGTCTGACAAAAACTCTGCAGATGGAGTATAAATATAGATTATTACTTTCAGAAATATACCTTGGTGGGTCGGTTTTGCATTCCCATGTAATATTTCTTGCCACAAATATACGTCAAGAGTAGATATCTGAGGCATGCATGTTCGAAGTGAGAGCCAGACAATCCATCTTCATGCACATCACGTTAGTATATAAGATACATTCCAATTTTACTAAAACAACAGACAGAATGTGATCCTAATTTTTAAAGAAAGAATAACATAATTTATACACCTATGAATATGCAGATACTACATATTGCAATCAAATGGGCAATTATGGCTTTTGTGTATGAAAGAATTTTCTAAAAGCCTAAATAAACTCTGTAAAGAATTTGGTATTTTAATAAATATTATAGCCACATAAGTTGCATATGAAGCAAAAATACAAAGTTTTATAAATGTCTTATAAAAGTTTCAGTATATTCTTCGTTTTTACAGCCTGGATTTCAGAGTAAATCATCATCCATCCCCAAAACCTGAGAGCTAAAAGTCAGTAGTGGAATACAGCTGGGACTTTTCATCACAGTTACTCATTGAATTATGAGTCACCATTCACTGAACTATCATTGCCTGAAAATAACAAATCACCCCATCACAGTGGGACTGCTCTTATGAAATCTCCATTTCCAGTCTTTTTATGCCAAAGGTATTCTTAGAGTCCCCCACTTACAAAGTAACCCAATGTCTTGATTGAATAATGTTTGCTATTATTAAAATAATTATCTACGACAATGTTTGCTATGATTCATTGGATTTGCATTGTGAATAACAGATTACTCAATTTGACATTAGGCCAACATAACATAATAACCATTTCTCCTTTTACAGAATGTGTCAAGGACCAGAATCTCCAGTTTCTCCCCACTGCCCCTCACCTCCTTCCAGACATTCAGACTTGACCCCACTTCACTGCTCTGATTGAGTCAACAACAGGCCTGATCTAGAAATAGGCAAAGTGAGCTGGCTACCCAGGTTCTGAGATTTGACGACAGCACAAAGATCAAGCACTTGATAACTTTAAGGTCTTTTAGACTGAAGGAGACAGATAAGTAATGCAGATAACTGACATACACAAGACATGACAAGGGGAAGGAAAGGGGCAG
This sequence comes from Hyaena hyaena, assembly GCF_003009895.1. Taxonomy (NCBI): domain Eukaryota; kingdom Metazoa; phylum Chordata; class Mammalia; order Carnivora; family Hyaenidae; genus Hyaena; species Hyaena hyaena. The sequence continues at coordinate 828,157 of NW_024081178.1, forward strand.
AGTACTCAACTGGGTGAGGTGAGATTTGAGTTTGAAATTCCAGATGAGAAATGAAGGAAATGGGCAAACAACGATGCTCTCTTGCACTAACTCAGCTGCTGCAGACAGAAAGTGCTCCTTGAGGGAACACCTTACCTGGAGGTCACCCAAACCCACTGAGATGCCCAAGACTCATGTCAACAACACAAGCCCTGAGGCTCCCGGCAGATGCTGGGTCTCCAAGCCAACACGCCTGCTAGTCGATGCTTCAGACAGAGCATGCCAAACCACCCCGGGCAGCTTCCGCTGCTGGCCCCCTTATGCTGTGTCATTCAGGTCAAGCGAGGCCAAGAATTCCCAGCTATCCGCTGCATCCATGAGCTCTGGAGTTTTCATCCCACACCCTGATTCAAAACATTCCCAAGCCTACCATTTAAGTACCTCTAAAAGAATTGTATGACGTTTGATCACGCTGAATGGACACACCCCCTCCCTTCCCAAACGGTATTAGAAACTGACTCCATTTATTCAACTCTGGAGTCCTACAGAGCTGGGTGTGAATCTTCCTTCTGTTACACCGTATTGTCTCCAAGCTTCAGACTTTTCCTCATCAAACAATGAAATGATGACATCTGGATTTCAGGTTTGTGGCAGAAAGTTTATATGCGTATATACAAACTGAATAGTTCTGGGCATATGCAAATATCTAAGTTTTTAATTCAAAAATAAAAAATAGTAAAAAAGTCTTAATTTAATTGCGATGCCTCCATTTAAGGCACCTTATAAGTAACATACGCAATGAAATGGACAGACTGCTAATCCCCATAGTGCCAAAATAACTGTTCTATGCCACCTTGCTTTAAGGATATGGTTCGTATGTTTTTAAACTCCCATTTCCTATGCAATAATAGACTTTTTCAAACTTATCTATACATTGGAAAATTATTTGGGAGATTGGCTAAAATATTGAAATACTAAATCATTCGGGCAGTAATCGACATATGGAACTATGAAATCACCATGAAAAGTGTCAGAAGAAAAGGTTCACGTGACAGCGCCAGCCACCACGCTCTCTCGCTGATCCAAAGAGAGGCTTCCAAAGCTAAGATGGGGACTTGGCAACAGAATTTTTTACACTATTGAAAAAAAAAACATGCTTTCTAATGTGCCTGCCTAACCTCTAGCTCTCCACCGTGTTCTTTGATGCAGGTTGGAGGTTTTGGGGTTGATTACAAATTAATAAAATAAGTCATGAGAACTCACTGTAGACTTGAATTGTTGTATTTAATATCTGTTGCACTTCTAAAATCAGGCCCTAAATGTAGGAAAAGGACATGGGTTTCTTTTGCTGTCTGTGTGCTTATCACAAAATGTTAAATTGCCAGGTTACGTTGTTACATGCTCATGTGTGTGGGTGCGTGTGTGTGCGCGCGCGCGCGTGTGTGTGTGTAGAACTACTCACCTCATCCCCGTCTATAAGTGATGGCCAACATTGTCAATACATTTCATTACTTTGAGGTGGCAGGATGGATCCTGCTTAGACACTGCCCTGTGACAAATGTGTTAACAGTTGAGATGCACCCACCTGCTAAGCTCAAAGTTTCTTGAATTTCTGTGAATCTGCATTAGGGAGAGGATGAGGGGCACATCACATGTCAGCATCAGGCACAGTTCTGTAGCTCCAGGGTTTGGGGGTTTCCGAGTGACAAGGTGTGACAAGGGGAACACATTACGTGCTTTTTGTTCTAAGGGCGGTCCTTTCTTCTGACTTTCTCTCTCTCTCTCAGCCATCATCTGCTTCCTATTCTCTCTCCTGTTGATGATAAAGATTGCCTAAGTGGGGCCCAGGGCACCCCCAGCAGGTGCTGTGCCTCACAGCCTGTGCAGGGAGAAACAGAGGCCAGATGTGCGGGCGGGAGGCCCACAGAGGAGAGGACCGGCCCGCTCTGCAGACTCGTCAAGGCCAGACACAAGCTTGCTCAGAGACCACAGGATGATCCAACCAGCTCATCATGGATCTTGTTCTTGACCAGAGCCTCCCCTTAATATCTGAGGTTTCTTTGATGGCTCATAAACCAATAAGGAAAAGGAGATAAGATAAAACGGCTGTTCATTGTGGAACAAATTACATATAACCCAGTATACATCTGGTATGTCTGGTATTAACTGCTAGGACCCCCCCTCCCCCTCCTCATCAGTCAATGCCTTGCTGAAATCCTCTGCAGCCTCTACCAGGAGACTCTCTTCTTCCATTGGCTTATTCAATGCCTCACACTGGACTAATGCAGGTCTCAAAATTGACCATTTTGTTCCACATTGTCCTGTTTCCCGGGTTGGAGGGCATTGAGCTCACAAAGAAGCAAGCATGGACAAGGTCATATTCCTGAATCCCTCAGTCAATGATCATGTGGCATGGAGTGGAATCAGACCCTCCCTAGGTGGCCACCCAAAGGTCCATTAAGCGCCTGAGCTATAGTGCGTGTGTTTGTAGAGCGACGGAGTTGGAATTATATGTTCTCATGCAAGTAAATCTTAACATTTGATTCCAGGGATTTGGACAGTCTTTAGTTTGAATAAACAGTTTATCTTATTTCAGGATTGTGAACAACAAGATTTTCAATATTTGTGGTAATGTTTTTCTATTGCTGCATGTATTTATTGTATTTTTACAGCATTTTGAGTGGTAGGTTTTTGATAAATAACTTTTTATTTTCCATTACTCTCTTGGCATTTTCTCATTACTTCATCACATAATAATTTGGGTTTGGATAGTGATGTTAATTGGATGTTATAGTGATAATGTATTATTCATGCAGCTCTTTAGAAAAGGAAAGTTGAATTTATAAACATGCATTCACTTATTAAAAGGAGACTGTACACAAAATCATATAGAAAGTATTCTTTAAGTAGCATTATTTGAAATCAAATATTGGTTTGATTTTCTAATTTCTTTCCTTTTGAGGAAAAAAATACACATTTAGTTGTCAAGTGTTTTGCATAATCAGTTCCTATTCTTTTTCTTTTTTCTTTTTTAAACTGAGTTTATTTATTTTGAGAAAGACAGAGACAGTGTAAGTGGGGGAGGGACAGAGAAAGAGGGAGAGAGAGAATCTTAAGCAGCTCCACACAGCCACCTGCAGAGTCTGATGTGGGACTTGAACTCATGACCCATGACATCATGACTTGAGCTGAAATCAAGAGTCAGACATTTAACTGACTGAGCCACCCACGTGAGCCATCAGTTCTTATTCTTCCCATATGATTTCAAACAGCAGAAGTTATAATGTAATTATAATAGATGCAATAAAATATTTTTCTATCTTTCTATCTTGATCATTTAAATCTACTCAGTATAACTTGATGTGTTCATCATTTAATGTTTGAACATTATAGTTCAATCATTGTTTCTACTTTTGTACTACATTCAAAGTATGTATGGTCCACAAGTTTAAAGTCAAAATAACTGATTTTAATTACAAGAAACAGCTGGAAATTGAAGCACAAAGCCCAGGCGAGAGCATGGGATGAAGACAGACTTAGAAGTCAAAGCATATATGTGTCTTCATGAACGGTATAGCTATGAGTGTTTGACATGATAAAAAGATTAGAAGATAAAAATCCCTTGCCAGGAACCATTTTAGGGAAATATTAGGAACGACTAAATTGTGATCCAAAAAATCACATGTATTTTCCTATTCAGAGTGTGTCTTAAGCCACCAGCTTGTGTTCTACAAAGTACCCCGGGCTAATTTGTAAGTCCCAGAACTACAACTTTCTGTTCTTTTTTTTTTTTTTTTTTTTTACTTTGACTATTTGACACCAGCTGCCACCCTTTTATGGGTGCGGTAGACTCCTGTCCCAAGATGGCCAATGCTCCTGTCCCTGGGGTGGCCTCATCCTTAGCTGATGCTGAGTTCTGGTTGGTCCTCTGACATGACACTGCAATGCACTTTGATGTTGACTACAGAGTAGCTGCTGTGGGGTCCAGAGTCTTGCAGTGATTCGGTTGATTTCTTCCCTCCTCCATTTTTAGGACTCCTTTTCAAGGACTCCGCTCTCAAGCTCTTCAGTGGTAAATAGACTTGATTCTGGCAATGACCCACCTGCTTGCTGTCATTCCATACTTCTCCAGCCAGCCAAACAAACAGTTTGTTTTCTTCTCTCTCTGTTACCAGACAATGAGCTCCTGTCTATGGCTGTGTAAAACAATGTGTAGAACAATGGGCAATAACTGTATAAGGTACTCGAAGCAAAGCCCAAGTTTTTACCTACAGGATAAATCTGCTGCTACACCTCAGGTTGGAGGAGAATGCCTTGTTGACTATGCATTTGACAAGTCCTGTTCCACTTTATTGTATAACTGCATCTATGGAAAACCCAGAGAAAGGTCCAGAAACAAGTATAAGTCTAGCATTACCAGTCACTTCTCCGCTCCCCTAAAGAGGAAAAAAAAATGAAGAGTAGATAGTTGAATTCCAAATATTAGCAAAATTTAATACCCAGTGAGAAAAAAAAGTTGGCTTGCTAGCGCTTGATAAATGAAAGTAATGAGGGTTAATTACCTGGACAGACTCAGCAAAATGTCTCCCATTATTAAATTGGCTTTGTTTTTACATAGGCTTACCAACCTGATGGAACTTTGTTCTACCCAGGATTTATTAAAGAATTTGGAGAAGGAAACAATGCATTTCATGTTTGCAAAGTTAGATGAAGTCTTTGCCAAACTACCTTTTCAACCAAAGTTGTGCCTGACATTTAATTACTACACTGAGTCCAGTCTAGCTGACAGCGGGGAAGGGCTGATGCCCATCCTGGGCAGAGCCGTGCAGCGGGCACAGTTTGGAACCCGCTCGTGCACGGCTGTCACCCTGTTGGTCAGATTCCTTTCAGGACATAAGCTTTCTCCCTGGGCTTCTCACCAGATTCAAGTCTCATCACCTTATATTAAAATAACGTCTCTAGTATAACTTGAATCATTTGTCTTAGCTCTTTTGTGTATTTCATGAATATGCATTTTTTTAGCACAAGAGGAGGCGTCCTATAAAATACTTTTGTAACTTGCTTTATTCCTGAAACAGCTTGTCTTCGTGATCCTTGCATATGATCACATAGAAATATCTTTGGCTTGTTTGTTTTTCTTAATTTGTATTTTGGGGCCCCCGGGTGACTCAGTCGGTGACACATCCGACTCTTGGTTTCAGCTCAGGTCATGATCTCACGGTTCTTGAGTTCGAGCCCCGCATCATGTTCTGTGCTTGACACCACACGGAGCCTACTTGGGATTCTCTCTCCTCCTCTGTCTCTGCCCCTCCCCATTTCTCTCTCTCTCTCTCTCAAAATAAATAAATAAACTTTAAAAAATGTAAACTTTGTATTTCAGCTGGGAAATTACTATAATTTAATTGATATTTTTTTCTTTTCCCTCTTTTGCTATTCAAAACGTACAATAAACTTTTGGCATAACTGTTCAAACACATTTGCTTCTACTCCATGTCAAATGTCTACCAGTTATTTTAAGGGTTTCGCTCGCAGAGCTCAGAGGTGCCATCCGCGGTGTGTTCTCGTTAACCTCATGGTTCCTTTTCCCTGAAGCATAATTTACAGACAGTAAAGTGATAGAAGCATTCGGTTAAAATTTTTTTGGCACTTTTGTCACGACGAAATCTGCACCTGTTTCAAGACATAAACTACTTCCGATACCCCAGGCGGTTTCCTCCTGTTGTTCTTAGTCCGTCCTTAGCCCCCACAGGAAGCCACTTCCAGGTTTTGCCCGTGGCCGGTGAGCTCTGCCCACTTCCACCATGGGATTGGATACCGATCTTCTTTTGTGCCTGCCTTCCTTTTCTTTTCTTTTTATTTTAATTTTTTTAATGTTTATTTATTTTTGAGAGAGAGAAAGACAGAATGTGAGTGGAGGAGGAACAGAGAAAAAGGGAGACACAGAATTGGAAGCAGGTTCTAGGCTCCAAGCTGTCAGCACAGAGCCTGATGCGGGGCTTGAACCCATGAGCCGTAAGATCATGACCTGAGCCGAAGTCGGACGCTTAACAGACTGAGTCCCCCAGGTGTCCCTATTAGCTCTTAATCTCAAAACCTCCATGAGTAACGTGGACATTTACCATTATTCCCGCCTTACAGATCGGTAGGTCTAATCAGTGGAATGATAGAGGATCTTGAGAAAACGTGCTGGGCTTCTGAGCGACAGATCCTTACTTGCAATCCACCATGGTTCCTGAACCTGCGTTCTCTTTTCAGGAGCACGCGTGGCTTACCAAACCTTCCTGAGCCCCAGTGGGCCACATGGCTTGTCTGCTAGCAAATCGGGTATGTGACTGGCTCCTTGTAAGGCCACCTCTGCCTGTGGAGAGCAAGCCAGGAGATACAGGCCCCGCATTCTATTCCTCTGGGTGCCTCCTTGGAAGGAGAGGCCATTGTTCTCCATGGGAAGGTTCAGCTCTCTCTGATGAGCTCTGGACGAGAGGGTCACAGGGCTTTGTGGCATGGTTATAAAACCACCCACTTCACGCTGAGATGGAGCTGTGGCTGGGAGACCCCCGAGCTTCTCACGCATTGTGGTGGCCCCCTGTGAGCTCTCGGGAAGCACTGCGACTGCCTCAGCCCGAGGCGGATGGAGCTCCTTTCTTGGCAACTGCATTGCCAGTTCTTTTAACAGCTGTAGAACCGTTGACTCCCTACAGCGGGAAAACTCCTAGGTCCCTTCTGTGATCATCATAGGGCATTGGCTGATGCTGTTTGTGGTGCTGGAAGTTATTTCTATGGAACCCTCAGCGGCGATGTACTCGTTTTCTATTGCTGCCGTAACAAGTCATCACAAACTTGGAGGCTTAAAAGACACAAATTCATCACCTAGTAGTTCTGAAAGCCAGAAATCCAACACAGTCTCACCAGGCTAGAAGACGAGACTGTGTTCCTTCTTCAGGGCCCGAGGGAGCATCACGTCCTCCCTCATGTGAATTGTGGGCCGATTTCAGTTTCTTGCAGGTTTAGGAGTCAGGTTCTCCCTTCCTTGCTGTCAGCTGACCCCTTGAGGGTCAGTTCAGATTCTTGAGGACAATTCTTAACTCATGGTCTTTCTTCCATGTTCAAAGTAGCAACACGGGGGCGAATCCTTACCCTAGAATCTCCCTCCCTCTCCTATGGTCTTGTCACTCTGACTCATTCTTTACCTCCTTCTTTCTGCTTTTAAAGGCTTGTCTGAATGCCCCAGACCCAATTCAGGACAATGAAGGACAATCCACAACAATCTTTCGAACTCAAGGTTCTTAACCTTAATCAGCAAAATCCCATTGCCTGGGAATTGGGGTATAGACATCTCATGGGGACATTTATTCTGCCTACAAGGAGGGGAATCTGGAGTTAGATTTCTGATATAATTATATTTGATGAGAATGGTCACTCCATCATCAGTAGAAGAAGAAATGAGACCCTGGTGATATAAGCCATGCACATGGGTGTCAGATATTTAAATTGTTACTTGGTTTCATGTGTTCAAAGAAGCCTTGGGGAGGATAAGTTGCTTGGCGTATCATTGTGTTCTATTGCTAATATCAGCAACCATACAAGACCTGTGATGGATAAGCACTGTGGGATGTACTGGATGCTGATTATTTATGTTTTGTCCAACTCTGGCCGTGGGTAAAGAGCAGACAAGACACTTACATGATTGTGTTCAAACAGCATCTTATTTTTTACCATCACGTAGCCAAGATTTCTGAATATTGAATTCTGAGTTAGGCCCCTCAGCTGAATTACAAGGCAAGGTGCATTTACAATGTAACGTGGTCTCTTAAACTAGTGTAGGAAACACTGTTAGAAAAAGGGATCCTGAAGATTAGAATGCTAAGATTTGGGCAAATTCCAGTTTTTACATTGAATATAATTGAATACTGTAAGTACTGCTGACCTTCTTTTACCACTAGAAGTGCCCTTCTTATTCCGATGGGGTCCGGCTCTGCCCTATGGACCCATTACAATCCCAGCTGAGGTAGCTGCCTTGAAAGAAAGGACTATCGTCCCAGTGCCTGTTAGTACCACCTTGAACATCTCTGTTTCCGGACGATAACTTGACTCAAATTCTAGCCAGTTCCAAGAAAGAAAGTAAAGCTACTTACCAGGAGAGGCCATTACCATCCCAAAGTAATTGCAATACGTTTGTGATTAGCATTAATAAAAACATAGAGACTGTGTATGAGACCGATTCATTAGGAGAAAAAAAGGTTGATCTTGGATCGAAGCAAATGTGTTTATATACCCTGGCAAGAGATCCTAAATCTGATGTGGCAGCTGGAACAGCTCATAGTGACTTGAAATTCTGCTTGGTGGGTACTGAAATTGTTCTCAATGCGCCTACATTAAATTAAATTGAAAAAATTAAATTAAATTAAATTAAATTAAAAATTTCCATGGTATACTATAGAGAAGGCTTTGAAAGACTTAAAGAAGACAGGGACAGCTGTGTGGTTCAGTCTGTTCAATGTCAGACTCTTGATCTCAGCTCAGGTCATGACCTCAGGGTCAGGAGTTCAAACTCCATACTGGACTCTACATTGGACATGTAGCCTACTTAAAAAAATAAATAAATAAAATAGACTATAAAAGGAAAGACTTATCGAAGAAATATGAGGGTAGATTTGCTATGTTACCTGCCCTCATCTGACGGTGATGTCCTGGATTTGTCCTGGGGACCCCGAGGCACTGAGGAAAGTGGAGGCATTTCCGAGCACCGCTGTGTATCCCCTGCAGGCCAGTGGAGACGTTAGGGACTCTGTCTTTGAAGCGACTTCCTCAGTCCCCTGGAAGGATGGGATCACATGACAGCACAGGCTGAGCTACAAAAACTCACTTCCAGTGATGAAGTGAGCAGTTTCCTCCAGACAGTGGAGTTGGAGCAGAAGGAAGAATTTGACCCATAAACATTTCTGTTCATTCTTATGGATTATGGTGCCCTTATAGATGATAAGGCAGGCCAGTATATATGAATATCTTTCCTGTTGGGTGTAATTAATGACTCTGATTCTGGTGCACAGAGACTTGAATGAGCCACAGCACCACCACCCCACCCCCCGCCGCCATTTCCAGGCTGAGGATATTTACAGACGCAGAAATCCTTAAAGAAAGAGGAAGGCCAAGCCATTTTGAGAAAGAATCCCGTGATGCTGTGATCACACATACATAATTTGTGTAGCAACAGTATAGAGTATGTATAGCTGTAAATCTTCCTCCTAACATTTCCCTTGGGAACTTTAAACATCTAACAGGATGGCTGTGTACCAGGAAATGAAGAGCATCTCCTGGGAACCATAAGGCAAGAACCTATAGTCGATACACAAAAGATGAAGAATACAGCTACTCTTCAGCTACAGTTCCAGAAGTGGTATTTTTATTGGATCACATGAACACTGCCCTGGTCCCTGGCATGTGGCCATTGATCTCGAAATTGCTTTTTCCTTTCTACTTATTAACAAAGGACTTCCAGAAGCAGTTTGCCTTCATCTGGCGTGGCCCAGCAGTACAGCTTCACTGTCCCAATTCAAGGCTGACTCCGCGCTCTGGCTCTCTGGTCTACAGAGATGCTGGCCAGCCTACTATTCCAAAAGGCATCACACTACCCACCTACGAGATTAAGTTACACCTGCTTCCACCTGTACCCTAAAATTTTCTCTGTCAAATCTCTTTGGATTCTGGGGGATATACGTGTGTGTGTGTGTGTGTGTGTGTGTGTGTGTATATGTATATAACATATTTGGTCAGTGATGTGTCGCCCTGCCCCACTGAGTGATTAACTCATGAGTCAAATCATAGTGTAGCAGAATTCGCACACAGAGAGTCGTGACACCAAGGCTTTTCTTTCCAGGAAGCCACTGTATTTGTGCTGGCATCGCTCAACTGGGTTTGTACCCAGAGAATTGAGCCCCGAACACCATGTAGTGTAGTTTTTTTTAATATATTTTCTATCTCTTCGTCTTCCATATATAGTAACACAGAAACATGCAGTCTGATCAAATGGTCTTGTGTTACAAGGTCGTCAGGGACGTTGTCACATATGTGTATAGCCAGGTTGCCTTGAAGTTGTTTTCTTTTTTCCTCTCCTTAGGGAGGAGACCCTGCCACAGCAGGAGAGAAGCATTGATCATAAGCATAAAATTCAGCAGCTTCTGGCTTCTATCAGCTTATCTATTATATATTAGTTTTATTATAGGAAAATGTGGGACTTCCATCTTATTAACAACTTAGAATAGAAAACACTCAAAGATTTTAGTTAACTCTTGTTACACAGGTTTTCTTGTGATCTCAGGGTGGACTTAGGAAGCTATCATAGCCCATAGGAGAGAAAAATGCAAGCTTTATCTTGAGACATAGGTCAATTACATAGATATTACTAGATTTATTTCTGAAGTCCTCTTCAGAACAGAAAAGACATAAAGAACAAAGGAATGAAGAAATGCTGTTTAGCTGGAAATTAGAACATTGATACATGGACACAGTCTTCATCTTTACATATATGTACAAAACAAAAACGGGTTGATATTCCAGAGTTTATGTCCAAATGAAAAAGTAGCCTCAAAAGCAAGGTGTTATAATTACATTACTGGAAGACATACTTTGTTTCAGTGTAGGCAGACATTTCCTAAGCACCTAAACTGTGGAGAAAACGAATTTTGGAGTTTTAAGGTAGAATATATTTCACAGATGCTGAAGTAAGAAGCTAGAATACAATCTGTGAGATGTATTCCCAGGGGAAGCACGTTTTCTAAGCAACCTCCATTTCCTCTTTGACTTACATAACATTAAGGCACATAAATGAGAACTTCTAAAAACAAGAAAATGTAAGGTTTTGTACATTTTTAACTGATTTTGACTGAACTATTGTTGGCAACAGACAGATGCTAGCTACCGAGTATCTTCTATCAATGAAAAAATGAAAGTTGAGATTAATATTATAAAAATTATGATAAATAAATATATCATTTACTGGCTTGGTTGAGTATTAGACAGTTAATATGTAATACCTCACAATCCTTATAAATATCTTCCAATGTAAAGAATTTTATTTAAATTTTATAGATACATTTATCTGCTCATTCATTCATCCATCCACCTGTCCATCTATTTATTTATTCAATGAATAAGTATGAATTGCCAACCTTTGTGATTAACACCACGCTATGCTTTGAGAACTTAGTAGGGAAAAAAACAAATGTAAGGTCTCTTAGAGCGTGGCAAGAAAGAGTTGATTTTATTTTATTTTTTTAAAGTTAATTTATTTATTTTGAGAGAGAGAAAGCAGGGGAGAGGCAGAGAGAGAAGAAAAGGGAGAGAATCCCAAGCAGGCTCTGGATGGTCAGCACAGAGCCTGACACAGGACTCAAACTCACAAATTGTGAGATCACGGCCTGAGCTGAAGTCAAGAGTCAGACGCTTACCCAAACGAGCCACCCAGATGCCCCAAGAAAGAATGATTTTAATGAGAAAATTATTAAAGAGAATTGTAGGGGTTTTACTGAAAGCCACCAGCATAACAGTGCTCTGAGATAGATCACATGACTATCTCTACCGGCAAATTATGAAACCAAGGGACACAATATTTCCATAATTTGCCCACCAGTGCAAAGCAGACTCATGCAGATTCAAATCAATGTTTTGTGTTACCAAGGCCACAACTTATCCAGAAGTCTTATCATAAAATGGTTTTTATAGTTACTTATGTGAATGTGGAGAAACAAGCTTCTCTCTCTTGAATAAGAAAAAGAAAGAGGTGGAAAAGCAGCAGTTGTGCGGGGATTTACCACCTTATGCGGCTCCTCAGGGCCACGGTGGCTGGACCCAGCATTGTTAATGTACTGCCCCTCCATGTGACTGTGTCACCTTAGCATTAAGTCCATGCTTCTGGAGAGAGGGTACTGATTCCTACAATTTCCCAGGGAAAGGATCTTCTGATTGCATCTACTATAGTACCTGGAACGTAGCAGGTACACAATACATCTCAAACTTATGTGCATTCGGGGCTTGAACTCACGAACCATGAGATCATGACCTGAGCCAAAGCCAAGAGTTGGGCACTTAACCCGCTGAGCCTCCCAGGAGCCCCTACTGTTGTACTTTTTATCAAGTATATAAAATGGAGTTAGAAGAGTCTGCTGAGAGAAAAGAGAAGCGAGGCAGCCTGCTCACTACGTTACCTAATTCAGTTGTCTGGAGTCTGTTAGTTATTCGGCATGAGACCCTTCTCCATGGCAGGCTACTGTTTCACTCTATCAAGAACACGTCCACACACAGACCCACACAGACACCGGGAACCCAGATGCAGCAAACTGATGAGTGACTCTACTTATTTCTAAATGCTAAAAAAAAATGAAAGAGCAGTTCTATACTATATGCCAAATGACCGGATTATTCTGCTCTTCTTTCGTTTTCTCATCCATCATTGCTTAAACATGAAATAAAAATTCAGTCATCTAATGAGAAAGTTTTTGATGAATTGCTGAAATCCTCACCCTCCCTGGGACATGTTTAACCTTTCTGGTAACTTAATGATGAATGGTCCAGGAGTGGGTTTTATTGGGGGAAGTACAATCATTATTCACTTTAAGTTAATTACTCAGAAATAAGTGATCTACGAGGTAGTTAGAGGAGAGAAGGAGTGCTGTTTTAAGTTGTGTATCTAATTCATGAAAAAAGAGAAAGTGCAGTCCATGAATTAATTATATTTCTAAGTAATAAATACAGTTTTTTCAAAACACTATATTAAAAGTAAAACAGTTCACATATTCAACTTGCAACTGATCAAAAGAAGGAATGGCCTCATTAATTATAACATACATTTTATCATTTTATCTTCTTCCTTTTTTTCTCTTTTGATTTCAGGCGGGAAGGAACTTGAAGGCAAAAAGAAGCTGGAATTGTAAAGGCAGAAACGTTAAGATAAAAGAGGGCCATTTTTTAAAAAGCAACATATATAAATTTCTAATACTACATTTTAATGTTCACATCACAATCTTTTGAAAACTGTTAATAGAAATGCCTTATTTCAAGGAAGGTTGGAAAGTATGAACAATTGCTAATGCTTATTTATATCCCTTTGTTCTATATGAAGAAAGCTGATTTTTAATCTTTTTTTTTTTTAATATTTTTATTTATTTCTAGGAGAGAGAGAGACAGCGTGAGCAGCGGAGGGTCAGAGAAAGAGGGAGTCACAGACTGAAGCAGGCTCCAGGCTCTGAGCCGGCAGTCAGCACAGAGCCCGAACCCCACAAACCGCGAGATCATGACCCAAGCAGAGTCGGACGCTTAACCGACTAAGCCACCCAGGCGCCCCTGATTTTTAATCTTTTATACATTCATTATCCTCATTATCAAAAATATACAATATGTACCAATATTCTAAGACTTTTGTTATTTTGATCACAATATATGGAGAAAATTAATTAAAAATGTTAAGATATGTACTGATAAATTCAGCATACTGGAATCTGTTTCAAATGCATGTATAGACATACCAATTGCTTTTGGATTCCTTATATAAAAAACAATTAAAAATTTTAAGGTTTATTTATTTTTGAGAGAGAAAGCACGGTGGGGGAGGGGCAGAGAGAGAGAGGGAGACACAGAATCTGTAGCAGGCTCCAGGCTCTGAGCTGTCAGCACAGAGCCCAAGGCAGGGCTCGAACCCATGAAGCGTGAAATCATGACCTGAGCCGAAGTCGGACGCTCAACTGACTGAGCCACCCAGGCGTCTTACCATGTATTTCGTTCTTATTAAAATATACGAAAATTGCTAGTTTGGGGACAAATAAAGGGCACGGGTGTTTTTGCTTGACAACAAATACATGAACAGAATTTTCATTAGTTTTGGGTTAGAATATTATTGTTTATCTATCCCAGCAAATTAATATTTATAACAAGGAGGGTGGTTAAAAATTCATTGCTCATGGAGTAAAACACCCTAAAAATATAAATAACCATTCAGTTATTAGAAGTCATCCCATATAGCTTCCCATGAAAGAAGGCATGCCTTTGCTTCAGGCTAAGGGCAGGATCTATAAAAACTAACACAAATTTACACTTACTTACACTACTGTTAACTAATAGGTACATTTATAAATGACAGTTTGATATGTTCTGAACTGCCCACATTGGTAGCGAATGCAGACGTTCAAGTTTCTTAAGAATAGGAGCCATAGACTGTTATCATTGTATCCTCCAATGTCCTTAGTATATAGAAGAAAATGCATGTACAGCAATTCAATTTACATGAATAGCTTTGTGTTCTGGGACTTTAAAAACTTGTTTTTGCGGGGAAAAGAACTAATACAAATAAAATAATTTCAAAAACAATATGCAGTTTATAAAGGCTCATAAGTATTTTGAGTAGAAATAGCTCCATGAGAATCAGAATAATCATAAAAGTCTTTCTGAGAAAGGTAGAGCTGAATGTGTGGTTTGGGAACTGTGTAATTTCAAAATATCACTAGATTCTACCTGAGGGAAAACCACGAAGGGAAAAAGGGGCAAGGATTAACATGTGCTGCTAGAACAAGAGAGGAATGAACCCTCGTATAAAGAAATTCTTCTGGAAAGGAATTGGATGCAAAATTGCATACATATGATTGGAAAGAATGTGGGATATGAAATCCCAAAAGGGAATACTTACCTTTGGTAGTGACCAAACACTAAGGCTTTAAAACAAATTTGTCAGGGTGGTAGAAAAATGAAAATTCTTTGCAGAAAATGAATTTACAGAAAATGGTCATCAGGGCTGAATTAATACGCTGAGTCATCAATGTTGCAATTCCCCCAATTTTCGATGACTAACGCTCTGGAAAGAGTTTGGAGAGTAAGGAGTGAGGGGGAGAATCAATACTTAAAAATTTAAAGAGAAAAGTGTAAGATATGGTATGATTGTGTCCCCATGTGATGCTTGAAGTCACACGGGATGGAGCTTTTGAAGCTGGATCAGCTGAGCACGTGTATTGATGTTACTGAATACGGGTGGAGAATGATCAAGAGCCAGATTCATCAAGATGAGAGATGAATCATGAGAACAGTTGAGTCTCTTGGGGAGGGGCAATACAGGGTGAATCAGAGAGGGGTATTGGAGAGTGTCTGTAATTAAGAAGTTGGCAGTAAAAGAGAAATATTTAATGGAAGAGAAAAAATTGAGGAAGGACAAAGATTATTGATAGCGGAGGACCCAGGACTCCATGGGCAGAGGTCTTTCAAAAAGGAATCCTGTCAACGGGGTTAACTGGCAGCTGGAGGGAGATGGAGGTTGAACAGACATACAACATATCTCAATAAAGTACTTGCTCATCACCTCCAGGAATCCAGTTTTCAGCATAACTATGGCACAATGAATGGTTGCTTTGGTGGAAAAAGCAAAAGTAAGGAAATCCCTTAAGGCCACACGATGAACATCCTAGAAGACCCTGGACCGGTAGGTTGATATGAAGGCCGTGACAGTGGTCAAGCCAAG
The DNA here is from genome assembly GCF_003009895.1 of Hyaena hyaena. NCBI lineage: Eukaryota > Metazoa > Chordata > Mammalia > Carnivora > Hyaenidae > Hyaena > Hyaena hyaena. The sequence goes on from NW_024081178.1 coordinate 843,629, forward strand.
CCCGACTCTGGGAACAGAAGCTTGGTTTTATGAGTCATGACACGTTGGGCCATAGCAAGGTGGGAAATGAAGAACTGAGATGCTAAAACAAAACCAGGGCCATCGAAGGACGGTGCATTCCGTGAGAGAACACTCTAGAGCAAGTCCACTCACTTACGAGAACTAACAAGAGATCCTCCTCTCTTAGTCCATGCTTCAGATTGCACCTCATCCCACATTGCATCATCATGGCCCTGCTCTCCAGTGTGACTGGACACTCGTGCCCCGAGTGGTTTGGGAAGCCCGAGCAGTCCTAACGGCAAGTGGTCCAGGTTGATAGCATCCTTAGACATGCAGCAGAGGCGAAGGCAAGTGCTCATGGAATAGACAACACGCTCAAACGGGGCCTGGCAAGACTGTCCCAATTCACATTTATAAAGTATATAAAGATACCAAGTCCAAGCATGAGAGCAAGAAGGCCATTGGAAAGCCCTCCTATACTGAATACGATAGAAATCTTTAATATATTGAAGAACTGTAAAAGGGACATCATAACATAAACAAAGAAGATTATGGTCAATAGAGGTGAAACACATTTTACGCAAATATAGGAGTTACTGAATTCAGGACTCTCGATGGACAGCCTGCCGATACCAATGGAGAGCATGCTTGGCTTCCGCTGAGATGTTGTTCATCTTTTCTCCAACAAGAAAGCAGTGGAGAGCAATAGCTAAAACATGGAAAGAGCCTAAGTGTCCATCAACGGACGAATGGATCAAGAAGATGTGGTTTATCTATACCATGGAATACTACATGGCAATGAGAAACAATGAAATCTGGCCTGTGTAGCAACATGGATGGACCTTGAGGGTGTTATGCTGAGCGAAATAAGTCAGGCAGAGAAGGACAAATATCATATGTTTGCACGTATAGGAGGATTAGGAGGAACTTGACGGAGGAACAAGGGGGAGAAGAAGGGCGGAAATGGTGGGGGAAAGGGAGAGAGGCAAACCATGAGAGATTCTTGAATGCTGACAAAAACTGAGGACTGATGGATGTGGGGGGAGGGGGAGATTGGCATGGAGGAGGACACTTGTGTTATGTGGAAACTAATTTGACAATAAACTATTTGTAAAAAAAATAAAAAAAAAAAAAAAAAAATAAAATACCTAAAAAAAAAAAAAAAAAAAGAAAGCAGTGGAGAGAAGGTGTGTTAATGTGGAAACAAGTAAATGTGGAGCTAAATATAATTAGCCTCACATTTCCTAATGACAATCACCTATTCAGAAAATTTAAAAATGAGTTAAACTAAGACTTTTATGCTAGTTAAGAAAGGAAAAAAATCCAGTGAATTGTAGGGGGAAATTAATATTGATAGATGAACAGAAAAAAAGCATCTTGAAGAAATAACCATTAAGGTTGACAGTAATTACATCTGTTTTCTCCGATAAAGGCTGTGAACAGACTAGTTACTATTCCTAAGGTTCTGTCACATTTTTTTAAGTGACAAAACTAAGTAGTTTTATTATTTGTCATGAAAGTAAATATTGCATTTGCGGGATCCGCCCCTGAAGGCAGCCATTGCTGCATGTGGCTTTGCTCATACAGTTTTAATGAAAAAGCCCCGGGCTAACTTCAATATTGTGACCACTGCCAACACATTCAAGATCGAAAGTCACAGAGTAATCAACTGGCTCAAAATTTAAGGTGAGACTGTGTCCACAGGGAGAAAGGAGATTCAGAGACACGCTCATTTGGGACAGAATTAACCAGACACCAACGAGAACCATTCCGCTAGAATAACTGACTGTGTGAACACCTGGGAGCCACAGAAATTGTGGAGTCTGTAACTTTTTTTTAAAGAAAGGTGATTCATAACACGTGTTAAACATGATAATGAAGACCTTATTCAGGAGGGGCTTGAAAGCCCCAGGATTCAGCTCAACTCTGAATGCAAGAAAGACAGATGGGGGGTTATTGCCCAGAAGCAGAGCGGGGGTCACAGATGAAAGTCACTAAGAGGAAGTGTCAGGGGGAGGAGGGCCTGGCTAACCCAACTTGACAAGACTCGTGCTGAAGACAGACCAGGTGATTTGATGTGAGTGTGGGGGAGAAGCCTTTGATCAGATGCTGAGGGGGTGGAGGGTTTTGTTGAGCTGACTCGGTGGGATTCTTGCTAAAACTGGGCAAAGTGGGGTCAGAGACAAGGTCCCATGTGGAGGCTCAAGGTTGGGGCCTAGTCAACTAGAGGAGCCTGGCTCAAGTTTGGTCAAGGAGAGTCTTTGTCAACCTCCAGCACATTCTTACTCCACAAGACCCAAAGAGTCTTGCAACAGAACGACTGAAAGAGCGTTGGGTGTTGTCCACTGGGTGCAGGACTTGGGGAGGGCACAGACCTCTGTGGGAACCCCCCTCCCTCCTTGCCGCAGAAAGAGGCCTCAGTATGTGGGAGGAAGGGAAACACCCTCCTGTTGCCTGGGAATACCCACTGTAGCTGGGGAAACAGAGGCAGGAGGCAGGAAGCACGGAGGGATGCGAGGAAAGATGGAGACCGGAATGCGGTGCAGACAAGAAGGGAGTGTGATCAGAACAGAGCCCACACCCATGTCTCATAAGCCCCACAGAAGCGTCTGCGGGGAAGTAGACTTCAAGACAAAGTCTTCCCCCAACCCGGAAGACCTCTCCGCCCGGGTAGCTGAGGAGAAAACTGTGGTGGTGTTGAATACTCCGCAAACCAGAATGTGATGCGTTCCTCGGGCAACCGCTGCAATTGCAAAGAGGGTTAGAAGTGTCACCCTTCACAAGGGCAGACGCAGCCCAGTGCACGCGTGGCCTTACTGATGGGGGAGACGATGGCAGAAGAGAAAGGAGGTAAATGTCCTTACAGTTTACAGCCCGTGAACAGGTCCCTGAGACGGGGCGCTCGGACACCTCGATGATGACACTTGGCTGACGGTGAAGGCGATCTTCTGGCTTAACATTGTCCCGACCCCCCGGGACCCTGTAGGCCTACTTTAACATACACGAGTGCCTTTATCTGTACCCCCTACGATAGATGCTGTCAATCCCTCCCCCCAGCTTGTGGCCCCCTGATATACATCCACAGGGACTCATGACTGCGTTTGTACTAAACAGTAATAAACAATTTTCCTCACAGCAGATGGCCCCTCAAGGTCCTGGAAACCTTGCTTCCAAAATTCCTTAGAGACTTACTCTGTCCCCGAGCGCCTCCCACCCTGAAGCGATATAACCGGTCCCCTGTCCCAGCCCCAGTGCAGCTCTTTCTGCCCACGGGTCCTGTGCCCCTGCTTTAGAAGTTAAACCACCCTATCTGCACCGTCGGCTCTGAACCCCCACACTTCAGACCACATCATTATGACAAACAGTAGTCAGTCCTCAAGGACCAGGACAGGAAGGCACCGCGTATCAGAATTAGCTCGTGCTCAATTCACCCGGTAGTTGGGGTGCCCGCCGTGCTTGCCACGGGGGTTCATTGAGAGGGAGGCACGGCTTTCACATCTTCGTGACAGGACATAGTTTTACAACTTGGAGCAAAGAGCCCACCTATGTTAGGTTCCTAACTTCCTATGGAAAATGGGAGAGAGGGGTGCTCTGTCGCCTGGGGTGGGCATTTTAGTGAGACGGCCACAAAACTGACAAAAGTCCTAGCTAACATTTAAAAGGGCTCATAAAGGGGGGGCCTGGGGGGCTCAGTGGGTTAAGCAACTGACTTCAGCTCAGGTCATGATCTCGCGGTCCGTGGGTTCGAGCCCCGCGTCGGGCTCTGTGCCGACTGCCGGCTCGGAGCCTGGAGCTGCTTCCGATTCTCTGTCTCCCTCTCTCTGCGCTTGCCCTACTCATGCTCTCTTTTTCTCTTTCTCTTAAAAATAAATAAACATTAATTTAAAATAAAAGGAATCATGTATATTTCAAAAAGAGGAGAAAGCGCTTACAGTTATAAGCGTTCTAGAAAAAATGATCTGATGAAAACAGAAGGCCGGCAGTCTCTTCTTTCCACTGAAGAATTAAGCCTCTTGCACTGCATCTACATCTGGCCTGCTGCAGATCCGCGCATTGTGTGCTAACAGTTACTACCCCTGGAGGGACAGGGGAGGCTCAGAGCGGGCAAGGTCCCCTGCTGACGACAGCACGAAGCTGAAGCTCGGACTGGAAAGAGTCAGCCCAGGCCCCCCCACCCCCGCCCCCAGAAACCTGGTGTCTCTAGAGGAATTTGGAATTGTGGGCCTGGAGCATCACCATAGCAACAAAGTCTCAGACACGCACCCAACTCCATCCGTGCAAACCCCACACCGAAGGCCTCGTAGCAAAGTCGTGCCACCTCCGGACAGGAAGACCCTTCCCCGTAGTCACTGTTGTCCCACACAACACGTACGGCCCAGAACAAACACTTGGCGAGGCGTATAAAAGGCAAGAATAAACAACCCCCTTCCAAGCAACAGAGAAATCATCAGAAACAGCTCAGATAGGACACACATTTTGCAACTATCTGACATGGAAATCTTGAAAGGAGCCAGGGGAAAAAAGAAATACTGCATTTTTTTAGAGGAAAAATGGATCAGGTTTACAGCAGATTTCACATCAGGGCCCCTATAAGCCAGAAGATAACTAAGGTACATGTTCAACATACCTTAAGAATAAAAACTGTCGATCCCATTGTACGCCCAGCAAAAGTCTTTCGAAAATGATTGAGAAATAAAGTCTTTCTCAGACAAAAAGGGGATAAAAAGGAAAAAGAGAGAGAGGACTAATTTCCAAGAGACCTAGTCTATAAGAAATGTTAAAGGAAAGTCTTTAGCTGAAATAATGTATCATACCTAAGCGTGAATCTACACAGGGAAATGAACCTGGGAAATGGAAAAAATTAAAGTAAAGTTAAATTTCTTATTTTTCTTGGTGGGAAATGCTCTAAAAGATAACTCGCTCAAGACAAAAAGAGTAGCAATAGCTTGTGTATTTCTAGCATATGTAAAAATGGAGTATGAGAAAATACTTCAGGCAATGTGATGGGAAATTTGAGCATAAATTGTTGTAAAGTTCTGGCCAGAAAAGGAAGACTCTGATTCACTTGAGGAGTACATTGTAACCCCAAAGGGATCTCCTGGAGAATGTAAATAAATACAAGAGGTGTAACTAATAGATGAAGCCAAGAGATAAAATGGATTCAAAACAAATGCATAATGAAAGGAAGAGGCAGAAGAGAAGAAAGAAAAAAAGAAAGAAAGGAAGGAAGGAAGGAAGAAAAGGAGAGCAGAATAAGTAGAAAACAGAACAGTTATACTCAGCAACAAAAACACGCTAAGAGATGATAGATTTTAATCCAAAAGTATGAGGAACCGCATTACATGAGAATGTTGTAAACACACCGGTAAAAACTAGAGTGAGGTAGACTGCATAAAAAAGAGACCCTTCATCCTGCCTGCTGGAAACCAACTCTGATCTGAAGCGATTGGATACAAGTGAAAGGATGGAGCAAGATGGAGACGTTCTACTACACGGATCCAACCAGAAGGAGGCTAGAGTCAACGCACGGTAACCAGACAGAACAGGTGTCAGAACGAGGAACGGGACTAAAACCACGTTGGGCCTGCATTACGAGAACGGGAGTGATTATCCAATAGGACATTATCATCCTAACCTGGCAACAGACCTGAACACCTGAGGAAGTGAGAGAGGAAACAGACAGACGCACTCTCAGAGGGCAGGGTGTCCACACTCTCCCTTCTGGGACTGATAGAAGGATGAGCTGCGAGGTCGACAAGGACAAGGAACATGTCCCCAGTGCCATCAGCCCCATGTCTTTGACTGCCATCGATGGAACGCCCAGCTCAGCAGTGGGCTACACCCATTCTCTTTCAAGGTTTACATAAAAGACTTAAGGAGATCGGCCATATTGTGGGCCATAAAGCAAACCTCTTAGATTTAAAGAAAAGCATTATATAAAATGTGCCCAAACCATAATAGTTTTAAAGGAAAAACCAATGACAGAAACTATCTGAATAATCCCCAAATATCCTGGGATTAAGTAGGCGATTTTAAATAACTCACGGGACAGAGAGAGGTCCCCACAACAGCAGCAACAAACTGCCGTGAGTGGAATGTAAATGAAAAGTCATCATGTCGGAATCTGCAGGACACAGGCTAACCAGTGGCTGTGGGGAAATCAGAGCACTCGGTGCCCTTGCTAGAGGAGAACGAGGTCCTGAAATCATTTATCTAAACATTCACTCAGAGAACCTAGAAAAAGAAGGGCAAAGTAAACCCCATACAAGCAGATGGAAGACAATAATGGTTACAGCAAGAAACAATAATATTAGGAAAAAGTAAAAAGACAGAAAAGTCAATGAAAACATTGGTTATTTGAGAAGCGCAATCAAACTGAAAAACCTTTAACCATACTAAGAACAAAGAAAAAGTTTTACTTTGTTATAGTATGGAATAACGATGTCTATAACTTCCACACCTTAGGTGAAATGGACCAATTTCTTGGTAGACTCACATTACCAAATTCACTCCAGGGAAATACATAATCTGAATAGATCTCTGTCCATAAAAATGATAGAATTTGCAATAAAAAATCCATTAAAAATTAAAATTCCAGGCCTAAAGCTTTTGTTGAAGTCAAACACACCTTTAAAGAGAAAATAATATCAATTCTAAACAAACAAAAACAATTCCATAAAATGAAAGAGGAGGAAATACTCGCAACCCCTTCATGAGGCCAGCACTATGCAACCACTAAAACCAGACAAAGAATTTATAGGAAAAGTAGAGACTGGTATTCGGTATGATCATTGCCTCAAAATTTCCTTAACAGAGTTTAATCAAGCAATATAATAAAATGATAACTACATGAGATTCATTCCAGGATTGTAAAGCTACTTCAGCATTATGGTTTCAAATAACACAATTCACCACATTACCAAATTAAAGATGACCATTTCAATAGCTACATAAACTGTAATTAACAAAATTAAAAACCCATTCCTGATCAGAAGTCTCAGCCAGTTAAGAATGGATGGGAACTTCATTAATATGATAAATAGGAGCTATAGCGAAACTAGATCTAATGTCATAGTTAATGATATAATGTGATATAAGATGATGTAATACTTAAGGGTATAAATGATGAAAAACTTCCTCCTAAGAGAAATAAAATTATTTCCTGTCACAGACAATTTAATTTTCTACAGAGAGAAGTTTTTTTTTTTTTTAATATTTTTATTTATTTCTAGGAGAGAGAGAGAGAGACAGCGTGAGCAGGGGAGGGTCAGAGAGAGAGGGAGACACAGACTCTGAAATAGGCTCCAGGCTCTGAGCTGGCAGTCAGCACAGAGCCCGACGCGGGGCTCGAACCCATGAACCGCGAGATCATGACCTAAGCGAAAGTCGGACGCTTAACTGACCAAGCCACCCAGGCGCCCCACTACAGAGAAGTTTTAAAACAATTTACAGAAGTACTCTTAGGTCTAATAAATGAGTGTGGAAAGATCAGCGGATGACCTCTGTAAAGCTCCTACCTCCAAATGCAATCACACTCTGAGGGGCAAGAGGTTAGGCTTCAACATACGAATTTTGAAGGGGACACAATTCAGCCCATAACAAATGCTTTGCTCCAGGGGCGCCTCGGTGGCTCAGTCGGTTAAGCATCCGACTTCGGTTCAGGTCATGATCTCATGGTTGGTAGGTTCAAGCCCCATGTCAGGCTCTGTGCTGACAGCTCAGAGCCTGGAGCCTGTTTCAGATTCTGTGTCTCCCCACTCTCTGACCCTCCCCTGTTCATGCTCTCTCTCTGTCTCTCTCTCTCAGAAATAAATAAAACATTAAATTAAAAAAAAAAACAAAAAACCACAAATGCTTTGCTCCATATCTTCCAAGTGATAGATAAAAGAATATTACTCTTTCTGGGAAAATACGAATATATTAAAAATATAATTAAATATGCCTGTGATATTTTGCTAACCTCTTAATAATATAAAAAAAAACAATTAAAAATTTGTATGTTTCTTGACATACAAATGAAACAGTATTCATTATTGCTCAATTGTTCTTTGTGTTTATTATTATATTCTGAATATGGCGAATAAAGTGTTGTGTAGAATTGCTTATCTGATAAATTAACTTTGTTCATTTATGTCTTTTAAATGTATGTGTTTCTTGTATATCTAAAGAAAAATGTTATGTGAAACTTTGTTATTTGATCAACATAATATAACAATGCACCTCTAAACCACCATTCTGGTTCTATAATTAGACAATAATGTACTGGAGTAGTTTCTTTTTATGGGTATGTCCAAATAGGATCTCCTTCTCATGCCTAGTATTTAATTTCACACATATTTTGCAGATAATACTAATCCACTCTCTTTCTATAAAGTGGAAATAGAATCTGATTCCATTGTAATCACCTGGACTTCGGGCTTCTCCTCTCAGTTCATTATAGATGAGTGTGTGTGCGCGCGTGTGTGTGTGTCTGTCTGTGTGTTAGTGTGCGTGTGCACATGTGCAGCAGGGATGTCCATAAGTATCTGTATAAATATGCACTGCTACATGCACACATATGAACTGGTTTCCCATTTCATATGTGTTCCTTTCAACTACTTTTTTTATACCATCCACTCCTTGAGGGAAGAAATGATTCCTCTTCCCATTTTTGGCAAAGCCAACTGTGTCATTGGTACTACAGATGTAGGAGATCTTGCACTTAATTCTGGCATTACCACTAAATGCTTTTCTGCCAGATTTTTTTTTTAATCACTGAAAATTTCCTAGGTGAACCTGTTCTGTGAGATTCCTTTCATTTCTGAAGCTTGGTGATTACGAGTTAACTCTTCACTCAAGCACATCACGTTATGCTCTAAAAAATACACTCTGGGGCACCTGGCTGGCTCAGTCGGTTGAGAGTCCAAGTCTTGATTTTAGACCAGGTCATGATCCCAGGGTCATGGGATTGAGCCCTGTGTTGGGCTCTACACTGCCAGTGAGCCTGCTTGGGACTCTCTCTTTCTCTCTCTCTCTCTCACTCTCTCTGCTTCCTCCCCTATCCCCTACTCCTGTACTCACTTTCTCTCTTTCTAAAATAAAAACAGGGGCGCCTGGGTGGCTTAGTTGGTTAAGCATCCGACTTTCGCTTAGGTCATGATCTCGCGGTTCGTGGGTTCGAGCCCCGCGTCGGGCTCTGTGCTGACTGCCAGCTCAGAGCCTGGAGCCTGTTTCAGTCTGTGTCTCCCTCTCTCTCTGACCCTCCCCTGCTCACACTGTCTCTCTCTCTCCTAGAAATAAATAAAAACATTTAAAAAAATTAAAAAATAAAATAAAATAAAAACAAATAGTTCAAAATTAATTAATTAGTTAATTAATGTAAAAAATATGTTAACATAGATACTACTCAAGAAGGTGGTCTCCATTTCGGAAGTTTTAGCAAATTGCCTGAATATCATTTTGACTTTATATTATTGACAAGTATGTTCCTTATTGTTTTCTAGAACACATTGCATTTGTGCTATGTTTTATTTGCTAGGTGAGTGGGCATAACTAAGAGTTTTGCTCTAGCTTACCCCAAATGAATGATATATTTAGTATATGTGCTGCCAAAGCAAACACATGAATGACATATTTAATCAGAAGCATTAGCTAACAATAGCAAACAATATTCAATTACACAATCTCGTGTGTATGTGTGTGAATGCACATACGTATATGGGTGTAGTTTGAACACCGTCTCTGTCTTTCCCTAAGATTATGATATGTTGTATGCGAGCAAGGTTTTGTATGATCTAATAGAGAATATCATATTCCTATGAATTGTGAATTACTGTCTGGACCACAGTAGTAAGTGGATCTTCAGGTCTTTGTCTTGATAAAATAAGTAAAGCACTTGGGAAGATTATGGGCTAGACATGCCCATGCTCTCCTCAGCTCTCATTACTTAACACAAATGGGGATCATGAGGTAAAAGAGAACAGATATGGTTGGCAGGTCCAAAAGGTTTATGATGAAAATAAGAAAAGTTCCAAAAAAGTGTGGGGGAGGGTAAAGAGAAGTTGTACATATTATAAAGAAAAGAGTAAGATAGGAAGATGGCTTGCACTTGGTGGGTGAACACTTTCACTAGAGCCACATTAAGAACTTTAAGGAGAGGGGCACCTGGGTGGCTCAGTCGGTTAAGTGTCCGACTTCGGCTCAGGTCACAATCTCACGGTTCATGGGTTCGAGCCCCGCATCGGGCTGTGTGCTGACAGCTCAGAGCCTGGAGCCTGCTTCAGATTCTGTGTCTCCCTCTCTCTCTCTGACCCTCCCCTGCTCACGCTGTCTCTCTCCCAGAAAAAAAAAAAAAAAAAGAACTTTAAGGAGAAACGCCTGGGGGGCTTAGTCATTTAAGCATCAGACTTCGGCTCAGGTCATGATCTCACTGTTGGTGGGTTTAAGCCCCATGTCGGGAGCTGTGCTGGCAGCTCAGGGCCTGGAGCTGCTTCAGATTCTGTGTTTCCCTCTCTCTCTACTCCTCTCATACTTGTGCTCTGTCTCTCTCTGTCTCTCAAAAATAAACATTAAAAAAAAAAGAACTTTAAGGAAAAGGAAGCATGCATATATGTTTTCAAATAGAAAGAACAATTATTTACAAATGACAGAAGTATTCAGACACACACCCCATCTATGATCTACAACACAGGGGGCTAGAGAGTAGTAAGATAAGATCTAAAGAGTAGCGAGAGAAGGTGCTTGCAGGCCCTGAATTATGCACCCAGCCAAGATATCACTGATATCATGTGTTCTGTAACTACATCACCTGAGTGAGGACAGTGCTCAAGGCAAAAAAAAAAGAAAAGTACTCAAAAGACAAAGGTAACAGCCCTTAGGCAGGTGAGGGTGGGATAGAAAGAAAGAAGTGAAGGAGGAAGAAGCTTTGATGAGTAGGATGGACATATAGATAGATAATAATACAGACAGAAGCAGATGTATGTGAAGGTTAGATTATTTAAATAGAGGGGGGCTCATGTGGAAGAAAACATAATAATATCCCATACATAAATTAGATAAATTATATAAAAGATAAAAGAGGATTGGGGGAGTAAAGAGTACATAGATTCTGAAGACCATATGGTCATGGTTCAAGGCCTGGGGCAATAAAATAATGTTAAAGAGTTCATTTATGTAGGTGAGGTAGCATAAACACCGGGAGCATTAAATGCTCTGGATGTCAGAGATAGTTGGTAATCTGTTTTCATAGAAGAGTGGAGAAATTAAAGTTTGAAATATATGCGCCAACTTCAATTTCCATCTAAGATGAAGCAAACAGAAAAAATAAAACCCCCTCATGAGAGCAATTCAAAAACTGGACAGAGTTTATGACACAACAGCACTTGCAGCATGAGCACTGGGCTACAAAGGACAGGGAGGAAGAGACTGAGGTGGGCACTAGGTTCGCTCCTGCCGTGGGCGGGTAGGACTATGTAGAGCCCAGTGGTCTCCCAGGATCAAGGGGCAGAACCAAAGGTCTGGAGAAGCCAAGGCAGCTAGAGTCACAGTAAAAGGGCTAGAAAGGAAGGCATTTCAAAAGCGAACTCCGGAGATACAGAAGCCCTTCTGCCCACCCCCACCCCAAGTATTCAGCTGAGTACTGTTCAGTGAAAGACCCAGTCAGTCCAGGGTCAGAAAGACTGAAGGGATGAGAGAGGAAAGTGCTCATATCTCACACAATGCCCAGAATAATGTGATCCCAACATCCAGAGCAGAAAATGTGGTTTTGCATAGAACACTGGTTACAGTGCTAAGAAAACTCTTCCATCAGCAGAGAGGAAATATTAATCTCAGACCAAATTCATCTCTGGTCCCACTTGGAAAAGTTAAAAGAAGGACTCAAAATGTCAAAATTATTGAGTAATCTGATGTGATCCTAGAACAAAACTCAAGAATATTTTTAGGATTGTAAAAATGTCCAGCACTCAACCACATACAACTCACAATGTCTAGCATCCAATAAAAAATTACCAGGCACAAACATTATAGAGACACCAATTCAGAATGAATCACATACTTAAAATGCAAAGTAAAAAACGTGTATTGAAGGAGGAGGAGGAGAAGAATAAGAATAAGAATGAAAAGAAGAAGAAAGAAGAGGAGGAGAAGGAGGAGGGAGGAGGAGGAGGGGAAGAGGAGGGGGAGGAAATGGAGAATAAAGGGAAGAAGAAATCTTTAGAACCTAGATCTAGACAAAAAGAGTGTACATTTAATGCCAAAAGTTTAATTTGTAAAAGGAAACTGATAAATCAGACCTTATCAAAAATAAATAATTCCTCCCCGTGAATGAGACTATGGAGAAGATGAAAATACCAGCTACAGACTGCGAGAAAGTATTTGCAAGACATATCTTCAACAAAGATACTGTATCGGAAAAATATGAAGAACTCCTAGAGTCCGCAGTAAAAAACAACTGAAACAAACCAAAAAGAAAATATGCAACAGACATCTATGCAAAGTATGTTGAAGGGAATCTTTTCAGCAGAAGAAAAATCATCCCAGATAGAAATTTTGAGGAGCTGGGAAGAGAGGGGCGCCTGGATGGCTCAGTCGGTTGAGTGTCCGACTCTTGATTTCGGCTCAGGTTATAATCCCAGGGTCATGGAACTGAGCCCAGCCTTGGGCTCTGCACACTGAGTGTGGAGCCTGCTTAAGGTTCTTTCTCTCCCTCTGCCCCTCTCCCCTGCTCGCACTCTCATTCTCTCTGAAATAATAATTAAACAAAGAACTGCACAGAGACAGAGATTTTCTTCTCATTTGTTGGCTAAGAAGCCCCTGGCACCATTTCATGGATACAATGGAGACTGCATGCCTAGGTCTCCGGCAAGATCCCAGGAATAAGAGCAGAGTTAACAGGGTTCATCAAGATGAACATGAGCCAGAGCTATGCGATTAGCCTTGAACAAAACTGACCTTATTCTGAAAAGAACTTGAATTATCTTGCTTTTCATCGTAATATGGGTTCGTGATTCTAAAACTGCCTTTTTATACTCTAGGCCTGAGATAAGATATCTCCAGTATTCTCAACAAAGAGAATAATGGGAAGTAGTATTGTTCCCTTTCTTTTTTCCTGCGGGGGGGAGTGGTAATAGATATAGAAAAAGAGAAGCTTCAAATTGACCCTTCAAGATCGAAATGGAATGAGAATTGGAGATATCCATATATACTCCAGTGTTACTGGTAATTTAGATAGATAATGATGATAGGTAGATGAAAGATGGATAGATAGATAGATGATAGATAGATAGATAGATAGATAGATGATAAGTATTGATGATGGATCGATATGTAGAGAGGTAGAGGTCGATATGGAAGATGCACAGGCATTGCACGTACATATCGCTCTCTCTCTGTCCATGGAGACAGCCTGAAATTAATGCGATCTTAGTAGCCACTGGCCATTCTAACCCCATAACCTTGGCATATAAATTGGCTTTTCTATTAAAGGGAGTCTGTTTTTTGCAACATGGCTAATCCCAGAGCTAAAAGAGGAAAATTAGAATATGAGCTTTAGACATCTTGTTGTGCCAGAAAATGAGGAAAATGTCAGTAAACCTGGACACTTCAAAAAGACTAGGGCACCAGCCTGAAGCAGTCCCTGGTGGCCATATATGGGAAAATATGAGCACAGAATAAATAATAACAGTAGAAGATTACCCTGTTGAATAAAACAGATATGAAATAGAAGCAGAATAAAATATAAAACTGGTATCCCACACTGATATTAATTATCTTCTAATAAATATGGAAGAATGATAAATTTAAAAGATCATCAGTGAAGTCTGAAATTAGTAGCTGAAAATTTGAAGGCAAACAGGATATTTACATCATTTCAAATTATCTTTCACAAATTGCTTATTAATCAAAAGGGGGAAATTATGACTGTATATTGTGACCACCTCAGTAAGATATCAAAGTTACTATCTCAAGTGCTGGGACAAAAAAGACATTGTGCCCTTCCTTATGGGTTTCGTGAAGAGGTATTCAACACCACCATGGTGGTTTCGTGCCAAAATTCATCATCTCTATATACACACCTGAGGAAACTTCAGACTAATCTAAATTGTGGCACATTTTGCAAACTAATGATCTATACCCCTCAAAAGTATCATCATAAAGAATGACAAAGACAGGGAAAAGCTTAGGACATTTCCTGCATTAAAAGCACATTAGATCCTGAGCCTGGAGCGTGGAGGTAAAGCTTAGGGTCATCGCCACAAACGTCATTTTCGGGACGATTGAATCAAAGGGAACAGTAAATTGCATTATATCAAAGTTATCTTTCCATATTCTGATAGTGGTGCTTTGGTCATGGAAAGTCATGCCCTTGTTCTTAGGAAAGTCACACTGGAGAATTTCAGTGACAAAACACTGATGTTCCCCATTTTTTCTCAAGAGGTTTAGAAAATATGTGTGTACCTATGTGTATGTGTGTGCACTTGTGTGTGCATACATGTGTATATGTGTGCACATGTGTGTATACATCCATATGTATATGTTGAGTGTATTGTGTTCATGTGTATATGTGTGTGCATGTGTGTGTGTTTGTGTGTGTGTGTGTGTGTGTGTAGGAGAGGGAGAGAAAAAGATGGAAGAGAGAAAGCAAATACATGAATCTGAATCTGGTTAAAATTATATGACTTTTTTTTTGCTAGTATTGCAACTTTTGATGCATTTAAAATTATATCAGGGTAAAAATTTACAAATACAGGTTTAAACTGAAAAGGAAACATCAGAAGGAGGATCGGAACCCAGCACCCACGAGTCCACGGCCTCACTCCTGCCAGTTTCTAATCGTCCTTGGTTTTCCCCAGACAAATTTACGTAATCTATAAAAGTTCAGCTTTATGGAGTGAAGATCAATGAAGCGAGTAGATTGCCTATTGGTTATCTCAACGGATCAATGAGTGGCTCTTACAGCAGACAGAAAAATCACTGAATACTTGACATTCTATGTGAAACATTAAAAATAGCCCCTACCTCATGAGAAATAATATCTATGAGTTTATCTATTAGATATTCTTTTTAGAATAATTTTTCCAGCTTTCCTTTGACATATGAGTACATTAACTTGTTTTTAAAATTAAGATGCCACAGTTACAGGTCCTTTTTTTTTTTCCATGAAATTAAGCCATCATATTTATAGGCCTCTCTTTAAAGAAAAACAAAAAAAACTAAGTGTTCCTTACATTGCCCTTCTGTCCACATTAACTGTTTATTCAAAAGCCCTCAGCAGTGTCTCAGTCTCAGATGAGTATTGATTTCCACAGTATCTTTAAGGGGCTATCTTGTGCCTCTTTGCCATCTGAATTTCTTTCTATTTATGATACCAAGGAAGATAAAGCCCATTAAACCATTTGTTTACATGAAATCAGAGCGTTTGTTCAGACACAGCATGTTATCTGCAGAGAAAGCCACTCAAAGGCGCATCTCTGTTTTCTGATTGCCCAGGTGATTTCTTTATCTAGACAAGAAAGGCTGTCTGAAGCCAGGACATTCACAATTTAAAATGAAATCTTCCTTTCCCCTTTCGGTGCCTGGGAAGAGCACTGACCTTGAGCGTTCCTGTGCCTTCCAGACTACCAGCGACTACGGAAGGCTACCTTGTATCACTGACATCTCAGTCTCGCGTGCTTGAATCTCCTGCACTGTCACACTGGATGGTAAGGCTATGCCTCCTGCCTGTTGATGAAGGTTTGGAGGCCTTCAAATGCCAAGGGTCCAGCATCTGGAAGTTGGAAGTGAGGGGTTCTTGCCCAACTCACCACAGAAAGAAAAGAAAATGCCATCAGTAAAGACCTTGAAGATCATGCTTTTCGATGTCCCTGGAAGAGTTAAAAAGATTGAAATAAGTGGTTGAAGATTGTTAAGAACTTTCTAATCATTTGAAATTGTTGCTGAATGCCAAATGAGGTGCATCAAGGCATGTGAAGAGAGGCCCAGAGGTGGGGCTGATTCATATTTTGGAGAAATTATTCAAGTGTTATCCAGCGATCCAGCCGGGAGTGAGTCCGGGTGACCTCTGCAATGGACGTTCCTACTCTGAGGGTCTGAGAAATGTCAGTCTTTGTGAGTATCTATATTCTAACTTGAAATAAAATAGACACATTCAAGGCAAGACCCAGGGAAGCCCAGTCTCCACACCCTCGTCTTAAACTGGTGGAACAGGAAGCTTCTCAGACTTGAGACGCCCTCTAATCTGCACGTGTGAAACAAACCTCAAAATGTTTTAAATGTTTTCTTTTAAAGAGATCGTGTTTTAAGATGTATCCTGTTTGTCCACCCACAGAGCACGTGGTTGATTTCACCTGCGTTCCTGGGTCGGTAGAAGGGCAGAGGCGCCAAGTCTATAGTCTGAGCCCTTGAGGAGCCTGTGTGGTTTGGAGGAATGAGACACAGACACGATGTCGCATGGCACAGCTAATGGTAGAAACTCCATCCAAGATTCTTCAGTTGAGTAATAAAGCCACTTTTTGTGTAGTGAAAAGAAAGCCTCTGGCAGCTGGAGCTCCCGGGTGGAGGCCGCCAACCGGGTCTCTCCATCGACACGGATGGGGCAGACTGGTTGACAGGTTAGACTTCCCTTGCAGGTCGACACGTTTTTTATCTGTTGGAGAAACTAATTGTTTAATTGATCAAGAGAAGTACCTTCCTTTTTTTAAATGAAGATTTATCTATTTTGAGAGAGAGAGAGAAAGAGTGAGCAGGGGAGGGTCAGGGAGAGAGGGAGAGAGAGAATCCGGAGCAGGCTCCATGTTGCGCTGCAGAGTGTGGGAGCCCGACAGTGACCACAGGAAAGCGGGGTTAGGGACGCGGGGATGTGCCTGCACACGGGGCTCCCTGCCTGGGCAAAGCGTGCCTGCAAACAGGGTGCTCTGCCAGGAGGCCTGCACACAGTATCCAAGGTTAATGGTCCGCTCGCACACGAGGGAACATGCCCTCCTTAGAAGTAAGGAGAAGGCTGAATTGTGGGCAGACCTCTTAGTAAACATGTTGTGGTCGCTTCCTCCCTTTGCTCCCCCCTGTCCTTGAAATGTGTTTGGCTACTGGCCCTTAATTGGTAAAGGAACGCATCTTGTAGATTTCAGTTTGTATCCAGTTACCGGGTATAAAATAAACCGCAAGAGGGGCTTGCGTAGAATTGTTCCTCTGGCCGGAGTTGTGTCTGTGTCTGTCTTTTGTGTGTGTCTTGTCCTCTGTGTCATTTCGTCTGCAACACAGAGCCTGACCCAGGGCTCGACCCCACATATCGTGAGATGATGACCTGAGCTGAAATCAAGAGTGGGACACTTGACTGACTGAGCTCCCCGGGCATCTCCAGAGACGGCATCTTTTACATTCTCCTCAACACACTGGCTGTTTTGAATCCAGATTTTGCTAGATTTTTTTCTTATCTTTTAACATTTGTCTTCCTCACTTTCCTCCTCAGAACTCCTCTGCCTTCTACTGATGTTCATGACCTCAGTGACCTTCCCCAGTTCCATGGTTTTGAACGCCACGTGGTGCTGAGGGTACAGGACACAGCTCCACGGGGACTCCTCGGAGCTCACTGACCCAGGTGTCCGCACAACAGTCTCACTTGGGAACCCCCAGGTGAAAGGCATCTCTCTTCCCCTCCTTTACCTAGCGTAGGGGACCACAGAAAAGCACACCCTTCCCCCACTGCTTTAACAGGACAGACAAAATCCGTCAAAGCAGACCCATTCTCATGTCTTAGTCCTTTATCTCTCTCCATCTCCCTCACTGTGTAAAAGCTCTCTCTCTCCGTATCTCTCCCTCTCTGTCTCTCTCGCCTTCTCCCTCTCCATCGCGCTCTCTCTCTTCATCTTCAGTCAGCTTTGCTTGCCACTTGCTGAAAGTTTCAGACTATTAAGAAAAAAAGTCAGCCATGTAACAAAAAGCCACAGACTCGGATGTTATGTAAACAACTTGTGTGAAAAAAATCTCATTGACCCAGACAGTGACTATAACTTTTTGACCTTGTTAATCAGAAGGAAACAATCATTCCTTGGAAGAAAGAACTTTAAAAAGAAATGAAAAATCAAAGCAATTGTTCTTTTCTCCCATATACTAAGAATTAAAATTAATTCCTTAGGAACGTAAATTTCTCAGGCATATTTCCTATCTCACATACTTTATTACAGCCATAAAACGTGTGAAAAGAGGGAAAAGGGTTTGAAATCAATTTTTAGTCAATACTCATTAGCTTTTCTTCTTAGATGCCTGTTCTGCTGTTCCTTAAATACATCCATTTCAGACAAGGTTAATGGTTTCAAATGGGGTTTTTCACCTAAGTTGCTAGGTATAGAGATTTTTATCAGGAACTGGGGATTTAGCTCTGTGTAGGATTACAGAAAAAGCACGTAAGATTTGTAGATTGCTAACTCACATAAAGGGACAAAGACATTCCCTTTAAATAAGAATAAAAAATACTTTCACGTTTTATCTTCTACAAAATGAGTACTTAGGGTGCCTTTCCAGTTTTTTGATCGATCGCATAGAGTACGCTAAGGTAAACATCCACAAGCCCTTATTTTAAAATATTTCCCAGGGCATAAAATTCATGGTCACACTGGAGAGGACCCTGCCATCTGGTCAACCACCTAGAGAACGGCCCTCCGCCTGGGATGCTGTGTCTCCAGCGCCCCATCAGCCGCCCGTGGGGCTCCCCTCCCACGCCTCTGCTGCCCCCTCCAAAGCCCAGATTCATCCTGGAAGTACTGAGCGGTCAGTGGAGCCCCTTCTTTCCAGAACATTCCCCCACTCACCTGCTACTATCACCCAGCTTTCTACTTCGGGCCACACATTATCCACACATTTGCTGATAAGTAAGTTATCACCGTAATGGTTCTGGCAGTGAGTCTGCGGGAGGGTGCATGGCCCTGGCGTTAGCGGGGAGGAAAATGGGGTGAAGATACACAAGGTGTAAGCCAGCGTGTCGTGATACTGAGCAGTTAAAGCAAAGACTGAGCACCCAGAAATACCAACCAGAGGGAAGACCAGCAAGTGAGCCGAGATTTTCCTCTTCCCAACTTTGCCCACAGCCTGTTGGGTCCCCAGGGAGTAACACTCTAGCATTTCACACAGGTGGGCCTGCTTGTCTGTCTATATACGATGAATGTCTGCACTGACCTAACACGTCTCAGCTCTACCTCCTGTCACATTGCAACCCCCTGGAGCATTCAGATTAATTAAAAGAAAAAGCCATGCATAAACTCAGCCTAATTTCTCTATTTCATGTTACATCTCTGTTGCCAAAGAGACACAAACAAGACAACAGAATGGATTTATTTGGTTTTTACTTGCTTCTGTTTACTGTTGATACAGAGCTCTCGGCCACTGTCAGTGCAGATGAAGTCAGATCACGGGCAGAACAGCCACGGGTGGGGGTGGCTGATGGTTAGATGGGCGGCAGACAGAAAGATGGCAGGATTTTCAGGGCGTAGGGAATCAGGAGCTCGACTCTGGACAAACTAAATTGAAGACGCCTGTCCCATGCTATCGTGGAGACAGCTGTGTGAGCATCTTCAGTGTGGAAAGACAAGAGGGAAATGAGCACCAGCATTTTGGGTACAGAAGGGCCCTGGGGACCGAGACTTTGGGGAACATGATCGAAGCAGCCCTGTCAGGGAAACTGGCATCTGGAGAGAACCAGGTGAAACAAGAGACACGTGGAGTCCAGAGAAGGGGATCCCGGGTGGAAGGGAAGGCAAGGATGGGGTTCAGAGCCAAGAGGCCACTTCGTGTGAGGAGCCAGCAGCAGAGCTTGAGTGGGGCCATGGGGGGGGGGGAGGAGTGGAAGGAACCCTGCGTGGCAGTGACCTCCATGGAGGTGAGCATAGGTAGGGTTTTATGGCCTTGGGTAGGGTTGGGAAAGGGGCAAGTTTCAAGGGATAGCACCAAGTCGAGTGAAATTTTGTATCTCTTCAGGTCTCTTCCCATCCTACAGTACCTTTATTTAATTTTGTTTACATCTTCAGATCCACACACGGCCATACATTCATACGTGTTCCGGAAGGTCTCATCATGTCTCAGAGTGGTACCTGTCAGCCCACAAACCTTTTGAGCAAGGTGGGTTGGAGAGGAAGCACTGTGGCCAGCCAGCATAACATAAAAATTGCCATTGCGTTTGAATCCAGTGTAAAAAAAAATAGAGACATTGAAGAAAATTTCAGTTACTATAGCAACCAGAGTGCATCTTTTTCACTATTTAGAGATCATACAGTATTAGAATTGAGTAAACATATTTCTGTTTCTATACATCCAAATGAATAATAATTTCCAGCTAAAATTTTCTCCTTCCCTGCTTCTATCATGCAAGAGAAAATGAAACTAGTTTTAAAAAATTAAAACTAAATGAGTCCTTCAATTATAAAAAAAAAAGAAAAGAAAATGGAAAAATCACTCTCAGATATTGTTTTCACTGGAAAATGTAGCCAATATTATACATGAATGTAGCTGCAGTTTTACTCCCCCACATATATAGTGGAGGCCATAAATGTTTGGACTATTTTCCAGCCCAAGACTCTCTCCTGCCAAGTTCTCATCATTCGGTTCCAAAGGAAGGAAATCTGGGAGCTCAGGTTTCTGGGAGCCCACAGAAACCGGGTGCTGGGAAGAGGCGATCGGGTGGCAGCAGGCAGGTCTCTTCTGAACATTTTAGTGAGGGGGTCCCAACCAGCGAGATCACTTGAGGCTGAAGGGTCCTGGATTAAACCCAAGCTCTGGCTCTTGAAGTCTCCCCCATCAACAGCACGATTCAATTCATGGACATTTTGAACTCAAAAGGTTGTAACGCTGATTAAGTGAGATTAACGCACGTAAATTTGTCAGCACCAGGCATGGGATTCAGTGAGGGCTCAGCAGATGTTGACTAATGTATCGTTCAATTTTTTCCAAAAACCATGAGTTTTCCTGAAATTTGTAGCTTAATGCCAGATCATGCCTTCCCAAATAAACACAACAAACGCCTTCACAATGCTTATGCCTTCACAAGGTGAGGCCATATTGTGAGCAAAACCCTGAGAAAATGCTAGGTGATGGCTAAGTGTCAGAAGTAAGCATGCCAGTCTTCACTGAAATGATGGAGAGGCGTGGGGGTCAGAAATGTCTTGGAGCACATGCATTCCCGGAAGTGTGAACCAGGCAGCGCTACCCACGGCCAGTGGGCTGTAAATGTGGCTCAGGGGGATGTGCTCCCTGCAAATCTTCATTCTCCCTGCCTGGTGCAACTACTCCCGCAGCCCCAGCCCCTGTCCTGACTGGTCATGTTACAGACTTGCAGCTCCTCATTCATCTTCAAGCACAGAGTGAAAACTCTGTGGGGGAGAAGAGACTCAACTGTAACCTCTCTCAAGGCAAGTCTTACTACACGTATCCAGAGAGAAATGGGCCATACAGCGAACTTCAGGGGGGAGGCATCATGTGGAGTAGAAGAAAGAGGTTACATCTGAATTGCACCCTGAAGAATGGGTAGGAGTGTTGTGTGGCACAAATGGGGTCAAGAAAAACATAGCAAGAAAGAAATGGATATGGGAACACACCGGCCAGGTTCCTGGCACTTAGTTCTTGAGGAGTATCCCCTGGTGGGACAGCAGGTGCTGCGTGGGAGTGGGTGCAAGGTCCCTTACCCACATTACATGCTCTAATAAAATGAACTTCCAAAGCGTCTCCAAGATGCAAATCTTACAACCCCCCCACTGATTCATATGCCCGTCCTTACATTTTCTTAAACCTACATTTATCCTTTCCAATAGTTCAAAATAGGAAGAAGGGCTCAGAGAAGGAGATATTTAGGTAGTTCAATAAATGGACTCTTTAACTTTCACCAGATATATTTTGATATCACTTCAGAACATTTAGAGGACATTAGATATCATTTCACTATAAGAAATGAGTGCGAGAGAACGTGAGGTCACATGGCCCAGAAGCTTGCATGTTCAAACCTGGTGCCTGGTCATTTGAGTTCTGGGGACGTACAGGCGGTTATAATCCACAAAAATTGATGTTTTTCACTCATTAGTTTGCAAACCACCCAAATTTTGAGTCCACAGTACACTGGATAGAAAACAAGACTTGAAACAAAACGTTGCCACTCTGTATTTATTGCCTCTTAAGTTTTTGTTTGGCTTTACCAAGACTCTGACAATTATTTCTTAAACGTTTGAGATATTTTTATAAATGATATAGAGGATGGGGACTTCCAGTGGACCAGCGCCAGAAGGCAGGCCCCATTACTGACATGAATTCTCACTGAATGAATAAACTCTCATGAATCACTCAAATTACACTGTGCCTTAGTACCAAAATACAGAAAGGCAGAGTTTAGAATGAGCTCTCTGTATCTTAGGAGTAATGATTTTTGATATATTTCAAAAGGTGAGTTTTTTTAATCTATAGTTTACTATAATTAACCATTACACTCAAATGCTTAAGAACTATGTAGGACAGTCAGCATTTATGATCAGAAGAACCTGCAAGTTCTCAACATCATTTCTTTTTTTTTTTTTTTTTTTTTTTTTTTTTTTTTTTTTTTTTTTTTTTTTTTTTTTTTTTTTTTTTTTTTNCACAGACCGAAACAGGCTCCAGGCTCTGAGCTGGCAGTCAGCACAGAGCCCGACGCGGGGCTCGAACCCACGAACCGCGAGATCATGACCTAAGCGAAAGTCGGACGCTTAACCGACTAAGCCACCCAGGCGCCCCTCTCAACATCATTTCTAATGATATTCCCTGAAAACAAATCTCACAAGAATGTGAATTTTACTGGATAGGAAAAATGTTACTGCTAAGTCTTCACTTAGGGGGAAAATAAGACTGTATAAAATATAAATGTCATCTCAAGTATATACCTCATGTTTAAAAACAGATCACATCCTAGATTAAGACAAGAGGGAGACAGATAAGATTCTGCTTAGAAGGGCTTCTACCCTGAAGGCCCGTATGGAAGTTGGAAACAAGACATGTCATTAATTATGGACAACTGGGGCACGTTCAAACCACTCTATGGATTTTTGTGTGATTGGTCTTTGATCTGAGATGATGGTAGACACTTCTAACCTTATAGGAGTGGTGTGGGTTTGTTTGTTTGTTTGTTTGTTTTCATAAAATAAGGATGAAGGCAGTTGGATTATATTGTAACAAAACTATCCTTATTTTTAAAATTAATGAATAGAAACAGATACAGATTGGTAATGACATCAGACGCATGTACTTCAAAATCATCCACTTTATTTCACAAAAGGACAGAAAGAAATTTGCATACCCTGTGGGTGATACAATTCTTTATCATCAAGCTAGGCAGAGGAGAAGGAGGTTATGCTTCCCTCAGGTACGTGGCTGATGAAATCTAGTTCTAGAGCCTGCAAACTTTGGATGCACACATGATAATGGTAAGTCCTCGCAAAGCCTTCCACCAGCTATAACACATCCTGATCTATGCACCTGCGGTGCAGAAACAGTGTCCGTCCATTTTCCATATAAAATTGTACTGTCAAATGCATTAAGCTAAAAGTCTCTACCCTGGAATTCTAATCTCCCTATGAATGCATTGAGTTTTCCTTTTTGTACTTATTTTGGTAGATTCAAGATGGCCGCAAATTCTTTGCTACATCTTCCCCCAAGAAGAGAGGTCTAATTTTCCTCCCCTGGAGCTGGGAAAGCCTTAATGCTTTTGCCTTGTCCACTCATTATAGGAGACAAGAGATCCCAGGACTCCCAAGGTCGTATGCAACCTGTCCAGTCCCTCCAGGCATCCGGGAATGAAGCTCTATGCAAGTTCAACCACCATGGAAACCACCATGCTATGGGAAAGCACAAAGAATTCACGTGGAGACCCCTGGCACCGGACGCATGAGTGAAAATGTCCACCTTTTAAACGGCTTTATTAAGTATAATTGATATACAAAAGCTATACAGATTTAATGTTTGCCATTTGATGAGACGTCTACGAAGACCCATGAAATCAGCACCACCATCAACGTAACAGACACATCCATGGCCTCAGAAAGTTTCTTCTGCCTCTTTGTTTATTGGGCTTGTTTAGTTGTTGTAAGTACTCTGAAAACGAGATCTACCCTCCTAACCAAAGTTTAGTGTACAATACATCGTTATAGGCACTGTGCTGTAGAGCCGATCTGGAAATCGTTCATCTTGCAAAACTGAAACTTTATGGGGCATCTGGGTGGCTCAGTCGGTTAAGCGTCCGACTTCGGCTCAGGTCATGATCTCACAGTTCGTGGGATCAAGCCCCGCTTTGGGCTCTGTGCTGACAGCTCAGAGGCTGGAGCCTGCTTCGGTTTCTGTGTCTCTGTCTCTTTCTGCCCCTCCTCGACTTGGGCTCTGTCTCTGTCTCTCAGAAATAAATAAATGTAGAAAAAAAAATTTAAATTAAAAAAATACCCTGAAACTTTATATCTGTTGAACATCTCTTTAATCCCCTCACCCCTTGTCCTCAAGCACCATTCTCTCTGCTTTTCTGAGGCTGATTATTTTAGATTCCACATGTAAGGGCGGCCATGCAGTGTTTGTCCCGTGACTGGTTGATCTCACTGAACATAATGTCCTCTGGGTTCATCCATGTTCTCGCAAAAGGTAGAATTTCCCTCTTTATTGAAGGCTGTTACTACTCTATTGTATGTATAAACCACGTTGTCTTGATCCATACATCTGTCGATAGACATTTGGGTCGTTTCCATATCTTGGCTGTTGTGATTGGTGAACAACTCTGAAGTGGGGTTGGGGATCAGGTAGTTCTATTTTTAATTTTTTGAGGAACTTCCATAATGTTTGCCATGGTAGCCACACCAGTTTTTAAAAATCCGCACCAAGAGCGAGCGCATGAACTAAACACCAAGAAATGCAAACCCAAATCACAAAGAAAAAAAGTAAAACAAGCAAAACAATCACAAAGAAACCACGTAAGCATCCCAGATGCAACAGAGGCAAAGGGGAAAGCAGCTAATGGAGAAACGTCTAGGTGCCCTCCACCCGCCCCGGAGAGGGGCCGGGCTTCATGCCGTGTCCTCCTGCGTCCCTGACCCACGATTGTAACAAAATAGCTGTGACTCCATGTCACTGCGCTTCGGGGTGGCTCTAAAATAGATAAGCTGGATCTTTGCCCTCAGCCAGATCATTTATTCAATGTCCCACGAGAGGGAATATTTACTTATGCCCCTATTCACCTTAATTCTCTGTTTCTCAGCTGTGACTTCTTGTAAAGTTTGTTTGTTTGCTTGTTTGTTTGTTTTTGAGAGAGAGAGAGACAGAGACAGAGAGAGAGAGACAGGGAGAGAGCACGAGCGAGAGAGAGGCAGAGAGAAAGGGAGAGAGAGAATCTCAAGGAGGCTCCACGCTCTCAGCAAAGAGCAGATGTGGGGCTTGATCTCACGAACCATGAGATCATGACCTGAGTTGAAATCAAAAGTCAGATGCTCAACCGACGGAGCCACCCAGGCGCCTCTCAATTGTGACTGTTTTCTTTTTCGTACACATCACTCCCCTTCTTGTTCTCCTGTGCTGCGGACTCCTCAGTGTAAAGTGTTATGGTAAAGACCACCAACATATCCCGAGGAAATCACTACTACTCACTATCAGTGAAAAATTGCAATTTCTTTTCAAGTCACACTTCAAACTGTCAAAAGCCTGACAAAGTAGAAGGCAGCTCAATACCCAAAATGTGTTTCTGATCACAGTCAATTAAAAGGCATGTCTTCAGGCTGCCTGGTGATTTTCTTAATCATATGAATTCAGTTTTAAGAATTTAATTCCCACTGCCTTTTCTTGAATTCCTAGATGCTGCTTTCACGGAATCCCAACGCATTAATTTTCTGTTTGTTTGGTCACAAAATATTAAAGCGGTAACACAGAAGCATCAGGAAACGATGGCTTGGCCACGGGGGTCTTCATTTTATTTCCAGCCACCACATGTATGTTTCAGGTGGAGCTGTTACACGTGGTAACTACGGGAGACATATTTGGAAATAAAAGAAGAGAAGGGCTTAAATAATAAGAATTAAAACCCTGCCTTACGTTGTCAGATCAAAGTGCATCGTTTGTTTACACGAATTCGGATACTTTCATACAATATCTTAAAGACAGGAACTTTGATATAAATGCACACATCTCTCAGAGGGAAGGGTCAGTTTTACAATAAACCAAATATACTGCCAACTTAAAGAAGCTTTTAACATATTTTGGAACAAGTCAGTGAAATGTCTCACAGAGAAAGCAAAGCTCCCTCCGGTGTAACAAGCTCGCCATCTACTGATCATTGGGTCGCTTTTTCCTATTTTCATGTCAGAGGAATTTCTGAATGTCAACATGTCTGCATCTAAAATAGTCATATCAGTATTTTAAAGCAGAACCATCTAATGGAAGCTTTTCAAAGCAACTCCGTTTGGGACAAAGTGTGAGGCAGCACCAACCTGCAATCCTTCCCGTCTGGTGGGGCGACGCATGCGCAGCCTCTTCGAGGAAGGTAGGATGTGTCCTGTATCTAAAAACAAGTACAAGCAGGTGTGTTGCTTGGATCTCCCAGATCCCTGGCACATCCGGAAGCAGCCTGGCCACACCTGATTCCCACCACAACCTCCCTGCTAAACCTACGCGCATCTCAAACCTCTCCATCTAGATGCACTTGCTTTCAGGCCATTGCAAGGGGTATTTTCGAGAACTGCCTAGTATTCCGATCTTGGAAGAGTGCAAACAAGACACTAAGAGTAAGTCTCGCATCAAAAAAGCAAGGCACAGATGAAAATCTCAGATGAGTCGAAGCATGACACCACTCGGGTTTGGTGATGAATTCCAGTTACACTCGGCTGCAAAGTCTGAGAGCAGCACCTACGTAGGATGCCTGCCTCTGAGTATACATTCCGAGTAGTAAACGTTAGGGGAAATGAACATAATATGGCCACGATTTAAAGTCTAATTTCTTATTGCCTCATAAAAATAGATATTTGGTCTTTTAGTCATTTAACAAGCCTTCTTGAGACACCATAATACCTGATCCTCGTAACCGCACTGCCAGATACGGATGGGCAGATAGTAATGTCTTATTTCCTAGTTGTACACGTTGAGTGTGTGAAGGTTAACGTGACTGTCCAGAGGCAGGGGAAGCCTGGTGATGCCCCAGTGGGCCAGAACTTCTGCATAACCCATGGTTGGCCAATTGCACACAATCCCACGTACCATAGACTGGACGGTGCCCCAGAGAGTTAAATCTCACAGGGTGTACTGTGCGTTCTTGGATATATTTAACGACTTTTAAAAATTAGAAGCCAAATGTCTGTCTCTCTGGAACTCATCATAGGATAAGAGATTCCTTTGCTACTGGAAATTAGATCGGAAATTATCTGGTTTCCAAGAGTAAAAACTACAGCCGCTATACACCTGCGCGTCCTTCAGGGCTCCCAATTCCTTAGGGGAGAAGAAGGCATTTTGTTTTACAATGAAATTTCAAATTAGCAGGTGCCGATGTGAAAAACAAATGTTAATTTTTCTTTGAGAGGGACTAGATTTAATTTGCAAGTCTTATGATTATTCTAAAATCATTCTATTTCTATCCAAAATTGTTCCTAAGAAAAGAAGACATACTTGAAAACAATACACGGGTCCTAAGTTTCCGAAGACTTCTCAGAAATTATTGTTGGTATAAAACGTCTGTTGGTATCTTTCTTCGGTTTTGTCCACGTTCTCCCTCTCTTGTCTGCTAAGCCGTTGTACTCAACATTTGTTCATCGTTCCAAACATGTCTACTCTGGAGCATTGGGACCAAAGACCGCCACGAGAAGCCATCAGCCGTTTCCACAGAGGAGCCCGGGGGAGGCGAGGACACGTATGGACTGGACCACGCTATCAGTGCCGTGGTTGCCACGTTAGCCATTTTCTATTCTGTGTAGTCAGACTTACTTTACCAACGACTAACAGATTTGACATGTTTAGATATGTGTGGCGTATTCTGGAATCAAAATGCTGCCAAAGCTAAATATTTGACTTTACCAATGTATTTACGTGCTCTGCTCCAATTTCTCATCTGTTCAATGAAATGATAGCTCTGGCCACCCCCTGTGGTTGGCAGAAGGCTTAGGCAGTAAACGTGAGAGGTGCTGAGAACAGTGTCTGACTCAGGGGAATTCTTGTTTTATTACCATTACTATTGTTAGCTTGGGGCTTACCTCAATGGTCTTCTCATCTTTTGAAACCTTAATTTCATAGGGCTGCAATAATTTGAGTATTCTAATTGTCGGTTTCTTTTGGACTGGGCAAAATCCAAAAGGCTAGAGTGTATGAGTCCCGTGACACGTGAAGGGGATAAAGCAGGTAGGTGGAATCAAGGCAGGGCCACAGCATCAGGCCGGGTGTCCCCCCAGGCTGCTGGGAAGACCCGTTCGGTGGGGACTAGTAGCACAAATGCACGACCTTGCAGGGCTTGAATGCACCTTTCCAACACCAACTTCCAAGCCATCAACTTGTTTTCGAATGCAAAAACGTACCGTGGTAGTGGTGCATCTCATAAATATTAGACTAGGGAATTAAGACACAGACTGGGCCCAGCTCTTCCAGAAAAGAGGCGGTGTGCTTACCGGCAACTCGACCACCCTTCCCGTGCCTCAGTTATCTAATATGAAAAACCCAAGGATTGACTTGATGCTGTGGATTTGTTCCCAAATATAAAACTATCAGTACAGGCACATTTTATTTTCAAGATGAATTCATCATTCTAAATTTTCTCTTGTGGCAGGAAAAAAGGAAGGCACTGGAAAATCCACTTTACAACACGGAGTCTGCACCACTCTCTTCCCCACTGTTTATATCTACGCATGTAAGTACCCAGACGCCACCAACCGGCCAGCGCCCAGTCTCAGGAGGTGACCTCGCAGGCCCAGCCCAGAAATTAAATGTGCTGCTGAATAAATATTAGAAGCCACTAGTAGAGGAAGTGGAGATGCTTTACTTATTTTACAAAGTAGGCATTCTGTTCATTTTTGCTCTTTTCTTCACAAGTCCGCTGTTTCTTTACACACGCTGTACTCTCCAGTGTTCCTGGAGAAGAAAGCATTAACTCCCACCAAAAAAAGGGCATCTATTTCCAGGGTAAATTATCGGACTTAGTAAAATCTCTTACTGTGTACACACGTAGCACCTCAGGATGCAATAATGAAGGCACGCCAGGCTGGCGTTTGTCTGCATTTCGTCCTATAACGACAATCTTCAGAAGACCAGCACTCATCAGAATCTTATTTTTCTCAAAATTCCACCTCCCGTTTTATCTAGTGTGAAAATTATATTGTGCAACCTCATCAAAGGAACCACGAATAACAGTAAGAGCCGGCTCCCCATAAAAACGAGTTCTCTCTCTTTCCCTCCCTCCTTTCCTTCCATTAGCTCCGTAGGTCAAAGCCATCAATAAAGGCTTTTCTCCACCCAGATAAATGGCTCTATTTACACATGACAAAAAACTGCAAGGCACCAAATATCATGCACTCCCTTCACCTGGGAAGTTATAGTCCAAAGTGACCCTTCGGGCGTCTCCTGCTCAGAGATATTCTGGAAGATGTCCCCGTGTGGTCTGCATCTCTGAAGACACAGTGGTACCCCCTGTGTGCCCCCGATGGGCTGTGTTTGGAATACCCTTTCTGTGTGGTGCCTGTTCAACTCCCTGCCTCTCTATACCTCTCTCTCTCAAAATACATAGACAAAAAAAAAAAAAAAAAAAGGAGAGAGAGAGAAATTTCTCCCTTGAGCTATTGAACAAAGACAATAGCATCTTCAGAGTATAAAAGGTGCGCTGATGTATGTCACAGTTCTGTGGGGACGGGATTGTAGCCTGCGTGGCCAAGGTAAAGCCCAGGACCATGGCTGGTTTGCTGACTGGGATTCCATGCTTCTTTGAAGTTAGAAACACAGACAAAAAATTAAAAATCCACTATTAGGCATATTTTCATTTGAGATACAAAGACCAATAGACTCTTCCAGAATCATCATTTTAAGTGAAATAACTCTAAAAAAAAGTGGCGTTTCAATTATCCCACTTCACCAAGAGCCAAAACATGAGAATGGAGATGAGGTCTCAGAGGAAAAGAAGGTCCCCTTCGTGGTCAGTATGGGGGGCTTCGATGGTCAGTACAGGGGGACGTGGCCCAGCCCGTCCTCCCTAGCGATGGCTGCACCCCAGAATGCCAGGGGTTTGATTCCTCCAATAGTGCTTATGGCGGGCCCACCAGCTGCCAAGTATTTGCTAACTAATCAGTCATGGCAAACAGAATGCGCTCTGCTGGTAAGCCCTTCACTTTTGTGACGCGGAGTAAACTTGGGAGTACAAGCCTGTCCCCGGAGCTCACCTCTGCCCGTCCACAGCCGCCTCTCCAGACACGGTCTCTTGCCAAGTTCAGTTCTCATCATTTATGCTCTGACTCCTCTAACATTCGTTTTTGTCCCAGCTTCCTCCCGTAGAATCTTTCTTCTGCCTATGCCTGTGGAGGTGTGTCATCCCCTAACGTCTCTGTCAAAAGGTCACCCTTCCTTCGCCTGTCAGGGAATCCCAGCCACCCCCCGCCGCTTTATCTGACAGCCAGGCCAGGGTTTGGTCCTGCAGACGGGTATGGAGCACCCGGCTGGGGGTCAGCGCACCGGGAGACAGGGACGCCGCCGAGTTGGTGCGGTGTGCTGTTTATGAGGAGTCATTGCCTCGAGACAAGGAAACGAGGCGGGACTGGTTGGAGAAAGCCATGGTCGACCCAGCCAGAGCTCTGGAGAGAGCGATGGCGTCAGGGTGCGCCGTACAGGCGCCCAGCTCTGAGGTGACGGAGTCCAACTAGAAGCCCACCTTGCTGCCCTCTTCCTCAGCCCACTGCT
Organism: Hyaena hyaena; assembly: GCF_003009895.1. Lineage (NCBI taxonomy): Eukaryota > Metazoa > Chordata > Mammalia > Carnivora > Hyaenidae > Hyaena > Hyaena hyaena. Next base: position 874,496 of record NW_024081178.1, read on the forward strand.
GGTCCGTTGTCTGGAATCAGACATGAGACGGGGGGCGGGTGCAGTGAGCACGTCTCATGGGAGGAGGCGGGAAGGAGGAGGTCAGGCAGAAGGAGACGGTGAACACAAGCCGGACAAAGGCTCTGCTAACCCAGTGGGCACCTGCGGCGATGATCCTGCCCACCTGCTGTCTCCCCCAGCCCAAGATGGCAGGCGGGCCGGGACGTCCCCACCTCACCCGGTCCTGTAAATTGGTTGCTCCGGAATTGCCAGGACAAGACAAATCTCTAAAGAAGAGCCCAGCCCTGAAGGAGCAGAGAGCTGGGGTCTTTCTGTTGAACGCCCTCCCCAGAAGGACTACCTGTCTTCCCTTTGAAAGGAGATCTGGGCCGCCTATCTTCATGTCTAGTCCGTACTTGGATGGCGTTTCTCACACTCTCAAGTGCGTCTTCATTTGACTAAGTTCTTGGAGGAGAGCAGCAGCATCTATTCTGTCTTTTTATCTCAAGAGAACTCAGCGCAATGGCTTGTACGTAACAAAGTCTACAAGGATTAGCTTTTGCTGTGTGTACAGTGTGTACTGTGAGGCTTTCGCATCTGTGATCTCACTTAATCCTCAAGCAACCCCAGCCTGTAGGTGGTATTGTCCCCCCCAAACTCACAGGTGAGGGTTGGGGATCCCAGGGTTTTGCAGGGTTAGGTCACGTGTCCTGATAACAAAGCCGTTGGGTGATAGAGCTGGTGTTGAGATGAAATAGGCCTGACTTCAAAGCACATATTCTTAACTACATCACATTGCATAGTTTACATATAAGAACTCATTATTGGGGCGCCTGGGTGGCTTAGTCGGTTAAGCGTCCGACTTTCGCTTAGGTCATGATCTCGAGGTTCGTGGGTTCGAGCCCCGCCTCGGGCTCTGTGCTGACTGCCGGCTCAGAGCCTGGAGCCAGTTTCAGAGTCTGTGACTCCCTCTCTCTCTGACCCTCCCCTGCTCACGCTGTCTCTCTCTCTCTCCTAGAAACAAATAAAAAATATTTTAAAAAAAGAAGAACTCATTATATTTTCATCACATGCCTGAGTGGAATATAGAAAAAATTATTTTTATTCAACATTGATGGTGATACAAAGCTAAGGTACATGTCCCAAAATTATTTACTCTAATAATCCTGTCAATATGGTCCAAGATTTTCCCAAATCCCCATATGTACCTTAGAGTCTTTCCAAACTGAGTACACATGGAAACATGTAGATACAGTTAAGATCGAAAGCATGATAATGACCCATATACATGACATCTGAAATCTCCTCGGAAGTGTGAAATATTTGTCAAGTATAAGCAACATTATATTAGAAGAAACATATCTTTTCTATATTAAGGATCTTCTAATGAATACCCAGTGACAGAAACTCACATTGAAAGATACTTCACTTTGAATTATGCGACCATGGCAGGGAAATAAGGAAAAAGTTGACATATCTGACTATAAATCCAGCAAGAGCATATGTTTTCATTATGTATGGTGAAAATATGTGAAAGGAAACAGCAGATATTTTTCCGTACTCGTCAGTCACTCAGACGAAATATTAGTTACTCAACTCCTGCGGTGAAATTGTTCAGCCAATAAAAAGTTCCTCAGTTTCAGAGGCTGAAAAAACTTTTGAAAGTTGAGGCTTAATTATTGAAACCACAAAAGCAATTGCAAATAAGATATGCCTTTATTTTTTAAAAGTAAGGTCATATTGCTGGATTAGATTTTATCTAAAGTGGTTTTAGAGGGCATTTTCTTATTAAAAAAAATTAAACATTCCAAAAATAGAGATAATAATATGTTAACTTCCATATGCCCATTATCTAGATTAAATAATTATCAATGCATGCCCAGTTTTATTTCATTTGCAACTCTATCCTGTATCCATTTTTGCATCCCCGCCCCTCCCACCTCCCATAGATTACTTCCTGGAATAAATTTCAAACCTTATATAATTTCATCCACATGAAATTCAGTATGTACATCTAAAATATAAGAGTCATTCTAAAGATAAACACACCACCATTATTCTATTTAATTAAAAGTATCTTCATAATATCATTAAATATCCAATCAATTTCCAAATATCTTTATTGTATCATAATCTTCTAATGGTGTACTTACTTATAGCTGGAACAAAATCAGATATATGCATCCTAATCATTGCTTTTCTCTCTTTTAATATATAGGTCAGTCACCTCCTTGGCACTTTAATTTTGGACAATGTCTTTTAGTCTAGATTTTGTAGATTGGATTCCAATGGCTCCGTTGACTGTATTTCTCCAACTCATCATGTCCTTTAAAATGGTAGCTAAATCAGGAAGCTTGATGAGTTTCTGTTATTTTGGCATGAATACTTACCGCATAGGTGATGGGACCTCAAAATCCTCATAATATCTGGTTGTCCTTTTTTGAGTTTTTATCCACCTGGATCCTTGGTTTCAGAAAGTGTTGCAACATAGTAATATTTGAGTTTATAATTTCTTTAAAAAATTCTTAGCTGAATATTTCTCTAGAGAAACTTCTCCGCCTCTGCAGAGGGTTGAATGATGGCCCCCACAAAATGTGGGTCCATGTCTGGACCCCTGGAAACTGTGAATGTGACGGGTTATCTGAGTGAGTCTTAAACCCAATGACAAGGGACTTTATGAGAGACACACAGAGGAAACGGAGGGAGAAAAAGGGAAGGCCATGTGACTGAGGCAGAGACTGAGTGATGTGGCCAGCAGCTGAGGGATACCTTGAGCCACCAAAGCCTAGAAGACCAAGGAAGGATCTTGGACTGATTCTTCAGAGGAAATGTGCCCAGCCAGCAGACTCCTTGGTTTTGAACTTCTGACTTCTAGAAATAGGAGACAATAAATCTGTACTGTTTAAGCTACTCAGTTTGTTATACTTTGTCACAGTAGCCCTAGGACACTAACACCCCATCATTCAGTTAAACTGAGCTTCCATATGTATTGGGAAATTATGATAAATGTTTGGCTTTTTAAAAAAATATTTTCAAAAAGAATAGAAATGATAAATTAGATTCCTACTGTCATCTAGAGATAATAAATTGAGATTTTCTGTCCTTTTATTTTTATGAGAACTTAAACTCATGATTTAAACATATTAAGTGTGTTTCAATCCTTTGATGCTATGATCCTTATTGGTTCTGAAATGGTCCCTTCTGTGATTCCTGGGAGTCCCATATAGCGTCTTCTGAATCCTTCTGACAAGTCTCTGGTATCTGTCAGAGCTCTCCTGCTTCCTGATAAGATAAGATGTTCTAGGCTCATCTAGTGCATTTCATCTTCCAGATGTAGAATCAGCTATTCCTCCTCCAATATGTCTGTGTATTTAATGAATTACAAAAGAGAGTGGCATATCTTCTTGTGATTCCAATAACACTTTCACTCATATCAACTTGCTGAAAATAAAACCCGTCTGTTAATTTTAAATACAAAGCCATTTTTAACCAACTGATGTGCCCAAAATGTGTCCATACCCCATCTTTATCCTCACCCTGTTCTTGAACTGCTCTTACCATGAGGTAAGATGGAGCACTCGGCTGTGGAGTGAGGGATTGGATTCCACACACAAATTTGTAAGAAAGATACAAGTGGAAAGTTTTAATAGATTGCAGTAGAGGCAACATAGAGACGGCTGCCTTGACGAATCATCACCATATACGAAAGATATGAGACCAATATCAGTCTTGAAACTAGACAAACTGAAGTAACTACTGGATTAGAATAAAATGGATGGGAATGGCAGAGGCTGAGAGAACAAAGGAAGAGCTGAGGGTAAAGACGTGTGCCACACGGCTTAGGTGATGCCGAGTGAGGACATAGAATCACAAACATGGTGGCCACACCAACACCACTCTCTAAAGTCACGCCATGAGTACTGATTTTTTAAATTACTCACTAAACAACAGAATTGTCTCCAATTTCACAAGCTTTCCCATTAATGTCCCTTTCCTCCCCAGGACCCATCTAGGACACCATAGGACGTCCAGTCTTCATGTCTTCTCCATGAGGAATGGGAGTTTCTTCATGATACCGTGAGTCTCTCTGTTCCTTGTTGTATTTCATGACCTCATGACCTCGAGAGTTTGGATGAGTCCCCGCAAGGTGTTTTGTAGAATCCCTCAACTTAGGGTGTGTCTGATTTTTGTTTTTTCATGGCTAGACTGAAGTTACTGGTCAGTTTGGGTTTTTGAAAGAATCCCGCAGCCATGAAATGCCCTTCCCATCTTGTCATGTCCGGGGATGCGTGACGGTCACATGTGAGCCCCTCCAAGAGTCACCGTCGCAGCTTGGGTGCCGTGCAGTCTACCAGCTTCTTCACTGCACGTTACTAGTCTCCCGCTCATGAGCGGCTCCTGGGAGGCCAGTGCACACCTGGGGATGGACTGAGTATCTGTACATCCTGTTTTGAATTATTCAGTGAGACAGATTTTATCTTTTCTCCTCCGCTGAGTGACATATTTGTGTCAGTGTGGATTCACATCTATCAGTTTACAACTTGGGTCTTAACAGAAATGATGTTACTGTTAGTCTGCAAACTGTTCCGTCCTTTGTCACTGGGAGGTCTTTCAGGCCGGCTCCTGTGCCCCTCGGACACAGCCCCTCCACCCTGCCGTTTTCACAGCACGTCCTTATGTCCTGATGCTATAAGATGCTCCAGGTTTACCTTGTGCTTACCCCCACCGTAGTGCGTTTCTCAAGAAGACCTGTGCCCTCTTTGGGGGAATACGATTTAGACACCAAGATCTGGAGATGGGTCATGGTCTTTGCTACAAAGGCGTCATTCTTCCAGGTCCTCTCTTGCCTTAGGTCACTCACTATGTCCATACTCAGCATGCATCCCAATCCATGTGCACACACATATCGACAATGCCATACACATATGTACTGTGTAATACATATATAATATATATTCTCCTGTATCTACTTCACCCCATGTTATACGCACATACTGCCAATTCCATATACACAGTATTGTATAATATATATAATATATATTCTCTTGTATCTACTCCACTTTGTGTATACACATATACCTACAATTATATATACATATGTACTTTACAATATGTATACTATATATTCTCATATGGACATTCCAGCCTGTGTCTACAGCGACTAGAATTGCTTCTGTATGTACCCAGCCATCTTCATATGTGTTCTGCTAAGGAAGAGTTTATGCCAAGGACTGACTCTGATCTCGGGTCCCAGGGTTTATTTTTGCTTCCTTATCTGTAACCTCCCTCTCTGGCATCAGTGACGAACCTGGCCCCATTCGTTTACTTTTTTTGTTAAATCTCAGCAAATTGATAAATTGATAAGGTGGTAATGACCTTTTAAAATGTGCGTGGTGTGTGTGTGTGTGTGTGTGTGTGTGTGTGTGTGTGTGTGTGTGTTGGGGCTCCTGGGTGGCTCAGTCGGTTAAGCATCCAACTTTGATTCAGGTCATGATCTCACCATTCGTGGGTTTGAGCCCTGCATTGGGCTCTGTGCTGACAGCTCAGAGCCTGGCGCCTGCTTCAAATTCTGTGTCTCCTTCTCTCTCTGCCCCTCCCTTGTTCATGCTCTCTCTGTCTCTCTCTCAAAAATAAACAAACATTAAAAAAAAAACACAAAACTTGTTTAAATGCATAAGTAAAATATGTGTGTGTTGACTACCTTATACTTGATTTGATGATTATTAGTTTATATGTATTTTATTGATAGCTTCTTGAATCAATTTGGATAATTATACTTTTCTAGAATATTCACTACATTATCTGCTTTTTCACATTTATTTGCAAACTTATATTATATATGTATGTAAACAGAAATTGCAATGGCAATAGTCTACAAAATATAATGATTCAAATTCAGGAACATATCTAATATCCGAATCAAGTAATAATAACAGAGAGGTGGGTAAAATGTCAAACACCTGTGTCCACCTGTCACTGTGCGATGGGAAAAGCCAGCATTGGATTAGCAGCTACAGCAACGCCCACTTGCTGGCTCGCGGCTGTCCCGGCGAGAAGCCTCGGGAGAGCGACCGGCTCGGGAGTGAAGAGCACCAGAGGGTGAAGGAGCGCGGCGGGCTGGTCCCGGCCCGGAGGCCGTGGCGGAAGTCCGAGGCCACGCGCTCACTCACGTGGAAGGCAGAGCCCCGTTCTGCGGGCGTGCGCTCGGGTTCCCATTGCCTGCCTCGCCCGCCTTGTCGCAGGCTGCCTCCATCGTCAGCCGGCAAGGCCGCGTAGACCCTCCACGGACTCAAGGCTTTCTTGTTCCTCTTCTTCCAAGAGCAGAAAGAAACGGGCTGCTGGTGGGGGGGTTTCCCCGCACGGGTCACGGCCACTTGGCTAATCTCTGTATATTAAGGCCAACGGATTCAGCCTCTGGTTATATCTGTGAAATTGCTTCACATGAGTGCTTGGGAAGATGTTTGATTGAATAACCAGAGGGTGAGGTTCCCTGAAAAACGGGAGAGAGACAGAGACCAAAATGGATAGAGAGAGAGAGAGAGAGAGCGAGAGAGAGCGAGCGAGCATTTTTGCGGTGTTTTGTTTTGTTAGGTTTCTTCTGTTTTCCTTTAAATGGGCTGGTTTTCCAATTTCAAGGAATAGATATAAAAAATAAAAGAGAAATCTTCTCTAATCATCTTTGAGGTCATTATAATCTTGGTACAAAAATTGGGCAAGCAAAGAACAGTGGAGGAAATTATCGGCACTTTCCATTATGAATGTTTCTCAAATAGAATATAAGTGACATGAATTCAATAGTGGTTTAAAAATAAGCCCTGAAAGAGCAGGGTTTATATCAAGAATGCAGGAATTATTTGACATCAGAGGACTTGTCAACGTAATTCACCACATAATTTATGGAATGATAATAGCCATGTGATCATTTCTCTAAAAGCAAAATAACATTCAATAATATCCAGCAGGTAGTCGTGATAATAAAAACATGCAAGCTAAGAATGCCAAGGAAGCTTTTCAGCATGATAGAGGAAATTAACAAAAATACAATTTAGAAAGGAGCCAAGGGGCGACTATCAGTGAATCTCCTTAGGACGGAATGAGAGAGAAGTCCTTACCAGTGCATTAATAAGGGGAAAGGGACAGACTTAAGGATTAACAAGGAAAAGGCAATGTTACTATATATACTATACTATAAATATATTATATAGAATTTATACTATATATAAACATAGTATATTTACTATACTATACATATACTATATATAACTTATATATATATAACATATATATGTTTTATAATATATTATATATAAGTTATATATAGTATATGTATATAGTATATTATAAAACATATAATATATTATATATTATATATACTATAAATGTACTATATATAATTTATATATAATATATTATAAAACATATAAAACATATATGACTGTGTAGACAGTATAAGAAAGTAAGTATAAGAAAATCTACAAGATTTGGGGCGCCTGGGTGGCTTAGTCGGTTAAGCGTCCGACTTTCGCTCAGGTCATGACCTCGCGGTTCGTGGGTTCGAGCCCCGCGTCGGGCTCTGTGCTGACTGCCAGCTCAGAGCCTGGAGCCTGTTTCAGCCTGTGACTCCCTCTCTCTCTGACCCTCCCCTGCTCACGCTGTCTCTCTCTCTCTCCTAAAAATAAATAAAACATTAAAGAAAAAATTTAAAAAAAAAAAAAAAGAAAATCTACAAGATTTGTGTAATCTCTTTCCGCTAGGAATGACAGTCAGTAGAGCTATGAATACGTGTCTCTGTCTATATGCTTATTATTTTCTTTTACATAGTGTATGTTCATCTAGTATAACTTTTAGCAACGTAGAAGATATCCTATCAGTTTTAGCAGGAAATAATGAAGCCAAGAAACTGCGACTGTTGCTCTTAGCTCTGAAAACTGAGGACTACTTCCAAAAGCTGGACCGTAATTAGTGCCAGTGATGATGCTCCACAACCGGGAAGAGAGAGGATCCAAAGGGACCCAAATCATCAGAATCCTTCACTGGGAGGTGACGTCTTTCCAAGATCTTACTAATTAAATCAAAATGCAGATGCAGTGCTATGAGCAGCACAGTTATTATGGAGGCTGTGGCGCCGTGGAGGGTGTAGGACTGGAGTAGAGAAGGGGAGAGACGAGGCGTGGACGTCCGCCTTACCCGGGAGCCCGGTGCCCACACAGCTGCCCTTCTCCACACAGGTGGAGACAGGATCTCACCACCATGAGAAGGTGAAAGTGGCGTCTGCTGCCTTGACCGTGGTGACTTGCTGGACACGGCAGCTGGCAACATTTGGGCTGACCAAAAGAGTGTCCTTCGAGAAGTTTCCTTTGATGGTGGTAACCTGGTTCCTTGTCACGCACACTGCTTGTCCTTTGATTGTTGGATAGAGGACTTTAAGCAAAGATCCAGCGTTTCACACCAAGGGTAACCAAAGTGAATATACTATAGGGAAGAAGTCAGTATTAGCCACGCAACAATAAAAGCTCAGAAATAAACCAGACAATGCCAGCACCTTTCTGGAGATGATTCTAAAACTACATTCTAAAGACATACAAACAAATGTTCGTAAGCCGGAAGATTCAAAACCAGTAAGATCGACATTTTAACACAGTCGTTCCAGTAAATAATCCAAATCCAATCGGCAATGAGGGAGTTTATGGACTTTGAGGAGCTTGTTTTAAAATATGTAGAGAAATCTTGGGGTGCCTGGTGGATCAGTTGGTTAAGCATCTGACTTCAGCTCAAGTCATGATCTCATGGTTCATGAGTCTGAGCTCTGAGTTGGACTCTGTGCTGACAGGTCAGAGCCTGGAGCCTGCTTCAGGTTCTGCGTCTGTCTCTCTCTCTCTCAAAAATAAATAAATATTTGAAATTTTTAAAAAAATAAATACATAGGGGCGCCTGGGTGGCTTAGTCGGTTAAGCGTCCGACTTTCACTTAGGTCATGATCTCGCGGTTCGTGGGTTCAAGCCCCGCGTCGGGCTCTGTGCTGACTGCCAGCTCAGAGCCTGGAGCCTGTTTCAGTCTGTGACTCCCTCTCTCTCTGACCCTTCCCTGCTCACGCTGTCTCTCTCTCTCTCTCCTAGAAATAAATAAAACATTAAAAAATTTTAAAAAAATAAATACATAAAATAAAATACATGTAAAAATCTGAAGAACCAAGTCCAAGAAGTTTCATCCCAGAAGCCCACGTGAGGGAAGCAGACTCAAGCATCTTTATTTAGCTGTGAGCAATCTAGACAGAAAGTGAACCCAACAGCAGAGGCTCAGCCCCCTCTCTGTTGCTCAACAGTTAGGACCTTGAGTCACTGGGGCACAGTTTTCAACTTTCCGTGCCTCAGTTTCCCCATCTACACATGGGAGTTGCAATGTGCTACAGCTCAGGGCACTGTGGGCAGCACCAATCAATGCACATAGTTGGCCCTCATGATTAGTTCTGTAACCGGCATAGGTTTGCAAAAATCACGTAATCTCCATCGACCTCAGTTGTCTCTTGAAATGGAATAATAATGCGAACATGAATCTTTTAACTTTTTTTCCAGTTTTACTGAGAAATAATTGACCTACATCCCTGTACAGTAAAACCTTGGTTTGTGAGCCTATTTCCTTCTGGAAACATGCTTGTAATCCCAAGCATTCATATATCAAAGTGAATTCTCCCATAAGAAATAATGAACACTCAGATGATTTGTTCCACAACCCAAAAATATTCATATAAAAATGATTACGGTACTGTAGCATAATATAAAATAATAAAAAAAATACAAAACGTAAAGAAAAATGAACAAATTATCCTGTACTTACCTTTGAAAATCTTTATGGCTGATGTGAGGGAGACAAGAGAGAGGAGGGTTACTATGTAGAATGACTTTCACGATCACTAATGGAATCACTATCTATTGCCCCAATGGAAACTTTTTCTGCATGGGAGCCATTGGATATGCTCACATGGATGTCAACTACTGTACGGTATTTGTAAACTCTTGTCATAGACTGTATTTAACGTAAGTGGCAATATGACAGCAGAGGAAAGGGTCTCTCTCTGCAGGCAGCCTGACCTAGAAAGCAGTGAAGTGTTCCTAAGCTCACTCCAGTATGGAAAAGCAAAAGACTGTCCATAGGTGTTTGGAAGTGACAAAAATTACACTACTTCCAGTTGTGGGCACCTTCCAATGTTCTGAAAAGTCATGGATTCCTGACAAGCATTGCAACCTGAGACTCAGCATCTGAGCATGGGAGACCATCACCCACAGTCCTGCAGTGTGTGTGTGTGTGTGTGAGAGAGAGAGACAGAGAGAGAGAGAGAGAGAGAGAGAGGAAACTTTGGTTCAGTTGTGCTCATGTGACATTCAGCATCACATACTACTTGTATTGCAAGACATCACTCACTTGTCAAGTCAAATTTATTACAAAGTTTGCTCGTCTGGCGGAATGCTCAGAACAAGTTACTCGTGATCCCACATTTTACTGTATCAGGTTACAGTGCACAGCAGGAGGTTTGATCTGCAAGGGTAGTGAAGTGATCACCACGGAGAGTTGTTAGCATCCATCACTCATAGAAATACCATAAAAAGAAGATAAAAGAGTTTCTCCTTGTGATGAGAATACCCGTGATCCACTCTCTCAATACCTTTCTAGACACCGCCCAGTGGCGGGGGGGGGCTTCAGCCCCCCACTGTGCATGGATCCCCCCCCCCCCAGTACTTTATCTTCCGGCTGGAGAGTTGTGCCTTTTGACACCTTCCTGCAATTCCCCTCTGACAATTAAATCTCATGTCTTTTCCCATGAGTTTGGGGAGGATTTATTTTTTCTTTTTTTAAATTAGATTCCACATAAGTGAGATTATACAGTATTTGCCTTCCTCTACTTATTTCAGTCACCACAACTTTTTTTCTAAATGACAAAACAGAAGGACTATGTATCCTCTGTGGAACTTAACTTCTCTAAAATGGTCTTCTGTTTTCCTCTTGTTCTTTCTTCTATAAAATGATATTAAAAACCCAAGTGCTGCCATGTTGAATGTGCAGTAAATTAGTAGGTCTCAAGTTCTCATCTGCTCTTCCAGAACTTTCCTCATTGCTTGACGTGTATGTCATTCTCAACTCCTGGTTTTGACACGGTGTCCAGTTGTCTCTTATAAGTGCCGTCCTGTCACGTGGAAACATCGTGTTCGTTTTTTCACATTTTAACCAAAGTAGGGGAACAACGGGAGTCAACATGCGAATTTCAGTAACACCAAATGAGTTAGAAAAGTGTAAGATTCTGATACAACACGTGCTAATCTGCGCATAATCCTATACAAAGTGAGTGTATGCACAAGGCATCAAAGTAGGGAGCACAATGAAATGTCTGTGATTGTGCCGGTAAAGGGACAATGATTTAGGCACAGGAATTGTGACAGACGTTTTGATGAACTCGGACAATTGGGACCGCCATTTAGATTTGAATAACTTTATGGCACTTGCCGTAAAGTATTTCAGGAAGAAGGGTTGCATTTTATACTTCATACGAAGGCAATGTTTCATACTTACAAATAAAGAGCAGAGGATATTGAACACGTATTAGATCATCTGCTCACACCTCTCACTTGCCCCTCCATTCTCACTCAGCCATCAACACGTTTATAAATCAGGGCACCCGGGTGGCTCAGTCGACTAAGAGTCTGAATCTTGACGTTGGCTCAGGTCTTGAACTCGCAGTTGTGAGACCGAGCCCGCTTTGAGCTCTGTGCTGAGAGTGGAGACTGCTTGGGATTCTCCCTCCTTCTCTTTCACCCCTCTCCTCTCAAAAGGAATAAATAAACATTTAAAAACAAAAAACAAAAACACATGTCTACAAAATATTGAGGTTTAATCAGCTATGTTCTGAGCCTCTTAATACCATCCATGAATTCTGGGCACCTGACAATAGCAGTTGCTTTCAGAGGTGCTTCCTCAGGAATTCAGAATTAAAACTTAGAGCCTGGGGCGCCTGGGTGGCTCAGTCGGCAAAGCATCGGACTTCGGCTCAGATCATGATCTCACGGTTCATGGGCTTGAGCCCCACATTGGGCTCTGTGCTGACAGCTCAGAGCCTGGAGCTGCTTTGGATTCTGTGTCTCCCTCTCTCTCCACCCCTCTCCTTCCCTGCTCATGCTCTCTCTCTCTCTTTCTCTCTCAAATAAGTAAACATTAAAAATTAAAAAAAAAAAAAAAACATAGAGCCTTAGTCCCTTGGTAAGAGGATGAACTGGTAAAAAGAAAGTGAGGAGATGTGGATGGACATGACCCTGCCCCCGCCCCACCATACAATCCCAAGAAACAGACAAAGGTGGCATGGAAAGATAAAGACCAATGAAACCGATATGCAAGGAGTTACAAGGCTTTCGATCGCCCGCTTTAAACTCCTCCCGGTTTGGACGTACAGCTGTGATATGGTTGTCACAGCATCATGACACACTTTAAGACATGTCTCCTCTTCTATCTATGTCACAGACTGATGCTGCTGGTTCTGTGACAAGGACACGGTTGGCAAACCCTTCACTGTCTTCCCTCTCTCCCTGCACTGTGTCCTCTCCACCTGGCCCCCTCCCGCCCTGCCTTTTGGGATGGGGTCACTGGGAGGGTCCTGTGCTTTGAAGAAAAAGGCAGTATTTGGGGAACAAATAGCAGAAGCTGAGAGAATGGGCTCACTCCACGTTACCAGTAACTGAGGGACTCAGACAGGCGCAAGGGACCCAAGTAGCAGGAAAGGACAGTAGAAGGTAGGCCGACGCCCGCAGACGTGTTAGTGTTTTCAGAGAGAAGCAAGAGAGCTGTGATTGCAGGTGCACATGTGTGGGGGAAGAATGCTGTCAACCAGCTCTCGGAGGCCACTTCCTGGCTGCCACCAACACAACCTACCACAGTGCTTGCGCCCCACGTCAGCCCTCCTGGGGCCAGAGAGGGGCAAGGAGGGTGCTCCTCTGGGAACAGGGGTCTGGGCCATGGCCAAGGCGACCACCCTGGACAAACAGCCTCCCTCAGTGGGGCCTGCGGGGTCTGGTGAAAGGATGGTGCCAAGAGACTCAAGGGCTTTGCAGACACAACGTGGGTGTTTGTAAGGTGGAAAGGAAGAAGCGGAAGGCAGACATGCTACAAACGCTCTTGGTGTTGGAGTGATGACGGTGACCAAAGCAGAAGATACCAGAGCCCGGGGGGTGGGGGTGGGGGGGCAGGAGAGCCCAGGGCGAGGCCAACCCTGTAAATTTCAGTTGACTTTGACAATGTCTCTCACCAGCTGCCTTCAGTTGGTCTTTAGAAAATTGACTCTGCTCCTCCTGGGTGTCTTGTTACACAACCCACATCGTGTACCATGTGGGGGTGTTTCCCCAGAATTCCCTTCAGCTCTGTGTCACTTGGGGATTTTACACTTGCCTAGTGCATCCACACTGCCCTACATTTCCTGCGGGAGCACATGGAAGGCAGTGAGCATGTCTCTCGTGTTTCTATTTAAGAAAACCATATTCTAAGAGTGAATTTGTTTCCTTTCAACAAAAATGTGTGAACCTGTTTCTATAGGGCAGCGCTTGAACAAAGACCCATGAAAATAAATGAGACAGTTCTGACTTCGAGGAGTTCATGGCCATAAAGGACAAATAGTGTCAGATTCATCCTTGTCTGTACCAAGGTTGACCCCAAAGGGGAATGTAGCAGTGAGCAGGAAGCAGGGGAAAGCCAGAGGGACAGACAGTCCAGGTCAGTGCAAGGAAAGACCAAACACAGACATGGCGTGCCTCTCCTTCCTCCCTGAGGTAGGGCCTTTCTTTCCCCAGAGAGCAGTGGTCTTCCTGTCAAAACCTATCAGTCAATAAAAGACTTACACAAGTGCTCCACACTGAAAAATTCACAAGAGGGTGAGAAGAAATAATCAGTGTAATTATTAATTGCTTTTTCTCTAGGGCAAAAACAGAGACCAAAACAAGCCAAGGAGGAGGAGGAGGGAGAGGAGGAGATGGAAGGAAGGGAAGGAAGGAAGGAAGGAAGGAAGGAAGGAAGGAAGGAAGGAAGGAAGGAGGGAAGGAAGGAGGGAAGGAAGGAGGGAAGGAAGGAAGGAGGGAAGGAAGGAAGGAAGGAAGGAAGGAGGGAAGGAAGGAAAAGAAGAAGGGGAGGAGGGGGAGAATGAAGGGGAGGAGGGGAAGGAGGAGGCAAAGAAGAGGAAGGAGAAGAAGAAGAAGAGGGAGGAGACGAATTAGGACCTGAATGAGACAATACAACTAGAGAAATGGAAGCTAGGAACTAAAACCACACCACATTTCTAAATATCTAACCCTTGGATTAGGATTCTTAACCCCCCAAAATAAGCTTTAAGAATCAAAGGGGGTAAGAAATATTCTCCTTTTATCCTTCTTCTAGGTCCTCCACTGGGGTCCCTATGATAAAAGACAAATTAACAAGAGAAAAACAGGTGTATTAACACAAACATCTCATCCACACATGGGAGACACTCAGAAGAGTAACTCAAAGAGGGGGCTTGGAATGTGGGCCGAACTATCGTCTTCAGGTGAAAGAAGGGGAGAAAGTTAGGAAGGTGCCCAGGAAAAGGGCAGGACACAAGGGTGAGGTGTGTTGTCTCCTACAACATATAATAACAGAGTTTAACACTTACGTGCCCCTTCATATTTGCCAACCATGCCTTTCTGTATTTTCCATATATTAACTCATCCAGTGCTCACAAAAACCGCGGAGTTGAGTTGCATATTACCCACATTGCACAGAAAGGGAAAACTGAGACCCGGAAATATTCATGACTTTGTTCAAGATAAGGAAGTAGAAGCCGGTTGGCTCTCTCTCTGCTTTCCTCAATGAGCCTCAGTAGAGAAAACACAAAGATCACAGCATCACTGAGTGTATGCGTTCAGCAGTCACGAAGTCCTTCTAGTGTGTCATGCTGTCTCTCAGTCACAGCACGGGACACATGAATACTGCATGGCTTCGCCTTGAGAGAATGCACAACCATTAAGGAAATACCATGACTCTTTATAGTCATCCTTCTAAAATGCTCTGCATTTGTTTCCCGTAGACCTGGGAGTTGAAGCAGAGACCGCGTCCAGCACAGGGACAGAATCAGGAGAGGCTAAAAGTGCACAAGTAGATAGGAAGAAAAGCTGCAGTATTGTTCGCAGGAAGTCAAATCTACTTTGGCAGCCACCACTGTTGCCTTAGAAAGAGGGGGCCTCATATTCACGAGCTGCTGGGGTTGGCCGAGCTGTGTTCCCAGGGGTCACACAATCTGAAACGTTACGTGCACGGAACAGAGTTTCAGACCGAAATATAAACAAGCAGAGTTCCCCAGATACCAAATTGTAACTGACCGTTGAAAGGATTATGAAGGAGGAGATTAGGAAAGATCTCGCTGATTGGGTTCAAACAGGTCATCAGAGGAAGAAGGAGAAAGTATCATCTCACAGCCTAATGGTTTAGTGCGTGTGTCATGGCAAGTGCCCAGCAGCTGGGCAGTGTAACCCTGTCCATCAGGAGGCAAGGAGCAAGATACTCTAAATCCATGCTCTTCAAACTGCACCTTATGACCCATCATGGGTTTTGAAGTCAATTTAGTGACTTGTGACCCTCATTTTTATGTGGACATGGACCTAGACCAGAATATATCAGACTTCAGTGTACTTTAAACAGCAAACTTTCTCTTGTTTTGAAGTATCTTTTTTTCAATTCTATAAACCCCTATGTGTTTATGTACATGCTTTTGCTTGTATGCTCATGCATTTATAATTTCCATATTAATACACACGTATACATATGTATGTATTTGGGATCACAACTAAAATATATTTTATAGTGAGAATCAACATGTAGAAAGTCTGCTTTGGATTTTTTTTTTTTTTTTTGGCATACTCTAAAGAGACAGACTAGGGTAAGTGTATCTTAGATAATACAGGTAAAACTCCGTGCAGTTCAGAGCAAATTGTGTGCGAATGGCTATCTGTATTCTGGGTTACTACTGCTTGGCAATAAAAGAGACAACAGTTATGCATCCACACAAATGATCTGATCTCAAAAGTTCATGCTGAGTGAAAGAAGCCAGGCACGGAAGAAAACAGACATTTACATGAAATTCTAGAGAAGGGAAAACAAGTGCACCTTATCAGAAGGGATCGGTGTTTGCCTCAGGGCTGGAGAAGGGGCATGAAGGTCATGCTAGAGATCATACTGGTCTATTTCTTCCTTGAACCTGGGGTTATAAGAACTTGTGTTTGTTAAAACTTCATCCCACTCCACATGGAATTGTAACATACACCTAAATAAAGGTGATTTTAACTACAAACAGTTTTGAGGTTTCAATGCATGCCTAATCAATTACCCAACAGCTTCTTTTTACTCTTTCGTTAGGCAACTGCCTCAGTAATCGGGCAAAAAGCTGACACCCTTATGAGCTTGAGAAGGGTCGTGCCAGCCCCAGCACACTGCCACCCGAGTCCCTTCCTTCGCGTCTCCTCGGGGCCTCCATCAGCTCCCAGCCCCGTGTTCTGATCAACTTGAGGGAGGGGAAGCCTTCTGCCTTCCCGTTCTTCTCCAGATGCTGCTCTTGTAGCCTTCAGGTTCCGTTTCCGCTTATCTGCTTCCAAGTGTCAAGAAACACAAGTAACATAAAAGAATAATGGAGGGGCACCTGGGGGCTCAGCCAGTTGAGCGTCAGACTCCGGATTTCAGCTCAGGTCATGATCTCCCGGTTTGTGAGATTGAGCCCGACGTGGGGCTCTGTGCTGACAGTGTGAGCCTGCTTGAGATTCTCTCTTTCCCTCTCTCTCTGCCCCTTCCACACTTCTTAAAATTAAATAAGCATGGGGTGCCCCGAGTGACTCAGTCGATTAGGTGTCTGACTTTGGCTCAGGTCATGATCTCACGGTTCGTGGGTTTGAGCCCCGCATGGGGCTCTGTGCTGACAGCTCAGAGCCCGGAGCTGCTTCAGATTCTGTGTCTCCCTCTCTGTCCCTCTCCTGCTCACACTGTCTCTCTCTCTTTCTCTCTTTCAAAAATAAAAGATTAAAAATAAACAAACAAACAAAAAAACAAACATTAAATGTTAAAAAAAGAATATTGGAAACAAAGGAATCATCCACTGGCCATTCAGTGCTTCACAGCAGCTGAGGATTTTTGTGCATTCATGGAATTAGAGGTAGTTTCTTTTGAAACATGTATGTTGTGATGTCCCGTGGCGTGATCTTAGCATATAATTTAACCATGCCTCAAGCTACTACAATTGTTGCATCTCATTACAATGGAATTAAATACATAAACATAGTATTAAACTTTCAGACCCCACAGTGCTTCAGAAGGGGATTATGCCTGAAGGCCGTCGTGCTGTGTGCAAACCTTTGAGAGATGCCGTGAGGACGCAGGGTCCACCTCCATCTCATCTTGGATATCCAGTCCTGTTGCTATTTGGTACCCAGAGAGCTTTCTAACGGTCATGGACAAAGGGCGGGTATACATCCCACAGGGTAGGGACCAGAGCAAAGCCCCAGGGACTGTTCATGGCATCTGTTTAGTTTCTGTAACAAACACATATGGGCTGAGGAGCACATGCCGTCTGCAGGCTCGGCCGTAACTGCTGCGGGACAGAAATCAACCTCACAGCTTCTCTTACAAGCCTGTGAGGCAAGCACCATCCTCACTCCCATTTTACAAATGGGACAATGGAGGCATTGGCAAGGTTGAGGGATGTGCCCAGGGACGCACAGCCAGCAAGTGGCCGAACCAGCATCCCTCGTGTGTGGCTGCAAACCCTGCATTCGTCTCGGGCACTGGGGGAAAAGCTGTGCAGCTGGAGGAAGCAGGCCCTTCGCACCTGCCATGCGCTGCCTGCAAATGCAGGCTAAGCTGTGATGTGTGCTTTCTCACGATAAGGCAGAGAGGAAGGAAGTGGCTCTCTTTCAGGCTTCCCCTCCATGCCGCCCTGGGACACAGTGGCCAGTCCACGGTGAAGTCTCCTGCTGTGATTTTTTTGCCAGAGGGGCACACTCTACTCGGAGGTGGCCTGCCCTCGTGACCGTGGAGCAATGGTGCCCTCACACCCTCGGGGCTCACAGGGGACCCAGCCCTCGGTTGCACTCACTCTGAAGCAGCTGTCTACTCAGTAAAGCTGGGAGCTACTATTTTTTATAATTATTTCCAAATACGAAAAAACTAACAAACAAATAAAAAACATTGCAGCACAACATTTGTACATATTTTGGTGTTTGCTTTTGATTGTCTGACATTATCCTGAGACAGAAGTTTTTGCCAGGAAAGTTTTATTAAAAAGTTTGTACCTTTTTTGTTTATAACTTAGGGAATTTCTTCTCTTGAAGGTCCACTGTCAGCCCCAGCTTAGATGCTCAGAATGGCCCACCTCTTTGTCACAGGGGAGTGATGTTTGTTCAAATTATCCCATCATCTATTTAGAAAAAAATACAGGATGTCATGCGTCTACCATTATGCAAGACTGTAATTAGGGGACAGAGTTATTTAGAGCTTCGTGGTGTTATTCATACCGCCTTCTGCAGTCGAGAGGCCTCACTGTCTTCTAATTCATCCTTCACAGTTTAAAACTCTCATGGAACGGCATCTAGAAGGTAAATTGTGGTTGTGGCACGTGCATTTATGTCTTACAGTCCGCATGTGCCAACTGTAAGAAGAAGTTAACTCAGGACACCCTCTCCAGTTCCACTTGAGAATGTATTTTTTTAAGAACCTTTTAAAACTTTTGCATAGAATATCCCGTATTTCTATAGCAGGTACACTAGTGAAACAAGTGCTCCCTCCTGGCTCTAGTTCTGGAATTAGAGTATCAACAAAATGATTTTCTGTTAACTTTTTCAAACGAAATCAACCACTCAATCAAGAGGTATCCCCTGCTTAGTTTGTTCAATCTAGAAAGCTGATCGCACGTGGGATAAGGTTCCAGAGACATGGATTTGAGAAAACTTCCGTGGGGCTTGGGGTAATGTTGGCATGAAGAGCCTGAATAACGCCATTTTAAAATTAAGACCCTCATTAAAAGCAACCTCGGGCTGCACATAGCAGCAGTCTCAGAAAAATCTGCAGATTGTTCAAGGCCGAAACCCCTTCCCAATTAGCCAATGAGAGGAGGTTAAAAACATTCTTGCGGGCTGAGACAAGCGCTGCTCCCCCGTGCCTAACTCACCTCGTAAGTGGTCATTTTCAAAGGAGTCTCAAGGGGCGCCTGGGTGGCTTAGTCGGTTAAGCGTCCGACTTTCGCTTGGGTCATGATCTCGCGGCTCGTGGGTTCAAGCCCCGCGTCGGGCTCTGTGCTGACTGCCAGCTCGGAGCCTGGAGCCTGTTTCAGAGTCTGTGACTCCCACTCTCTCTGACCCTCCCCTGCTCACGCTCTCTCTCTCTCTCTCCTAGAAATAAATAAAACATTAAAAAAAAAATTCAAAGGAGTCTCAAAAGGCCATGATTGGGGCTCCGCCAAAAGTAACAGACACCTCACAGGTACTGAATGGTCAAAGCTGTTGCCAGGGGTGCTGTACAAATGTGATTGGTGTACAACATGTGTACTGTAACACCCCCATCCCTTACCCCTTAAAAACCCTGCTCGCTATTGTTCGGGGCTCCCCTGCTGCTGCTGCTGTGTCGGTAGGCGGGTGAGCCCCTGCTCGAGCTTGTAATAGAGACCCTTTTGTTCTTGCATCGGTGTCGGCTTCTGAGGTCACTGGGGACTCGTGATTCGGGCACAACAGGCACAAGTCTACTACTGACATTGCTGACTTACGCACAGAACAAGTTGCTTGGTTCTTTGGTTAATATGATTATCACTGTCACATTACAATATAAAGGACTATGGATGCAAACTCCGGTATTTCCCCCAACTCTGGATCAGTTTCTAGACACTAAATTTTGAAATCTACACTGTCTAGAGGGATAAAACTAAAGGTTACTATGATGTGCTCTGGGAAGTTAAAATGTCTTTTAATTATGTACCATCACTGACTAAACGCAAGTACAAAGTATTTTTGAAAAGAATGAATATTTTAGCAAATTTTTGTAGACCAAAAATTGTGCACAACATGTCAGGAAAAGAAAACACAATCTTAGCCGCTTTCAGTATCCCTGGCAAAGAACAGACGGTAAAAGTCACAATGTCATCTTTAAGTAGCAGATGTAACATTTTTTGACTATCAAATCCATTGCAATTTATTTAAAATAGATTAATTATAGTTTCATACTGCAATGTTTTAGGTTTAAAAACATACCACATTTTGTTAAATTTTATAGGTCCCTGTTCCTGATGCCAGGCAAAGTTCAATGAATGAAATTAAACAGATCAGATTCTTAAATAACTCCATATATACCAGAGAGACGGGGATCAATGAGGATACAAAGCAAGCAATTTGATGAGAACATTCTTCCAAGAGAATTCCCAGATATATGTGGCATACAAAATGGTCACATTTTACGATTGAGATAACAATGACAAATGTAGATACACTCCATTCAAACTCCACAGTCCTTGCATACCAAATGCAAATGGAAAAATTAATAAAGGTAGAAAATCTAGTACAATAGGCTTGTAGGACTAAGAATTATCAGACATTATAAATGTCACTAACTTTGCTAAATTTCAAGTTCTGTTAAATATCAAATAAGAACATGAAAGAAGTGTCCATTATCAAAAAGCAATGCATTGATATTAATTGACTGACTACAGGTCATTCGACTGTTTACTCAGTCAACACAATTTTTCTTCTGTGCTCCATGACAATTAGGTATAGTGCTAGGTGTACAATGATAAATAAGCCAAACATGTTCTTAATTATCCTGTTCTTTGCATTCATTGAATCATCACTGAAAATATGAATCCACATCAATCCGCTTGGCAAGAAGGCAATGCAGTGCAATGAGTGTTCTCACTACTAAAATTAAACCCGGCTTCTCTCTTGAAATCTTCTTTTCTCTTTTGTGGACTCTTTGATGATACCGTTACCCTCGACATCTTTGTGAGGCCCTCTGGCTTGCTCGTTCATGAATATTGATGGACTGTAAGGCTGTGCTTATCTGCTCACTTTCCCTCTACCCTCTAAGCTGGATCCTCTCAGATATCATAAAATAAATGTTTCAGCATTTATATTCTTAATATATATATAGTCTCCCGAATTGTCTCTTCTATAAAAATTCAGAATTTTATAATGGTGCTTGCCATTATCAACCGTTTTTGTACAAAGGACCAGATATTAAATAATTTAGGCTTCGTGGTTTGCATCTTATTTCTTTCACACATCTTACCTCTTAAAATGTGAAAAAGAAAATGTAGCAGGATCATACCACAGTGGCTTACAGGTGAAATTTGCCCAGTGGGACATAAGGTGCCCACCCCTGACCCAAACCAACATCTTAAAATCAATATGAAGTTTCCAAGAGGAAAGTGATACAGATAATATTACAGGCATGAGTTTCTAGATTCCAAATCTCCATATACAGTCCTTCCTGCCTGAGACTCACTGTACTCTGGACTTATTCTATGCCTCTTACATGCCCAGAGAGTTTATTGCCCCTGTTTTTTAAAAATTATTATTATTTTTAATGTTTGTTTCTTTTTTGAGAGAGAGAGAGAGACAAAGCACAAGTGAGGGAGGGGCAGAAAAAGAGGGAGACGCAGAATCTGAGGCTCCAGGAGACGCAGGCTCCAGGGTCTGAGCTGTCAGCATACAGCCCGATGTGGGGCTTGAACTCTGGAACAGTGAGATCATGACCTGAGCCGGAGTTGGACGCTTAACCACCTAGGCCCCTAGGCACCCTCTTGCCATTGTTTTGACCGAGACTGTGCTTTGTATTCTCTATGTGTTTTCTTTGCCCTGGGTGCACAGAAATTTACAGCTTCCCTTATAGCAAGATTGGGATCATGAAAGTAACTGAATTTTGAGCAAAAGGATATAGGATAGAAGCATTTTTTGAACATTGGCTTTTATACAAAAGAAGAAGAAGAAGAAGAAGAAGAAGAAGAAGAAGAAGAAGAAGAAGAAGAAGAAGAAGAAGAAGAAAGAAGAAGAAAGAAAACATATTATTTAGTTTCTCAAGCTTTTTTGGAGACCTTACAAGCAATGTGCTTGAGACGCCAGGATGCCGTATTGAAAGAGCTGGGTCTCATTAACATGCAGAGAACAATCCTTCAGGCACTGACTTACCCGAACCCAACTTGTTATGAGAAAATCCATTATTTACCTCAGTAACGCTTAGCTTTCAGGGTCGCTCCGTTACAGCAACACCACCTAACCCATCATGCATAAGCCAATCATAAACCCCAGCGTATCACAAGGGGACACCTCTCCATCTTTCCTTGCAAAATGCCTCTCTTCCCACCTCAGCAAAATATATCACGTTCAACATTCGGTCTGACGTGTCCAATCCTGTCCTCATATATGTGTCCAACTACCCAATGATATAGCTTCAACTTAGCAATCACCATGCTTCTCAAGCTCTCTAGCTCTGATTGATGAATAATAGTACTTCTCTCTCAAAGAATCCATGAGTCCCAAGCATCTACATCTTTGCCAACTTTTTTCTTCTAATGAAAAACAAAATAATTTCTCTTTCCTAATTTCTGAAGTACTAGACTAAGAAATAAGGACACACTCACTATTCTAACACCCAGAAATACGGTGGGGAGGGGCAGCATTTAAAAAAATGTGTAACATAAATAAAAGAGAAGTTCCCAGTGGCTTTTATGGAGAGGGGACTGAAAACAAGAGCAGTAAATTTGCAAGTTGACTCCTACGCCTTCTGGTAGGGTGTTGACATGGACATGAGCCAGAGGCGGAAGGATCTCAGTGCAGTGACACTTCAGGATAAACAAAGAGAATGACTGAGAGACAGCTTGAAATGAAGTAATGGCAACATGATACACATTATGCTTCAGGTAAGAGAAATAAATGCAAACACATACCCAGAC
The DNA here is from genome assembly GCF_003009895.1 of Hyaena hyaena. Classification (NCBI taxonomy): domain Eukaryota; kingdom Metazoa; phylum Chordata; class Mammalia; order Carnivora; family Hyaenidae; genus Hyaena; species Hyaena hyaena. The sequence continues at coordinate 897,432 of NW_024081178.1, forward strand.
ATATTAAAATTAAATGACATATTAAAATTAAATGACACATTAAAATTAAATGACACACAAATTCCAGGGAAGGAAAAAGAAGTTACACGGTAACGAGTAGAGAAGACAGATTATCTAACTGAAGTAAAATTGATTGACAAAAGTTTTACATAAAAAATAGAGTAGAGAATGTATTGGCAAGTCACTTACCAATTTAGTGTATCTTCAGGATACTAGTGGAATGTAATTTCCAACTATAAGCTGGTGTGTCATTACTTGAAAACAAAAAATAATACAAATATTTTCAGACAAAACTAAGACAGTTTATAATTGCTGAAGAACAATTTAAGAATGAAGTTACATGAGAACAGGTTGCCTGGTAAGGAAGAAATGATTTTAAAATGACTAATTCGGGGCGCCTGGGTGGTTCAGTCCATTAAGCATCTAACTTCAGCTCAAGTCATCATCTCATGGCTCGTGAGTTCGAGCCCCATAGCCGGATCTGTGCTGACAGCTCAGAGCCTGGTTCAGGTCCTCTGTGCTTCCCTCTCTCTTTCCCTGCCCCGTTCACACTCTTTCTCACTCTCAAAAATAAATTAATAAACTTTAAACAAATAAAAAATAAATACATAAAATGACTCATTTGTTGGGCTCCTGGGTGGCTCGGTGGGGTAAGCCTCTGACTATTGGCTTAGGCTCAGGTCGTGATCTCACAGTTTGTGAGATCAAGTCCCACATCAGGCTCTGTGCTGACAGCATGAAGCCTGCTTAGAAATCTCTCTCTCCTTCTCTCTCTGCCCCTCCCATGCATGTGCTCACTCTCTCTCTCTCAAAACAAAACAAACTTAAAAACATTTTTTAAATAAAAAGACTAATTCATAAATAAATGTATTAAATGTTAGGAAATACCAATAATTATTCACTGCTTAAATAAACACAAATATGAAGACAATTATATGGGAAGTAAAAATGAGGATACCTTTTTTTTCAAATCGTGCTAATACAAATGTGCTTGGATGGGGGGCAATGATGATAAACATTTCTAAAGTTCAAGTACTCTTCTGGTGGGTCACAGAGATAAGGGTGAAATGGAGGCTGCTGTTCAGGACCGTACTGAACATCTCACGGTACCTAAGCCAATCTTCCTACTGAGAACAACTACTCTGAAAAACTTAAATTTGTCTGAAGGAAAATTGTGACATGTAGCATATTAGATAGTAGAAAAACTGAAAGCTAGATTAAATTAACAAGTTTTAAATTATGAATGAGATGAAAGAAAGGATGGAATAAATACATAAAGGGCACCTGGAAAGTCCTTACGATAGAACTGTGGTTATGCTCTGGGAGCCCAAGGAAGTGAGGTCAGCATTCGGGGCCATTTTGTTCCTAAGATATATCATTTTGGACAGTTCCAGAAAAATGGCTGAGAGGACGTGCAGGGGTTTTGAGATTCATGGAGCTGGGAGAACAGAGACGTGAGTTTGGAATCTGCCAAGAAGCAGTTATTCGGGCATTTGGTCAGACTGCCAGAGGGCTGTACCCCCAGAGCATGGTGTATTGGCCATTCTCCCAGGGATGAAGCTCAGATTTGGATAAGCATAGTTCCTGCTTTGTTCATGGTGTTCGGATAGAGTTTATAACCTAGATTTTTGGCAGAAGAAAAGATATGTCTTCTCTGGAGGCTATTGTACTTGTAAATTTCTCTCTTTCAGCAAATGAGGAAAAATTTTGGTTACTCTTTGTTCCGAAGAATTTTCTGGTCCATTTTCTCTTCTCCCTCCACATACAGTGGACCTTCCTGCCTTTATTGTATCTCTTTCAGTAAATGATAAAACCACTTTGCATTCCAGGATCATGCTCCAACTAATGATGGTGCACTTCCAGAAACTCACTGGCGGATGATGACAAGGTCTTACCTTCAATCATCATTTTTTTTTTAATATTTCAAAGCATTTTTAATTTTCTTTATCTTCATTTTTATTTATTTATTTTGAGAGAGAGAAAGAGCAGGGGAGGGGCAGAGAGAGAGAATCCCAAACAGTCTCTGTGCTGTCAGCACGGAGCTCAACGTGGGGCTCGATCCCATGACCCTAGGAGCATGACCATAGCCAAAATCAAGAGTCAGATGCTCAACTGCCTGAACCACCCAGGCGCCCTAATCTTCCTTTATTACTGCAATAACCCAGACTGTAGACAAGCCACTTGAATACAGGAGAGGGTCCGAGTGGCTTGCCCAGAGTCTTGCATTTCTTTAGTTGCCACGGTGACGGCAACACCAAGCAACCTGTATTGACTGATGACCTTTTGCACACCAGACACTGCAGAACCTGCTCCCGCCTTCCCCGTTAGACCAGACGACGCTGACACGAACAAGATGTGTTTGTAGACAGATCACAAGTGAGTAATCCCTATGCAAACAATTAGTGTAACTATATTATCTTTGGTTAATTCTTAGCTATCAAAGATCCACTCAGACGTTCACAAAATCTCTTTGAGAAGGGATATTCACAACTTTACCATGGGAATTAAATTCATATTTCTTAAGGCAGAATTTGGAACAAGTGACCAATTTAAGCAGGAATTTCGCACTTGTGACCTTCCATTTCAAATACCTCCCCAAACCACAAATAAGGCAACATGACCTTCTGGTCAAAATAGAAGAAAATATATTCTTTCCATATTCATTTTCTACTTCTGCAAATAAAATCTCAGATAATCCCATAAACTGTAAGAAAAAAAGAACGAAAGAAAGAAAGAAAGAAAGAAAGAAAGAAAGAAAGAAAGAAAGAAAGAAAGAAAGAAAGAAAGAAAGAAAGAAGAGAATTTAGGCAATACTTTTAGTGTCGGGGGGCGGGGTGCTACATTGCTGGGCCATCCAAATCAAATAAAGCCACCTTAGTGTTTCCCATTGTATGTGGCATATGTCTACATTTATTTCAGGCACTGAGATGTTTGTTAAGTGACACATTTGTTGTGCAGAACTCAATTATTGTTTCCTCGTGGGATGTAGTGATTTAAGAACCTTCCCTGTCAATAGGCTTTAGGTGGATAAATTGAAGAAGACAATGCCGAGTGCGAACAGTATGATCACTTAAGATTTTTACCTGGTCACCACTTAAAAATCAAACTGTCTTCCTCAATATAGATGCCAAGAGTATTCGCTTTCATGTGGTCATGTACTCATTCAAGGTTCCAGGAACTCTAAAAATATAGTCCTAACATGAGAATTTATATATGCCTTTGTATAATGATAAATCAACTTTGAGGAAGGTTTTATTATCATCTTAGATAATCATTGCTTTCATTTTTGACAATGCTTTTAAAATATTAATTAAATGTTAAAGAACATTGATGTTTACCCCTGGTACAATGACATTTATTAATCATGTCATTAAAAAGCTCATCTTTCATTCCACCTGAACATATGACCAAAATGGGTGCTAAATTGGTGTTTAGCATTTCCTTTTATTGGAAATTAACAGGCCCAGAATATATTATAAATATATATACTAATAAATATGTTTTATCTGAAAATGTCAAATCCACCTCAGAGATATTCAATTCAGAAAGTACTTAATATGATCAAAATCATGAGCATCTGAAGAAAGGTAAAGACATTTGAAAATAGTGTCAATAGTACTTTCGAAGTTGATGAGGAAACAGAAGTAAGACATCTGGCTTTTGGTTGCCATTATGTAAATGTTGTTCCTCTTCTCCGTCCTAAGCCCCAACATATGCTCTTGTGTGCACCTGCCCTTAGCCAACTATTCCTTTGTGCGACTGCATATCTATGTCATGTATCTGTTATCAACAAAAGGAAAAGTTAACTAGAAAACACACTAACATTCTTTAGAAAAATGAGCATAAATAATAATTCTATAGTACAAATAAAATAAAATTATTTTTTCATTTAAAAATCCTTATGACTATTTATTTCTTTTATAGGATGCCATAAAGTAAAGCTAATTGGTATAAGTCAGTCAGAGAAAGACAGATATCATTTATTTTCACTCATATGTGGAACTAGAGAAACTTAACAAAAGACCATGGGGGAGTGGAGGGGAAAAAGTAGTTATAAGAGGGAAGCAAACCATCAGAGACTCGTAAATACAGAGAACAAACTGAGGGCTGATGGGGGGCAGGGAATAGGTGATGGGGAAAAAAGACAAAATAAATAAATAAAATTATTTTTAAAAGAAAGGGAAGACAAAGAATTCTAGATGAAAAAAAAAGAGGGCAGATTTTAACAGAAACATGTCAATAGTCACATTAAATGTGAATGTTTCAAATACCACAATTAAAAGACAGGACTTGGGGCATCTGGGTGGCTCAGTTGATTGAGTGTCCGACTTTGGCTCAGGTCATGATCTTGGGGTTTGTGAGTTCTAGCCTCGCATTGGGCTCTGTGCTGACAGCTCAGAGCCTGGAGCTGCTTCTGAATCTGTGTCTCCCTCTATGCCCCTCCCCTGCAACCATTCTGTCGCTCTCTGTGTCTCTATCTCAAAAAACATTTTTAAAAAATGTGAAGATCTGGGGGCAGATTGGGCAGGAAAATGGAAATCGCGAGCCTCCCTAGCCGAGGAGGGGATCCAGCAGGGAACAGCTCATTCTCTCCTGAACGATGTGAGCGAGCTTTCTGGGGAGTGTACTGAGAACACAGAAGAGCTCTTGCAAATAATAATAAAAGCAAAAACTAAAATAAAATAAAATAAAGGAAATGAGAATAGTACGTTCCCACGAGGAAGGAGCCAAATCCCAGCACCATACAAATCCTGGAGAGGACAACGAGAAGAGGCTGCAGCCAGGGCGTGGACCCTGAAGGTTCCTGGAGGCCCCGACTGAAATCCGTGCACGGACATGGTGACCTACGGGGCGCTGAGACAAAGGAGTGGGGAAGAACACGTCCCTCCAGGCAGTAAAGGGAAGGATGCAGCCCGCTCTGGAGGAGGAGGGCAGAGAGGATGTGATGAGTTTGGGCACAAACACTGCGGGTCAGGTTTGCACACTGAGCGCAGGCAGCGAGCAGCATCAGCCCCCAGGATGGTGTGGAGAGTCCCTGAGGTCACGGGGGAGGGGGGGCTGCCCCCAGTTCCTCATTCCCCAAGACCTTGTGCGGCCGGGAAGCCCAGACGTTCACTTGTGCCCTGGGGTTTACGGTGAGGATTCGGTGTTTGGGGTGCGGTGAGCACCGCAGACAGGAGCCGCGTGGCCAGGGCTCCACGCCGGCGTCAGATGGCGGAGGTTCGATGGACCATCAGGGCCTGCGAAGGAACACCCCACCGTCAGGACACAGGAAGTTCTCCGGGAAGAACCAGCAGAAGCGTTTTTCACCGTCCGGCCCGAACCACACGCCCACGGGCCTTCCACGCACCTGCAGGAAAGGCACCGGGTGCGAGGTGAGAGCGCAGCGCGGGCGGGGGGAAGCGCGCCCTGGCCCGACCGCAGAGGAGCGGGAGCCCCCGCACAGCCACACTTTCTGCCCACACTCCAGCTCGCTGTTGTACATTCTCAGGAAGTATTTTTAAAAATTCTAAGGGATTCACCGAACTAGACCTGTTTATGTGCGACCGCTGAGACACAGCCATGTCATAAAACACAAAATACGGCCTCTCAGGCAACTTTGGGACAGGCTGGCATTTGGCAAGTTGACGGGGTGGGGGGGAGGGTTGGGGTGCCCAGTGGGCCTGTCCCTGAGGACGGGGGGGCCGGGGAGGGTTGGGGTGCACAGTGGGCCTGTCCCTGAGGACGGGGGGCCGGGAAGGGTTGGGGTGCCCAGTGGGCCTGTCCCTGAGGATGGGGGGGCCGGGGAGAGTTGGGGTGCCCAGTGGGCCTGTCCCTGAGGACGGGGGGGCCGGGGAGGGTTGGGGTGCCCAGTGGGCCTGTCCCTGAGGATGGGGGGCCGGGGAGGGTTGGGGTGCACAGTGCAGCTGCGCAGACGCCTGGGCCAGGGCTCCGACGCCCAGACGCCGACCGCAGGTAACGTCACCGTGTCTCTGACCCCTGGACTCTCATCACAGGCGCAAAACGCCAAGGGCGACGAGGGCGTTGGGAGCCTGACGCGGTGACGTCTCACTGCACACGCGCCCATCCTTGCACCATGCGCCTCGCAGACACACGACCCGCTGGAAAAACAAAACATGAACAGAAAGGGTTGTTTTATTTAAAGGAGGATTTGAAAAGAAAGAAAACCTGTGAACTATGACGTTGCTACACACTGACGCGGAAGCGGCACACACTGAAGGATCTCCCTATAAAAAATGGCAGTTATGATAAATTTCAAAGTTAATTTCTTAAAAAGTAAAAAACAAACAAACACTGAACTCAAGTAACTTAATTTATTCAAAAGTTTTTAAGAACCCAGAATTATAAAATGCAAATAGTTATGGTGCTACATTTGCTAAAACCTGGCATGAATGATTCAATTGTTCAAGCCATTGTGTATTAATTTAGAGAACTACAAAGAACGTGGGCAAGAATTTTAAATTAAGCAAAAGCTCCATTTACTTCCTCACCGGCACAGGTGGAATCAGGTAAAAATGCTAATACAAACCTTAAAATGACTTCCTGTTCCATGTGTTTGTCAGAGCTGTGAATGTGTCTTTCTCATCTCTCCTAGGAAGACAGATTTTACAAGGGAGATACAGTCCCGAGCGCTCTGAGATAAACAGAGAGGGTCTGGAGTTTTTGGAAATTCAAGGTGAACTTAATCCTAGGGACAGATGAGTCACAGACTATGCCCTGGTCTGGTCGGGCCGCCAGGACAGCCTAACAGAGACCGAGCTCGGAAACCACAGGCATCGCCTCCTCCCAGCTCTGGAGACTGAAAGTCTGCGATCGAGGTGCTGGCAGATCCGGCGTCTGGTGAGGACCCTTCCTGCTGCATAGACCATGTCTTCTCATGATTTGTGAGTTCTAACCCCACACTGGGCTCTGTGCCAACAGCATGAAGCCTGCTTGGGATTCTCTCTCTCTCTCTCTCTGCCCCTCCTCTGCTTGTCCTCTGTCTCTCTCTCAAAATAAGTTAAAAAAATAAACTTGGAAAAAATACAACCCAGTGACTAACAGCTTTGTGAATAAGATACGATGTGGAAAGACAATGTGGCGCTGTCTCAGATTTCTCTGGAGATGCCTCGCGTCTGTCACTGCTTTCCACACTGCTGTACCCCCGTGAATATGGTTGCACGTTGCAGACCTTTATCAGACACGTGTGCCGGGCTCCCCAGGGCACCCTCAGGCTCTGTGATCTGCTGTAAGGACTTATATGATGGAAGCACGGCGTCCTCATGGCCATGTTCTTCACAGCAAAGGACACAGAATGGAACTGGCAGAAGGAGAAGGCCCGTGGCCTCAGCTCAGCACACCTGGCTGGAGTGCCAGGCGTCCGTCTCCCAGTGAGTGAGACGTACCATATGCCCCGTGATGGGAGGCAACGTGTTTGAAGTGTTGCCAACAGGGATGCCCACCGTGGCCTGGGGGTACAGGAGTCTTCCTGGGGGCCTGTCACGTGGGCATGTAGCACCCGTGTGACTGACCTCCTTCCTGGAGCCACACGGCCCCAGAAGGACAGCAGGGATTCACCATCAATCTTCTCATGGCGCAAACCATGTCAGCAAATTGCGACAACGTGGATCAGCCTCGTGTAAATGTTCCATCCAATCAAATATCCCAACAGTTTGGTTCCCAGAAGCTGTCCCAAGGCTGCAGTGGAAAGTCGTTCTTCTTAGCATAGGCCAGGCCTGTTGACCTAACACTTCCTCACTCACACACGACATGCACGGTGTAGTAAAGTGGACACACGGCATCTAGGAAATTCCTTCCCACTCTTGCGAATAATACAGCAAACGGGAAGAGGGATCACATCCGATTTGGAATGCAATGAAACTAGTTGTGAAATTATGATGAGTGAGCTCAAGGTAGTCCACGAAAGACTTGTAGTTAGTAATGATGGCAATGATTTCATATTTTACAGTAAGTGTAAGGTTTTTCCTATATCGCTCAGCAATGTGCACCTTAAAATAAAGACACATGTATCTTAATGTCAGTCTTTCCTTGATCTCTTTCTGGTTTTTTTTTTGTAATAAATGTGATCAAATTAAATTTGATCCTAGAAACACCGTGTGTCGAGTTTGACATTAAACAATGTCCATTGACCACTTTTTCTTTCTATCGCTCTAGCTAACCTGCCTAGAGAGATTCTGAGATGATATTCTAAGTAGTGAGATGATTGGCAAAGTTTGGCTTTGATCTTTCTATTTTCCTACATTGCTTGCATATTCTTTTTAATGTTAATGTGGATTGTGCTCATAAAAATGCAGTGAGAGATATTCATTCATTTCCAGATTACAGGGCATGCTCCAGGGATGAGCGTGGGAGGGCGATACTCACAATTTCTCTCTTCCGTAAAAGCAGTCCATCTTTTCCTGTCCTGAGAATTCCCACTGGCAATACCAGGTTAAATAACCCATCAGTCAACACCACTTTGTGGAGCGTGACTATTTGTCAGCAGGATTTGTAGTGAATCACAAAATGCTACTTTAGTATAACCTTGTGCATATCAGGTTCCATTACATATTTTTTTATGATAAATGTGTCAAAAATAATTTCATTTATTGTAGGCACAAATTCAATTTCTTAGGTGAGTTGTGGCTCCCGATGAAATTTTTAACAATGCTGGGATGGCACATGGCTTCCATTCTCCCTGTGGAATGAACACCATGAACAGCAACACAACAATTTAAATGCAATTTTGTCTTTTAATCACATTATTATTGAGCATATAATGAAAAATAAAGTATTCCAAGTGGAATCGCTTTATCAGTTCAAGTGTTTGCCTCAAGGCTAAATCCAGCATTCCCTAATCAGCAAGCTGTATAATGAAATTTGTAGACATCTGTGTTTATAATCAGATTACCTCACCATCGCTCTTGGTTGAGAAGATATTATTTCAACCCTCCATATACGTTTGTATTTACGACCTTTTCATCACTCATTCGAGGCCCTTCTCTGAGCACATAAAGCTTCCAGGCCTATTTTCACCATTTACAGAGTAAGATAATTAGTTAAACATCTTCCAAGCATCCCGTAGCAGTGTTGAGGCTGCTGTTAACTTTGCTCTCTGTTCAATCACTGTTTAGAGCCTCCATACACAATACAAAACTAGGCTCATCTGCAACAGCAACTGAATATGGCTTTAATAGCTTAACCCGTGACTGAGCCCTCAGTGCCACTAATCCTGAGGGACTTGATCCTCACAACAACTGAATCTGTGCATGTGGCGCTTCTATGCTAATGCAAAGTAAAGTAAGGGACTCGGAGGACACGCGTTCCCAGGACTTGCACCTGGTTCCAAGCACCGTCTTCCTTCCTAACTTCCTAGCTCCTGGCCAGGAGGCGTCACAGGTCACCTGGGCAAGGGGAGGTCCCCGTCCGCTCCACTAGGTAGGCAGCTTCTTACTTGGCCTTCGGGAAGGCACAGAAGGGTTTGGCAACACGAGACTTGACAGCAGTAATGGTTCTGAGGGGATAATTTACTTTTATTCTTGGGCCGCAAAACGTGGCCCCAGGCTTCGAGTTCATCCACCCAGGAACTGGGTTATTGCCTCATAAAAGAGTGTGAGGATCCTATTATCCCGTAATTAGAAAACGGGACGTTTACTCTCCTCGCAGCTTCGTTTTACTCAACGACTCCTGGGCTGGTTTCTTGTTCTCTCTCAAAACATAAAATCACGTCAGGCTCTATCAGCACGCATATAACGACTAAAAATAGCTATAGTTTGCTATTATATGTGTTACCGTAAAATCAGACTTTAAATACATATCACAAGAGATGACTATACCCGTTAATTGAGACGTAGAATACTGACGACCTGGGGCTGTTCAGAGTATATAAAAAGAAACACACAATTCTTGTTGACGCCAGTTATATATCACATTTGCATTCCCGTGAAATTGAGGATGAGCTCATGAACAGATTCCTTCTCACCATGCAAGCAGGGACCCCATGGGCACACAGCGAGCTCAGTGTCGAGGACCAGCCTCTGGCACAGCAGTCTGGCGGGGTGGACCTCCTCCCCTCCAGGACAGGGGTGGACTTCGAGGCCACCTGCAGAGCCTCTGGACCTTTCTCGCTTGCCCTCGTCACGATTCCCTGCTTCTGCTGGCTGCAGCCTGATGAGGTGACAGTTCGGAATCTCCATCACCTCAATGCCCTACAAGGATCCACTAACTTTAGGACGGGGCTGCGTGCTAGGTTGCCTAGGATCCTTCAAGTTTCACAAGGTGCCCTCTCGTGCAGAATTTCTCTTATGTTTCCAAATATTTCGGGCACACAAAGAGAGTAAACAGTATTATACTATATGGCCACAGCCCTACTTCTCATATTTTGACAAATGTTATTATTTTACCATCTGTGCTTTAGATCTTTGTAAAATAAATATCATAGTTCTGTCTCTGTATTTCCCCAACCTTCTCTTCCAATTTTTTTCTATCTTGAACTCTCATGAATATTTAAAAATAATCTACTTGCACACACAGCCATAATATATTCATGATTGATTTTAGAATAGTCAGGAAATACGTGTTTGTGTATCCTTCTTGCTATGGACTGAACGTCTGGGTTCCCCCAAAATTCATATGGTGAACCCCAAAACCCTATTGTGATGGTATTTGAGGTGGGGCATTTGGGAAATAATTAGGTTTAAATGAGATCGGGGTTGGGTAGGGTGTGTGTGATGGGATTAGTGTCCCTGTAAGAAGGGAGTAGAGCCCTCTCTCCACCGGATGCGGACAGAAGGAGGCCATATGCAGGCCACGAAGAGCGCTCTCCAGACATGGGGGCTTCCAGCCCCTTGATCTTGACCTGCCAGCCTCCAGAGCTGTGAGAAATAAATGACTGTTGCTTACTGTACCCAGTCTGTGGTGTTCTGTCTTAGCAACTCAAAGGGTCTGGGACACTTCCACAACTTGCGTCTCTTCCTTCACTTCTGTGTGATATTAACTCATGGCAAATTGTATACCTTAGGCTCATTTATGTGAACTACCGTGTATTCTGTACCAATGTTGATGCATTCCCCTGTCCATAACATTTATTTCAATGTCTCTCACAGAAGGAATGTATACATTTCTCCAGGATATATACTGAGAAGAAGTTGGATGTGTCAAAGAGTGTCTTCAATAGAGCAGATAGTTACTAATACTAAACTAAATTTTTGTTAGCAGGATCAGACTTGATATAAATGGGGTAGATGAATTCCCCTTGCTGATAGATAGATAGATAGACAGATAGACAGATAGATAGATGATAGATAGATAGAATTTTTATTTTTATTTGTGATTTCTTGGCTATTGTATTGTGTCTAATTTCATTTTGAGTTTGCTATTCCTGGGGTGCTTGGGTGGCTCAGTTGGCTAAGCTTCCTACTTTGGCTCAGGTCATGATCTCATGTTCGCAGATTCAAGCCCTGCGTCAAGCTCTGTGCTGACAGCTCAGAGCCTGGAGCCTGCTTCAGATTCTGTATCTCCCTGTCTCTCTGCCTATCCCCCACTCGTGCTCTGTCTCTCTCTATCTCAAAAATAAATAAAACATTAAAAAAATAAATTTGCTATTCCTTACATGCTAATCAGGTTGAGATGATTGTCATGTTTGGGGAACAAAATTACTCTTTTTGAATTTCCTTTTCACATCCTTTGACATGGTTTTCCTATTGCATTATCAGTCAGGCTTGTTTGTTTTTAGACTTGCGTGCATTCTTTACTAGGCTGGATCCTAGCTCTTTGTCAGTAAGTTAAGTGGAAATTATCATCTTCCACGATGTAGTTCATATTTTCACCCTGCCCCACTGCTCAAATGTTTAAAAATTTGATAGAAACAATTTTATCCCCTTTTTCATTTTGGATTTGTCCATGTTATGTCATGTTTAAGAAATCCTTCTCTCTGGTTGAGCAAGCTCCCCTGCCATGTTATTTCCAGAACTTTGTTGGTATTACTGGCCTTCTGTTTCTCTCTATAAATTTAGGAATAGACTCAGATTTTCCTAATCTTTCTATCATTCCTAACTATAATTAAATTTAGTCTATAAATTAATCTCTAAAGCATTGCCACTTTTCTGAAATTGAGTCTTCCCTTACATGCCTGAACTCGGAGTTTTTATTAGCTCTACACTAAGATGTAGGTACCGTTGTAAATGGTATCTTTGTCTTACTATTTACACTATCTTTTAAAGTTACAAATTCTGTAGATGACATGTTGACATCCCATTTATTTTTCATTTTAATGATATATCAAACAAATTGACTATAATTCACTTTTTCATTTTTTGCCTATATTAAGTACTCTATGGAGACTATCGTGCATTTGTTGTAAAAAATGACATTTTGTTCCTTTTTCTGTCCTCACACATGGCTCCTGTATTATATATGCATCGAAGTACATATTTGCATCTTGCGTTCATGCAAGTATCTTATTTTACTGTTCCCTGCCCCATTGTATTACTCATCTACTTCTGCATTAAACAGTGGTGAGTTAAAGCCACTTATATCTGTCGTCTCACAATTTCTGTGTCTGAAATCCAGAAATGACTTAGTTGGATGGTTCTGACTCAGGATCTTTCTTGGGATTGTAATCTAGCTGCCAGCCCCAGGCTGTAGTCACCTGAAGGCTTGATAGGGAGGCTTTTAATGTTTTAACAAGCAATAACAACATTTTGCTGCACAGTCGAAGAACTACTTTCTTTTGTTTTAATGACTCTGAGTTTTGTCTGATTTGTTTTTCTTATTTTGTTTCTCCTACTGTGTGTGTGTGTGTGTGTGTGCTCTGTTTATTTTCCCTGATGATTTTAAATTGAGTCGTATTTACCTCTCCCACTTTGGGAGGTTTGGATTTCAATTTGAAACTCCTGGGCCATAAGGAAGAGGGTATTCTATGTTGATGCATAGAGATTATCATGGTTGAATTGATGTGTCACCTTGGTGGGTATCAGGGAGGCCCAGATAGACGGTAAACTATTATTTCTGGGTTTGTCTGTGAAGGGATGTCTGGAGGACTCAGTATTTGAATAGATAGATACTGAGATACTGAGTAAAGAAGACCCATCTTCCCCAAGGTGAGCATCATCCAATCTGCTGAGGGCCTGAATGGAACAAAATGGTAGATGGAGGGCAGATTTCCACTCTCTCTCCACCAGTGGCATCTGCTCCTGTCCTTGGGCATTGGTGCCCTGGGTCTTGGGTCTTTGGAACGACACTACCAGCTTTCCTGATTCTTGAACTTATAGAGGGAACATCATCGGCCTTCTTGGCCTTTGCCATCAAGCAAGCCAATCCTGATAATCTCCTCTTCCTCTTTCTACGCCTCAGTGGCTCTGTCTCTCTGTTGACCCCTGACTAACACGCGTGCCTCTCACCTAAGTGGATCACTTGGGATCCCTAGCAGTGCTGGCCTTTCTGATGCAACTGTACATCTTCATTCTGTGCTCAGAGTAACAAACCAGCCTCAGTCGCCAGCATGTCAGCTTCTGCGACCTGGATTCAGCCCAAGCTGTGTCCTAAAAGGCTTTGTAAGAAACTGGCATGCCCTCAAAGTGTCCCCTTGAGGTCGGCCATACTTTACGTACAGCCGCCCCCCCCCCCCCACCGGCATCTGTGCCTGGTGCATACTTCCTATTCAATATGCATTTATGGACTAGCTTAATGAGCAAATAGCAATCCTCTGTATATACAAAGGCGACATACTGTGATATCTTGTTTTCAGAAACAAGTATGTCAATTTACAGCGATATAAAATATTCCAAATCCAATTTTTAAATCTCTGGTCAGATATTCATCCCAGTTGGCAATCAATTAATGATGCACTACTTAGGCGTAGGAGACATGATATTAAAGAATTACAGGGGCACCTGGGTGACTCAGTCAGTTCAGCGTCCGATTTCAGCTCAGGTCATGATCTCGAGGTTCATGGGTTCGAGCCCTGCTTTGGATTCTGTGTCTCCCTCTCTCTGCCCCTTCTCCACGCATGCTCTGTCTCTTTCTCTCAAAAATAAACATTTAAAAATTTAAAAAAAGAATTATACACACACAAATCACCTTATTTTCTTGATGACACACTTTTGAAACATTGCAAATTATGAATTCAAGTTGCTTCTCTTCTAGTCACTACCAGGAAGTATTCTCAACAAAAGAAAATGAGTAAAAATGTGGGGAAATGAGGCATTTGGGATCATAAGGCTTGGGGGGAAGAGAAGCTAAGACAGAAATCTGAGAAGATGGGTTTCCAAGGAGCAGACCACAGGGGATGGGGACACCAACTGGTGGCAGCGGGCAACGGTGAGTGCCGTCACCGGTCCTCCATGCCCGCTCACACATCCGATCCTGCAAAGCACATGCGAGTGCTTCATAGACGCGAGGCCCGCCTCTTTGCTGACATCTCCATGACCGCACCTGTCCTAACGATCCCACAAGGTCGGGATTTCAGGTCAATTAAATATAAGCCAAATGGTCGTTCTTATGCACATGAAACTCCTGGGAATTCCTTCCTCAAGTTGTTTTGTCTTTACAATATTGGTCATTGATAGGAAAATGTTCAACGCCATGGTTGATTTGCTTGCGTATCAATCATGACCAATAGAGATAAAATCCCAGCAACACTCCGCCAAGTGCTTATTTTGGTGTTTCTGCCTTTAACCTACATTCATAAAATGAATCTACGTGGCTGCCTGTGCTATTATCATGGGGCTCAAGAAAACTGGTGGTTGCCACTTATTTCCTTAGAAAATATGGTAGTGGAAGGAAGAGGCACATGAATATTTAGAAACTGAAAGGAACTTAGAATGAGTAATGCAGTATTTCTTTGGCTTTATTGAAATAGATTCAACATAGAATATCATTTTCCCCAAACGTCAAAGATGTGTGTTTCTACAGTGGTAAATACCTTGATCTAGTTATAAGATAAAATTTTCAACTGAAACACTAAAAAGTAAACTTTGCTCTGGCTATACATACGTTGTTAAAACCTCCTTGCATATAGGTAAACGTCTGATTTACTTTTTCAAATATCATTCCTTTCAGACTATTGTCAAAATGGTAAGTTTAACCAGTGGCTGTTTTAAAGAAGCATGTTGTCAAAAAAAGAAGAATGGGAAAAAAAAAAGAAGCATATTGCTTAAGTGACTTGCTAAACCTTTTCCACATTGGGTTTGGCATTTTTGCATGTTTGCATTTATGGAAATTCCTTTTTTTTTCCCCTTTGGTTAAATTTGTCACAAGCAGAGGCGGCCACAATGATTTAGCAATCTAAGCAAGATCTGTTACACACCAAGATGTTGGGCGAAGGACAAGCCTCCAGTGATAAATGATTTTTCTTCTTTATTTTATTGCCCCTTATTTGCGCATCGTTCATTCTAAAGCTGATAGCGCAAGAGCATCTTTGCGTGTGGTGCCTCGGCCAAATGAAGAATGGAAGAAAACGGTTATGCAATGCAGAACCACTCTTCTGCAAAGTGATGCTGCTATTCTACCCCAGCTGATTGTATTCTCTGACTCCTAAATAGCTTTGGCAGCCTTTTTAATGAGTATGTGAGATAATTGGCATTAGCATATCAGTTTTATCTAAATACAGGCTTATAGAATGCTTGAGTTTGTTTGAAAGCTGTATTACTTCTAAGCCCAAATATTTCTCCATGTAAATCTATCGCATTTCCATTAGAGTGATATTAGCTTCTGGCAGGAGGGGACGTAGGGGTGATAAATATGGAAAAACTGCATGTCTCTGGATAAATTAGACCCATTGCATTTGAACAGAATCTCTCTCTGTCTCTGTCCTTCTCTCTGTTTCAGTCATGTTCTCTTGCTTGACTTCTTTCAGCACAATTTAGTTTTTGAAGTGATTTAATATTCTTTTTTTTAATGTTTATTTGTGTGTTTTGAGAAAGAGAGAGGGAGAATCTCAAGCAGGCCTGCACTATCAGCACACAGCTGGACATGGGGCTCAATCCCATAAACTGTGGCATCGTGACCTGACCCGAAATCGAGAGTCAGACACTTAACTGACTGAGCCACCCGGTGCCCCAGGATTCTTATTAAGATAGTATTTCCCCACTTGGAAAGATAAGTTAAACTTGGTTGGGAAAAAAACAAAACAAAACCCAGCCCTAATATGTGCTGAATTACTTTCTAGGCATTACAACGTAGAGGTTACCCACATTTATAAATACTCCATGGGGTATTGGGAAAGATGAGTTCCTACGCCATTGATTTTGAGTCAGATAAACTGTGTTCATCCAGAGTCTGGGCACAGGGCCTCAGAGGAAGCGCTGGGACTCTGGATACGTCCTGAACATCACTTTGTGGAAGTTCTTTGTTGTAAACAAAACGCAAAGGTTGTGTGTAGGATGATGCCATCCATCAGTTGGCAGTGTCATTCCTGAGCCACCTTGTCTGTGAGATGGGAACTGCAGAAACAGGCCTGAACTCATCAGATGACAAGGAGCTTTGGGAAGCGGGACAGCATTTAATTGGTTAGTATTTTGGCTAGTGTTATTAATGACTGCTTACGAATTTTTACATTATAGTGGCAAATGCATGCCACATAATACCACAAAATGTACACAATAATAATTTCAATTGGTACTATAAATTAAAACTTGGCTAGAAATGACCACTGATGTTTGTCCACGTGATAGGTGTTTCTCTGTATTATGAGATGTGTTATTTCCGTTGTTACTGAGAGTTAAAAATTTGAACCTCTAGGTACCCGCTAATGGTCACTTGTACAATGACTATTGTGATGATAATATAATATTCGGAGTCACAAAAAGCAGTCTTCCGTGGTAGGAACATTGCCACAGGGAAGAGACTGTAGTGCTTTGTTTCCTTCAGGTATTTTTTTTATTATAATTTGCTAATATCAGTGACCCGTTGTTATTCAAGCCATCCAAGTTGAGAGCGTCTCAATTTGAGGCCTGATGATTAGTCTCGAGAAGTAAAATACACATGGAATGTGGTGGGGAGAAGGGAAGACGGAAAGACACCAGTCATGACGTCGATCGATCATTCCTTACTTCCAGGCTGGACACCCGCATCCTCAAGGACCTGAGTTTACATTCGTCTGTATGTCAGACCTGAAGAAAGATGCCTCCAACATCCACAGACTCTGCAGGTGCCTCTTAAGGAGCTTCCGAAACGCTCCCGTGCTGGAGTACCGCATGGATGCGAGCGCTGCTGGGGGCAGGGGGTCTGCAGGTCCCCGAATCTCCGTGCACGTAGCTTCTTCAGTTGCTGGTCCCGATGAAAGAACGATTCCCACAGTAGTGGTGTGATGTGCCAGATACACAGTCATACACCATGTGCCGTGACTGAAGACGAAGAACCCTCTGGCACGTCTTTGTCACCGGGGGGGGGGGGGGGGGGGGGGGGGGGGAGGGGCAAGTGACAAAGGCCAAAGAGTCCCCATACAACAGAACTCCTGGTCCAAAAGTCCAAACCTTATCGGTTTTACCTGAAAGTCTAAAACCTTAATATCTATGCTGGTCTGCCTTTTATTAAATATTAGCAAGTTTGGGGCGAAATCTTCCAAACGAGACCCAAGAATCGTGAATGACCATCTGAGGAAGGCCAGCGTATTGCCACCTCCCTCCGACCCACACCACAGGACTCAACCATGGGAAATTGTTTTACTTGTAATTCACATAAGTTCACATCCTCACGTTGCAAATGAAATGCAATCTCTTTTATATCTGCTTATTTATATGTGTAACTCATTCCTTTGCTTTGACTGGGAGGTCAACAAAATAACTCAATTACAATTCAAGAAAATTTATGATTCTACGGTAATTTATTCAGCTGGGGAAAATCAATTTCTGCGTATGCAAAATCCAAGCTGATCTTTCTCACAAAGATGTAAGAATTATAACATCTGTGGTATACACAATTTCTCCAAATAACATTATTAGGTATGCTACAATTGAAGCTGTCAGCATCTTTTTGCCAGGGAAGTATCCCATAATTAACTACATAACTCTCCTTCACATCAGCTAAATTACTGTTAAATGTTCTCTCTACGCTATCACTCTGGAAAACATTGCGACTTGAATCCGTGAGAATGGCAATGTTATTACTCAGACGAACGCTACCTGCAAATGAATGTAGAAAATCGCTGCTACGCAAAATAATGCCTCTGGAGCTATCGGATATTCTGAACAATCTGGAAATTTCTATTAACCTCTCAGGATTTCCAACTAAGTGGAAACCAGAGACAATGATTAGTTTCTGAGTACTGCCTCCTGGGTTGAGATAGATAGCTGGATGTAATCTCCCAGAAGCAATGCTATGGAGAAATGAGACTTTTTGTGTGAAATTATCCGAGGGCCAGCCTCTGCCTTCTACTTTTGCCAGGCTTCACATTCCCGGATTTCATTCAGGGCGGCACATAATGGGTTGTGGTGTGTGTTGAACTTCTCCAAATGCACAACCATTTCCTGCAACAAGTATGTCTTTGCTTCGGATGCACCCACACCCCACGGTGCTGTCCGGGGACAAACTGTTCAGCGGAGCAGAGACAAGCTGTCAAGTGGAACAGGAGTAGAGAGACTGGATTTTTCTTTCCACGTAAGGTGTGCTGGGACGATGAAGGAAGAAAGGGCAGAGGACCAGTTCAGAGATGATACAGTGCTGTTTTATTGGCTGTCACTTGCTACCTAAATGGGATTGTGACTGGATCCTGTGATAGAGACAGGTGTCACATGCCTACAGCTTTATTCTCGTCAAGCGGCGCCATCAACAGGATGGCACGGAGCTCCTTCTTGCTCTTGCAGATTGACAAGAGCAAGCTGGGAAACATAGTGCAGGGATAGAAGGAAATGAGGAAAGTCAAGAGCTGGAGAAGCTGTCTGTGCCCGAGCGCTTGTCATTGTCTTATACCATCATCTCAAAACACCTTAAAAATTCCCGTTTCCACACTAATCGTTAGTCAAAAATAATTACAGAGTCACAGGAAGTTGCAAAGGGATATTCAGGGCTGTGCACCGTTGGTCCAGCCTCTGCCCATGTGAACACCGAGCAGAATGGCAGAGCAGGATCAGGAAGAAGAAGTTACTGGGAACATGGGCTACGGCTTGTGTCAATCTCATCCTTCCCACCTGCACTGATGTGTGCACGCGTACGTGTGTGTGTACGTGCGTGCGCACGTGTATGTCTGGTCTGCAGAAAGTGTTGGGAGGGGATATTGCTGGCTTGTTCCTAATTACAAAGGGAACCGACTTTGGCTTTCACCGTTAAGCACGATGCCAGCTGTAGTTACTGTAGATTATCAAGTTGAGAAAGTCCCTCTCTATCCTTACTGTTTCCAGAGTTTGTGTTGAGACTATTGAAGTCTGTGAAACACAATCTCTATTTTGAATGATAAAACTCTAGGACTTTTCTTTTTTGGGTGTTTGATATGGTGAATTACATAGATTGATTTTCAAATATTGAAGCAGTCTGCATAGCTTGAGTACATCCCCCATGATGTTCTATCTGGTAAGATTTCATTGAGTTGGTTGGGAATTATCCCTTCAGCTTCATAGGGGTGTTTTGTTTTAAATGGTCTTTACTTTTAACCTCAGGGTAATACTGGCCTCTTCGGGTGAGTTGGGAATTATCCATCCCCCTTAAAGTCTCTAGAAGACATTGTGTAAAATCATTGTTAGTTTTTCTCTTTGGAATGTTCTGCCACATTATTCAGTGAGGCCACCTGAGCTTAGGCGTTTGTATCAGGATCTGTGCCTTCTTGGTCATTACACACCATTCATGCCCTCAAGTGTAGCTGTCAATATAAAAGTAGTGATACAAAGTTGGGGCGCCCGGGTGGCTTAGTCGGTTAAGCGTCCGACTTTCGCTCGGGTCATGATCTCGCGGTTCGTGGGTTCGAGCCCCGCGTCGGGCTCTGTGCTGACTGCCAGCTCAGAGCCTGGAGCCTGTTTCAGTCTGTGACTCCCTCTCTCTCTGATCCTCCCCTGCTCACGCTGTCTCTCTCTCTCTCCTAGAAATAAATAAAACATTAAAGAAAATAATAATAAAAAATAAAAGTAGTGATACATTTGAATTCATTTTAAAACAAAACAGCCCCAAGAATATTTTTTTAAAGGTGAACCTGATGGAATTTAAGAAAGAAAATAGATGAACATAGGGAAAGGGAAGAAAAAGCAAAATAAGGTGTATCTGAGCAGACCAGGGGTCTATGTGATCTAGTCTCTACCATAGGCTGGGATTTTTCCAAAATTTCTTGGTGATGAAATATTATACCTGGGCAATAGGAAATAGTTCCTGGGCAAGCATAAATTCTGAATTTAAGGGGATAAAGTATTCTAGCAAATAATACTTTTTTATCTCAATATTAGTTATTATTTCCTATATTATACTGAAGTTTAGTTTTAGTTATAGACTTAGAATGGATTATCTGACTTGTTATGTCTTTCGTATTTATTTTTTTCACATCATACATGGTAAATTCTAATTTCTTTGTAGTTATGACTTTGACCTTAGATACAGCGCCTTCTATAGAACCACAGTACACTACAACTTCAGTCAAATTCAGTGAAGGACAACATGTTATTAAACTTGTTTCCACTGTCAAAGTGGGCGTCCAAAGGCAGTTTCCACAGACCGATGTTGTGGGTGATGGATGGTCCAGTGCTACCTGGACCTCTCTATCCCCTGTCCCAGAGCCCGAGCCTACCTCCCCTGCCCCAGAAGGAAACAATAGTCATATCAGCTCAGTATTTCATCATCACCATCCTTATCATAATGAAATACTGCTTTGTTGTTGATTCTCTGCAAAGTGTAGCAGAAGCATAGTCAGCAACCGGACCTAATGAGGTGGCATTTGAATCTGTGGGGTGAGCGTTCCTTGAATCAATTGCTCTTAGGTTACAACACATGCTGTGTTCGAGGGGAGGAAGGGAGCTGATGAAATATCATCTGCCGTCAGAAGGACAAGGAAGCCATTCATTCACAACACTTTTCTGCAGGGACATGGGCAGTCGGAGCATGCATAGCAATGTGTCGGGATTTGTGAGCGCCGCACGCTCAGCCGTCCTGCAGATGCTGAATGAGCGGGTGTGTGTTTCTGGTGCCCCATCCCTCCACGAAACCCTGGTGTGCTGATGTTGCTGACCCTGTGGGGCCACCGGCAAGGGTTGCGTGGCTGTGTGTTGTCACAAAGACCTAAGAGAACCCAGAGAGTTTTGCTGGTTTCTCTTCAAACTTTGTGAAGTTTTGGGGCACCTGGGGGGCGCTCAGCCGGTTAAGCATCCTACTTCAACTCAGGTGGTGATCTCACAGTTTGTGAGTTCGATAACTGTGTCGGGCTTTGTGCTGACAGCTCGGAGCCAGGAACCTGCTCTGGATTCTGTGTCTCCCTCTCTCTCTTCCCTCCGCTCCCACTTACACTCTGTCTCTCTTTCAAGAATGAATAAGCATTAAAAAAATAAGCTTTGTACATTTTTTCTTGTTAAAGATAATGAATTTTAGTGATGGTTTTCATAAGAGGAGATATATTTTAGGAGTTAAATATAAACCCAGGGTGAGATGTATCAGTGATGTGTGCTCTATGTAAGAAATCTAGTATAATACATAGTGTTAATGGTATACCTACCATTTAAGTAAATCAACAATTATATATCATATACTCTATGTAACTCTTTCGGGTTAAAGTATTTCTAAGGTAGTATGTTTATATTTCTATAGTGTATCACTATTTTCCATGTCCTTAAATTCGCAGAGATAAGCTCAGAAGAACTTTGTATGACATTTCTTTAAAAATATTCATATATGCTACATATACAGGTTTTCTTTTAGCTGAATATAGACTTTGAAATGTAATAATGAGTTATCTGCAGAGCGTATTTGATGTCTGATTTTAGATGAAAGCCCTGTCAGCCTTGACTTAGATACTGGCATCTGTCCCTCCCTTGGGAGCCCTGACTTTTCACTGTCACATAAAATACTCTTGGACACAAAGTGATGCTCATAAAATGGGAAAGTTAGGAGCCACGGACTTGGCCCTTGTGTTGGACACAGCGTTGCCTGAGAGTTGAAAAGAACATCAGTGAGAACAGGAAGCAAAAGAAACGTTGGTTTCAGGATATCCAAGGATATTCAGTTACTTCAGGAAAGAGAATCTGACAACCTGCTCAGAGGTCTCCGTGTGTGCTGGAAAGGGGCCAGATTCCACGTGTCCCCGCTGTGATAGCCTTCATTCTCGCAAAATGCCATGCATTCTCTCAGGGAGCCAAACTTCACGTGATGACATTTTTCTATTTCCCGGTATCAGTGAGGATGTCTGAATTTCTTGCAAAAAAAATATATATATGTGTGTACACACACACATATATACACATACATATATATGTGTATGTATATGCCAAAACGTGGATTAATTAAGCTGCTATGAGCCAGTGTCGTATTGTCTGTACGGACCGCAGGCGAATCTGTGTGTGTTCTACCTTCCTCCAGAACGTGCCTCTGCGTCCCTGCCTCTCCATGGAGCTCCTACTGGACACTTCTCCCTTCATGCTCTTCAAATAAAACTTAAAACACACACAGGAAAAATCTTCATGCACCAGCATCGGGGAACGGCTCGGGAGAAACACCCCGCAGGTTCAGTCTGAGCTCAGCGCCCCCAGCCGGGCCCGTGCAGCCTAGGGCCCAAGTGCGGGATGCCTGTGTCCCTGCAGGAAGCGGGTCCCCTTCCCCGTCCCTGCCTTTCCATCCGCTGCCCCGCCTTCTCTGTCCCCTATTCTCTGGGGTCCTCTGGCCGGACAGACAGGGATTTGCTGGCTGCATTGCCCTCGAGACATGCCTGTCACCCTTGGTGTCCAGGCACAGGAGGACAGGAGGGAAACCAATCACTCACTCACCCCCATGGGCGTCCGGGTCCCACCCAGTCCACCTGCATTTGTTTTACTCTTAGTGTTTCAGAGTCCAGAGTTACTTGCTTCCTTATGTTTTGTGCAGCGTGTGGTTGCAATCACCCGGAGAAGGGCTGAAAGGGGCGTACGGTGGCATGCCAGCTGGTAAGGACACCAACACACACACGTGTGCAAGCCTGACGACCCTCCGTGACTACCGATCACTGGATCGCTCAGGTCAAACCCTCGGTGCATCTCCATTCCACTAGTTTTTGCACAGCCAGCATTGGGTTTGTCGACGGCATTAGACAAGATCTCTTAGATGCATCCTCTTGGGGCGCCTGGGGGGCTCAGTTGGTTGAGCGTCTGACTTCGGCTCAGGTCATGATTTCTTGGTTTGTGAGTCTGAGCCTTGCGTTGGACTCTGCTGACGGCTCAGAGCCTGGAGCTGCTTCAGATTCTGTGTCTCCCTCTCCATCTGCCCTTCTCTTGTTCATGCTCTGTCTCTCCCTCAAAAATAAATAAAAACATTAAAAAAATGCATCCTCTACGGGGCACCTGGATGACTCAGCCAGTTAATCACTGGACTCTTGATTTCAGCTCGGATCATGATCTCATGGTTCATGGGTTCAAACCCTGGATGGAGCTCTGTGCCAACAGCATGGAGCCAGCTTGGGATTCTCTCTCTCTCTCTCTCTCTCTCTCTCTCTCTCTCTCTCCCTCTGCCTCTCCCCTTCTTGTGCTCTTGCTCTCTCTCAAAATAAATAAACATGTTAAAAATAATAGAGATAAGTAAATAGATAAATAAATACATGGCACCCTCTTCTACATAGGCACCAAACTAAATAAAGCAGCTTTTACTTCGGTCTGGTCTCATGCCTGCCGGTGTCCCCTCTCTGCAGAGCCGGGTTTACAAGCTCTTCTTGCTGCTGTGGTGCCCAGGGGAGCCTGTTAAACCCTGTCACCTGGCTCCCTGTGCCCCTCCAACCTGGTCACCCCACTCTGCCAGGGCCTCGGGCACACTGGGCGCCTCCCTCCTGCTTCCCGCTTGCTCCTCTCTCTCCCCCGCCGTCTCCACCCACATCTCACATCGTCTGCAACACGTCACTGGTCCGTCCAACAGAACGTCTTCATCCTGTGGTGCTATTTGCTCTCGTTATTTGTAATTAAATTTCATTTTGCACCTACATTTCTTATTGTCCGCGTTCCTACTAGAGTAGAAGTCCTATGAGGACTGGCGCCCATCTGTTCTGTTTCTTGCTCTCCCGCTGCCCCTGGGAACAGGCGCGAACAGTGTCCGAGCCGGACACGCACGTAGAAAGTGTTCTGTGAGTGTTTGCTTAGAACGAACGCATGCAGGAAAGCAGACCTCAGCTGGTAAAAGCAGCAATAATGATAAATCCGTCATGAGCAAGTGGCAGGTGTCCGTGTTCAGCATTTAGAGATTCCGCTGAAGCCCGCTGAACGTGGAACTTTGGAAGTGGTCAGAGATTTTAGTTTTAATTAGATTTCCACTCCCTCCTGCACTGGTGACCTGTCAGCCCATGGACACCTCCTTCCATGATATCTATGCTGAAATCTTTTCTGAATTCTCAGAAAGCCACAGACTATGAAAGAGCTGTTGCCTTTCAGCCAGCGCTCCATTCCAGACACACATGCGGAGAGCACGTCTGATGCCCCCGGGCCACCACAGTATTTCTGACACTGACAGAGAGCACACCAGCAGGGAAGAGACAGAGAGAGACAGAGAAAGTCCCAGACAGGCTCCCCACTGTCAGCACAGATGTGGGGCTCGAACCCACGAACTGTGAGATCATGACTGAGCTGAAGTCAAGAGTCCAGTGCTTAACCGGCTGATGCTGGTGTCTTATTTCACGCACCTTCTTGTGTTTCCCCTTCATTTCTGTGGGTTTACGAGACTGTTTCCATCTTTCTCCTCTGAGAGCAAAGAGGCACGTCTACCATTTAGCTCTTCAGTAAACTATGAGATAGTCTTGTGTGACAAATTTTAATGAATGTGTTAGTTGAGTGTTAATATTTAATACAATTCTATCATCACAGATGAAAAAGAACTATCATATGTCATATAAATATCATACATATAAGAGGTACAGACTTCTGGTTATAAAATAAATAAATCACAGGGATGAAAAGTCCAGCATAGAGAGTATAGTCAACAGAATTGTCATAATGTTATTTGCTGACTAAACTCACAGAGAGCTTTCCATAATGCATAAAACTGGCAAATTGTTGTGTTTATCTCCAAAACTAATATAACAATGTATTTCAACTGTACATCAATAAAAAAAGAACTGTAATGTACTTATATACACTATATAAACTCAAAGAGGGTTGGCGTTTATACCCATATCCCAAGTATTTGATAGGATTCAATGATTTATGTGATTCAATGGTTTACTCATGTCTTACGCACTCCGTTTTAATTGACAGTCCCTTGTTTCAGGGTATACTTCTAATTGGGTTAGGCTTCAAAGTGCAGGATGATATAATTAATCACACTAAGTTTTAGTCAAAAATCTGTATTCATTCCAGCCTCCTGGGTGTGCACCTCGTCGCAATAATTGTACAATGGAATAGCTGACAAGTGGTCAGGTCCTACTTGTTTAAATTGATTTACTGGTTTTAGCTAATTAGGAAAAACCATTTGGGGTGGGAGGGAAATCTATGGACTGACCCTTGAATCCACCAGGTGATACCTCCTATTTGATTGGGAATGCATCCAACACTTACCATTGTACAGCGGTGAGACCTGGCCCTGAGGTCTGTGATCTCACCACCAGCTAGAGACAGAAGTGAGAGCTACGGCCCTGTGTGCCCACCTCACAGGCTGAACTTTGGGTTCCTGCCACCCTGCCCGGCCCCAACCAAAGGTCAAAGGAAAGACAGGGGGGTGTCTCTCTGTGTCAGTGACCCGGGGCTGTGGGGTGCTCGCCTCATTGGTGTGTCTTTCTCACTCCGGCAGAAAGAATGAAGACACAGGTAAGCTGTCCTTGGATTTTGCCAGCAGGCACAACCTGAGATGACCCAGTCCACCCCTGCTCCGTGATCGTCATCAGGAAAGGGGTCTGCTGTGGGATCCCTGAGCCCACTCTGAAACACATGCCTCCAGTACCAATTCCTCCTAACACCATTCTTTAGATCCATTTTCAAAGAAATTGTGACGAGTGAGTCTCTGCTGAGTAGCAAACCCTTTTATAGACTAGAAAATTCTCATTAAACTATTCCTCTTTCTACCCTTTGTTCGGTGACCAACACAGGTTCTCTCATCCACCAGTAACACACTGCACCTTTCCTTCTGATCTTTGCAGGCTTGCGATGATGCCACTAGTACGCACATGAGACGGAGAACCTCACAGCGTGTGTATACACTGCCTTTCCTCCACAGAAATAAAACTTGCAGTGAGCGATGTTACACCGGGAAAATGTAACGGCAATCAATGGCAATTATACGTCCCAGCTCTTGAGTTAATAAAGTGTCCAGAAGAGAAAACAAGAATGCATTTTCTTAAGGAAAGGAATTCCGGTCCGATGGATAGTCATTTAAACTTTTGAAACATTCATGACTATACTTCTCACTGAAGGAAAAGATGTCTTCGTAAGAGTCAGTGCAGAGAATTAGGTGTTTCCTGGCATGTTAACAACGTAAAGCCAGGGGGAAGTTACTGAAGGGAAGAAGTGTGGGTACAGAGTCTGAGTCAGGAAGTGTGTAAAGAGACTGATACGTAGGTGTACTATCACAGGATGTAAACTGAATTGTATCCTGGAATGAAATATTTATGTGTAGTCCAGCCTATATATATATATATATAATTTATAGACTAGAAGAGAGACCTCTATCTCCTGGAAATGTGCTGTGGCAGGCCCTCCAAATAAGTCCCGAATGAAATAAAGAACCAGCTGAACAATACAATACTGATGGATGGACTGACTGGTGCTGAATGCGTTGCTAAGTCAGCAAAACGTTAAGGCACATAAAGGGCCTCCAATGAAGTGAAAGCAGGGATGAGGGTGTGATGAGCTCCCACCTGAGGGGTCTTGGAATCCTGAAGATGTGCAACGACAGCAACTCCCCTTACCTGTTGACGGGAAAGCAAAATAGTGCAGCCACTCTGGAAAAGAGCAGGGCAGTGCTTTTGCAGAGCTGAACACAGTCTTACCATACAACCAGCAAGCCTAGGTATTCACCCAAGTGATTTGAAAACGTACGGACCCACAGGAACCTACACACGAGTGTTTGCAGCAGCTTTATTCATGTTTGCTGGGACTTGGAGGCAACCAGGACACCCTTAAGTAGCTGACGGATAAATAAACGTGTGGTCCATCCGGACAATGGAATATTCTTCAGTGCTAAAAGGAAACAAGTTATTGAGCCACAAAGAGACATGGAGGAACCTTAAACGTACACTGCTAAGTGAAGTAAGCCAACCTCAACAGGCTGCGAACTATTTGATTCCAACCCTATGACATTCCGGAGAAGGCAAAACTCTGGACACAGCAAAATGATGAGTGTGGCCAGGGGCGTGCGGGTGAAGCGACAGAATGCACGTGCAGAGCTCTGCGGGTTTGCAGGGCAGTGTAAGCACTCTGTGTGACACTGTGATGGGGAACACAGGACACTGCACGATTGTACAAACCACAGAATGTTTGGGATTGTGAACTACGGGCTCTGGTGAGGATGACGTATCCATGTAGGTTCATTGGTTGTAACAAACGTCCCATCTGGTGAGTGGGGCATATTCATAGGGTGGGATGCTGTGAGGGGCTATGTCTACCTGTGTACTTCTCCAAGAAAATAAAATCCTTTTTAAAAAATATAAGATTGACAGAAGACCATGGGGAAAAGGGAAGGGGAAAAAATTAGTTTCAAACAGAGAGGGAGGGAGGCAAACCATAAGAGACTCAAATACAGAGAACAAACTGAGAGTTGTTGGGGAGGCAGGGGGAGGAGAAATGGGCACAGAGGGGGGCGCTTGTTGGGATGAGCACTGGCTGTTGTACGTAAGCGATGGGTCATGGGAATCTACTCCCAAAGCCAAGAGCACACTGAACAAACACACTGTATGTGAGCCAACTTGACAATACATTATATTACAAAAAATAAGATTGAGTTGATCTAAGTTTCCAAAGCTAAAACAGCAGGAGACAGTCCTGTGTCGTACACAGGTACAAAATGCTCCAGGTTTAGTAAAAGATGTACTGTGAGCGAAAGAGGGTGGCTCAGTCCAACATCAATGCATATAAGCTCTTACTCACATGGAAAGTCCATCAAATTCAGCTTCCTGGTTTTCACAACACACACACACACACACACACACACGCACACGCACACACACCCTTCTCTAGGTGGGCTAAATACTTAGATGTGGGAAAGAATCACCATCTTTAGAATAAATAAACGAATGATAAAAAGAGAAAAAACCAGCCACATATGGGGAGAAGATAGTTGCAGATGGAGAGTCTACAATGATCAGTACCCTCAATATGGAAAAACTCCTTATGCTCCAGCAAACATGTGAACAATCCATATGGATGGAAAAAAAGCAACTTGGACAGATGGTTTACTGAGGACTTACTATATTTGATCCATAAATATGTGAAAATATGTTCAACCTAATAACAACTAGAGGTGTGCTTTGGATCTATAACGAGAGGCCACTTCACACTTAAGCTATAGGCAAGCTAAATCAGTTGGTTAATATTTGGGGCTCATGGGAGGCTCAGCTGGTTGAGTATCTGACTCTCAATTTCAGCTCAGGTCATGATCTTGTGGTTTGTGGGTTCAAGCCTCACTTCGGTTTCCACACTGATAGCTCAGAGCCTGCTTGGGATTCTCTCTTTCCCTTTCTCTCTCTGCCCCTCTCCGTGCATGTGTGTTCTCTCTCTCTCTCTCCCCCCATAAATAAAGAAACAGTTAAAAAAGTTGGTGAATATTGAGGATTGAGCAGGATGTGAGCAGTAAGAATGTGCATCCACCGTTTATCAGATGACACTGGTACCAGCACTTTGGAAACGGTTTCCTCTTTCCATGGTTTCCAAGTTGGGACGTGGACGCCATGTGCTGTGTAGCCGGCCTACAGCACATGTGCTTCCTGCATGGGAAACTCCAGCACGTGAGTGCCGGAAAGCATGTCCGAGAATACTGACAGGATCGTGGATAAATCTGCCCACGGGAAATAGTGTCAGCTCTTTCCACAAGGAATAAACTTGGGTAGAGTCAGAGAATGGAATACTCTAAAGAAAATGGACGTGTCTCATAACATCAAGAGAAACAAGTGAACAGAAGAAATAAAAAGCAAACAGGAGGAATCTATTTACACAACATTCAAAAAGAACCACCCAAAACGGACATTTGGGAGAATAGCTATAAATGGATATAGTGGAATGGTTAGTACAAAATTTGTGATAATGGCTGTCTCAGGGGAGGCGGGAGACGAAAAGGAACAGGGATTGAAGGAGGCCTCACTGGAAGTTTGTAGTACGCTGGCAACGCTTATTCTAAGATTATGCGTTATTTTACAGACGCTCTTTATGAATCTGCATCAAGTATGATTATTGAAAATAAAACAAAGGGGGGCGCCTGGGTGGCTCAGTTGGTTAAGCATCCGATTTGGGCTCAGTTCATGACCTCATGGTTCATGAGTTCGAGCCCCGCCTCGGGCTCTGTGCTGACCGCTCAGAGCCTGGAGCCTGCTTTGAATTCCGTGTCTCCCTCTCTCTCTCTGTTCCTCCCCCATTCATGCTCTGTGTCTCAAAAATGAATAAACGTTTAAAAATTATTAAAAATAAAATAAAATAAAGGAAGTATACATTTTCTTGTTTTGCTGTGCATCAAATTGGGCATTTCGTGAAAGGGATCGCATGAAGCGTGGTCATGCTTTCTGTAGATAATACTAATGTTGTAAAGTAGGTTATAAAGAAGTGTTAAGCCCAATGCATCTCCTGAATGAGGATGATATGGCTCAAAATGAAGGTCCCTAAGCTGTGGTGGCTTCCTTTCTGTGCTGAAGTGTTCATTTCTTTTCATTGTTTTCTTGGTGATGATTGCATACTGACACTTCCTTGCTCGCGTGCTAACTTCCCAGATGCCCTGGGATGTGCCAAGAAGCCTGAAAGGTGACCTTGGCCCTGATGGACGGGCAGTTGGCTACAAAGTCTTGGCTAAAAAATCCTCGGCTCTTGGGGCCATGGGTGGCTCAGTCGGTGAAACAATCCGAATCATGTGTTTTATTCTCTAATTATCATTGTTTGTATCGAGTAGCAAAGTCTGGACATAATCTCAAAGTTATCTCAAGGATCTTAGATTTCTGTTCAATCTGAGAGGCCCAAGGACAGTACCTATTTTGAAAAACATCTGCAAAGGGAAAACAGTAGCCTTGACAATAGCTTTAAATCAACTGTCTACTATTCCTAAAAATAGTGTAACTTTGACTCCTGGAGTACTCTGCTGAGGGGCTGTCTTCAGATATTGGGGTCCTCTCTCTTCATCTCAATGTTCTGTACACAGTGTCCAAGAAGGTCAAGTTGTCCCACGCAGAGGAGATGAATTCCCTATTCAAATGTATTTACAGTTAAAAATGTTAAGAAGTAGCGTGCCTACTTCCCACCTCCAGATGGAGGCTCATCTTCTCGTCCTTGGTCACTTCTGGTTCCTTGTGACTGAGAAAGAGACACAGAGAAGTACTCTCTGAGGTCTTTCTTCAGCACCCACACCACTGCTCCTGAGCTAGGTAGATCCATGCTTGAATTTTATATTAAGATTTAGGTCTTACTGTACTGTAGAGGGCATTTCATTTTTTTCTTTGTGACCATATTATAAACAGAAAAAATGTATTGTTAACATTTACTAGTATTAATTCTTTTATTAATCAATTTATATTATTAATTATTTTATAATAATTATAAATTATTATACACACACGCACTGACACTTGTCACAACTCTGGTACTTTGACTTTAAATTGCAAAATCAAATTGCAGCCACGGTCTGGTGCGTAGAGCCCTGAGGTCAGGGGCGTGGCCCTGCAGGCAGTCTGCTGAGACCCCTTCCCAGTCTGTCCCACCTCCATCCCTGCCTAGGCTGTCAGAGGCTGTGCTTGTTGGGAGCCGAGCTGGGTGGGGAAGTGGGGACGCCATGGCTCCAAGGGAAGAGACACCATTTATGCGATTCGAATAAAACGACCAGAGCTGGTTAAGTCCCTTGTCTAAGACCTGGAAGGATCCCAGAAAATAGACGCTGTCTGTTCTGCCACTGATGGGCCCAGGGCCGACTGGGGGCCACCGTGTTGATTCAGGCAGCAATAATCACAAATGGCGAAATGTGAAGATGCAAGTTGGGCCACCTGCAGCGGCGCAGACCCCGTGTTCCGTCCCCGGGGTCCCCAGAGGATGCCTCCCCAAACCACACGTGAATGAACACACCCTCCAGGGTGCAGGGTCCCTGCAGTCCAGGGAGAAGTGAGCCTGAGCACGGCAGCCATGGCCTAAAGACCTGCTAGGCAAAGCTCATTTTCTCCAGGAATAACACATGGCCACATATTTAAGATTTTGTTTAGTTTATTTATTTATTTTGGGAGAGAGAGAGAGAACAAGCAGGGAGGAGCAGAGAGAGAGAATCCCAAGCAGGCTCTGCACCGTCAGCACAGAGCCTGACACAGGGCTCAGTCTCATGAACCATGAGATCATGACCTGAGCCAAAGTCAAGAGTCGGATGCTTGACCGAATGAGCCACCCAGGTGCCCCTAAGATTTTTTTAATTGAAGTAACAGATGGCACATTTTCAAAGTCAAATAGTATTAGAAAACCTGGGAACGGGTGCCATCTGCCATTCCACTCTGCCCCTCCGTCTACAGAGGCAAGCGTCTATTAGCTGTTTCTTCTATATTGACTTTTATCTTTCTAAGTATTGTGTTCACCTGTGCACTTCTTTATTTTTTAAGACTGGTCTTCCACTACGGAAGTTCTAGATGCAGTTCCTGGTTCGCTTCCACACGCGCACACACCCGCTGCCGTCCCTTCCACTCGAGGTGGTGATGGCGTATTCAGTTAGAAAACTGCATCATTTGGGGCGCCTGGGTGGCTTAGTCAGTTAAGCGTCCGACTTTCGCTTAGGTCATGATCTCACAGTTCGTGGGTTCGAGCCCCGCGTCGGGCTCTGTGCTGACTGCCAGCTAAGAGCCTGGAGCCTGTTTCAGTCTGTGACTCCCTCTCTCTCTGACCCTCCCCTGCTCACGCTGTCTCTCGCTCTTAGAAATAAATAAAACATTAAAAAAAAAAAAGAAAAAAAAAGAAAACTGCATCATTCACACGACTCAGCACATAGAATTACCCTGGCTGCCTTGTGCATTATTTACTTTCTTTCCTCGAAGCTGATTGCCTCGTTTTCAGATTTAATTTATCCTGTGTGGTTATCATTACTTTGGGCAAAAACTTTCAGGGAAAAAAAACAACATGAACTGCCTCACGGTTTGGTCACACATTCGCTTCAGGAAATCAGTTGATGTCCTTTCATGGCTGCTGTCGCTGTTCCTCGGGGAATCTACCTCCCAGAGCTTTCTGCTGCAGACCCTTCTGGCCACCATCTAATTCCGCTGCAGGGCTGTGACGTGGCCACTCCGTTTAAGCTGATCCCGGGGGTCCAGTCTTCTGCATAGCTTAACGGAAACTACTGTTTTCTAGATTCATGTCGTCTCTGTTGCTGCTTATTCCTGCACTATAACAGAATATGTCCTGTAATAGCTTCCTGAGAAAAAAATGTACAAGGAAGGTATAATTTTTAGTATCAAAATATGTGAAAATGCCTTTATGTCATCCTCTCCCCAGCGTGACTGGGCATAGCATTTTCAAATTGTATTTCCTGAAAAGTGTGATGGCGTATCTCCATTTGAGCTTCTCACGATGCTGTTGAGGTTGCTGACGCCATTGGGTTTGTAGTTTTTTAGATGGCACATTTTACCCCCTCTCTGTAAGTCAGTGAGATCCAATCAAGAAGAGAATATAAACAACTCTAGATGCGTCTATCAGAGGGACTCTAACACGGCAAACTGGTTACAGATGTGTTGGAAAGCGGGAAGGATGAGGAGAAGCAGGAGAGACTGAGGATAAAGAAGTGGAAGTGCACCTGCTACTTCCGTGGATCCCTTGTCGGTAACCACCCTGCATGGTGGACCCCAGAGCACAGATGAGCCGCTGCACTGAAGACTCTGGAAGCTTGGGACCCTGCCCCCCCCCCCCAGCTGCCAGCATAGCCACAGCCTCTGCCAACACGCCAGGTGATGGGAGCCAGAAGTCAGCTCTGCTCTCCTCCAGCCTTCTGATCGACCCCACCACCTGCTGACCAAACAGAACATAATGGTGAGTGGCTGGAGGGTCAGAATGACACAGTCTGTTCCATCCCAGCTCTTATAATAGGTGACACATGGCAGAGAAGGAGAGTCTTGGCAGAGAACCAGTAGCCAATGGTTAGCAACATCCTCTCCTTGGGCAAATAAACACTCTTATTCTCAGCCTTAGCCTGGAGTTTAAATTCCGTGTAACAATGCCACAAATACCATGTCTCTACTTTATAGGATTCAGTGAGCTCTCCTTATCCTTTCCTCTGAAAGGGAGAGAAAAAATGTCTAATCAATTACCGAGTTGGACTTTGCAGCTACCTACCTCCTAATCTGCTTCAGACAGAGTCTCTGCCGGATATTATAAGTCAGTTATCAATCCATTAACATGCATCATACAGAACAGTGGAGTGACTAGACCCGAATCCACAAAAAGTAGTAACGACACATTACCATTCTTTCCCTCGTATTCTAGATCAATCAGCCCGCCTGTAAAGGAAACATCTGTTTTGCCTGAGAGGCATAACATACCTGAGTGGTAATCTCAACATACAGCTCAATGGAAGCCATTATTGTGCCTCTCTGTGCATGTACTTCTCCTTTGAACATCGATATTTCCAAGTAAACAGAGCCCCAAATTGAGGGAATCTGAAAGGGAAATTTTGCAATTAATTCTTAGGTTCAATGGTAAGAGATGCCACTCCCATTTTTTACCTCTTGATAACTGGATTTTATATCTTGGCTTTGGGAGACAGTTGGCACACATGGTGTTGGGTCCTCAATGCTGTGACAGCCCCCAGGACTGCAAACCAACTTTGCAAGGTGGTGTCGGTCAACTGACCCCACAATTGGACCTTCCTGGACCTCCCTGTCCCTCCTTCCGTAGAGCCAGCTGCTTCTGGGGTAAGGAGACTTCTCCGTCCTTCTGTGTACTGGGTGACACAGATGGATTTCATGGGTGTAGGATCATTGTCCAAGTCCTTTGCCCCTAGAATGAGCTCCACTTTGGGGAGTGCTGTGTGTGGGATTCACAAATGGTGGAAAGGGAATTTTACAAGGGAGTAGGCTTTGCGAACAGGACAATGTATCTATGTCTAGAAGAACCGTGTATTCCAGTGATGAAAAGAGCTGTCTAACTTCCATCCTGAAATATCCCAAAGGGGCTGCTCTGCTGTTAGGTGGCTAGGCGATTTCCCCCAAGGAATGGCACCCCATAGTTATTAAGCACCGGCCTCTACTCTTTTCCTGTTGGGCACTTGACCATAGCAATTGTCTCACCCATCTTGGGAAGAGAAAGTCCATGTTTCGAAGCAAAGTATCCCTCACACCTGTGAAGGCATGAGTATTTTGCACATGGGCGCAATGAGCAGACGCTCTGTGTCTGGGGAAAAGGGAACGGACATCTTCAGAACCAATGGGATAGACCACCTGGTTATGTAACATCTCCTTTGAAGTTTGTGTCCTTTCTGAGCATTTCCATTCTCCACCCGTGGGACTCTCCCGGATGGAATTTAATGCATCCCATCTGCCCCTTTACCACATTTTTCTTCTTAATTCTTCAGATTGGTCTTCCCAAGTCATTAGCCATGTAGCTAAACCATGAAGCATACTCCATGACTCACTGCAGACCCATACCTCTAGACATCTCTATATCCAGGAAAGGCAGGAAACCAGGATTATTGTGTAAATTCTGCCCAGGAGGTAGATTTCTGCTCACCACACCCTTTCTTATTCGTGGAATGCTAGCCTGACAGCGTTTCCTGTCTTGCTTGGGGTCCTGCCAGGAGATTATGATTCATCATCAGTCAAACAGGCCTGAGGCGCACCCTCACCCCAGTCAACTGAGCACAGGCAAGTCTTCGTAAAGCACAGCTGCCCATCAAGAAACAAGAGCAACGCGACAGAACTCAGTCATGAGACTGAGCTACCTGTGACGTCAACGTATTGAAGACTTGAAGAACTATTCAAGGATAATTACATATGCAAATATGTGTGTGTGTCCCCTTGTGTGTGTGTGTGAGCTATCTGAACGTCTCTTAGCCCAGTCAGGTGGATACATGAAACGAACAACTGCAGCTGGAATGGAAAAGACGGACATTCTCACCACAGTTTGGGCAGCACGTTCCATTAGTAATCACACCCCAATAATGACTGGGTATTTGAATTATTGAATTAGGGTTTTTAAAAAAAATTTTAATGTTTTATTTATTTCTGAGAGAGAGACAGTGTGAGCAGGGGAGGGTCAGAGAAAGAGGGAAACAGACACAGAATCTGAAACAGGTTCCAGGCTCAGAGCTGTCAGCACAGAGCCCGACGCGGGGCTCAAACCCACGAACCTCGAGATCAAGCTGAAGTGGGGTGCTTAACTGACTGAGGCACCCAGGCGCCCCTGAATTATGCATTTTTATTTCTCATGTCTTTTTACAATATAGTGTTTATGAAGTTTCTTTATGGTTGTTCTTGGTAATTTTTTTTTTAGTTCATTTAAAAACGCGGGTAATTGGCCCATGTTCGAGGAATGATTGCTGCTAGTTTTTGTTTTATGCTGTTGTCTCTCGTTCATTTGTAATGTGGATTTTAGTCACATTTTAGTTACATTTAGTCACTGCATTTCCGTACTTATGGCATTCTTTTAACAATATGGGACATATTGTAATGTATTAATGTTTCTTTCATTTAAAATTTTTAAAATATTTACTTATTTTTGAGAGATCTGTGGGTGCCTCAGACTGGTATCTGCATGCTCTCCAGTGACTTCGATGCCTCCTTAGATGCTCAAGATGGTGCATACTTCTAGGTGACTTGGCCTTTTCTGATACAGGTGGTTGAGAAGTGCCATTTTTGACTGGAATATAGAGGTTGTGGTTCGAAAGCTACCTGTTCTGCTCCGCTGACCTTCTAAGGCCAGAGAGGGCAGCCCTCTGCTGGGTTCCTTCTATTCACCCCCATGAGTATTTCCACATTGTTGGCTTCTTCTCTCCCATTCAGACTTAAAAAAGGCAAAATAAGACTTAGGAAACTCACCACTATGTGTTCCTTGTGTCCGAAGGCCCCAGACCAACAGACCTTCCTTCTCTGTACATTTCAGACTCTTCTGATACCTACTTCTTTTCGTTATTATTTTTTTTAAAGTTTATTTATTTATTCTGAGACAGAGAGAGGAGGGACAGAGAGAGAGGGAGAGAGAGAGAATCCCAGGCAGGCTCCACACTGTCAGTATGGAGCCTGATGTGGGGCTGGAACTCATAAACCATGAGATCCTGACCTGAGCTGAAATCAAGAGCCAGACACTCAACCAACTGAGCCACCCATGTGCCCCATGATTTCATAGCCATATTTGTACTCAGAGGGAGGAACAAGGAAGTGTTTCCACTCAACCCTCCTTGAACGGAAAGTCTAGAGAGAGAGACTCAAAAGGCACAAGAGGCAAAATTAAACTCAGTAGAGTAAGCTTTGGTATTCACATCGTTTTTTGACAGTTTTAAATTGCTGATCAGATTCACACAGCTCAACTCAGAATTAATTAGTGTGTGTCTAGGGAATGCAAACTAATGTAAATATTAGCTCTGATAAAAGGTGATTAGTAAGGCAAATTTAGCAGCAACAGAAAATGGATTCATTTCAAATTCAAATAGTGATGATTTAGGGATTATCAACTCTTTGGGATTAGATGAATAATCAAAACGTGGGAGTTCTTCCTAACATAATTGTTATTATTGTTCAAGACTCACTCTGAAAGACGGTTGAAGATGGGGGGAAATTGAGAAACAGCTAATATCCTAAAAAGGTTACTCTTTCTAATTCTACCAGAAAAACAAACAAATAATAAATAAATATACACGTACATACATATATACATACACACACACATGTATTACATATATAACTGAGACAGGAAGCCGAACTTTGTGGGGAGGACAGGCCGGGACGGTGGAGCTGTTCAGCAGGGGCCCCTGCTCCGGGAGAATCAAGCCAGGCTGGATGCCTTTATCACAATCCCTAACTCTCAACAACTGGCCATGTCTATGCAGCACATTGTGCTGATAAAGGCTGTAGGAATATGTCAGGACTCAGTGAGAGATAAAATTCTCCCCAATTAGCTGAACTTCCACAGAGACTAGAAAGAGACGGAGCAGATTACAAACACCCACTTCTGCTCCCTTGTAAGAAAGCACAGGAAATGAGTGGACACAAGATTAGTGGGGAAAACACAGTATATGACCAAATTCATGAACGATCTTCATTCAAAAATCACTTTGGCATGATGTAAAAATTCCGCATGTCTTTACCACATTATGCCCTGGATTTCTTTCTCATGTAAATGTTATAGCTGGAGTGAGGAGCAAGAGTTTGTAATTTGGGGTAACGTCTAGAAATGATCATTGTAGTTTCTTCTGTGCTTTAAGGAGACACTGCGGGACATCGAAAGTTGTCTCTGTCCCTTTCAACACTGCAAGCGCTTAGTGCAGGCTGGCATATGCTTGTCCTTAGTTAACAGGCACCTTCTTAGGAAATAAAACTTGGGACCTGGCCATCCCCAAAGTCACAGCGTGGGCGCAGCCAGGCTTCTGAAATGTCTTCAGCTGCAGAAAGAAGGGAGGTTAAAGGGAAAGAGAGGAGAAGGAGAGGAAATGAAAGACGAGAGAGGAGGAAGAGGGGGTACAGGAGGAGAAGGAGATTTAGAAGCACAAGAGCTTTCGAGAGCAGCCAGAAGGACAGAGACTGTAGGAGTGGAGTGCATCTCAGGGGGTGTGATTCCTGCTAGAGATTTGATTTCTGTCCTGCAGAAGAGCAGACGTCACTCAAATCCCAAACCAGTCGTATGTAACACAATGTCACTCTGTGAAAACCGTGCAAGATTTAACATAATATCCTACCAATGTCCAAAATAATAGTTGAGAAATTTGATATGTGAAAAACCAAAAGGATCACTAAAAAGTCAAAAAGTTTTGTTTTGAGAACAGGAAGC
The DNA here is from genome assembly GCF_003009895.1 of Hyaena hyaena. NCBI lineage: Eukaryota > Metazoa > Chordata > Mammalia > Carnivora > Hyaenidae > Hyaena > Hyaena hyaena. Next base: position 935,606 of record NW_024081178.1, read on the forward strand.
ATCCTTTCGAAGCTTACTGACAAATTCAAGGAAGTGTTGCCATAATTATGTCAACTGTACGTGAATTATTTATCTACACGTATTATTTTACTTGACATTTTAAGGTCAGATCCAATACAGTGACAAACTACTAAACCACAGATTTATCAGGAGGAAAATGCTTAATTAATGTTTAAAATTTGATCAATAAAAATCAAAATATTTTATTAATAGGGAGCAATCTAGGTGTATGTGTAATGCATAAACATTTCCATATTAGAATGTCTGATGCACGTTGTTTTACAAGTTTCTGTTTATAAATCATAGTAGATATGCAGCTATTTCCATATGAAAGACCAAGTTCTTAATAGGATGCAATGTTTGCTGTACAAGTTTGTTCGATTAAGGCCGTTCCCAAGGGAGGCTTTGACTTGTCTTTCAAGAAAAAGAAAAGACACATACTCGACTCATTTTTCCATAATGGCTCCTAAACTGATAAACAATAGGGGGCTGAATGAGCAAACCCCTGGCACAGGCTGCCATTTGCATCAGAACACACACGCGCATAATCTATGACTTTAGGGAACCTTTAATGGTTGCAAAACACTGACGCTCTAAAGGAATAAGTTAGTGTAAAGCAACTAAAACATTTCTCTCTGTCACTTTGTCCCACAAGTGAGCCTGCTGTGAATTGACAAGGAATCTACTCCATCTTCCTGATCATCAATATCACATAGGTAACATTCTCCAGTGAACTTCTCAAAGTACAGGGGAAAATGTGGGATTGGCCCTCGTTCTCATCTGTTATAGTTTATTAGCATCAGAGAATTGTGATGATGTACAACCTACATGTGTGAGGGAACTCAAGGAACGATTAGAAAAAAAATGACTGGAAATTAAAAGTTTTTTAAAAAGGTGGGGGGAGGGCACCTCAGTGACTCAGAAGGTTAAGTGTCTGACTCTTGATTTCAGCTCAGGTCATGATCTCACGGTTCTGGAGGTCAAGTGCTGCATTAGGCTCTGCACTGATAGCGTGGAGCCTGCTTGGGATTCTTTCTCTTCTTCTCTCTCTCTCTGCCCCTCCCCGGCTAGTACTTGCTCTCTCTCTATCTCTCCCTCTCTCTCCCTATCTCTCCCTCCCTCTCTGTCTCTCTCTCAAATAAAAACATTTTTTAAAAGTCTCTGATATGCTATGTACATACATTTAGAATTATGTCAGAGTACAAACTATATGTTTTCTATTCATTTATATAATCATGTCTGCTCCTTAAACTCATTTTGAATACCTGTTAGCTCACGCCTGGCTTTGCTCCTGACAGTTTTCTTCCGCCCGCGGCCGGGTGGCGTTCTCCCACTGGCCCTTCCACTGAGCTCGCCTCCTGGTAACGCTGCAGCTTCACAGCTGCAGCTACACATTCCCTCCTACCTGCTCCGGGGACCCACTGAAGCATCGCCCCTCACTCAACACCAACCCGCAGGCTTCCGTCAGCCGCCTGCCCCGGGCGGCTGGCGGCGTGGGACCGGAATGGCCCTGGACACGGTGTCCTTGTCCTGAGCCACATGTGCCTATAATGTCACTGCACGTGTGCTCACAGCCCTCTCTTGGGTTAATGTCACCTGGTCATTTGGTAGCTACAACACACGGCCTGTGGTAAAAACCTTTCAACTCGTTCACGGAATGCCAGTGAAACATCCCTGACAAATGAGTCTTACCGTATGACCAGAATTGCCCACTTCCTGACAGACGTGACTTCCACCAATCTGTGCCCAAAGCTTGCTTCCACTTTCAACTCAAAATCTCAGCAGTTCTTTCCCTCTATGGAGCAGTATAGAGTGTGTTAGAATGATTGCAATTTTTTAAAAAAAGGAAAGAAAAAGAATGGTTAAACTTTATAACCAGAAAAGAATTAAATAATTTTATTCAAGCTGGCCATTTGAAAGAAGATATAATCTGAAAACAGAGCCCAAAACTTGCCCTTATTGGGCCAGCAGGTGGAGGGGCCAGAGCTGTTGTCCCGGACCCTGGGTGTCCTCGAAGCCATGGTGTGGGGGGAGATAGCCCTTCCTGAAAACCACCTGCTACAAGGTGGCCTCCTTTGCTCATGGGCTACGTAAGCTATGGTGCAGGCATGGGATTGTCCTGGGGCACATTCTGTCTCTGTTCCAGGACAGAAATGGATGACATCACTTCTAGTGTGGCCTCCAATGTGGAAATTTACACTTGGATAAGCAATTCTATTATTCTAATGTCTAAACTGAATATTTAAGTGCAAACAAACCCAATCTCACATACTCTGCATACTCAGGCTTCCTGTTAACTGGGACTGTCTCAGCTTCCCAAACTGCTGTGTCCCAGTGTTCAAAAAAAAACAAAAGAAGGTAACTTCCCTGGAACAAATATTCTGGTTATTGAGTATATTTTCACATTTACCAAGTTCAGAAGACTGTACCCCTGCTTTGCCTTCCCTGCACCCACCACCGTGGAGGTGAGACGTTACAAGCAATGCAGTCAAAGCCGAAACATGTGTTACACTCTGGAGAATAACCAGTTCAAGAGATCACATTTGCCTGTTGAGAAAAATTGACCTTGTTTTTTCCATCACGCAAATCTTTGAGGAGTACCCTGGTCTCAGAAGAGAGGTGGTAACGGTGCAGAACGGCGGGGCTCACTCTTGTGATAGAGGGACGACGAGTCGGGTGCATTTGATTTGCACAAGGAGTCAGACGCTCACAGCCTCCTCTCTTGGTTGGATATAAAACCAATGTGATGTCGGGCTTATAGCACATCAAGTAAAGTCCCAGAACATGTTTTCCAAAGCTTCACGTTTGCCCAGTCTTACTCTCCCCTGGGGCCAAGTTCAAACCCACCACAGTGACTGGAGTCTCTGTTGATTTCTAGAATCTGCCTTAGATCAAGGCCGTTCTCTCCAGCAGGGTCTTTGTTCAAGATTCATGGACACTGTTTTCAAGACAGAAATCATAGAATATTGATTATCTCTACTTTTGTGAGAGGTTAGCTGGATTATGATCAATTATTCAGCAAGCATTTAAAGAACAGTTGATCTGAGACACATATGTTATGAAGAAAGTTCCAACATACAGACACACACACATTCTCCGAGCTCAGAAGCTGATATTCCTATAGAAAAACAACTCAGTGAACCAAAACTTTCAAAACTATAGGGTAAAATGATATCATAGCAATATACCCCTCTTTTCAGTAGATAAGTTTCTGATTTTTTCCCTAAAGCTTGATGGATGCCATTTTGGATAAGCCAATAGTTGGCCATCCATAAAGATTGTGTGTGTGTGTGTGTGTGTGTGTGTGTGTGTGTGTGTATCCCAGAATATGCTTGAGATACCTATAAGATATATTCCATATTTTTTAAAAATTAAGTGTTTTTAAAATTACTTTAGTATTTAATATACATAGTAAGAGATTATATATGTCTATACATAGATATACATGTACACATATACATTATACATTATATATATATATGTGTATATATATATATATAAAATCTCTATCTGTGGGGCCTGGTGTTTGGAATAACCTGTTTAAACTGATTATAATGTACACTTTCTATATCATCGATGTGCCCTAAGCTGGACAATGCCAGCATTTATTCCAAGCCCAAGAGTAACTGATTCATTTTCTTCGGTGAGGAGCCCATGTACGTGGTGCCTGCACAGGGTCACTTCTTCTTTGGGTATTTTTCCTATCGGTATGTCCTTTTGTTAAGAACCTGTGCGTGGCCAGCATGGTGGTGTAATAGCATAAGGAGACAATTAGGCCACTGCTCTGCTCGAAGCTGCCCGATCTTGCATGAGGGTAGTTCCACTGACAGAGGTAATTGCTGTGATTTTCAAAGAAGAGCATCATCTACATACATTTATGTTTCAACAGACAGCATATTTTTGTTCATGGGCATGGGGCAGAAGAAATTGTTCTGGAAAGGCAGAGAAAGAATAAGTAAGGTTCGGAACCTATTTGCATCATAATAAATGTGAATTCCATCATGAGAATTCACAGAGGCTGGGACCATGCTGGGCAACAACCATGGTATTAGATTCATGGTCATTGGTCCTTGATCATTGTTCTCTGAAACTGGTACATGTTACTCCCTGCCGGTCGGTGGAAGACACCACAGTCACAGGCCATGCGGACAGGCAAATACAGGTGAGAGCCTTTATGCAGGGAATAGAACGTCAGTAGCAGATATCTGCAATAAAAACTGATAGTTTCCCCCCTCATACTGTCAATAACACCACAGTTGAATACAGAAGTGGTGAAAGAAAGAAAGAAAGAAAGAAAGAAAGAAAGAAAGAAAGAAAGGGAGAGAGAAAGAGAATAATGAAAGAAAGAATCCCAAAACAAAAACAAAAACAAAAAGCCAGAGCCAGTAAGGGGTGCAGACAGCAGACTTTAGAAGTCGTTTTGATCTTCTTGGTTACAGCACCGGCTTCCCCCATGGTGGGTTTTGAAGTGGGTAATGTCTCACCCCCTCTTCCTTTAGATGCTACTCTGCCACTGTTTGGATTGGAGAAACTGATTTGGTCAGAACACAAAAATGGGATCGCCCTTCTTTCCCAAGGAGATGGAATTTGTAGAATGAATCACGCTGAGGAGGAGGGACCAGAGAACGGTCTGTGTTGGGCTGCCAGCGTGAAAATGAGAGCTTGAGCAAAGGCTGGGGGGCCGGCTGTCCCGCTCAGCCACCTGGAGCGCCCCTCCCCCTCCCCTAAGGGACAGAAAGTCCCTCACTTTGCTGTAGCAACGAGCACAGTAGACATAGAGAATCAGATGGAAAGTTCATCTGCATGCTTCCAAGAGGGTAGAATATCTATGTGAGCCAAGACAGAAACAAAAAGAAAGATAAAAGAGTTTGCCTTTTAAACAGGGCGAAGCTCCTAATTTAATTCCACTAATGTTAATAAAGTGGTATCACCTTGATAAAAAGCTGTGTTGCTGAGGCTCTACAATAAAGCCCAATTCTCAATGTTGTGTTCGCTCCTAGGCCTGAGTCTTTAGGACTGGAGTGTCTTCTGCAACCATTTCTCAGTGTGACTGCAGGTTGCGTTACATTAGGAGAATCAGAATCTTCTGTTCCTGGTAGAAACTCCAGATCTCCTTTATGGAAACCTTCAGGTGGCGCCCACATGTTACATCTTTCTTTGCCTCTGTCTCAGATGACTGTTTGTCCTGCCGTCACCTTCAGGTGTGAATTACCTGCGGGCTCTGAGCCCAGGTTCCCACAAGGAGCTGCCCATCTGTTAGACACGCCCAGACTGACAACTCGAGTCACACCCTAACTTACTGACCTTCCTTCTGTCTGACCAATGTCCTCATTCTCTAGTACAAAACTCCCTTCATTAAAAAAAAAAAAATTTGTATTAAAAATAAAACTGACCATCTTGGCCATTTTTAATTGCACAGTTCACTAGTGTTAAGTATACGCACATTGTTGTGAAACAAATCTACAGAAATCTTCATGTTGCAAATCTGAAACTCTGTTCCTGTGAAACAATAGCTCCTCACCGCCCCCCCCCCCCCCCGGCCCGCTCGGTCCCCCAGCCCCTCGTGCCCACCATTATACTTTCTGTCTATATGAATGTGACCTGCTCTAGGGATCTCATATAGCGGAATTGTATGGTATTTGCCCCTTTGTGACTGGCATAATTCACTTTACATCATATCCTCAAACTTCAGCCATGTTATAGCAGGTGCCAGAATTTTCTTCCTTATGGCTATATAATATCCTTGGATAGACCACATGTGTTTATCCATTCATCTGTCGATGGACATTTGGGTTGACTCCACCTCTGTATCATGAATGATGCTGCCATGAACATGGGTCTATCATGGGTCCATGTCACTTCTTTTTAGAAAGAAACAAATCTCGGGGACCCTGGGGGGCTCCATCGGTTAAGGGTCCAGGTCTTATTTTCAGCTCAGGTCATGATCTCATGGTCCTTGAGTTGGAGCCCCACATTGAGCTCTATGCTGACAAGTGTGGAGCCTGCTTGGGATTCTGTCTCCCTCTCTCTGCCTCTCCCAGCTCACATGCTCTCTCTCTTCAAACATAAATAAATATTTAAAAATAGAAAGAAAGAAAGAAATCTGACCATTTGGTCAATCCACAAACAATTAATGATCATATGATATTCTTGGAACAAACTTCCAAGAAAAAGATAAGAATTAACTGATATGTACTGTCCAATGACTTTTATTCCAAGTGAGGGACCAAAGTTTAAAAAACTATCAGAGATGATGGGAAACTCAGTTCAGGCAATATCTTCCCTGGAACTTTCTAGCAGCTCTCTCAGGTTCTCCTGATACTCCTTCCTGGTAATCTGAACGCTGGCGCCTTTATAATGCATAACTCATTCAACATGTCAGCTGTTGTCTTTCGTGTGTACTCCCACGTGTGTATCCATAAAGTCGTGCCTGTGTCTGGGTCTGCTCAGCTCCTGGTGCTAAATGTCTGTGACCCTCATTTTGTGCTTTGACAATGGAAACATGTCGTGATAGAACCGGAACTCATCCGTCCCCAGTACCTACATTCTGAGAATAGTCAGTGTCTTTACCCTCGGAATCAAACCCACTGGTGTAGTGGCCTGCGTATGAGTCAGGACCAGTCAAAGTAATGCTTTCTCTCATATGCCTCATGCATCTCACCAAATCTTCTCTCTGCATCCTGGTTTGAAAGGGCTTTCCGAGCCTAGGAAAGCAGAGGCACGTGGGGTGTCAGAGCTGTTGAGCAAGTCCTGTCTAAATCCGCATCTACTGAAGCCATGATGCCAGCACGTTGCTCTGTCTGTCTGCCTCTTAGGTTTCTCATCTACAAGATGGTGAAAGAGTAAGACCTTAGTTGGTGAGTACGCAAGCACTTAATGTGGCGTCTGACATTTGGGCACAGATGAGCCAAGCATTTCCTGAAAACATGGGAAAAAGGCTGATACATATGGTATAAGATACCCTCTCCTCATAGAGAATCTTCATAGAGGACCTGGGTTCGTACTGAGATATGATACATTTAAAAAAAAAATCTAGTTTGGAAAAGCTCCTCCCTGGTCCGATTACTTTAAATTCCTGAAGAAAGTGATATATTCCCATGATTTTTTAAATTTAATAATTAGCCAAAAGTCACCAGAATCATTACTTTTGTGACATTTCCTCGGACCTGCTATGAATCCAGAATGTACTCGCTAATTAGGCTCCTCTCTTGGACCCTTCCATTGTACTCAGCATGCTAAACAAAGCTCTAAATGCCCCTTCAAAAAACAAGACAGACAGTATTACTTTTAAAGAATTCCACTTTCCATCTGATCTTAAGTAGACTAACTCTAATTGGGGAAGTTTTAACCTTCTTAAAAATCAAATAGTCAGGGGCATCTGCATGGCTCAGTTGGTGAAGCGTCCGACTTCAGCTCACGTCGTGATCTCCCTGCTGGTGCGCCCTGCATCAGGGGCTGTGCCGTCAGCAGAGAGCCCTCTTCAGGGACTCTGCCCCTCTGCCCCGCCCGCCTGTGCTCTCTCTCTCTCTCTCTCTCTCTCTCAAAAATAAAATAAACATTTAATAAAAACCAGATAGTCAATCATGTGAGTAAATACGTGCATCAAGGTCAAAGTTGGTAGTAGGATCCCCTTCCCCTTGCATTTTTGGAGACGAAGCTACCTTGGTTCAAGGAATATTCTGTTTAATCTTGTTTCCCTAAATGTTGTCAATCTTTGATATAATGAAAATTATGATACGCTTGAGTAAAAGCGTATGGAGTTTACATGTTCCCATCTTTGATGTACGAGGCATTTACAAATAAAAAGTATTCATAAATACTAATTATCCTTGAATCTTCAACATGAAAGTATCAATTTGTTAAATTGTCTATTAGTGTTTAAAAGCTTCTTGAAAAACGTACATCCAATACCTCCAATTTACGGGCAGGAAATCTGAGTGAATAGGACATCTTGAATAGCCTGCCTAGATTTTTAAGGAATACCAAGCCCCAGATATGTTAGGGCCATATTCCTCTCTGCGTCTTTCCCGGTTCACTGGCATAGGCTGGATTTTATCTCATTAGGTTGAAAATTGCTGATTTTTTTAAAATTCCAAACCTTTCCATTTTTTATTTTTATAATACGTGGAATTACATGGCTGGATCCTTCTAGCTAAATGCACACACAAAGGGTATCATTTCTTCAGTGTATCCAGAATGATACATACTTTACATTGTACGTCCCACATGGGGCAATCACTCAGTCATTTATCAAATAACTATCACAGAGGAATTTTGATTTTAAGACCAAACATATATCGGTGGAGAAATAATTTCTGGAGTTTCGACTGTAATCCTTGGATGTGATAGCTTCCCGTCAGGTGCTCAGAAACTTAACCTGTTCACTGAAGGGTGTCTCTCAGGTGGGCTACAAAACAGCACCTCGGGATTTAGTGTGGTCCCTTATTTCACAGACACTCTTACCTCTGACTTTTCTGCTCAGTTACATTAGGTGTCATTTCTGCCTTGTTCTCCTCATTTCTCAAGTCACTACCAAGAAAAATAACCCGAGAAAACTAAATGTGTATAAAACACTGCAAAACAATGTGGTGTGCTGTGTGATTTCTTTTTTTTTTTTTTAACTTTTAATGTTTCTTTATTTTTGAGAGACAGAGAGATAGAGCATTAGCGGGGAAAGGACAGAGAGATAGGGAGACACAGAATCCGAAGCAGCTCCAGGCTCTGAGCTGTCAGCACAGAGCCCAACCCAGGGCTTGAACTCATGGAACACGAGATCATGACCTAAGCCAAAGTCAGACGCATAATGGACTGAGTCATGCAGGTGCCCCAATGTCTTGATAATAACATTACGTGCACTTTTCCTTTCAGTGTTGATGAAGGCCAGTGTCAATGGAGTATATTACTGGCGTTCTGTGAATTCTCTTCTATAACAACCGAATTCATTTTATTACTGAATTTCCATTATTTTTATTAACCACTGAGGTTCTGTGTGAAGCTCTCTGTGCTCATTACACCCTGCAGATGGGAAATTACCCCCCAATACACACACACCCAGACCACGAGCTTCGCCGGACTCTATGTAAACCTGATGGACTGGCCCTGATCCCCTCTGATGTGATCAGATTATACACAGAGGGCCTTGGTGCTCGCTGGTAATGAAGAAGTCTTCACAAGCAACAGACACGCTTTTGCTTGTGAAGGAGACTCCTTCCATGTACCTTTAAGTGAAAACATAAAGACTGTCTTACAGGTTAATATTTGTTATTCTTGTTTTGCAGAGACTTGCAGAATAATGTGGTTACCAAAATCCTTACAAGTGTGTAGCCATGTGACATGGCGATTGCATTAGAAAATTTGTGAAGTAAGTACATTTATTGGACTACATTTCTTTTTTTTTTTTTTCATTTTCATTTTAGAGAGAGAAAAAGAGGGGAGAAAGAGTACATACATGCAGGTCAGAGAAAGGCAGAGAGAGAGAATCCCAAGCAGGCTCTGTGGTGTCAGCACAGAGTCCGATGTGGGGCCCTGGGATCATGGCCTGAGCCAAAATCAAGAGTCAGACGCTGAAGCGACTGAGCCCTCCAGGCGCCCAAGGACTAAACCTGTTAAGAAAATAGAACCTAGTCTATTCTGGAATCTCCTCCAGAAATAGGTCCCCTCCTCCCTGAGGAGTGCTTGGGGCAGGGGAGGGGGGAGCAGGAAGTCCCCCCAGCGCAGGCCTGTCCTAAATGGCAGTGTCCGACTCTGCAACCTTCCTGTTTGACTTTTTCAAAACAGGTAAATGTGGAGAGATCCTCCCACAGAGCTGCGTTACGCTTCATGGAACTGAAACACCTGAGCATACGATCACTTCGTAAAAGCCGGTAGCGAGTAGGTGACAGCGCTTCGCACCGGTCTTGGGGACATCAACACCTACGGTTCCCACTCTCGTCTGCTCTGCCGGATTTGCAGAAGCGACGTGTGTTGCGAAGGCCTAGGTGACCGCGCAGCCTGGCTTGTCCGGGAGTGCCCGGTTCTAACTTTCCGTGTTAGAAACGCCCCCAGGGCCAGCGCCGCTGCGGCCTGCGCCCCCTCCACCCCCCAGGCTCTCTGCCAAGCCTCGTGGAACCCCGGCTGGGGGCAGGAGCACGCATGCTACGGCTTTAGCAGCAAGAGTAAGACCCGCTCACATTCGGCGAGGGCCAGCATTCCGGATTATTCCAGCCTCAGGAGCAATGTCTACCTTTGTCCTCATGGTGTCACTTACTGGCACCCCTGTGACCTCCCGTCCCCCAATGGGAGGGGGACAGTTATAACCCAGCCATCTGCCACTTCCTGCGGGCGGTCCCTCTCCCGAGAAGCTCCAGGAGTTCAGGCCGACGAATACTTCCTGAGACTTCCCGGTGTCTCCCTGGCTCTGGGAACAGGGACACCACGTTCGGAGGTCGTTGTCCTCAGAGAACCTAGGGACACACAGGGGACGCCCAACTGCAAACTGGTAAGCCCTTGGAGCAGTCTGAAAATATGACGGACTTTTCTGGACTCCTACCACAGAGATCCTGACCTATCGTGTCTCTGTCCATGGCCAACATTTTCCATTTTTCTTGAGTCACCCAAGGTGACGCCCATGACGCGCGGACCACATTTAGAGGAACCAGCCCCACGTGGGAGATGGTCAGTAGGATTTTGCACAGGTGTTCAGAAGTGTGTGCAGACAGATTCCTCTGCTTGTGACGGGTGACAGAATGTTTGACCGAAGGCTTCACGGCACACACGCCTTCTCTGAGACAGAAGCAAACTTTGTAAGGGGGTGGGCAGAGTAGCTGGGGAGATGCACTTGTGGCGACAGAGGGGACCAGATGGGTGCGGCTGGTGAGACAGACACACGCGTCCCCACTGAGGTGCCTGTGGCTGACGGCGTTCTCTTTCTGGGTCTACTTCCACAGCAGGACACTGAAGCTGGGGGGGGGGGGCAGGTTTGGACAGTCGATAAGCACACAGGAGTCATTACAAGTGTACAATCGCTTCTGCTGGACCCACCTTCCCTTTCCTTTCTGTTTCCAGCCCCCCAAAGGCAATGTGTACCTGACAGCGCAGATCAAAGACGGCGGGGCCCAGATCAGACACGGCTGCTGACCCATGGCGCGTGATGTCAGTGAGACTGCGGGGGCATCTCTCCGACGAGGCACCCTGGCCTACCCTCCCCGGCAAGTTCTCTCCTTGCCCATGGCTGTCTCCGGTCCCAACCCCGCATCAGCTGATCTAGGTTTTCTCTCTCTGAATTCCCGAAAACTTCCTCAGGGAAGCCTTGACCGTCTGGAGGGCACAAACCCTGCCTCACAGAGTGACTCCATCAATCCCCCACCCCGACTCTCCCAGAGGTTTGTTCTCTCATTCTGTGTGCTGCTTTCCAAATCTTTACAAGTTCTATAAACACACGGAAGACATCCTTCTTCACCTTTTTAAACTTTTTAAATGTTTTTTAATGTTTATTTTTGAGATAGAGACAGCGTGAGCAGGGGAGGGGCAGAGAGTGAGGGAGACACAGAATCTGAAGCAGCTCCAGGCTCTGAGCTGGCAGCACAGGGCCCGACACGGGGCTCAAACCCACGAACCGTGAAATCATGACCTGAGCCGGAGTCGGATGCTCAACCGACTGAGTCCTCCAGGCGCCCCGTCCTTCACCTTGGATTAGATCACCTGATGATAAAGTGTAAATATCCACATAAAATTAGAAGGAGAAATAACGAATAGGAAGCTAAGAGTGGGGATTTGGGACCGAAGTTTGCATTTATGAACTCCCCTGGAGCAGTACCGTTACACCTTTACGGAAATGACATCTGACCGTGGAATTAAAGAGGCAAACAAGACAGAGCTTTCATACTTCAGTCTTTTGAGACACGTTAGCAAATTCCCTGACAGGCTTGAAGGCCTACGAACACCAAACAGCTTTTTATCACGGTGCCGAACATTTTTTTGGCATCCACATTTCAGGGCCCTGTTGCATAATTTAGAATGCAGTTTATGGGAATGCATATAAGTTTTGCTACCGATTGTCAGCTGGAAAGAAAAACAAAAAGAAAGCTTTACTGTTACATGAGGTGCACTTTAAGTACAAAAATCTTAAATATAAAATACAAAATGATGATGTTCAAACGGATACAGAAAATAAAAATTTTACTGAAGGATTTTTTTAAGCAAGTGGGGAGTAAGTCTGTTTTTTTTTTTAATTTCAAATTTAAGAATCTTTTCTTTAAGCTTTCCTACACATCAAAATCAATAGACAAAATTTCCCTGAAGATAAGGGTGAATTACCAGAAGGAGGGCCTTGGGATCGGATGGGAGAGTTTCTAGAACCATGCAGTAGGTAGGAGTACCCAGTGCACAGGGCAGGTTACATGCTGGGGGGTAGAGAGTTCTCCATCTCTTTCTTTCTGCCTTCAGGCATGCCAAAAAAAATCCATGAAGTCATTTGTATTTATTCCACAGCTCTCTGATTAACTAATTAATTTGTTTTATCCCATCTTGCACATTTTTTTCAGATAATTTTCGTTGCTATATCTTCAATTTTGCTTTTTTTTCTTTTGATACAGTGTCTAATATGATATGTTTTGCAGTTTCATTGAGATGGAGTTGTTGCACCATTACACTCACCCAGTCGGGGTGCAGGGGGGCAAGAATGTCACTTGTGGATACTTCCGGTCCTCAGAAAGGGACAGCACCCACTGTGGAAATGACACCCATTTATGTCTACCCAGCCGCACCCCCAGCCGCACCCCCAGCCGCACCCCCGCCGCATGCTGATGTTGCGGTGCTGTTGCTGGGGCTCTATTTCCTGTCATGAAGCAATGGGGTATCTGGTATCTTCTGGCAGCGTCTTTCACGTGCTGTAATGCTTTTAACCATGAGCCTTGCTGCGGAAAGGGACTCGGCTTCATTCTTTTTTTATTACCAAGTAATTATTTCGTTGTGCGGACACACACATTTGGTTCAGCCATTCCCCCCGGGGTGGGGGTGGATGAACCCTTAAGTTGCCTTCTTTGTTGGGCTGTGAGCACTGCTCTGACCGCGTGTTTGCAAGTTGTGTGGACGCACGTGTGGTTTTACTGCTCCTGGCTGCCTACTGGGGAGCGAAATTGCTGGGCCATCTGGTAATCTAGTATTTTGAGGAAATATCACACTGGTTTTCTCTGCTTGCATCACATTCATTCTTCACATTCTCTCCAATATTTATTATTGTCTGTCTGTTTCAGGCATCCTCATGCATGTGAGGGGTCACAAAGACCTGTCCCTATGTTTTCTTGCATAATTCTGCAGTTCGCACTCTCACATTAAATCTGTAATCCATTTGAGTTCAGTCCGTGTGCTTGGTGTGCGTGAGGAGCCCACATTTGTTCTTCGGCGTGCGGACGTTCACGTGCCTCCAACACCGATCAGGAAAAGACTATATTCCTTTCTCATTACGACAGCATCATCATCAAAAATTAATAGACTGGAAAATCAGAGTTTTGCCATTAAGTATGATGTTAGCTGTGAGACTTTCACAGGTGCTCTTTATTATGTAGAGGAAAATACATTGTTGGATTGCTGGGTTATCATTGAAGCGTATTGGGTTTTGTCAATTTTTTTGCTTTTTATGTACCAACTGAGATGATCAGATGGTTTTATACTCTACTAATTTATTATCTTGCTAATATTTAGCTAATATGTTGTTAATATGGTGCAGTACATTGATTGGTTTTTAGATGTTAAACATGAACCCTGTCTTACTTCATTGGGAAGATAATTTCAGGGGGGTCTCGGTGGCTCAGTCAGTTAGGCCTCTGACTCTTGATTTCCATTCAGGTCATGATCTTATGTTTGGTGAGTTCGAGCCCTGCTTCTGTGGAGCCCACTAAGGATTCTCTCTCTTTTTCTTTCTCTCTCTCTCTCTCTCTTCCTCTGCCCCTCCTCCACTGATAAATAATAAATAAATAAACTTTAAAAAAGAAGATAATTTGATATGGGTTATGGATCCAAACTAGCATGAGACTTCTAGAAGGAAACCCAAAAGAATATCAGGAGGACCTTGGGGTAGGCAAACCTAAGGAAACATTCAGTAAACCCACAAAGAAATACCACCTTTCACTCACTAGCAGTAAAACAAAATGACTGGCGATACCTACCTTGACAAGGACATGGAACAACTGGCTGTTTGGAGGGTAAAGCACAGAACCTCCTGGCAGCTTCTTATTGATTTAGATATGCGTGTGCCTTTGGACCAAACACCATCACCATCACTAACCATCACTACTAACCAGGTAGTTAACCAGGTAGTTAATGGGGAAAGCATGTCCCCAAAATACTGGTCCCAGAATGTCTGCAGCAGCCTTACTGATAGAAGCCCCCCCCCCCCCCCCAGGAAACAACCCAAACTCCATGAACAGTAAATCGATAAGCACACTGTGACACATTCATCCAGGGGACTGTCAGTCTGTATTGGACGTGAACTGACCGGCGGCACAGAGGTCTGTGTGACTCTCAGAAGAGTGGCCTACATGCTACCAGCATGACGTCCCACACGCCAGAACCTGTTTGTGGTGAGAGACACTAGAGATTGTTGGCTGTGCTGCGGATAGGCTCTGTCCTAAAGGGACAGGAGGGGACTTTCTGGAGTGGTGTCATATGCCACAGTCTTACCGGGGGTGGCGTTCCCACAGGCATCGCCCTTGTCAAAAACCTTATCAATACGAACACTTAAAACCCTTTCATCTGATTATATGTTAATTCTATCTCAGCTAAGGGAAATCATAATCTCATAATCCAGCCCGGGGCAGGTCAAGGGTGCTGACGGAGCCCACTGAGCAGAGTAAACAAAAAAGGCTGATGCTTGTCATGTAGGGTGACAGTTAGTTGGATGTCCGTTGTCTTATTCTCCTTCCCTTTGGTTTGGGTTTTAAGTATCTCATAATTAGAATGCACCGTTAAAGAAGAGTCACAGACTGAAGAAAGCAAAAATAGTGGACACAACAGAGAGCCTTTGAGGGAACTGGGGAGGCGCTGACCCGTGTGTCCCAACAGAACCTCACACAAACATAGATTGCAGGGGGGCTACGGAGGAAAAGGCAGACAGATAAAACAGTTTCCTTCCCTTATTTCATCTGGCCGTAAACAACAGTGTGTGAATTTACAGATGAACCCCAAACCCAGCAACCCATCTGTGGGGGATTTTTACACTTAAAAAAGAGCCAGAAATATCAGAATCTACTAAGATGAGGTATGAAGATAGTATGAAGTTACTTAAAGACATTGGTCAAAGACATTTCATAGTATCTTGATGTATTTGCCAAGCATGCTGTCTATATATAAATATGTAGATTATATATGTAAGTTATATATGTAAATTGTATATAAACTTGGCTTTACTTACACCATCACAGAAAGAGGTGGGGGGTATTGTTCTCCTACGAGTAGACCGAACATAAGGTATAAAGTATTCCTGCAGGTACCATGGATGGCTGGAATTGCAGCCTTACGATGCCTGGGCCAGAGCAGTGTTTTTGTTTTCTGTTTTGCAAGGTCAGTCACCTTTAAGGTTGCGCCTGCAAATCACATCTGCGCTTATAGCCATGCAAGACAGCCATATACTTGGAACTATGATGTCATAAGATCCTCACGGTTGGTGCAGCAAGTAGCTCTTTCATCAGAAATATGATGCAAGGAGATCATCTATCCACATCTTCATTCTAAATGAGCAATGTCTACATCTGCTTTATCCATTATCTTCTTTACCATCAATGCTCCTTCTGCCATGGGGAACAGAGACTTCAGAAAATTATTTCATAAAACATCCTGTGATCCCTTTTCTTAAAATTCTCCTGGGAAACTCTAAATTTGAAGTATTTCCGAGAAGTAGCTTAGGAAAATGGAACAATGACTTGAAGAAAAGCACATGCATGTCACCAAGTTCATACTTCTCACAGCTGAAATCAGAGACAGAATGGACTTCTGTGTTTGTCTCATAATCTATGTTTTCTGACAAATGTAATGAGGCATCCAAGGTAAACATGGGAAGGTTTGGCGGCGGTGGCTGGGTGGGCAGCATTTCAACAGGACAAAACCTTAGCGCCTGATCTGGATGCATTTGGGTGCCTGAACCAGAGCTCGGGAAAAGCATTCAGTCTGGGCAGATATTTATGTCCATTGTTATCTTTAGTTTTGTTTTATACTTTGGAGAAGAGAGAGAGTGTGGGGTTGAGGACAAAAGTCTAGAAGAGAGGCGAATTGGCTGGTGTGTGTACCGCTGTGCGTGGCGCTCCACTCCTGCAGTGAGCGGAGAGATGGAAATGCAAGTGAGCATCGTGGGAAACTGTTCGGGTTTGTGGTAGTTGGATCTTGGGTGGGATCTCGGGAGATCTGCTATGGACCTCCACATAGATGGGGGACCCCAGGCCCAATGCAGCAGGTGCTGTGGGAGACGATCTGCTCCCCTGCCCCTCAGCATCAGGACCCCGAGGGGAGAACGAGAGCCGGGTGTCTGCCCTGGTGCTGGAGATGGAATTTCTGCAACCACGCTCCCTGACTTCCAGACGTGCTGCTTCACAGGCTAATGTGACACACACTTTTGTATGAAAACCGAGAGAGTCTAAGTGTCAGTCCAGTTTCTGGTCATTAGGCCTTGGGAGGCTGCTCTTACAGTAATTTGGGTAGAAAATAAAAGAGAAGTCTTTTCTGAATATGTAATAACTGTGAAGAAAGAATTGGGATGTGAACATTGAGTGTACTTCTCTGCTTTGTGTTCTTGGCTAATACAGGAGTGTGATCCCTGTGCACACACATCTCAACTGCAGCTGGCTCACTGGGCCGTGATTGTCCACGGGAAGATTCATACCAGCCAGGTGGGGAGGGGGTCCTGCAGGCTTACATGGAGCGTGAGATGATCCCAATAGCCTCACAGGTGGCTCCCAGGCACCCCAAGGGCCAGGGCTTCCTGTCGACTCAAAGCACTGGTCCTCCATATCATTTGTATGTGGCATCTGAAAAAAAGGTCAGACTCATGGGAACACAGTAGAAAAGCAGTTTCTGGGGGCTGGGGATTGAGGAAATGGGGAGAAGTGGGCAGTAGCAAACAACCCCTCATCTGCAAGATGGAGAAGGTCTGGGGATCTTGGGTGCCACACAGTGACAATACTTGACAGCATCGTATTGTATAACTGAAATTTGGTAAGAAAGTAGAGCTTACATCTTCTCCCAAACAGAAAAAAGATAAATACATGAGATCATGGGTGTGTTAACTAACTAAGTGGAGGCGGGGTCTTTTCACAACGTGTACATGTATCACATCACCGTGATGGACACTTTAAATACCTTACAATTTTATATGTCAATTATGCCTCATCAGAGTTGAGACAAAAACCAAATCAAATGAAATCAAATCAAATCACTGGTTTACAGATTGATTTACAGCCGATGTCAGTGTTCCCAAGTGTCCACATATTTTAAACACTCAGCAGGTCTGGAAACAATCAATACATTTCAAACCTCTGAATCCAGCCAGGCTCATCTCATCAGAAGTATCCTAGTTTCTATCTGTGCATGAGCAACGCACATCACTTCACCCTGGAACGAGTCCTCTCTATTGCTTGTTTCATCGTCTATAAAACAGGGAACATAATTAAAGTTTTACTAAGTTCGTCTACTATTTTGTAGGAGATAGAACCATTCCCCACGTGTGGCAAAATTATTATTTAAAGAATATTAAAGTGCTTTCCTTTACACTAATCATACTGCACGTGAATTCATCAATTTAACACACTTGATGAGTTATACATTCCCCTCTTCCGAGCTATGCTCTGTTTTGACATTAAATTTAAAAACATTTATATTTAATAAATTGCTTGTATTGGTAGGTTATCCAGCTTGTAGGGATGAGAAGATGAGAAGTAATAGAACACACCTTCACACCACCTTTGTCTTGTCTTCCTTCTTCTCCTTCTTCAGATGCAGACACTGAGCCCCAGGGGAGGGGAGGGGAGTTCCCAGGACCACGTCCCGGGTGGAAAGACCCTACCCAGCCCCGCAGTTGAACCGCTCGGTCTCCACATAGAGGCTGTGAAAAGAAACACGCACTAAATGAATAGACAACAGCTAACTGCGACAACTATTCTCCATTTCATCGTGTAAAGCTGGTGAGTGGATTGCGATTTGCGCACACAACACAATATGATAAAGTCCCCTCCCCGGTAACTTCAATGACAGGGAAACATTGGGAAGATGTTTTGTTGTGTCTGAGTTGTAATCAATTTCCTTTGCTTTTTGGAGATGTTTTTCTTAGCACAAAAGAGAGAAGTGTTTTGTAAAATAGTTACTTAACCTTGTCACACAGAGCCTGGTGGGGTTTTTTGTTTATTTTTTTTTTATCAAAGCGCAAAACACAGGCAAGTTTCAACGTTCTTCCATCAGTGATCTTGCAATCAACGTGTGTAGCGATTATGAAATAATTTGCTGTCTCTACCTGTTCTCAGTTTGATAACTTTCGGAGTTGTTGGAGCAAATGTCTGTTCCTGTGGTAATCCAGAACCAGAAAAACACAGAAAGCAATTTTCAAAAATGTGAAATGCTAAAATAGGTCAAGAAAATAAGTTTTGTCACAAGATTATAGGTAGAGAAAACATGCCAAGAATATAGTTGCCTCTACTGGTTTGCTCTGTTAATAGTGGAACTCAGCCTTTGTTTTGAGATCAAATACTTACTCCATTTGTTTATGTATTTTAGAAAAGCACTAGTCACTTGATATACTCATTGCAACACAAGATGAACATGTTAAGAGAATCATGCACAGAAGCAGCAAAGAAAGAGCCTAATGCTGCCTTAATCAAGGACATGTGACCCTCACCCTGATTCTTCACAAATACAGTAAAACCTTGATTTGCAGGCATAATTCGTTCCAGAAACAACATGACAAAGGCTTGTCATCTAAAGCACTCGTGTATCAAAGCAAATTTCAAGAACCCTTGGCTCAGTTGTGATCATGTGACATTCGGCCTCACCTACTACTCATCCTGCAAGATATCACTCATCTATCACTCATCTAAAATTTACTAGACATGTTTGCTCATTTTGCAGAACACTCCCAGAACAAGTTACTCGCATTTCAAGGTTTTACCGTCCTGAATTCTGTTAGCAACACAGAGAAAAGGCTGTTTAAGGAGAAAAGTGACCACGTGGCAAATAATTGTCAAGAACACACAGTGCTTTTGCAGACTGGCCATAAACTTGAGACAATCTGAATGTTGGGCATTGAATGTGAAGGTGTGTATTTGTGCATGTAGTTGGGGCCAGCTGTCTGAGGATTGTGCGTGAGGTTGAGGTCTTTGATTTTTTTCTGGTAGAAACGGGGTATGTGTTCTTTCTAGGGCCTGTCTGGGACATGCAATTTTAACAAGCAGGCTTCCGGTGACCTGAGAAAGACTGAGCCGACTCTGCCAACCGGACGATTTTCCTGGTTTCCTGTGGTGAGGGGTGCTGGGAGGGTCTCCACCCAGAGGGAGAAGGCCAGTTAGCTCAGGGGAAGGGGCCCCGGGTGGTGAAGGCTGCCTGGCCTCCGAGGAGGGTCTCAGCATGGGTTTGTCCCCAGCCTGTGGCTCCGGGATCCTTTACTTCTCCCTTATGACCACCCTTCTTAGAAGCCTCTGCAATATCTTTCTTATATGCGTGAAGGTACTCATTAACCGAAACCAAAAAGTCAGTGAAGATTATCGGGCACAGAGATGATGGCACCAAATCCCCATCCCCTGTGCACACTTCACTCTTACACGCCATCTGAAAATCGGTCTTCAGGGGCCCTTTTCCTCAGTGAGGACCTAGAACTCCTAATTTCTTCAGCCTTTATTCGCCATTTCCCTACCGATCCCAGATGTTGGCACAATAAAGAACGGGCCCCTCAAGGGAGCGCCCAGACAATCACCTGGATGTGAGATTTATTAAGAACTAACTAATGCGACCTGGGTGTCCCTGTGCAAATTCTCAAAGCCTATGTGCTCCAGCAGAACTCCTCGATGGACACTTAAATGCCTTATTTCCTTCATTGAAAAATTTAAGTGTGTAATTTACAAAGGAGCAGGATTTAGCTGTGCAGACCTTTCGCGGAGTAACATAACACCACGTGTCTGTTCAAGTCTCGGGTTATGAAGATGAAAACGAGAAGCACTATATGCTAGAAAATGACTTTATTCATGAATAAGCCTGAAATATCCCCTGGGCAGCAGAACATAAAACCATGGCTTCCAGGTCGTGCCTCACTGTGTGCCCCATAATAGCGAAAGTTTACATTTTTAAAGTTGGCTGAGCTAAGCCCTTGCTATTTGCTATCTGATCAAAACTTATACCAAAACCACGAGGAAAATACTTTCATTTTACCCCCACTTTACATGTGAGTAAACTGGTGTATTTATCACTGGATATGTACACGTTACCCAGAACCAGAGCTTGGATACAGATTTTTCCAGTTCCAAACCATGTTATTGACCCACCACTGGCTTCTCTGTGCCTCCTACCATTTATCTTTAATTACACCATTGATCCAGAAGCTGACTATTTGGACAGTCACAGTTTTAAGTCTCATCTCAATTTAACTGTGCTTTGACACTTCAACAATTTATGGTGCTGGGCGCTCAGAAACACCACACTGGAACATTTTGCCTCCCAAGGGGATATGGATGAGGCTGGAATGTACAGATATTTAAAAAGCCATTAGTTTAATAAGGAAGCAAAACAGAAATGATTGGTTTATTTGCTATTAGTTTCAGTCAAAGTAAGAAATTGTATCTTACACAGTCACAAATGTGATTTTGTTCTGAAGAAACTGTGGATCATTTAGGTACAATGCTCCCATTTTTGCCGTCTAGTTAAGAAGCGCTGAGTCAGATCCATGCCTTTGTTAGCAAAGTTGTGAAAGCCGGCCAACTCATTGTCGTTTTTCTAATGGTTTCTTCATTTATTTTCCACTTGGCTCAGATTACCTCTCCTTAGTTTTATTTGCTTGTGCTCCATGTATATTTTGCAAGCCCTCTTGAATTGTTTTTGGAATGGAGTCAGGTGTCATTATCAATAGTTAATTAAATCATTTGGAACATGATATAATTTAGTTAATGCTCAACAAATATGTTTGTGTATTTATGTGCTAATTTAACTCACATTTTTTTTACTTGCCATATAATAGGTAATGACTTATTTTTAAAATGTAAAAAAGTAAATAAATAAATAAACTCAAGATCTAAGTTGATATCCAGATGATTTCTAAAGAAATGGAGCTAGTAGTCATTCGAGTTATCAATAAACTGGGGAAATTCTTAGAGATCATCATTTTGCACATCTATATGTATATTTTACAAAAGAAACAACATAAATAGTCTATTACTTACACTCTATTTTATATCTACTAAACGTTAAACCATCCAAAAAGCACATATGAAATTTCTGACTGCTAACCTGAAGAAAAAGATTTCCCACAAATGGCAAAATGACAGTAACAGTAACAGTTGTGTGTTAAATGATTCTCAAACTGCTGGGAAAATGTAATAACAGAATGATGTAGAAATAAAGTACACAGCATAACGTGACAGTGGCTGTCTTCATGAGATGTGCTAAGCTGTACACGGGTATGGGGCCCTGGGGTACAACCAGATGCAAACCCAACTTCCGTCACAATGGGGCGGCCCCTGGGCTCCCCACCTGGTGCTGGGGTCCCTCACCCAAAACCAACACCATCCTGAGCTTGGCAGTGTAAATTTGTATCGTTCTTTGGAACATTCCCTAAAACTGTGATTATGGACACGTCTCATCTGTTTGTCTCACAGCATCCTGTGTGTGAATCTAACCCGTGATTTATAAGTTGGTATAGACATAGCTTGGTTAAGGGACAGTGGCATAGCTTACGCGTGGAGCAGTTATGCAGGATGAAGTGCTACCCGCAGACGCCTGTCACGTGTGAACCCATCCCTGGATTTCCGAGTTGGGTCGGGGGGGAGCAGCAGTGCCACAGGGTCCAGAGTGCAGAAAGCTGATTCTTCAGGGTCTGTGAGAGCGTTGATGACTCAACATCCTTGCCAAGCCTTGTGAGACTGCATCTTTTAAAATTGTAGCCACTCTACTGGGCATCTAGCAATTTGTGGTTGAACTTTTCATATTCTTGCTAATGAATATATTTCAGTGCATTTTCATGTTTTTGGTCCTTTTAGTAACATTTTCCGTTTGCTGTGTGGTGTCTGTTTCAGCGCTCATGTTTCCATTGAGTTAATTTTTATTTCTTATTGATTTATGGGAATACATATGCTATAGACACATAGATAAACACATGGTGGTCAACGTCAGAATTCCAGATATGTAAATCTAAAAATGAAGGGAAAAAATAAATAAAACCCAAAAAATACCACAAAGGGCATGAAACATTAGGGAAAATATTGACAGGTTGTTTTGAAATCAACCATTAAGAGAGAGGAATAGCAACACGCACCCACATTGTTAGGTGGACTTTGACTGGCATTTGCATAATATATACAATCAACTTGGAGAGAGTGGAAGTCGGCTGCCATGATAGGGTGCATCCTCCACATATTTTGTTCTCTTACTTGTCTCCACAGCATTCTTGTGTTTTCAGTGTAGACGACACTGATGTTATGGAGAGTTGAATATCTTCCTTCTTCTTTTTTTAAAAATTGTTTTTAATGTTTATTTATTTTTGAGAGAAAGAGAGACAGATCATGAGCAGGGGAGGGTCAGAGAGAGAAGGAGACACAGAATCTAAAGCAGCCCCAGGCTCCAAGCGGTCAGCACACAGCCAGAAGCGGGGCTTCAACTCACAAACCGTGAGATCATGACCTGAGCTGAAGTTGGGTGCTCAACCGACTGAGCCACCCAGGCGCCCTTCTCTTCCTTCTCTTCCTTGTGCTTCTGAGAAGAATGCATAAGCTTGCTGCATTTTGTTCCTTAGAAGATGCAAGAACTCACCAGTGAAGAAATTTATGCCTAAGATTTACTTTGTGAAAAGATGCAATTATGGACTCGATTTTTAAAAAGACATTTTACATTATTGGATTTTTTTTCCTTTTACTTCTGTCAGTGTTGATAGACTATATAGTGGAGAATTTATTTACAATGTTAAAATACCAACTCTATTGGTGTAAAATTGTGCCTAATGACTCTTCGTATTCTTTTTTGGGGATGTCATTTTTTCTGTTGCTTTGTATCACTCTTCATACTCAGCGATTTGTCTTTTCTGTCCCCCTCACTTGATCAGTCTTGATGGCGATGCGCAAGTGTATTAATCTCGTCAAAGTGCCAGCCCGTGGCTTTCCTAATGTTCTTTGTCGTGTGTGTGCTTCTATTTCTTTGATTTCTGTTTTTATCTTGATTATTTCAGTCTTACCAATTGCCTTAGATTTGATTTGCTGGCTTCCTTCAAGCTGCTGTAAACACGACTTACATTATTGACATTTCAGGCACCTTTTTTCTTAAAATTGATGCTTGTGCTAGACATTTCTCTCAAGCAATTGCTCCTGTGGCACTGCAGTGTTTACATTATTTAGTTTAAAATATTTGAAATTAAAATCCATTTCCATATCTTCTTTAACACATGGTTTATTTAATTCTGTGAATTAATTGACTTATAACTGGAGATTTTCCAATCTTTTCATTAGTTATTGATTCCTGGCTTAACCCAGTTGTGGAAAGAATACATATTCTAAATTACGTTCCATATTGGACACACATATCATCATACTATAACGCTGATGAATATTTTACACACCTGTGAAAGGAAGGAGAATTCTGTGATTGAGGGGGCACCAGGTTATGTACATAGTTTTTCAGATTTGTATTGTGGTGACTTTTTTTGGTCTTTCTCTACCAGAAATTGAGGTATTTTGCTAAAGTGCCCCCCCATGACTGTGCATATAGTTATACATCTCTTTAGTTCTTTCGGTTGTACTTTGGATATTTAGAAGCCAAATTGCTGGAGGTTTACAGCCTTTGGATTCCTCTATGTCTCTGTGACCCTATTACCATTGGGAATAGCCTTCTTGATCTCCCATAATTTTCTTCCCTTAAAATCTAGTTTGTCTGTATTGGCACAGCATACTGTCATGTTTGGATGGTATCTCCTCTTTCCATACTATTACCTTCAGCTTCTCTGTGTGATTATATTTAAGTATGGCAGTTTTGATGAGTATGCAATTGGGATTTGTTTCTCATTCAGTCTAACAGTCTTGGGTGTTTATTTGGACTGTTTGAACAATTTACATTTAATGTAATTACTGAAATCAATCAATTTATTTCTGACATTTTTATACCCATTTTATGCCCACTTAACCAACCTATTATGCTTTATTCTTTTTCTTTATTGATATTTTTAGATTTATATGGTAGTTTATATTTTTTTCTCTTTTCCTAACACTAACTTTTAATAATACACTCCTGTAATTTCCTTAAGGACTATACCATGAAAACCCAATACCTTACAGCCTATTCCATATAAATCCTTTATCATTTTGCTAATACCGTTAGAACCTTAAAAAAGGCAATAGTTCCTTCCCTGACTTTACATGTCTCCTGTCATTAAAATCAGTATTATACATATTTCAGTTTCTACATATTTACCCACATATATAACCTTTTTGTGTATTAAGTCCTCTTCCATTTTGTGTATTTCTCTTGTCCTAAAAGAACTTACTTCTGGATGTTTACTGGTACAGATCTGTTGGCAAAGTGTTCCCTACTTTTTAGACAAAACTCCAGTCTTCATTTTAGAAGAATATTTTTGTTTGGAGAATTCTAGATTAGCCAATATTTTCATTTATTCTTTAAACATATATTTCTAGGTTGCCTGACCTTCATCATTTCGGCTGAGAATGAGCTGATAAACTTCTCTTCGTTGTCACATGTGCCCCACCTTTTATTTTCTGGAACATTCAATCATATTACTTTTTAAAAATATTTATTTATTTTTGAGATAGAGAGACAGAGTGTGAGCAGGGGAGGGGCAGAGAGAGAGAGAGAGAAGGAGACTCAGAATCCGAAGGAGGCTCCAGGCTCTGAGCTTTCAGCACAGAGCCCAACTTGAGGCTCAAACTCACAAGCCATGAAATCATGACCTGAGCCAAAGTCGGTTGCTTAACAGACTGAGCCACGCAGATGTCCAACAATCATATTACTTTCAAAGTACTTTGTATATCTGGATTTGTGTCACTTGCATTTCTTATTATTATCTGTCCCATTGTCTTGACGATTCACACATCTGTTAGTTTGTACTTGAGCATCGGCATAATGATCATGGAGGCTATGGAAGCTATCGTCTTCCCCAGTGGAGAATCCCCCCCTTCCCTTGTGAGGGAGGGACTGCTTCACGGCACAGGTGTGAGTTGAACTTGGCAGTGTGTTTCAGTTTGGGTAAAATCCTGGCTCCATTGCTGCGCTGTTATACTGGAGCGTGGCTCTCCCGAATTTCCAGATGAGGGCTGGGTAGCCTACAATGCTGACTGCCATAGATGGCATTCATCACATTACCAGTTTTAAGCTTAGTCTTCCCATTTTGTGTGTCTTCAGACTTCGGTGAGTGTCATGCAGGGACCAAAACCATGTGCTTGCTGTCCCTGCACCCCCATGTGCATGCAGATCTGTGTGGGTTTCCAAGGATGGCTGCTCAGATTTTCAGGGTTTTCTGGTTTTGCTTTCCTTCATCCAGCAGCTGGTGGTTTGTTTTGTTTCTCCTGACTGAGGTCAGGCATAGCTGCTCAGCCACAGGTCTTCATGAGTGGGAAGGAACTCAAGTCCTCTGCTCAGGGCTTTGATTTCCAGCTGGCAGGTGCCTCTCACAGGTCTTTATTCTCCAATAGCGTGAGACTGTGGGCGTCTCTGTTCACACAGCTCTGTCCAGCCCACCGTGCTCCTGAGCGGTGCCAGAATTCGCATGCCTGGTGGGGAAAATGAGCCACTGCCTTGGAGGTTTGTCACACTTCACGTTGGGTCCTTCCTGTCCCTCACGACCACCAAGAAGCCCTTCAGAGTTCAACTTGGTCGTACCAGCCTCGCACAAGTATGAAAGTATGATGGCTTCTTTCTCACCCAGCGCTGGCCTTAGGGTGTTGCTGGCCCGGCCTCTCAGCCCACACTTGGAACGGAAACATACTCCCAGAAGAAATGGGCTGCTTACCACTTACCCTTACTGGAGGTTTGTCAGAAATGTCGCCTGAAGACTGAGATCACAGAGCCAGCATAGAAGGTGCTGCAGTTATAGGACAGGGTATTTGGGGTCTATAATATACAACGTGGATAATTTTGCTCCATGAGACTTGAGTTAAGTACAATATGTACAACTTGAGTTAATGACAATATTTGTCATTTATGTATTATCTTAGAAGGAATGTGCCTCTATTTCCATGATAGTATGATATGAATATATACAGACATACACATGAATATACATATATGCACATGTATTGCATATGTATTTACATTATATATAAATATATGCACATCTACTTCCTTTTTAAGCCCATGTCCTATGCCTGCAAGGGGCTGGATGCTGGGTACCATTGTTCCCAGCAGATCATATCTATGAGATAAACACGACTTCTCAGCATCTGTATCAGGCAGCTTCAGGGTAACGGAGCAGGGTACCCCGCCCCAGGCACCCAGTTAGTAAGAGATGTTGTAGGAGCCCATTTATGCGTGGTCATGGTGTAAGTATACAGTTTTCTCCATTTCTATTTCTGTATTTTTAACATAAAAATAGAGGCACAACCTTAAAAACCTACTAAATATTGAAACAAATGAATCACTACCCAGGAAAAGTGCATTCTGTCTTTTATAGTGAAATAATTCTAAACCTTCATTTACTCAAAGACTGACAAAGAAATCAAATGCGTAATTGGTATTCTGAAGTATTTTATGTCAGTCTACCTCACACATTTCCCATTTCTTTCTCAGACGTGAAAAAGAGATTGTAGCTAAATTGGTGAATGATAGAAGGTAATCTGACAGTTTTTCAAGGAAAAGAGAGTGAAATGCACATTTAAGAAGATTTCAAAGTAGAGGTTTCCCATCCGCTGCTCTGCACATGATGCTAGTCATGTTCCCGGTCCATCATTGGACCCAGATATACTTTCTTGGAAGGTTTAGGGTTAAGATATTGGTTCTTTTTATGTTATGGAAAATTTTGACATAAACTTAGGGCTTTAGCAAAGTCATGGGTCAGAATCCTAATGGTTCCAAGGAATCCATTCTCATCTTCTTTCAACAAAGTTGCAAGGCTATTAAGACACCTCGTTCTCCTCCACCTGTCACTCCAGTTGAAATTAAGGAGTTAAACTAGGTGAAGGTGTGATCACAGAACACATTCTCAGTCCCAGCACTTCCCATGAAAAAGAAAGGAGAAAAGAAGGCAGAAAGACAGGAGGAAAGGAAAGGAAAGGAAAGGAAGGGAAGGGAAGGGAAGGGAAGGGAAGGGAAGGGAAGGGAAGGGAAGGGAAGGGAAGGGAAGGAAACAACATCATATTCTTAACTTCAGTCCCAGTTTGGCACCAGATGAACTTTGCTTTACAAAATCATAGAACAAAGGGTTTCCACGGTGCAGTAAGTGTGGGTTTAAAATTGTTTCCTTGAGAAAAACAAAGGAATCAAATTTTCATTATATCTGCATTTTTTGTGGAACAAAGAGGCAGAAGTAAGTGCATCGTCTTGACCGCCTGGTGTCTCTCCCTTTGTAGAAGCGCCCTGATACCCTCAGGAGCGGTGACACCTTGGCAGCCACGCACAGAAGTAAAAGACCCCGTAGCATGCCTGAATCCAAACTCCGAAGAGCTTTGTGTGTTTACAGGTCTGGCAGACTCCTTCACAGATGAGGATCGTTATGGGAAAGAGCGTGTATCCTTCCCCTCCAGACCGGATTGTTGGCCAGAGATGCAGCGCCCTGTCCTGCCTAGTGCAGATGCCTCCCCATCCCCCCGGGAGCTCTGTGGACATGGGCTCAGCTCGGCGCCTGAGCCATCAGTTTCCCTCAGAGAGAGAGAAAACCACATCCACGTTGCAAATATAAAAGCAAACATCAATTGTAATAAACGTGTGTCTATTATAAAATAGATAATTGTGAGTCACACATATCAACATATAAGACAATTACCAGGGACCGTGACGGCATTCATGCCTACAAAGGTCGGAGTCTACAGCGCGCACACAGTCACTTAGGGTTTTATAACAGTCCTGCTCCGCGTGCTCACTACAGGCATGTGTAGGTGGCTGGCCCTTCCCGTGAGCCCTGCTGGGCGTCAGAACACAGAGTGATGAGGAAATCAAGGCCTCCCACAGGAGACACCTTCAGGAAGACAGAGATGGGTTCTAAGGTGAAGCGACCTTTCCAGTGGATGGAGGTGAGGGCAGCGGCTGGCCTGAGGCAGCGGGACTGGGGGGGCACGGACTGTAGGTCACACACGGTCACTCTCTCAGGTGGCCCTGAGGCAGCTCTGGGCGCACAGTGGCCCTGATTCCCACCTGGCCACAGAGCAACACGGCCGTGGCACAGCCGGAAGGAATAGGGAGTGCACACAGGGCAGTGACAGGTGGGGAGAACACCTTTGTATGAGAGATTAGACTTTCTTCCCTCCTTTTTCTTAGAGCATTTACTTTAGAAGACTTGCAAGTGCCTTCTCTGTCTTGTGAAACGTATGTAAATCTAGTTTAGCTCGCCGGCTATAGACTTGGGAATGCCGTTGTCTGTCGAGGACCTGGGAGCCAAGCCTTTGGAAGGTGATCTCTCACCCAGGACCAAAGCCCCTGCCTCCCAGCCTCTGGGGGAGACCCGCTTCAGGGACACCTGCTCCCAGTTACAAAAACGACCTCCTGGTATAAAGACAAGTGAAATTTTTTCCCCTTTGGATGAAGCCACTTAGTGAACCCAGTCGGGCATCCCCATTGCCAGGTGAATTTAGGGTGGGCTCTCTGGGGCACACAGTGCTGATCCTGCGAACATGCTCATAGCACGGCTTCTGGCTCCACGAAAGGGAGATATTTCCTGCCGTGTTTGCAGTCTATTAGCAGATGGCCCGTGATGGCACATCCTGACCTAATCCTCTCCATGGAGAAGATGTTAGGGTTAGGGGGAACTGTGATTTTACTTATACTATATGCCTCTACATATGTTAGAAATATTAATATTCAGCTGGGTGCAAATTCAAAACTGCACCGAAGAAGTAATTACATCTTTCAAGAAAAAAAATCCTGAAATATACATGCTCTATGAGTAGGTAAAAGTAGACATGAATTATAGAGAGATTATATTATGTTTTGAAAGATTTTGACATTAAAATATAAAATATTTTATGTAATATGAGAAACTACTGAGGTATAATAGTTAATATACTATAAACATTGAGGTGCATGTATCACTTCAAGTCAGCATTTTTGTATCCTTTGGATTAATACCTAGTAGTGCAATTTCTGGGTCATGGGGGGGGGTTCTATTTTTAATTTTTTGAGGCAGTATCAACAATAGCCAAATTATGGAAAGAGCCCAAATGTCCACTGACTGATAAATGGATAAAGATGTGTTATATGTGTGTGTGTGTGTATGTATATATATATATATATATACACATATGTATATATACACACATATATACATATACACATACAAATTATGGGAAAAGTCCAAAAGTCCATTGACTAATAGATAAAGAATATGTGTTATATATATATATATATGTATATATATATATACACATATGTATATATACACACATATATACATATACACATACAAATTATGGGAAAAGTCCAAAAGTCCATTGACTAATAGATAAAGAATATGTGTTATATATATATATATATGTATATATATATATACACATATGTATGTGTAACACATCATATATATATAAACACACAATGGAATACTACTTGGTAATCAAAACGAATGAAAACTTGCAACAACGTGGATGGAATTAGAGGGTATTATGCTGAGTGAAATAAGTGAGTCAGTGAAAGACAAGTATCTTATGATTTCACTTGTGTGGAATTTAAGAAACACAACAGATGAACACAGGGGAAGGGAAACAAAGATAAGATACAAACAGAGCGAGAGGCAAACCATAAGACACTCCTAAATTCAGAGAACACACTGAGGGTTGCTGGAGGGGAGGCGGAGGGCATGGGTTAAACGGGTGATGGGCACTAAGGAGGACACCAGTGGGGATGAGCACTGGCTGTTATGTGTAAGTGATGAATCACTGGGTTCTACTCCTGAAGTCAATACTACACTGTATCTTAACTAACTTGAATTCAAATAAATAAACTTTAAAACCTAGGGGCACCTGGGTGGCTTAGTCAGTTAAGTGTCCCACTTGGGCTCAGGTCATGATCTCGCGGTTCGTGGGTTCGAGCCCCGCGTCGGGCTCTGTGCTGTCAGCTCGGAGCCTGGAGCTGCTTCCGATTCTGTGTCTCCCTCTCCCTCTGACCCTCCCCTGCTCATGCTCTATCTCTCTCTCAAATAAGTAAACATTAAAATTTTTTAAAAACTAAGTAATATACCAATACAGTATCTGTTTTTTCTTTGCAATTTAAAAGAAGAAACTATTTAATAGGAAGTTAAACATTTCCCATAGGCAGTGACTCCCGTTTCCAAGCACAATTCTATATACTAAGCAGTTCATCTTTCTTGTTCCAATTGTTTTTTCACTTTGAAATTCTTGTCTCTGAGACAGTTACTAGTGCTGGGTGAAGACTCAATAAATATTTGCTAAATAACTGAATGAAAGCTTACAGTGTGTCTCTTCAGTTTTTTACAATGGTATATCCAAAATAATGTGATTTCTTGTTATTCAAAAAGATATTTTTCTAATAAAACATCATCACATATGTTTTCCATTTCCTTTTTCCTATGGGTACCAGAGAAGGCTCTCCAAGTAATTTAAAAAAATACCTCAGTTTGGGTGTATAGCTTTAATCTAAAAATATCCAAGACCCCCCTTCCATCTCCCCTGCTAAAGTCACCCTCCAGACGGGGGAGGTGGGTCTGCGCGCTGCTCCTCGGTGGCCTTGCTCTCCAGGGAAACGTGTGTGCGTTTAAAGCGCACATTTGCTATGGGTCTTCCGCCCCAGCCGCCGCATCACCATGATTGTGTTCGTCTGCCCGCCCTGGTCCTCGGCCCTGTGAGGGTGTCCTTGAGGGCGGGGTGTGTTTATAGGTGGGCTTGATCTCCCTTCAGCCCCAGAGGTTGGGGATCTCCCCGAGCTGGGTGCGGAGGGGCCCCTGTGCCGACGGTGAGGCCTGCTCCGCGAGCCTAAACGCCCTGAGCTCGCTGAGAGCCAGAGCCAGGTGGTAGGTGGGGCAGGCGACCCCACGACCCCGGCCGCACCCCAGCCCTCCCGCCGGGCGGCCCCGACCTCTGCGGAACGGCCTGGAAGTGAGGTCCTCTCCAGCTCCAGGCGCAGTAGCTGTGGAAATCGGAGACAAGGAGGGTGGGCTCCTGTCTCGTGGTCAGATACTTAAGACGAGCTTGAAATTCGTGCACGCCGCTGCGAAAGGGCAGGGCTGGGGGGCTGCGGGGAAGGAGGCCGGAACGCCGGGCCTGGCTGGCCGCCGCGTGCGTCGCTGCGCGCAGGGCCCGACCCTGGGGGGGGCGGGGGGCGAATCGGGGCCTCTCGCAGGCCTCCAGTCTCCTAGGCTGGTCGGCGGCCTGGCCGGCGCCCGGGCTCTGCTCAGCGACGGAATCCGGGCCCGCAGAGGGACCCCGGGAGCAGGGGGTGGCCCCGGCACCCACCTGGGCTGGCTGGCGGCTCGGCTGCGCGACGGGCTCCCCGGCGGCTACCGGACGTGAGCGCAGCGTGCTGCAGCCGGGCTGTGCGGGGCAGGCACGCTGGGGGCGGCCTCGGGGCGCGGCCTCGGGCTGTCGGGGAGCCCGTCTTCTCCGGTGCACACTATGCACAGGCCCGGGGCCAGGCCTCCTGAGCAGCGGGGCGGAGGAGCCCAGCTGGCCCGGGAAGGACAGAATGTCTGTCTGTCTGTCTGTCTGTCTGCTGTCTGTCTGAAGACTCCATGTCTGCTTCTACGAGCATCCACCTGTCTGCCATTGCAAGGCCATCGCTATGTGTGACAGGGTCCCAGCACGTTCACTCAGCTGCCCCTGTGAATGTGACTTTCACAAGGGACATAACAACGGGTAAGGGCACCGCACACAGCACATATTTTTAAAACACTGACTCTTTTTGAAAATTCTGCAAGACTTGCCTGTTTCCTTCATCCCTCGCTCCAGATGTATAGAATTAATGAAACTGGAGTTACTGTGGATTGACGCCTGCAGAAGATGAGAAACATAGAAGAGTTAAATTGGTTACCACATTGCGTTACTTTTTCCTGTAAGAACCTTTCTTCAGATCTCAACGTTAGCCATTGAAATGCTCCTTGTAACTATCTGTATATTTAATTAGTGTCTCTTGTTTACTTCTTCATAAAAGCTGGCATGAACCTAATTATGTGCTTATAATAGATTATATCTGAGAATTATGGTAAGATCGTGCCTTCACGTTGACTGTGGAGAATCTTGCTAAAGCAGCTGCAGGAAAAACCAGCACCTCCCTGGCGTTCAATCAATACACACTGTTTTAACAACGAAGAAAATGAACCAGATATCAAAGCTCAGACTGGAACCCATAATATGAAATAAATATTACTTCCAACAGGCAATGTGAAGAACAAAGGAAAAAGAAAGCCCCACACTCACATTTATTTAACCCAGCCTTGTTCAGATTTTTGAGTGAGATTTTTAAAGCCGACAAAAGTCTGGCTCACATCAGAACCCCCAAGTTTCTGTTTTAACTCACCGTTGTCAGGACGTAGGAAATCAGATTGGACTTCTTTGCCATTACCTGTCTTGGGCACCAGCCTGGGGCTCCCAGCTCAGGGGAACACCATGTGAGGGTCCAGCCTGTTGGCCTCAGAAGGGCAGGTCTCCGTGTCCACTGCCCTGATCATCGAGGACCTAGCACAGCACTGTGGCCTCAGGATCACTCACCTCTGTTTCCAGCCTGATTTTGCTGTTTGAAAGTCATACTTGGACTATGCTCTCTGTAGTCCGGAATGGTTTTTGCAAATCAAGTTTTTTTCACTTATAGCTTCACAAATGTTGGGAGAATTATATTCTACAGGCTTCAGAGGATATGATTCTTTTGTGAATACTTAAGTAATAATTATTTTATGAAAAATTGCGAATGATGGTGTTTTTCGAGTAGCTCAAAGTTCTGAAGCTATATAATGGAATCAGAATGAGAAAGGTAACTAGAATTAACAATCGTTTCATTGTTTTGGCCATTTTCTGCCAACTTTTGGAGTGCGACTTTCTTTGTTTCCTTTGGTCTTCTCAGCAAATTAATGATAAGGATTTTGCTCCAGAATATGTAATTTGGCTGGATCAACTGGAGGTTTCCACTCTTGTTCTCATTTTAATTCATAACCGAGTAATTGAATAATAAAAATTCCTCCAGTGAGATAATCGGTTTCATTTTTTATTCATAATCCTTTTAATTCAACAATATATGATTTTTGTCTACTAACTTAACTTATTAAAATTAAATGGAATTTCTAGACATAAAGTGTGCATATATTTGCATAGCTAAATTGGCTTTTAGCAAAATATTACCATGGAGACAAAGTAACAGTAAATCAAGTCAATTGATTACATTTTTTGAATTTTAAAATTCTTAAATAATGGTTGAATTATTCAAACATAAGGAGTTACAGCATTAAAATCTTAAAATTGCAAAATAGCATTTTGTTAAATGTATGTATAGAAGGTACACAGCTGGAATAAAATTATATGTATATATACATATAGACATATATAATTATATATATACATGTACATATATGTACACACACATACTGAATATCTCTCTTGAATATGTATGTGTGTGAGTGTGTGTGTGTGTGTGTGTGTGTGTGTGTGTATTTTCAAGGTGAGATCAAGCAGGCAGCCTCAACACCATGTTACTACTGGCTGTAGAGTTTGCCCCCAGGGAGAGCCCCGTCTCCGTGAATGGAATCAGAACTGCAGCCTGCCCTCTGGTCTCTGGGCAGCCACACTTGAGGTGAGTCCCTGGAGACATCTCTTAGCATGCATCCTGGGGAAGCATGAAGATTTGGGAAGGGACAGTGTGGTCACTTCTCCAGAAAGTGCAGGTCCCTACAAGATAGCAGTGTCATCTTCCTGACCATCAGGCTTCCCGCAGAGGCCCTCGGCGCACTCTCCAAGGTACTGACCCTCCTCAAAGTGGACAAGAGATGTGCTCCTGGCCACCACATCATGGCCAACACATCCCTGAGGGGCGTGGGCAGAAACCCCCCGTAAACAGGAAAATGGAAACGTAAGTTCTTAGGGACCAGGCTCAGCCCTTGTGTTTCCTAACACTTTCATATAATGCAGTCGCCCTACCTTCATATTTTAAAACCAGATTTGCTTTTCGGTTTACCTGTCCGAATGTTTCTGTGTCTTTTGAAAAGGTATCTAGACACTTTGTTTCCTAATGAGACTAATAACATTCCATGGTCATACATAATTTATAGGGCAATGTGATTATAACATGGCAAAATATATTTCTAATAATTAGATAGATAGTTGGATAGAGATAATCTCCTAAAACAATGGTTTGAA
The DNA here is from genome assembly GCF_003009895.1 of Hyaena hyaena. NCBI lineage: Eukaryota > Metazoa > Chordata > Mammalia > Carnivora > Hyaenidae > Hyaena > Hyaena hyaena. The sequence goes on from NW_024081178.1 coordinate 970,258, forward strand.
AACAAGGTGTGATTCTGCCCATTTCTCAGATGTGAGCGTAGGAGCTCAGAGAACAATCATTCAAATCCAGGTCTGACGTTAAAGTCAGTGCCCTCTCCACTCCCATCTGTAAAGGAACGATTAAGACACTTGAAAATTTCAGAGGGATGTGAATTTGATTAATTGGTTTTTTCTTTTTTAAAAAAAAATTTTAATGTTTTATTTATTTCTGAGAGAGAGAGAGATCAGGGGAGGGTCAGAGAAAGAGAGAGAGAGACAGAATTCGAAACAGGCTCCAGGCTCTGAGCTGTCAGCACAGAGCCCCATGTGGGGTTCAAACCCACGAACCATGAGACCATGACCTGAGCCGAAGTCAGATGCTTAACCTACTGAACCACCCAGACTCCCTGATAAATTGGTTTTTAATTCCTTGCTTCTTTTTGTGCTATTCTGAAAGCAGAGCTAGTATTTCAAAAATTGGGATCTAGGATTCTGGTTACTTTGTATGTACCAAGAACATTGAGTTCTATTAAGTGAAGGTAATGTTGGGACAGAGAGGTAGAAAAAGTAGTTACAAATAGTTTTAAGTGTGTATCCTGTCAAAGAAACATTTATTTTTAACTAACTAACTAACTAACTAACTAATTAATTTAGAGAGAGACAACGCATGCAAGCAGAGGAGGGGCAGAGAGAGGGAGGAAGAGAGAGAATCCCAAGCAGGCTCCATATGGTCAGGGCAGAGCCTTACATGGGGCTCAAACTCACGAACCGTGAGTTCATGACCTGAGCTGAAATCAAGAGTCAGTTGGATGCTTAAGCAACTGAGCCAGGGACCCTGCTTCTAAGAAACATTTAAAAATCAAAACAAATAAACAGCAGGTACCTCTGTATAGGTATTTAAGTGTGGGGCACCTGACATTTCCTCATCGCCCCCCCCCCCATGGTGGCAGTAACCACCCATGGGGCTCCTCACTGGGTCTTGGGTCACTTGGATTGAAAGAGCATCCATATCCGCTGGCCAGGCTGTGGATGTGGGACCCTGCTCGGAGTGCCGCCCAGAAGTGGTGGCCTTGACTGGGCCCAGGTGTCCCAGGAAGGCTGTGCAGTGGTAGTGTGTGACAGGCCGACACCCCATGACAAAGCGCTGTCCCAAGAGCCTAGCAAGCTCTGGCTTTCATGACCAAAAGACAGTCCGGCTGCAGGATGTACCGCTCAGGATGCACATTCTCTGCCCAGTCTTCCCAGTGGACAGTCACCACTGAGCTTCGGAAACTCATTTATAACCTAGCAGGCGTCCCTTCCACAGACAGCAGGTGGGCGTTTTGTTTCTCGCGCATTTAAAGATGCTTAAGTTGCTTTTGGAAAGGGTGGGAATGGCTTTGAGGAATGTGTTCCGATGGAGACCCTCTGGCAAATGACAGTGAAGACCTAGGTGGACAGTGGAGGAAAGAAAAACCTGCTTCCCGTGCCCCGAAGTGTGGCACCTTCGCCCCAGACCTGTTCCTTCAGGGACGACTGTGATGGTTGATTTTCAGCATCAACTTGGCCTGCGGGTGTGTGTTTTTGGGGATGTCTCAGGGGGGTCAGCCTTTCAGATGGAGGAGCCGGTAGTCAGCACAGCAGACGGCTCCCCAGTGCTGGTGAGCCTTGTCCAGGGTGAGGGCTGGGGACAAACAGAGAGGGGAGGAGGGGCTGATTGGCTTTCTCACCAGAGACGTCCATCTTCTCTGCCCTCAGCCCTCTAGGCTTTCAGCTCCCGGCCTGTAGACTGAGTGTACAGCCCAGGCCACGGCCTTCCCGGCCCCCCAGCTGTAGACAGTCAATCAGGGGACTTCTCAGCCTCAGTAAGTGTGTGAGCCAGTTCCTATCATAGACACATGTATGGGCATATGGGTCTATGCTATCAAATGCCACACATATCTCCTACAAGGAGGTCCAGGCGTGTGATCTATGTCTATGTACCCTCCCAGCCTGTTGGTTTTGCTTCTCTGGAGAACCCTGACCTGACTAATACAAGGACCTGGATGGAACGAGAGAATTGGAAGTCATTCTGGGCCTGAACGCTGACCCAAGGCCTCAAGAGCAGAGGCTGGACCTCCGTCTGTGGTGGGCAGAGCAGGGGTGAAGCAAGGGGAACCCGCTCTCACGGCGCCCCTGATGCATGCCTGGGGGTCCCAGAGAAGAGCTAGACGCAAACGTCACATAATTTAGTATATTCATCTCTCAGACACTGAAGAGCGGGCGTGGCTACTGTATTTGCTGAAAGCCATCATCCAGCATGCGTGATGTGTGGAGTCGTCAATGCGGCCACTGGCAGAAACGGCGTTGCCTAAGTTTATGCACATGAACACATGGAAACGAAGCTATCAGGACAAAAGACATAGGAATTCATAATTAAGTGCAAGAAAACTCCACCCAGAGGCTGATCCTAACGTTGTCGAAATATCCCACAAATCTTCCTCTCAATGAAGTGTTTCTGAGGGGAAGTTTAAGGAATAAAACTTCAACAGTCTTAACCTCAGACATGACCAGGGAAACTGTTACATAACAATTCGCTGAGAACCTCACACCCATCTTCAGCCTGCACCAACAGAGAATATACACGACATGGTTGTGATCAGGTAGGATGGGGCTGGAAACCTGGCTGAGAGGAGTTTCAGCGACAGTGTATCTTTGAAGAATACACAGGATTGCATGTGTCTATTACGCCAAATTTTAGAAACCTGCTTGTCACATCTGTTCTGTCAAATGTGCAGGCAATAAAAATAAGAATATAAAAACAGTAATTCATAGTTTAGACTTGACTAACTGTGATCCTGGAAGCTCACTATAATCATACAAAGAATCTGCCCTGTATCTTGAGATCCTGATGTACCTGATCTCACTTAAGTCTTAGGCATCAATGGTTTTTCAAGTTTTCTAGATTATTCTAACATGTAGCCATGGTTAAGAGCCACTGCTACAGAAAAAGAGAGTAAATAGCACATGGCCCCATTTCTCCAGAAGTCTGGATTGTAGCAAGGATCCCACAGTTGAGAATTTTATAATTTAACTCCAGCCTGGAGTTCTCTGCTTCTCCAAACTTTTCTAAAAATAATATATGAATATGTACAAAATAGGATGGCATGCCTGTAGAAGGTCTCATGTAACCCTGTACAAGGTCTGCTATACATAGAAGGGAAGCAAGACTCCATCAAATAATCTGTCATCACTGTCGGAGTTTATCAGAGGCATAGTCAGTGGTAGGAAAGGTTATGTGACCTTCCTGAGATAATAAATCTATGAAAATTAGAAGTCAGCAATCTTCCCTGAAGTCTGTCCCTCTTTCGTGACTGACCTGAATGACAGTCACAAAACCGAAAAGCATTTTCAACTTAGAGGGAAATTCAGTGACCATGTAGCAGAGTTTCATGTGGGAAAGAGAAGAAGGAGGGTTGGGCTGGGCAAATAGGAATCTACAGCCTGGAATCACCTTCCTCGACAGGAGGCACCGAGGATGCATAAGTAGGGCAGCTGACTCAACTGTGTTCACAAATTCCTTCAACTCCACCTGCAAGGTCCTGTGTTATGCTGCATCACATCTCCGTGTGGACGCATGTGACATACTTTACTGCGACGAATTGACTCCCCTCTGTTCACCCACCCACCAATTGTTACACTGGACACTAAACTGTGGGGTTTGTTCAGGAGCTCAGGGAGGGGTATATGCTGACAGCACAGTATCCTGAGGATAACACACGTGTGCCCAGTGGCTGGGACTCTGAGAACGGAAAAGGTTCTGACCTGAAAGGCATCAGTTTCCTGAAACTGCTTACACGCGTGCTATTTTTACTTCTTGAGAGCCTTAGTCTCCAGCACTGAACAGCTACGGGAACGTGGGCAAGGTCTGTGCTGCTCTGAGCAGCCGGCATCGCACAGAAGGCCATTCTTGTCCTCGTTGCTGTGTGAGCACCACAAGACCGAGCCCGGGAAAGGAAGAGCATGCCTGGCCTGGTTACTTTAATATCGTTACTTTATGAAACAAAGGTGGTCGTTAGTTTGTTTAAGTCATTTTCATCATTTTATTGACTATCACATTATCTGTATTTAAACATGGAGAAAGTGTATTTAATCCACCACTTTCAGAAAATAAAAGAAGTCACCATGGAGGAAAGCCTTCCCTAGGCAGTCTGTGGCCGGCCCCATTTATTCCTGAACGTAGCCAGCGTAACTTTTCTATATCACGCATTACATCATAAATAGAATCAGTATAACCTCCCTAGTGGCATAATTTCTGGATTTAACTCCCTAAGTGTTTCTTAGATACTATTACTTTCTGTGATGACTTCATAACTTAGGCATTTGAAAGTTATCATTGAAATACTATGTGATTTTTCTATAAACATGAAGCAATCCAAACATCCTTCTGAGGAAATGTTTATGTGAAGCCACAGATTCAATTGCTTTTGGCCGGTCTTGATTTTGGAACTCTTCGAAATGAAAGCAATGTCAACAACTCAGATATTTTCAAAGGTTCCCATGGCCCAATTTAATAAAGTTCCTTTTTCATGAGTGTACCCAATCCCTGGAACATTTGGGTCAGTGCCCAAATCAAGGACCTTAGTACATTGTAGAGATTAAAGTAGCCACCTAAATGGCTTACAACACACCCCAAAACATACCACCTTCTATCTATCCCCTTACTCAGATTTATTCTTCATAGAATTTGTCAGTAGACTAAAAGCATATTCCATGTTTAATTATGGCATTCACCATCCATTCAGTCTCCCCACTTAGACTCCCTGAGGACAGGGATGTCATCCGATTGGACTGCTTCCCGCAGTATCTAAGCCAATGCCTGGTGCACACTAGAAGCTCTGTAAACATTGACTAAGTGAATAAATGGAGCTAACATTCTCAATGAAGATATAGAGGTGGGAATAAGAGTTCAAGGTTTTCGGTAAGATCGTCCCATTTCTAGTCGGTATCCAACGGGACAGAAAAAGACTTAAAATGAGCTGCCAAATTTGGTGCGGTTCCACAGGTAATGCCAACCCTCAAGTTCCAAAATGTCCAGATTTTTCTGGACTTCTGCTTCCCTCACAGCGTTCTGTCTTTCCTCGCCATCAACAGCAACAACAACAACAAACTGGCATGGATTCTTTCCCCTTTCTCTTCGGTTCTTTGGGTCACAGGGACAGAAGCAGGATGGGGGGAGACGTGAAAGCCTGCGACAGTCACATCTTTCTCTGTGTTGTCTGCTAATGAATTCAGTGATGAAATGTGATTATGTTCCACCATCTCCCAATGTTATAAGTTCGTGGTTGCCTTAGCTATTCCAGATATTAAGAGTAATTTCACTGCTTGCAGAAAAGTCTATGAATTCTAGACACAGGGTTCGATCTCAAGGCTATCAAGGAAGAAGAAAGAGATCTGATATACCTGTGATTTCCCAGTGATGTCCTTAGATTATTCTGAAGAAAACACCCCTTCTGATGTCCCGTGTTCCGAATCCACACTAATTAACAGAGAGCTGCAGACAACCACCTGGGACTATGGTCCCGCATCACCTGATGGGAAAGGGCAGTGCCCGCTGGGGCAAGATGAACTTGGTGCATGAGGGCAGGTGAAGGCTGGAACCCCTCACCGCAGGGATGGTGAGGAAAATGTTATTTCAAGGGAGGAAGAAGTTTCAGATGGTGGCGTTCGGGGCACAACTGGGAAAAGCTTCACTTTTTTTTTTTTTTTTTTTCCCCTCTGAATTGGAGAGCAGGCTTTCCAGGGAGGAATAGCAACAGAATAAGCCGGCATCAGTGAAGCCGGTGAGGTCGGGACCCAGCCCTCAGTCTTCAGTACCCATGGTGGACGGAGAGGAAGCTGGCAGGTGCTCGTGGCTCACGTTGCAGTGACCCAGGGAGAGCAGAGTTCCAGCGAGATCCTTATCTGCTGAGAAGAAAGCACTCCAAGTGTTGTGGGGTTTTTGGGACTTTATTGAGAAAGCTTGTAAAATTTCGAGGAAACCAAAAACTGTTTTTTTCCTCTTTCAGGGGTCCATGTACAGATCCAGGACATGAGATTAGGGGAAAGTCCCCTGTGAGACCCCAATCACTTGCTGGTTAGTCACTCATTCTGTTACTTATAAGGGTTTATTCAATTGCATGATCCATCCGAATGCAATCCATTCGTTTGGAAAACATTCGTTGGGCGCCCCTCGGTGGGGCCGGCAGAGTCGGCTCAGCCCCAGGATACACAGGTAAGTAACGATTCCTTTCCGAACTAAAGCACTTCCAGTCTAGAAAACTGCAGATACGCAAATTAAAAAGTATACCGTACAGGGTAGGACCATCAAACTAGGCATTTTGGTTTTCAAAATCTCACCCTAATTTCTTTCTGCAGAGAAACATGTGTCTTGTTGTGTATGACAAGCACTGCACAGAAAGTCATCGAGTTAAGAACGACACATACATGTTGAGAGGCCAAGCTTTTATCATAAATCCCACCTCAGGGAAGATGTTGATGGAGAAAGATATGTGCTTAAGAACTATGGGCAACTTGGACGAGGAAAGTGCACACACTGATCTGTCAAAGCAGCGGCCTCCGGCATTGAACAGCCGCACGGGGAACCCCCATCGCACAGGAACAAGCAAACCACATCCCCACGCTCAGCCTTGATCTGAGCGTCACTCCCGACATCAGCATCCTCAACTAAGAAGACTCCAAGTCTCCACGACAGCAGCCCTAACTTGTGGGAGGTTTTTGAACTCACAGGCTCAAGGCATTAGCTCCTCTCCTCCTTCAGGCGGGAATTCCTGGAGACGTCCATCCGTGGGCCTGGTGCAGGTGGACCCCATGAGGGGAGGCTGCTTGCACCTGCAGAGCTCCGTGGGATCCCCCCACCCAGTCCTAAGGCACCCTGGATGCAGACCTCCAGGCTCAGGTTCTTCACTTCTGTTTCATTCTCTGGAACAATCATGGTGAGCGGGGGGAGAGAGAACTGAGACACAAAAGCTTCACATTCCTGGTACCTAAATAGCTTTGAGGAAAACATAGTTGCTACAGAAATCCTGACTCTGGATTGGGATGTTTTGAAAACTTTCTTATATTTGGGATACCTGGGTGGCTCAGTCTTGATTTCAGCTCAGGTCACGATCTCATGGTTCATGAGTTCGAGCCTCGCGTCAGGCTCTGTGCTATCAGCTCAGAGCCTGGAGGCTGCTTGGGATTCTGTCTCTCTCCCTCTCTCTCTCTTCCCCTCCCTTATTCATGCTCTGTCTCTCTCAAAATAAATAAATAAACTTAAAAATAAGTTTACTGTACCTACATAGTAAGTATTTGGGTGGGATTCTTAAAGAGTCTGTAGGTGGTAAGTATTTCACTCATTCATCTATCCAAATAGCTTGCACATCTTAGTTTATAAAATTCCTGAATATTGTAATTCCTAAAGCTGTGAAAATGTCTATTTCAGCACCTTGCATGTGGCATGAGCATATGTTGAAAACAGGGGATCCGTTAAGAACAGATGTGGGACCTGATTTAACTTCAGTGTCTCACCATTTAGTTTATTTATGGGTGTCCAGTAATTTTTAAAGACCTCAGCAATTCTATCACATTCATTGTAAATACAGCGAAATCACTATATTCATTTCACACGCGAGCAAAAAATGAATAAGTATTCTGAAAAGCTAAAAGGAAAACAGAAAGACAAAGGCAAGTAATATTCCAGAAAAAAAGAAAGGTAAACAAAACTTCCTGACAAAACATATGTCCTTCACAATCCCTTAAGCCTAAATGCCAATACCTCAGTTTCAACAAATTCTGTTGAATGTTTGTGGGATTAAATGTGTTTCCATTTTTATGCACATATTTTAGATATCATCATAATGACCAAGTACTAAATATTTCATTTACTTTGCAAAAAGTATCAAACATTTCAAAAATTATATTTAAACATAAATGCCACCTACAATTATTTTATGCCTTAGTCAGGCCCTGAGAATATCTCTGTATAATCTAGTCAAAAATGAATTTGTTTTCTATTTGTTGCCATTTTTCTTTTCTTTTTTTTCTTTTTTTAATGTTTTATTTATTTCTGAGAGAGAAAGAGACAGCATGAGCAGGGGAGGGTCAGAGGGAGAGGGAGACACAGAATCTGAAACAGGCTCCAGTCTCTGAGCTGTCAGCACAGAGCCCAACACGGGGCTCGAACCCACAAACTGTGAGATCATAACCTGAGCCGAAGTCGGACACTTAACCGACTGAGCCATCCAGGCGCCCCTGTTGCCATTTTTCTAAAAGCAACTGCAGATGGTGCTACCTTTTGATGGTAGGAGGTGAATGTGAAATCAGCATTTTTCATAAGGGACCATTTGGGAACAGATCTAGGCTTGAATAGGGACACTTTGTCACTGTGTTTCTGCAGTTGTCTCCGGGGCTCCGAATATCTTGAGAGAGATGTTCTGTAAAGCCCATTGATTGCCAGGTAAACATATTTAAAATTGATTCAAAGTTAGAAAATGCTTGAACTCTCCCTGATCCCCTCCTACTCTATCATTTGGGAGGGGGGTTGAAAAGTTATAAGTATTGATAAAAGAATCTTGGTGTTTGAAATATACGTTTTGTATCAAAATATTTTTTCATTCCTTAGAGGAGATTTTAAATGTTGGATAATAAAATGTTTTTCTGTAATTTCAAAAGTCATTCTGGAAACATGAACATCTCGATCCCAACCTCAAAACATGTCAGAATCGTCCAATACTTAAGAGCATCAGTGGTATTACCCTTAACCGTCAAAATTCTTGAGTCATTTGTGTGTGTGTGTGTGTGTGTGTGTGTGTGTGTGGCGCCTGTGCCTTGAAGCAGTTGACAGTCATCGACATTAAACCACAATATAGAATTTTCTCCTCAGCCACTTTTTCCTTGTGGTCTCCAGCAGCACTGAGTAGCCCCAGGCTGTATATAACAATAAAAGGTTAAATAGAAACATTGATATGATTATTTTTTACCCAGGAGGAGCTGAGAGACCCAATCCAGGTGAACATTGCAGGGAGACTTTGTGGGTGGCGGATCGCTGGAAGGGGTTAGGACACACATGCCCAACGACCCAGTGCACAGACGTCATGTCTCATTGGCAAGGACGGAGGCTATGCCGCCTCACCAGGAAAACAAGTCCAGAGAAACAGGAACATGGAGGAGCTGAAAATGTAGACGTGTGTAGAAAAAAGAGTCACTCCAACATACGGATAGTCGTCCATCAAGATGGGGATTTCTCAAAGCGAAACAATAATAAGGAAGAAAATATTCAGAATTTTAGATAAGGGAAACACAGTGCTCTCCCCCTCATTTTGATCCTCACTCCAAAGTGTTCTATGACCTTTGGGAAGGTAAGTGCCCTCTTGCTTTCCGTCCAAGCTACCGTCAAAGCGCCTCAGAGAACCATAAAAATGGCGCCCAGAGTCCAGGCAGGGGGCACCCTGACGGGTCCTGTGGGGCAAGGGATCCGTCACAGGGAGGCAGCGAGGACCTAGGGGACTGTGCCGAAGCCAGAGAGAGTGTGTCTTCTTTGCTGGTGAAGGAACAGCCGACCACACCCCATAAGCCCTCATAATAGAAGGTAATTCCCACACGCTTTGCACTCCCAGTGCTGAGGAAAGTAGATGGTGTCTCCGTGATCTGTGCTGCTGAATGAAACTACCACAGATGGCGGGCGGGGGGGGGGGGGGAGGTGTCTCATAAACCGCAGACATGTGTGACTCCCAGCTCTGGGGGTTGTAACTCTGGGGTCAAGTGTCCGCTGGTCAGGCTCTGGTGAGCCCCCCTATTAGACGGCTAGCTTCTCGCTGGGTCCTCAGTGCGAGGAAGGGGCTGGGGGCCTGGGGGGTCTCTGATGAGTGCCCTGATCTCACCATAGGGACCTCAGCCTCATGACCTCTCCCAAATCCCCACCTCCTGACACCATCACATGGTGGGGGGGATTCCAGCACGTGGATCTGGGGGACACGTGGTCATTCAGGCCACAGCAAATGGGCTGCTGGTTTCTTGAGCAAAGGATTCCGATTCTTCTTGATGTGATTGTTCAGGTAGTGAGACCACTTTCTTCCCCTTAATCAAACTCAGAGCCTCATGCTAGTTCTCAACAGGGAGGAGGGAGGAGACAGGAAAACGCAGGCCTCTGTTCCATCCCTGCTGATGCCTCAGGAGAACCCCCATCCCCAGCAAGACCGGCCAGGGTCCCCCAGATTCCGCCACCTGAGCCGAGAAATGTGTCCTGTGCCCTCACTCCCCGTCTTCTCCAAAGGCCTGAGCTATGAAGCAGGCGACAGAACGAAATACACTGATACTGACCAAATGATCCTTTACACAGTGTTTTCCTTTAATTTAAAAATCTATTTCATTAAAGCTGAGAGTAAGTGTACATATTATAAAATTCAGAAGCAGCAAAAGATGAACAATCACCTTCCTCCGACATTTGGGCACTCAGCTGACCTCTACAAAGTCAAATGTTGTTACTCGTTTTTTTATGTATCATTAAGAAATTAGCTTTATGAATAAATAGTGATTAATCCTGACATAGCACTTTTTAAAAGTTTATTTTGACAGAGAAAAAAAGAGAGGAGGTAGGGCAGAAAGCGAAGGGAGAGAAAGAGAGAGAGAGAGAGAGATAGAGAGAGAGGGAGAATCCCAAGCAAGCTCTGTGCTGCCAGCACAGAGTCCGACTCAGGGCTCGAACTTGCGAACTGTGAGATCATGACCTGAGCCGACACCTAGAGCCGATGCTTAACTGACTGAGCACTCACCTGTTCCTCTGACACAGCAATTTTAAGGCGATCTTGTTTTTCATATACACATTAGAAGAAATGATTATAATCTTCCAAAAAGAACCTCTCAAAATATTGATAAAATATTACACATGTATATTCTAATATTGTATATAATATATATTTAAATAGATCACATGTAAGTAGTGATAGCCCATGATAATCCAAGTCAATGTTTTAGTAGGAAAATACTCATGGATTTTCTTTCAACCAAAATAATTGCAAAGATAGAGCTACTGGAAAGATGAGTTAAAATACATGTTATGTATTAGATGTAAACTGTCAAAATGGAGAATGCTAAAACTTAACAAAAAGGCAAAAAATGATTATATTTGAAGTTTCCCCAGCAGGATTTCCTCTGTCTCTAGGGGCGTTTCCAATCAACCGCCTTGCCATCCCGCCCCCCACCCCACCCCTGCTGTCAAATCCTAGTGTTATTTCTCCAGATTCTCAGGTTACTTCTCATGAGGCCCGAAGCCCTTTCCCGGGGACCTGGTGGGAGTCAGGCCCTTTTCTGGCGCCTCCAGTGCTAAGCGGTGGCCTCCAGACATGCGGAGGCTGGGATTTCTCCAGAGTCGGCAAGGCTGCTACAATGGATGCTTTCCGCCTACAAGTACGCAGCAGACAATTGATTTCCTAACTTTCATATGAGATCAGGGTATCGAGGGGTCTCTGAAGTTATTAGCACGCCCCAAAACAGCTCCCCATTCTTCCCCCCTACCTTAAACAACAGAGACGTAGTTACCAAAGACAGGGCAGCGGGGGCCACAGGGAGAGCCATGCTATCAGGAGCGCCCTGGCCGGAGGGTCATGCCCTCCGACACCCCTGGATTACGTACACTGCACCCCCCGCTACTGGCAGTGGGTCAAAGTCTGGAAGGCTCACACCTAAAGGCTTGGAGAAGAGCAGCCTCCTCTTTGAGGGAAAGCAGGTCCCAAGGGGAAGGAGAGCCCGAGGCTGATGGAGCTGTTGTCTCCCAGCACCTGCCCAGAGGTGCCGTCTTCCCGAGGGAAAGAGTGTGGGGTGGGGGTCACCGGGGAGGGACAGCGCGCCTGACCAGGACACACACCACCGCACCCCCACTGAGGAATGCGTACCTTACTAACGCTTCCTCTATTTCAAAGAGGATTACATGTATGTGCCAGACGTGATAGACACTGTCGCCCCAAATCCCAACCCCGTCCAGGAATCTAAATCCTGAAGGTGAGAAAAAACTGGCAAACCAAATAAGTTATTCAAAAACCTGTAACTCATGGTCTTCACCTTACTCATACTGAGTTTCATGATTTATTTACTTGGCTACCACACACACACACACACACACACACACACACACACACACCCCTTGGGAAGAGGAGGGGCCGTCCTTCCCAATACACTCATCACCTTGTCCCCCCAGCAGAGCGCCACGCTGGGTACTCCAAGCCCACAGCCCTTCCAAAGGGCGAGTGGAGGCGGGCGTCGGGAGCCTCCCGTGACCCAGACCCTTCTCACCCACCTTCCTGCACACTGTTCCGTTGTGCTAGTGCCGTGAAAGTCTTCATAGACCATGAGGTGCACAGACGGTTGAGAGGCGGGTGTAAGATGAAGGCAGAGGTGGGCTTGGAGGTCGTGCTGGGTTGGAAGTCGCAGGGGGAAGCTTCCTCTATTTCTCCTCCCTTGAGTCACTGAGTCCATTCAGAGAGGCAGTTGCTACCTTGTCTCACAGCCCCTTCCTGCCTGACCCCAGCCCACGGGGCACCCAGGGACCTCGAGGACTGTCTCTGTTCATCTCACGTCAGCAAATTCTACGTAGAACAAAACTCCAGACTTAACACTCAGACATTTAAAATATGGGGTGCCCGGGTGGCTCAGTCGGCGAAGCGTCCAACTCTTGGCCTCAGTTCAGGTCTTGAGCTCACAGTTTGTGGGACTGAGCCCCACATAGGGCTCTGCGTTGACAGTGTGGGTTCTCTCTCCCACTCTCCCTGACCCTCCCCCACTTGTACTCGTTTCCTCTCTCTCTTTCAAAATAAATAAATAAAAATAAAATGATTAAGGGGCGCCTGGGTGGCTCAGTCGGTTGAGCGTATGACTTCGGCTCAGGTCATGATCTCGCGGTTCGTGGGTTCGAGCCCCGCGTCGGGCTCTGTGCTGACAGCTCAGAGCCTGGAGCCTGTTTTAGATTCTGTGTTTCCCTCTCTCTCTGATCCTCCCCTGCTCATGCTGTCTCTATCTCTCTCTCAAAAATAAATAAAATATTTTTAAAAAATTAAAAAATAAATAAAGTGATTAAAATGTATGCACAGAACTTCAACATATAACCATCCTGGATGTGTTTCAAAGGGACCACAACCACCTTACCTTGAAAACTGGCACCAAGCGGTGAGAGTTATAGACCAAGCAGTGAGAGGTACAGACAAAGCGGTGAAGAGCAGCAAACGTGTTTCGTGAGTATGTTTCCACGATTATGCTCCCGCTGGCTTTCCCAACGAACACAGAATCAAACCTCCAAAACATTGCCCTGCACCCTCACAGTGTGGGTGGTCATACGTGATACATGTAAATCCGTGTTAGACTCCAGAATCAAGGAGGGGATCTTATGTTTATAGGATCTTCAGAGGGTTCTCGTGTTTGCTTGCAGCTCCGTGTCTCCCTGTGAAAAATTCCTGTAGCCTGTGACTAAAAAGGACCTCTCAGTGCGCCTGTGTGGCTCAGTCAGTGTGGCATCTGACTTCGGCTCAGGTCATGATCTCACGGTTCGTGGGTTCAAGCCCCGCATCGGGCTCTGTGCTGACAGCCAGCTCAGAGCCTGGAGCTACTTCAGATTCTGTGTCTCCCTCTCTCTCTGACCCTTCTATGCTCACGTTGTCTCTCTCTCTCTCTCAGAAATAAATAAAACATTAAAAAAATTAAAAAATAAAATAAAAAGGACGTCTCAGAACTGTCTTGGTCATTCCCCACCCCCCACAGATGGTGGTGGGCTCCATTTCCTGGCTTTCAGCAGGTGCCATCACTGAGGCCCCACCTTGCACGTCTACGGCACGGGGCCAGTGTAAGGGTCACGCTCACCTCTCCCTCCTGAGCTCCGGGGCATACTTCCCTCCCTTGCACACTCCACTGGCGGATTCTATCTATGCAGTAGATGTTCATTGAATAAATGGCTTTATTTATTTGCTCAACAATATCTGAGCGATTGATCCCTAAGTGACAGCATGGGGTCCACACGGACTTGGCTGTGATCCTACCCCAGTGTCTCTGCCACCGACCTCCGCTCTATTCTATCTCCTCTTTGTCACCCCCCTTGCAAGACTTTCTTCGAAGCTTCCCTCTTCTCGCAAGGACTTTGGGCAAGTCTAAGTGTGCAGAGGACCTACTTCCAAAGACACCCGTCAGAAAGTCAAGGCATGCATTCTCGGGTTCATATAACCTTCCACATATAATATTCCATTTCCTAGATTACCCCACCATAATTCCATCCAATGTAGGCTAATATTGTTAAATCTTCTCAATCGACATGGCCCGATTTGAAGAGTCCTTAATGGATAGTTAATGGTTTCAAGACGTCATAATCACGGAGAGAGAGAGAACATGACTAGGAGACAAGTAATTTTGACTTGATTACCAAACCCGAGATCTTCCAGTCATGCGACCCAGGCCCTAATTTCATACGATGTGACAGGAAAACACAGGACTGTGCGATTCACTGAGTTCCTTCTGGTCCTAAAATGCTGCAAATGATTGGGACGTATTTCTAAAATATTACCAAAATGAATGATTTTCAAAAAATATAAAACTATGTTTAATATAGCAATTACATCACACTAAATACACTTAAAGATTTGATCTGTCAGTAATGCATTATTTAAATATTTTTTAAAAGATTAAAATAAGCATAGTGCTGTTGCCTATGTATATTACTTAAGAAATTACTATTGTGAATAAAATTCATTATTCTGCCACAAGTCAAATATCCATTTTTCATAAAGGATCACTTTTCTTTATTTTTATATTAAAAGGTTTTTTTTTAATGTTTACTTATTTTTGAGAGGGAGACAGACAGAGCTTGAGCAGGGGAGGGGCAGAGAAAGAGGGAGACACAGAATCCGAAGCAGCTCCAGGCTCTGAGCTGTCAGCACAGAGCCCGACGCGGGGCTCGAACTCACAAACTGTGAGATCGTGACCTGAGCTGAAGTCGGACACTCAACCGACTGAGTCACCCAGGCACCCCAATTTTCATTCTACTTTTAAGATTGTGGGATGTGTTAGAAATGCTGGTGTATCTCACATAAATGTGTCGTAAGGGTAAAAAGGGAAGAAATCGCAGGAAAGCCTATTTATTCACATATTTTACAAAAGCAGAAGTTATTGCAGGTTCCGCAATAAGGCCTTGAGAAAATATATGCTTTTCAATGTTCTCTTTGTTCTCGGGGGAAGTGGTTTCTAACTGGGTGTGTGGATCTTAGCCACTTCCAAAGGAATCCTAATTTAAAATGTTGACAGCAGTCTTTCCAGATCCGGCCCCTGCTCAAAACAAAAGCCTCGGGGTATGTTCGACGTCTGGAAAGGGAAACAAAGGGCAGATGAAAATATTAGTTTCATGACTTCAGAAATGAGAGTGTCATTCTGAGGTCACATCTGCAAACAGCCCTGTCACCAAATACACTGAGGCGGGAGCACCTCAGGAGAGAGAGCCTTGGAACTGGCTGCTGCTCTGGTAAAGCTGCATCCAGCAAAGTCAGGATGCCTGACTTGTTTACGGAACGAAGGCATAGATTCAGGTATTTCATGCGCAACGAAAAGTGTGCTCTGACCGTGAAACTGTATCACTATTGAAGTTTGGAAAAGGGACAGGGTAGATAGTCTGACACTTTAGGGACACTTGCCTAGCTCTCATTATGGGACAAGAGAGACACAGATTTACCCCCATTTGCTTCCCCCATGTCATTCATTTCATAACACCTGCTAATTTTCCCGAGTGCTGGCTGAGTCCCGGCCACTCTGCAGGCATTCTCCATGCTCGTCCCTCGCCCAGGTCATTCCTTCCGGTTCTTCAGAGCTCCTGTGAACACTGTCTCTGCAGGTAATGCTCCGATTGCTCAGATGACGTCACTGTCCCTGGTGCTTGCTTCTATAGCAAAGGGTCCCCTTCCGGTGCTGGAGCAGGAAATAAAACAGGAAGTGAGGAGAGGGTGCCTCTAAATACATTGAAACCATTACATTATTGAAGCTTTACGACGTCAAGGCATAAGAATCATTACCTGTTTTGAGCTAAGGAACTCGAGGTCCAGTCCCTGCCGGCTGACCGGGCCTCACCCCCAGGCCTCTCTGGCCCGCAGCCCCGTGTTCTGAGCATGCTGTTGCACACCACTTGTCCCTGGGTTCACTCTGCTCACACCGCAAAGTAATGACCAATTGCTGTGACTTTTCAGCACCATGACCAGTGGATTTTCAAATTGCCCCCGTGTTGTGGGATCCTGCATATGCATGATTAGACCCAGTGATGAGCTTCTTGGCCTGATACAGCGTGGAACACTCTGGAACAGCCTTTTGCTTCTCCTAAAGAGACAAACAGACTTTAGGGCATTGTTGCGGCAAGTGTCTACCATGTTCGTTAGAGGCTCAGGAACCCAAGGAAAGTGAGGCACTTCTAAAGCTCGTGAACGCTGGGAAAGCTAGATGCATAACGTCTGCAGAGATGTGGCTGAACTTATATGTATTTGAAGGAGAGACAGATGATAGTGATATAGGTGTTGATATATAAGTACAGAATAAATATAGGTGATGCATTTATAGCTATTATAGATAGAGATGATGCAGATAGAGATGAAGGTGTGGACAAGTTTCTGTCACCTTCCCAAGAGAATCTGACTGAGCATCAGGCCACCATCCATCCATCCAGCTGAACTCTTGGGGTGGGGGGCGGGTGCTGTCATGTTTGAGTTAAGACTTATTGGTGCTTACTTTACATGAGGCAAATACCCAACAGGAAATACGGCAGATTCTCCTGGGCAGAACTCTTGCTGGGTTTTGCAGATTGAGCCCTGGGAGAAAGGTCAAGTTCTATGAGGACTCTTCTCCTTTTCTGCTTCTCTTCCCTCTGATATTCTCTCGTAAAGCCTCCATGTTGCCTAATGACCAAGGTTAACCTGGGATGGAGTCATTCAAATATCCACTGATCTAGACTAGACTGGTGTGCACGGAGAGCCTCTCATAAACCTGGGCTGTCTCACACAGCTCAGCCGGGGGCACCCATCCCTGTAGCCTGGGAGTCACCCTCCCTCCTCGTTACCTTCCCCGTGGGCTCAGGCATCACTAGAGGCGTGGGGCAGGCACGTCCCCGACCTGTCTTGATAAGAATGCGGCGTTTATATCTGTTCTAATTTCACTGCCATTCCGTCTTGCTTTGTCTGAAATAAAATCACTATATATTCCTTTTATTTCTCTAATTCCCTCTTTAAAATTTCCTAGTATCCTTTTCTCTCGAGTGAACTCAGATTTATATTCCCAGAACATTCTTAATCCATTTTCGCTTAAAATATGTATCACAGTCATGTGTCTCAAAAGACATCCTGCAGTATTCCCATATTAGAATATATATAAGATATTCATTAGATCTAGTCCACATTAACAAGCAAAGAAAAGATCAGTGATTTGAAATCCACACTGGTATTTCCCCCTGAATTATGAATCACTTTATCTAAAAAGTATCTTATTACATGACTTTGAACAAAATTTAGGTCAGGAAAGTAAAAAAGAAAGATAATAAGTATTGACTGTGTCCTGAACCCACCCAGAATCGATTTTAATCCTCTCCAAGGCCTGCTCGGCCCTTTAAGAAACATTAACCTCACTTTGTAGGTTTTACAGACGAAGAAACAGGTTCTGAAATGGGACCCAGATTGGCTGGGCTAGTTGGAAGTTAATAACTAGTGGCACAATGGTCTTTTCACATCGCCACAGTCTGCACCCCATCCTACAGATGAAATGTACACATTTACTCCATGAAAGAAATGGTCAGAAGGCAGCCATCAGTCCTGCCCCCATTTCACCAGCATTTAAGAGTATTTCCTATACACTTTGGTTCCACAGTTCAGTCGTGGACACTGTCGGACATTTGTAAGAAGAATTTATAAATGTTGTACAAAGTATAGAGCTGGAGGTGCCTTGTTGGTCTGATGGGCAGGAAGTCTGGGCGAGTCACGGAAGGAGGAGTTACAGGTGGTGTATGCATGAGACACCCTTTAACACAAATAGTTCATAAATGGTTTCAAAATACCAACAGCCCAAGATCAGGGAGACCAAATGAGGTGCAGAACGTTGGCAAATGCCTACCTGACCAATAAGCACCGGCTTTAAAACAGGAGTGTGTTCATGGAGGCTAAGTTGGGTTGAGTTACGAAAAACACAAGATCGTCAATGTCCCGTTGGAGCAAACTGAAATCTGAAGAAACTGCACCATGTTTACAGGACAAGAGTCAGAGGGAAGTAACGTGGGAAATATCTCTCACCTACTCCCTAGGGTCCATGTTTAGATTCTATTATCAGGTCACTCGTACAGACAAGAATACTCTAAAGACAAGAATACTCTAAATTAAGTACATGTAATATATCGTTGGAAAATGTCTAGTTAATTGTCTCTGTGAATGAGAAAGAATTTAATACATGGAAACCCCCTCTCCCCCTGACAGAATAAGAAAGCGATATTCTTACCTGTTTTATTGGTGACTCATGGCTTTACAGGCTCTTCTTAAACTGTATTCTTTATCCACTGGTGCTTTACCACATCAAATGGGAAAACGTGTGACACACGTGCCCTTCCACCTTCCTTCCCCCCAGAGAGGGAGGTAAGCACAAGAGACTGTTAAGTACAGAGAACTGAGGGCTGACGGAGGAGAGGTGGGTGGGGGACGAGCTAGATGGGTGGAGGCATTAAGGAGGACACTTGTTGGGAGGAGCACTGGGTGTTGTACGTAAATGTTGAGTCGCTAAATTCCACTCCTGAAATCATTATTACACTATATGTTAACCAACTAGAATTTAAATTTTAAAAGAAGAAGATAAAAACCTCCATTTCAATCTTCACTACCTCGTTTACACATCTGTGTTTGAAACATAGATTCTTCCACATAAATATGATTCAACTTTCTGCACCTGCGATACCGGCCTTCTCCTGGGCTCGTTGCTCAGTGGCGATAATTTGCATAGAGAAGCAGGTAGAGGCAGCAGAGAGAAAGCAGCCCAGTCTCCCTCCTGCCATGTTACTGGAGAACAAGGACTTACACGTGAAACGTGGGCTCTGTCTTCCGTGGCCCTGCAGAGAAACTTACCCGGACTTTGCCACAAGATCGTGTCTAACTTCCAGCCTGTGGCAGCAATTCCTTCACTTCCTAATGACGTATCTCTTCCGTGTTTGTGGGGGTAGCACGTCACCTGGCTCATGTCAACAGACAAGCGCAAAGAGAGGCCACAAGGTGCAGTTACACGTGTGCAACATGTCAGGCGTGTTCCTCTAAGGGACCATCGCTGTGCACATGCATGAGGTCCCAGGGGACACCGTGTGAAGGCGGAAGGGCCTGGGTGGACGTTGAGCCGCGTTAACCATTAAGCATTCGAAAGACAAAGGCAGGACCCACAAGAGTGAGAGTGAGCCATCAGAGACCAACGAAGAGAACCCAAAGTTCACAAATAGTAGGAAAGACAGTAGTAGAAATATTCAAAAATAAGAGGATTGTTACGAGTTCAGAGAAAAGAGATTCAAGAAGAGGTGTTTACCTTAGGAGGTGGTGCATAGGATGAAATTGTTGACATTTTGAACATACACATACTCATTTCTGTATGTTATGATGTTTTCAAAGCCTCTCTGGCTGGGAGAGATTGCTCCTCCCAGCTGTGGCCATGGGCCCGGCCGGCAGCAAACCTGCAGTGTGCCCACCAGACCTTCCAGCGCCGTCCCCCCTCCATCTGGGCTGCCCCCAGGAGGCAATATTCCTCTGCCTGCCTCCCCCCAACCCAGGCCAGGTGCTGGGAACTAGAGACTACCCCAGAGCCCAGAGCCCAGTGGATCTACTTAAAGCTGCCAGTTCTGAGTTCACCACCCTCTTGCCGCCTTTCCTGTGGAAATCCCAAAAGGGCTGTGGCCTAAGTTCACCTCTGGCTCCTCTCTTCGGTCTCCTGACACCCGGGCCATGCCCGCCATGTCTCTAGGACCTCTGAGTGTAATAGATTTCGATTTCTTGCATTTCTGCTCCTGTAGCCACACCTGCCTGATGAAAGAACACATCACCAGGAACAGTCTCTTGAAAACACTCCCCACGGTGCTTTAGCAAGTCACCAAAATGGAGACAAAATTATAGAGCAGTATTTTGGGGTGTTTATACAGTAATGACAAGAGATGTAGTTCCAGAGAGGGTTCTGATAGGGAAAGGCATGGAAATGTTCTTAAGTTTAATATGAAGACAACTAAGGAATGAAAGAATGCCCACCCTATACTCACACACAAGAAAACACATGCGGTGTCCTTTCTAGATTTTTTTTAAAGTTTATTTACTTATTCTGAGAGAGACAGAGACAACACAAGTGGGGAAATCCGGGCAGAGAGAGAGGGAGACAGATAATCCCAAGCAGGCTCTGTGCTGATGACACAGAGCTCAACCCCATGAACCGTGAGACCATGAGCTGAGCTGAGATCAAGAGTCAGACACCTAACCAACTGAGCCACCCAAGCACCTCTCCTTTCAAGGTTTTAGATAGGGTTGCGATTGGACGTAATGTTCATCTCATAATGACAGCTCAGACTTCAGCAGGGAGAAGGGACTGCCGAGTGGGTAAAAGTTTACTAAGTCTGACCAAATTGGAGGTTCTTCCCTGAATCTGATCAAAAGGCTGACGGCTTGAATTGGGGCACTGGTGTCGGAGGAAACAGACATACTTAGGATACATGGATGTTTGAGAAGGCTGAGAACAATGATCTATCTCAGAAAACTAGATTCTTGGATTGGCGGACTGGTTGGTGATGCCACTGATGGAAACAGAGATGTGCACGAGTTAGCGTGAAGGAAGGTGTGGTGGAGGTGCGGCAAGGCTTCTCTCTGGGCATGGTAAGTGTGAGCCCGCGGAGACCTCCACATAGAAGGGCAGAAGAAGACACTGCTCTGAGATATAGGGCTATAGATATACCTCAGGGAGATGCGTGGTATACAGGTGGTGGCAAAGACTCAGTTGTGGTGGCAATTGTACATCTGTTACCCTCTCAGTGTTCATGGCTTTTAAGATTTTCTGCAAGAGCCCTCAGTATCCTGATGAGAGCAATGATTGTGCAATCGATCTAACTTTAGAAGTTTGCTAGTATTGTTCAGCAGGAAGATGTAGCTACAAAGAGGTTAAGCAGTTGAGGGTGACGCCTGGGGTGGGATGCTCCAGCTGAGTGGTTCCCACCGAATGAAGGTCAGGTAGAAGCTCAGAAACGTCGACGCCTCTATTGTAATGTTAGGTTCTATGCAACATTTGTCTAGGAATACCAGGGAGCAGGCAGGCAGAGAAAGAATAGCTACAATGATTGATCATTTTCTGTTAGCTGCTTTATAGTGATAACTTGTGTTCACTACATATACAGTATTCTACAGAAGCTGATATAGGCACGTTCTCCCTAATATTTACACTATTGGTACACAAATTCATTTACTTGTCAAATCCTTCTTGATGACCTGCTCTGTGTCATTGGCCTTTTGTGTGCTGGGGGCACAAAGGAGAAAAACGATGGAGAAAGCTAGTGCCTTCACGAACTCACTTAGCCTTCTATGGAAATAGAAACAAACCCTAACCAAATAAATAACTGTATTTTCAGGTATTGGAGACGTATTATAACTTTAAACCATACAGAAGAGCAGAGTCTTGTGAAATTGATTTATTGGGCCAGAGCTAACATTTTTGTTCTGAGTAATGCTAGAGTGGATTAGAATGTGACAGGAAACAATACATTGTGTGAAAAAAATTATCGAAGTATAACACGTGCTATCGGTACTGTTGCCTAAAACTTTTCTATCACATACACCCTTGCATACAGGTTCATCAGCACTGCTCAGTGGCGTGCTGTGTGTGTGTTCATTGGTTTAGGCATAAAGCTTTGGGGATCCCGCCAGGTTAGATGACAAGATTGTGGCAGGAATGAACTGGGTTTAAGGAAATGCTTGACCACACGGGGGGTCATCTCTTTGAGGAGAGCATCATTGTGCTAAGATTCAAATTACAGGGATAATTTAAATTTGTAGATATTTGCAGAACAGATTTAAGGAAATGGGACAAACGTGTGCAAAGCCTGAAATAAATGTGCCGTGTTTAAGGAAGATAAACTTGGCAGAATGTCACATTGAGCCAAGGGAAGAAAGAGCAGAGATGAAAAGGAAGCCCCCCCCCCCCTTCCCTGTCTCCTCAAGGACTCCCGCTGGTCTGTCACCTGTACGGGCTCACCCTCACTCGGCCCTGCTCAGTGCTCTCATTAGAGCAAGCAATGAAGGCGTGGTCTCATTAGTTAGGGTTCTCCAGAGAAGCAGAATGGATATCCTCATCAACAGGTAGGTGGTAGGTAGAGGGGAGATAGATAGACAGGTAGGGAGGTAGACGTACAGACAAGTAGAGAAAAGATTTATTGCAGGAATTGTCAAGCATGGTTATGGAGGCCAGGAAGCCCCAGTCCTGGAGGCCCGGGAAACTGGATGGTGTGATTACTTCCAAGTCTGAAGAATTAGGGCTTGATGGTGTGAGTCCCAGTTCAAGGGCAGGAGCGGTGAGATGAGATGTCTCAGCTCAGCAGGGAGGCAGGAAGAAGGGATGAACTCTCCTTCCCTCATCATTTGTTCTATTTGGCCATTGGCAGTTTGGATGAGGCCCATCCTCATTGGGGAGGACCATCTACTCTACTGAACCCAGCAGTTCAGAAGCTAAGCTCATCCAGAAACACCCCAAGACACACAAGAGATCATTTGAATCGGGGCACCCTGGGGTCCATCACACTGTGCGTAATCCCCCAGGAGGCTGGGCTAGCCGCACACCCAGGCTTGAGACTAGAGAGGAGCACATGGCCGCACATATCTGTACACATTGTTTTTTCTCTTGAATCATAAAAAAGCAACATTAAGTAGATCCTCTCGTTTTAATTCAGTTTAAATACACATTTAACATCCTCCCTAAAGAAAAAGTTGATAAGCGGCCATGACTCAAAATTTTCAACTCTTAACGAAACACAAGGGGAAAATATTAATACCCATTATACCGAATTGTAAGAATTTCCCAAAAACACGAACTTGAGCATCTTCATTTTTTGAGAGGTCCTGAGAAGTGCACCAGATGGAGATGGAAGGGCTCGGTCTCCTGTATAAAGTGCAGCCCATTAATTCTCAGTAGTGGTTTAATCAGGGATTTACTGCAAGCGAAGGTAACCAGGAGTGATGTAGCAAAATTAGTTTAGCACAGGACGCGGAGGTGACCTTCCTGGTGCAGTCCCTGTGGCAGTGTTTCTATGTAATGGTGTCGAAACGGCTCCGTAGGTGTGGGGCAGGAGAGAAGGTGTGGGTCGGAGAGCCGCTGCTGCCATAACCCTCCATTAAAAATTCCGATAGATGCAGAGAGAAGGGAAATAGACCCTTTCAACAGAGCTAACAAATCTTCTCATACCGACATAATCTTCTCTGAGCTGGTGAGGTTTAGAGGTCAGATGTTGGAAGAACAAAGGAGGACCTTCGGCGTCCACCTGCTGAGAAATTGGATGGTAACATTTGGTTCCAAGTTAAATACCAAGATTCACTGTCTTATTCCAAGGTTAAAAGGAGTTTATT
Organism: Hyaena hyaena; assembly: GCF_003009895.1. Classification (NCBI taxonomy): domain Eukaryota; kingdom Metazoa; phylum Chordata; class Mammalia; order Carnivora; family Hyaenidae; genus Hyaena; species Hyaena hyaena. The sequence continues at coordinate 993,843 of NW_024081178.1, forward strand.
AATAATTTTTTAAGTTTAAACTTTGACTTGTAGTCACTTCCAAGCTAAACGAATGTAAAACATTAGGGACATTTGAATACGTAACACGTCTGTGCTCAACTGAAGAGTCTGGGCTGACTACCTCTGACAGAAAAGAGCCCTGTCCTTGACCCGCAAGTCGAGTCAAGGACAAGAAAATCAAACAAGGTGAGCTTTGTACCATCGGAAAGAAACCTTCACCATGCATCGCAACACAAAGCAAGTCAACTAAGCTTTAATCATCTACAAAACAAGAAGAAAGGGAGTTAATAAGAATTAACAAATCACTCTCCACATTTAAAATAAATCTCAGCATTCTGATGATACCAAATCTTATAGTAACCATCATCATTACGTTGGATTTACTAGCTATTATAGAACACAGCATGCTTGCTCGTGTGTTCAGTTTCTAAATCAAAGCATGTGTGTCTGAGTTACACACGCGCATGCACACACACCACGTACACACACACACCACGCACATATTTTGGAATTTAACATTTAATTTTGCTTTTTAATTGTTTCACAATCATGGCACACGATTCTGACGTGACAAAAGCAAACTGTCCTCCTGTAGAATGTCAGTGTAATTAGACTAGTCACACTGTTCTCTAGAAGTTGTGAATTTGCCCACACATAGTTTGATTTTTAACCAAAGTGATATACGAAACTTTGGATCTTGCATGGACCCCAAAGTCCATTGCCTGCCCGCCCTCTTTCCTTCCTCTCTGTCTTCTTCTGCTCCTTTGGCATTTTATACTTCCCTCACATCTTTATTGTTGTTTTGCGTTGCGTCAGGAAGGTGTCATCAACGGCGGAGCTCGGATTGGGAGTTAATTCAGTAGAAGTTTGTCAGAAGGAAAAGCAGTCAGAGGCGCCAGGCAGGAGGCAACGCAGGATCAAAGAAAAAGGCAGGGAAGAACCTGCGGTACCTGCCGCCCAGGAGGGTGTCCTTCGGAGGCTGCGGAGCGCCAGCAGCGGGACAGGGCCAGTCTCCCAAGGACATCATGCCGGTCGGTCCCCTTCAGCCAGAGGCCACGTGGGCTCTCCTCGGTGGATGATTAATAAATATCCCATGGCATTCAATCACTTCTACTAAAAATAGTGTGTGAATTAAAAGTGCATTTTTAATTGAAAAGGATTGTGGAGAGGCCGTGTGAGGGGACTGTCGTGGGCGTGGGTGCACCTGCCGGCAGGCGGCCTCGCGCTCAGGTAGCTCTCGGTCTTGGAGGAGGAAAGGACAGCACATTCGGGGAGAAACGAAGATCTGCCTGGTAACCGGCCAGGTAGGCGGGCTGACCCCCGTCCTCGGGCGGGAGGGCCCCCCCCCATGTGCTGCAGAACCAGGGGTCTGGAGTTCCGAGAGTGACAGCGTCCGTGGGCTCTGCACTGCGGCCACGGACACACTAGTCACAGCGCCTCGTCTCCGTGGTCTCTCTCCGTGTCTCCGAGCCCCTGTCTCTGCCCCTCCTCTCCCATGAAAGGACTATTAAGACCCTCCCAGGGGCAAATGCAGCTGAGATGGAGGGAAAGAACCAGTCCATCATCATCAGTCCCTGTGTCTTACACGGTAAAGGGCCTGTGGTCGCAGAGCTCCTGAAGAGCCCTGACTGTCCTTTGTGCCCAGCACGTGCTGGCCTGGCTCTCAGGGAAACTTCTCGGGGGGCAGCAAACATCTTGCTTCACTGCCCTGGAGGGCGGAGCCTGAGGCGAGGGCTGGGCTGCAGGTGATCCACCTGAGAGTGAGTCCAGGGCGCAGAAGCCCGGCAAGGGGAGAGGAGGCGCCAGCGCAGCGCCCGGCCTCTGACGGCCACACAGAAGCCCCTACCTTTCCGCCGCAGGCTGGGGGCTGGCCCGCGCCCTGCTGCAAGCACCCTGAACATCAGAGCAGGCTTGCTGGGTGTGGAGGGGGCCTGGGGGCAAAGGTGAAGAAGCTTGGTGTGCGCCTCTGGGGGATCTGTTGGTTGGGTCGCATGTTCCAGAACCTTCCACCAGAGAGCAGCGGGAACGAGCAAGAGGCGAAAGGTGCAGAGCTGCCTCGAGGCAACATGGATTCTGGCGTTCTGGATGCTCTCGGGCATCTCAGGGGCGGGTGCACAGGTCCGTGGGCCTCAGGGGTTCCTCACCTCCACAGAGTAGGGCGTTTGCTTTGCTCAGACACCACTTTGCTATCTGCGATTTGCTTTCAAATGACTTGCAGGTTCACACACAACTGTCTCCTGATAGAAAACTAACCTGAGCAATAGCTAGATCGCACCAACGATCAAAATAGCAGGAGGGAAAAATACATCATGTTCAAAAATGCACAATTCCATCCTCGTAACCACGGAGATGCAGAACTCACACTGAGAACCTCATTCTGCTTCCGTCATTGCGCTTTCCTGAATAGACGTAACATCACACAAACAGAAATAAGTGACGGGCGTCAGACACACTTATGAAGTGATGATTCCAGGGGCGCCTGGGGGGCTCAGTCAGTTAAAATTCCAACTCTCGATCTCGGCTCAGGTCATGATCTCACTGTTTGTGGGTTCAAGTGCCGTGTCAGGCTCTCTGCTGACAGCTCGGGGCCTGCTAGGGAGTCTCTCTCTCTCTCTCTCTCTCTCAACATAAATAAATAAACTTAAAAAAAAAAAGATGATTCTTTTTAGCCAATAACACAGTCTCCTTAAATCCTGGTTTCCCATCTAGGAGACGGAGATAATAATCGCTGTCTTGAATATCCCAGTTGAAGTGATCACCAGATTCAAATGTGTCCTGGCGCACGAGGCCATTACAAGTTCCCTCCATCACAGGGCAAGCCCGTCCTCAGCAGTTATTTGCAGAATTATCTTAGCAGCAGCTGGCATGGGAAGTAGACATTTTGAAGTGTTTGAATAAATATCACTAAGCTAAGTGTCAGTGACTGGATGAAGGCATGAAGATGATTCCTTGGGTTTCCACGAGGCCGTGGCCTACGCCCTATGTGCACTTGGTGCTTCCGTTCAGTGAGTTCCGGGGCGTCTGCCCAAGACGCCCTGCCCTTCACCCGTGCACCCCCGTGCCTTAGCCCGGCTGTTCCTGTGCAGCCCCCACTGCCCTACTCCTGCACCCCGCCCCCCGCCCCCTCCCCCTACTAGACTACTAGGCACACGAGCTCAGGAACAATTTAATGTTCAGCTTTGAACGCTCGCACCAACACGAGTTGAAAACAGAATAGAAACTTCATAGATGTTTATTGAGCAGAAATAAACTAAAATGTTAAGTCATGGGCTCAAAAAAATCCAAGCTATTTGATGTGTTATTCACAGTTTGCAGTGAAAACATTGACTGTAAATCTGATTAAACCGTTCCTAATAAACCAGGCTATGAACAATGAGCTTCCCCCCCACTTTCCCTATTTTATGTGCCCATAAAGTAAACTGAATTCTATTTTCAATGCTTAGTTCTTAACCATAATAATTTAAATACTGCCCCACCCATGATAAGTTAAAATTATACCCTTCCTCTTAAACATAAACTATATCTTAAAACCAGTTTCATGAAAACAATAATTTTTAATACATCGCAATTGAGGCTAAATTGTCAAGTTCAATTATTAGAGACACTTCTTTAATATTTGGCCAAGTTTGACTATGGCAAATCGTGCAATCTAATCATAAAACATGGGCATAGATTATAACCTGTCTTCAAATCTATCACCATTCTCTGGTTTCATTAAAATATTACTCTATTTTCTGTATTGTGAACATTTTTAACGTTCTGGTTAGAAGGCTTTTCTTTATTAACAGTGACATTGGTCATGAATTTTGCATTTTTCTGATGTTGCAATTTCCCTGCAGATGTTAATATTAATGTGAATATACTTAGCAGCAGATCAGTATAAGGCAACAGTTTCAAGTACAAAATCATAAAATATAATTCCACATTGTGTTTTTGGGATGAAAGCTTGCCCTAAAATATTTATGTATTAAGAATGATACCAGTTTTATTTTACCTTAACTGAGTTCATTTTAGAACGCCCAGGGACCCAGCAATGGTTTTGCTCCTGATTTAGGGGTTTCTTCGTATGGAAACTACTTCCTTGTGGTATTGAATATAGTAAATAGAAAATGTCATCCAATATGAATAAAAATACTTTTTTAAAAGTCCTGAAGTCAGTGGGATTCTAGGGACAAAGACTCACATGCCTGTTTGGGCCAGGACCACATCTTCACTGCTGGCTTTACACCCAAAATGTGACTTTGCTTTTATTTATTTATTTATTTACTTATTGACTTACTTATTTGTTTGTTTGTTTTGGAGGAGAAGCAGAGAGAGGGGAACTGAGGATCTGAAGCGGGCCCTATGCTGACAGGCTGGCAGCAGCAAACCTGACATGGGGCTCGAACTCACAAACCACAAGATCATGACCTGAGCCAAATCGGAGGCTCAATGGACTGAGGCCCCCACCCCCACCCCCCACTCCCCGCCCAGGCGCCTCCAGAACGCGACTTCTCTTGAGGCAGGCAGGCGTCCCTCACTGGTGGCCGGGCTTGTGCCGGGACAGCCTTATAATACACAGCATGCTGCATTATCTCGACAGCTTAAGGCTCCTTTTCTTGACATTGTCACAGTAATTATAGCTTTATTTTCAAACCTTCACCAAGTGACATTTTAAAAAATTACTTCAGATAGCACCAAAAAAACCCTCTGCTGTTTATTACCTGACAACTAGAATCGATTCGTTCGTTTCCCTCCTCACAGTGCAGAGAGCTATTCCTGGGATGGATGCAATTATCAGATGGATATGAGGCAAACAGAAAATTCTGTTGCAGCTCGGTTGTTTTTCCCTTTCAAAATTAAATCTGATGGCTCGGTCCTGAGTGGGAAAATCAAGACCCATTTTTAAATAATGACGATATAAAAATGATGACCTAAATGGTTGCTTATTGTTTGATGAAAATGAACAATGGAAAATTAGCAGACCTACGCTTTTTATTGTAATTCCTTCAAATACTAATTTTAGCATGGATTTGCTTTGTATTTATTTAATTAGATAAGATACTATAAATGAAACATTTAGAATGGCGTCTGGCACACAGTAGGAGCTCAGAAGTTTGTGTATCTGGTACATATATTTGCACATGCGTTCCACATCAATGTGGTATATGAATTTCACATTTTATGGGAAATTTTATGGGAAACACTGAGTAGCCCTTTTATGCTGTATAAAAATAAATTTATTTCTGAAATATGATGACATAGTATTCTCTGAAATTAAATTGATGATTTTAGAGCCTTTTAAAAATGTTTTTTATTTTTAATGTTTATGTATTTTTGAGACAGAAAGAGAGAGGGACACAGCATGAGTGCGGGAGGGGCAGAGAGAGAGGGAGACATGGAATCTGAAACAGGATCCAGGCTCTAAGCTGTCAGCACAGAGCCCGACACGGGGCTCGAACTCACAAACCGCACATGAAATCATGACCCGAGCAGAAATTGGACACTCAACCGACTGAGCCACCCAGGTGCCCTATGCATTTAGAGTCTTAAATATTATGGCTTCTGTAATGAAGGTGTTTTCCTTGGATATAAACGTGGAGTAATAAAACTGCATAGTGAAAATAAGTCGTGTGCAGCTTGATTAGTTTCCTTCAGATCGGTTTCACAAGAGCGCCCATGAAAAGCAACACAACTGAGTGTATCCACTACAAATCTTTGTGTTTAGGTAGAGTGGGGGACACTTGCATGGTTACAGGGACCTTCAAATCCCTCACACTCGATCGGCTCTCCTCCACCACCACTGACGTTCTCAATGCACCTGTTCACAAAGATCAGCAACCTGAGAAACGAATGTTAAAGGCCTTCTGAGACGAGGCAGCAACGTGCAATGCTTCTGATGGAACTTGATTCTAAAAAATAGCAGAATGGTAAGTGGTGTATGAAGTATAATTGTAAGTATTACACATCATCTAAAACTATGAAGACAGGCTGAAGAGAATTGGGCAGAAAGAAGCTTCCATTACAGAATTAAGGTGATGGGAATATAAGTTCCTATATTTACAGCATCTCTGTAAGGGTAATAGCATCTCACAAGTTAACAAGCAAGTGTATGACTGCAATGCTCAACAAAGAGCCCAAACTTCTGCCGCTCACCCTGCTCCCGAGAAGCGAACTTTGATGGGTAAGTCCTATGGCAACTGCCCCGCAGCTCTGGGCCTCAGACCCACAGCCTGTCCCAAGCTCTGTTAGAAACAGAGTGCCCGCCCGTTAAGTTCACTTACCTACTGGCAGGGACCTTCACATGGGGACTCCATAGAGCAAAGTCTTTAGAACATCACTCTTTTGAAGGAAATGTGCAGTGTAATCCCAAAAGGAGTAGTTGATATGGGCCATTGGATTAAAATTTTCTATTTCCATAACAAAAAGATGCCTTCCTGGCAAGGATTATACATTTTTTAATTGGCTAATTGCTTTCACTAGACAATTAGAGAATATAATTAGGGTGGAAATGTAGCTGGTCCATGAACACACAGCAATAGGAGAGAAAGGAGATATGGATGGCTGATGGCCAAGGTCACATTTGAAAGAGATTTAGGAATGATATATTCATTCCTCGGAATCTACAAATTAGGATATTGAGGCGAAATGTGTGAACTAGTTTGCCTAAATCGCTTAGTTTATAAATGGCGGTGTCGGAGCTGGTACCCAAGTGTTGGGATTTCCAACTTGTTGATTTTTTTTCATAAGCCATGAATCTCTTCTTTGAGCCATTCATCAAAACTAGTTAAATAAACAAAGGAATGAATTAATTCAGGCTGGGAATGTGAATCATGTTCAAACTTACCTTTACAAGAAACATCTTTGTTCTTTGCCTCGATTTTCAGACTGCAAACCTGCTGCCCGGGGAGGGGGAGGGAATCCGTCCCTTCTCTGCCCCACAGAAACCACTCCAGGCGCTACTGAAGCTGTGCTGAGTCATGCCCACTCTTGAGACACAAGGTGTAAACATTTGGATGTAACCTGATGAAACACCTTCCTGAAATCAACAATTATGTTAAAAAAGATAAGCACCAAAAAAGAAAATATAGTAGAACCATCAGGAAATAACCTCGAGTTTGATAAATCTAATGGGCTTTAAAAGTGTTGTTAGATGCTTTGACGGATACATGACAAGGATCTTTCACCAACGAAAATATTTTCTTTTAATGCCTCTCTTATTTTTATGTTCAATTTTAAATCTAAGGTAAGACCACTATGGTATAAGATTTTTTTAAAATATTTTTTTAATTTATTTCTAGGAGAGAGAGACAGCGTGAGCAGGGGAGGGTCAGAGAGAGAGGGAGTCACAGACTGAAACAGGCTCCAGGCTCCGAGCTGGCAGTCAGCACAGAACCCGACGTGGGGCTCGAACCCACGAACCGCGAGATCATGACCTAAGCGAAAGTCGGACGCTCAACCGACTAAGCCACCCAGGCGCCCCGGATTTTTTTATATCGATATAAAAGTAGTGTTTTTGTCCTCACGGAATTTTATAAAATAAATTTTCTGTTACTTGATGTGGGTTTATTTTAATTGATTCAATTATCTTATACAGCTTTATTTCTTGAAAATATTTCAAAATTGAAAGGCCAATGTCAAGTAAACATCTAACTTTACATTTATTAAAATTATGTTCTGTATCAAACAATGTCAATAGTCATGACAATATACATGTCCATTAGACTAAATATTCTTAAAGCCTAAGTATATCTGAAGGGGCGCTTGGGTGGTTCCGTCGGTTAAGCGACCAATTTCTTTTCAACTCAGATCATGATCTCAGGGTCTGTGAGTTTGAGTCCTGTGTTGGGCTCTGCACTGGCAGTGCAGAGCCTGCTTAAGATTCTCTCTCTCTTTCTCTCTCTCTCTCTCTCTGCCCCTCCCACAACACTCTCAAAATAAATAAATAAACAAAAAAAGCTGAATTATATTTCAATAACAACAAAAAGTTAAATCATCTGTCATGACATATTACATGGAAGTTGTCCATCGGTCGTTCTTTTAAGTAAAAATCATTTTCTATGAAACAGTGGTCAGTGTAGCTCATCAACCCTACAAACACACAGTGCTTATTTTTAAGACCAGCGTCATATTTTGTTAAGCACCGGAAGTGCTTCATGTTGGTTATGTAGACCATTTAGAAGACGTATATTTGCAAGGCTAGTCTAAGTGAAACTGATCGTTTCTTGTATTTAAATGTTTAGCATAAAGTGTGTAAAGGTGAAGAACTGCAGTTTGGTCATAACACTCTTATTTGTATCATTGCAACAATAGCCAATATGCTGAGAAAGGCAGATGACCTCCTAGTGGACACGACTATTATAAAAATGATTTTGGAGCACCTGGGTAGTTCAGTCGGTTAGGCATCCAGCTTTGGCTCAGCTCATGTTCTCATGGTTCCTGAGTTTGAGCCCCATGTCAGGATCTGTGCTGACAGCTCAGAGCCTGGAGCCTGCTTCGGATTCTGTGTCTCCCCCTCTCTCTGCTCCTCCCCTGCTCATGCTCTGTCTCTCTCAAAAATAAATAAACATTAAAAAAATAACGGTTTTTGTTATATAAGGATCTTCGACACAAACGGATCTGCAGACCATACTTCAGAACCTCTAACATATGCTCTTATCTAAATATTACAACCAAACTTCATTATAAAGGATATGGAGCTATAAAAATGTTCCCTTGAAGAACCAAACACATCTCTTGAGTCATTACTTTAATTTTCTTTGCAATCTGATTCACCTTCCATATTTATCCTATATTCTTTTATATTCTCATTATGGAGGGAAACTAAATAACTGAAAACTAAATATACACCCATATCAAGTAAACTAATACTTGCCCCTTTTACTTCGTGGATCAAAATTAGACCGTCATAAAACACTACCATTTATTTTGAATTTTAAAACAAAAGATTAATATTTCGGTGACATGTCTCATGTTCTTGTTGGTCTGGGACAGTGCTGCAGTGGTAATTAGCAGTTACTATTTTGCTTCAGACCTGGTGTGTCAATGCCTAGTGTTCCAATCCAACAGGAAGGAAAACTTACTTCCATTCCACATATGTATGTCATTGTTGCTCATTTTGTTGATTACGTCCATCACAAATAGCATCGGAAAAGAGATCTCTGTTTGAGTAGTAACTGGCCAAATCCCTAAGCTAGTGTAGACCATGATTTTGTGGACGATGAGCTATGACGTATGTACCAAATGTGATATCTTTACTTCTTAAAGCGGTCGTGCTTTTCCCATTACGGAATCTGTGTAAAAGGTTATTGCATAACAGCACAAGAAATGAGTTAGGCCCAGTTACAATAGCCCACAGGCAGACTTTCAATAATAATAAAATCTGCCACCAGGTGAAAGATAATGTACACATTATCCATCAACTTCCCTGGAGATAAAAAACAAACAAACAAAACGAAAGAAAGATAAATCTGGAGGGGTGAGATGCACTATATTCCACAGATACATCATATTTATGACAATGTATAAAATGAACAGATGATTTTAAATATGCTCTTCACCTCATGATCTGACTAATTCATGCGTTTAAAGGCAGATGGACGTGAGCTTCCCAGGATCTTAGGATTCATATTTCAAACTTTTTCGGTTCTCCCTTAAAGAAAACAAAGCAGGGTGCCGTGGAAATGCATTTTATGTTAATCCCTGCCTGAATAGATCAAGTCAAGCCCTCCCTTCCGTTACTCATATTTCATCCCTTGTTGGGAGTTGGGCTCACCATTTCCCTTCTTCCCTCGGAATCCGTACCCCACCTTGTCCAGCCTGGACTCCTCGCGTGTCACGAGCTCTGCAGTAAGTGTTCTGAACTCATTCCTGATCCACCACGACTTCAATTTCTCACCAATTTAGTAAGTAACTGTTTTTCTTGGAAAACGAGGACTCTTTAATCCAAACCCAAAATGATCTCGTGCAATTTCTTTTCTTTTAGTGTTTATTTATTTATTTTGAGAGAGAAAGAGCACAAGCAGGGGAGGGCAGAGAGAGAGGGAGAAAGAATCCCAAGCAGGCTCTGCACTGTGAGCTCAGAGCCCAACACGGGGCTCGAACTCATGAACTGCGAGACCATGACCTGAGGCAAAATCAAGAGTTGGATGCTTAACCCACTGAGGCACCCAAGGTGCCCCAATCTTTTGCAATTTCTAAAAGACCCATTTGGGGGCGCCTGGGTGGCTTAGTTGGTTAAACGTCCGACGTTCGCTTGGGTCATGATCTCACAGTTCGTGGGTTCGAGCCCCGCGTCAGGCTCTGTGCTGACTGCCAGCTCAGAGCCTGGAGCCTGTTTCGGTCTGTGACTCCCTCTCTCTCTGACCCTCCCCTGCTCACGCTGTCTCTCTCTCTCTCTCTCTCCTAGAAATAAATAAACATTTAAAAAATAAAATAAAATAAAATAAAATAAAAGACCCATTTGCCCAGCAGCAAGGGTCACTATTCAAGCATTTGTCTCCCTAAAGCCAATCCATACTTTGCAGAGGGTGTATCTGCTCGTGTTGCACAGCTGGGCCATCTGTTGGACAACATGTTGCAGGATTGTGTAGTGTGCAGCCTTCACAACAAAGTCCTTCAAACATGACTACCCCAAATTTCACAGTGATGACAGCCTAATCAAAACATATTGTCCGTTAAGAATGCATTTCTCCACATCACACATCAAAATCTGCCGTGACACCCACATTCTGGTGTCAGGGCGTGTTGTGAATGGTGAGTATCTCTCTCTCATTATGAATTTGGATTCTTTTCAGGCTTTTCTGGAGCCGGGTCACAAGTCTGGCTCATTTTCATCTTGGGGCTGCACAAAACCCCTATGTGATCAACTGCTTTGCCAGTCTTCCCTACACTGTTCCACGTTAAGTAAAGAACTCATGTCCATCCCTGTGTGACAACATCCCTGCAGTGGGAACTGTTGACTCCGGCCTGCTGGAATCTGAACAGCATTCCATTTTAAACAAATTCCCTAGATTCTTCATGCAGGTCGTTGCCCAGGAATTATTTGAAACTACAAAAACGAGACAACAGTACTTACATTTGTGTTATAAGTAGACAGTGTCCGTAGGGAAGTGATTGAAAGCTCTGATCTTCACCTAGTGCCCTATACACTCACCTGCTTAGCAGACATGTTCAGTTGGGACAATTGCTCCATAAAGCAACTGGACAGGAATGTTTGCCCACACCCTGTCCCCTGGTTAACAGGAAGGAAGGGTGAAGGAAAATGGAAAGGAAAATCTGTGCATGGTTTCTAATTTCCTTTGCCTCCAGCTGATGACCCCTTGAGAGTTACCTGCCACCAACCTGAGCTCGGATCACCTTTGAGCATCTTGCTTTCCAATGGCCAAAACACAAAGTGTCCACAGAGGCTAATTTTGGCATCCTAAAATGGCCTCTGGGGCCACTGATGTGGTGAGGCCCTTGGTTCCCCAACCACACATGGCTACAATGGATGCAGAGGTCCAGTAATCACAGGTTCAGCTGCCAAATGAAGGGGACACCTGAGGCATCTGTTTGTGTGCTCTCTGCAAATGACAAATGTCCTCACCACAGGCGATGCCGGAGTGTATGGAGGCTAATACATCTGCAGCTAAAACTTGGCTCTCAGAAACATTCGTTCTGGCAAATCGTGCCGCCCCGTCCACCTCCTCTGCCCCTCACTAGGTCACCAGCACAGACACTCCACTTGGCCACAAGCGACCATTCACTCCTAATGGACTGTGCAAACACTTGTTCTCTCCCAAAGAGAGAGTCCACAGGGTCACTAAACAAGGCACTTCTCCTGAATCACAAAATGTTTTATTTCTACTTTTTTTTTAAATTTCACCACATTAAAATTTTATTTTCTTCTTTACGATTTGACATTAAGCACTTCCCGAAGCCTAATAAATGATTTGGTCTTGATATTGATGCACAATTCAACAGAGGATATTTTACGAGAATCTAAAAAAAAATCAATTCTTATGTCTTTTGTCTGTTTCATAACTATCTAAACTTCATGCGGATTAATTTAAAAACCAAGAAGGAAAGCCAAAGTGAAAGCTATGACTCCTTGATTTAAATGTTTCTCTTTGATTCTTTGAAACTTTACAAGGTTTAATTCCGTTCAATAGATATGTAATGAAGTCCTCTGCAAAGCCCTACTCTGGACTATGGATACAGAGATTGAACATGATTCTTGGCTCTAGAAAAAGTCAGTATGAGTCAGGCTTTCCGACTCTCATAATCGGAAGCTAGTTAATTGAAACCGTTCTCCCTGCCAGGGAAAGTGGGAGGACATTAGCTTGAAAGGATCAGAACGGACAACACAAGGAAGAACGACAAACCCAGAGCCCAGGGGAGGGTGGGGGTCCAGAGCTGCGAGCCCAGCACCCGGGGCCCGTGACACAGGATGCGGATGCCGGTTCCAGTCAGGAAAATTCAAAGGCTGAGCTCCGCTGCTGAAAACAGCAAGAGAAGGAGATACAGGGAGCAGAGTCCGCAGTTGGAGGCGACCTCCTCTCCATTCAGATTGGGTACCAAAGTTCTGCAGTCTAGGAATAAAAGTGAGCTAGAAAAAGACATGTATTTGTGAGGATTCAAGTTCAGCATTAAATATCTCAAATTTTGAAACTGATTGATTAGATCCCAGATAGCTAGTGCTTCTAGGAGTCTGGCAGAATCTATTGCAATGATTCCTTGAAAGAAGAAAGCACCTTAGTCTTTGGTTTGTTTATTCAAACGATTCTACATAAAAAGAGCCCAGCATATAATAAAAATAATGAGATGCATGCAGGTAAGACAAAATGCAGGTGATAATCAAATAAACATTCGCAAAAGCAGGAATAGAAGGAGGCCCATATGGGATCAGAAAGTAAGGAAGAGTATGGAAGAAGGAACAAATAAAGGTGAAATTAAAACTTAATTTTCTTATTCTTCATTGATCTAATAGGTAACAGTTTATTCAAAATATGAATGCAATATAAACAATGATGCATACTTGTGTGTATATTTGGTGTCTATTCGTGTGCTCTTGTGGGTGAGAAGAGGGACAGTAATGACCCAAGTGGAGGTGGGAGGAGTTAGGATTTCTTATGACAAGACACTCGCATTCCCTGGAAAGTGTTATCATGCTATTTGAAGCTGGACTTGGATTGTCTGAAATATGTATATTGTAAACTCTAAGGCAACCACTAAAACAGGTAGAATAAAAAACTATAAATGATATGACAAGAGAAGAGAGTAAATGGAGTAATACAAATGCTCAGTCAAAACCCCCAAAGGTAAAACAAAACAAAATTTTGGGAAAGCAAAAGTTGAAACAAAAAAAACAAGAGCGACAAATAAAAAAAATGAATATAGTGGATATTACTTCAACCTGGGCTGTGGTTACATGGGTGTTGCTTTCATGAAAAATCATTGCGATGTCCCTTGCACAACAATTTTCTCATTATGACTCAGTTTTTCTAATTTATATTTTTGTTAATTCATATTAAATGAAAAATATCAATATTACATTTTCTTTAGGGCAAATATAAGTTCTCATCCAGACCAGGGCACGTTTGACTCTTAGAAAGTATTTTATTAGAACTACCTTGGGATAACAGATGTAACCAAGACTGTCCCAAAAGACCAGTTGTCCAGGAATGATGGTCCCTTAGCTGTAGTAAGGAGTACTTGAACTTGGAAAATGACTGTGGGTTGCTAAAACATTTAAGAACCTTTTATCTTGTGCAGGTTGACCCATAAATCCAAAACACAGCTGATTAATATAGTCTTAGACACCAGTCATATATTCTTTAAAAATGTATGCAGCGGCTGCATTGTGCCAAGCCCTGTCCTTGTCTCTAGGAGTATAAAAGCATACAGAATACATGGAAATGTCCTTGCATATTACATGGTCTAGTGGAAAGAGAAATCCGCAAACGAATAACGACAACCTGACAGATAAATGCCAGAAAGGGAAATGTGCGATTGCTAAGAGAACCCGGTGGGGAGACTTACTATTTCCGGAGTGACTATTTTTTCGGAACAAAGCCTCAAAAAGCTTAAAGTAGAAGTGAAGAAAATATCTTGAAGGAAATATACGAATTTGAAAACTAGGTAAAGGCTAGAAAAACAGTCTAAGCACAGAGGAGGAGACTGCGAAGTTGGTCTGTACACTCAGCACCTTAGACTCATTCACGTGGCTGATCCTGTGCTGAATTTCAATGCTACGCTCATGCAGAACACAGGAAACCTTATAGAGAGGGCATTCTCTTTTTTTCCTTTTTAAACACTTTATTATTTTTTATCTTTTTATTCAAAACAAAGTCTGCCCTGGCCTTTGCCATTCTTTTAAGAGTAAGAGTGAACGTCAGAGTGTACAAGGGACGCGGGAGGTGGGACCGATTGGGAAGGACACTTGCCATCCAGCCAGGATTTCTGTATTTCTAGACATCATATCTTACAAGTATTGTGATCAACAGTGTGTCCAAGACTTCACAGGGATCAGATGAAACGTGAACGAAGGGGGTTTATGTCTGTTTGTTAATTATGGAGGAAAGTTCTTGGATTCTTGATCCTTTGTTTTTCTCTTTACGTTGGTTATGTAAGTATTCACATGACAGTTGCGTTCCAGCTCTCCACGCCACAGCAATGCTCTCTTTCGTAGAGGAACAACGCACAATTTTTCTATGTGTTGTAATGACATTCCCATCTTTGCGTTGGCTACAGAAAGGTCAGAGTGCAGTTAGTTAAGGGAAGTGCCTTCTTTTCTATGTGATTCCTCATACTTTGTATTTCATTGGTAAACATAGTGTGATTTTTCCAAAATGTAGACCTCTGTATATTATTTTGAAATAATTGGAATGAAAACTATAAATAGTTTATTGAAAATGAGGTATTTGGCCAGAAACAGGATTTATACATAATTTTGTAATGCCCACAATGAGTTTGTGATATATTAATGGCAAAAAAAAAATCTATTTTAATGCGCTGAAGAGTGACCCCCCCAAAAAATATGAGCATGTCCCATCTCGCAGGACCCGCACATGTGACCTTATTCGGAAACAGGGTCTGGGCTGATGTAATTTAAGTTGTAAGGTAAGATGTAAATTGAGAGTCTGAGATGGGATCGTCGTGGAAACAGACTAGGCTCTATGTCGAATAACAGGTGTCTGTACAAGAACAACGAGAGGGAGATTTGGACACCTTGACACGTGGAGGACGGGCGGAGATGGAATGACGTGTCTGCAAGCCCAGGGCCCCGGCACCAGCAGAAGACAGGACAGGGTGTGGGACGGCTCCCCTCTCAGAGCCTTCCAGGGCCCCATCCCTAGTGCAGTCTGGACTTCTGATCTCCAGAACTATGCGGGAATTCATTTCTGTGGTTCTGACTCACCGAGTTTATGGGAATTTGCTACAACAGCCCTAGAAAAATGAATACCACTATATCCTGATAGACAGAATTGCCAAAAAACAACAAAAAAAGTTGTGTTATCAAACCTCACGGCTACCTCTGTTAAAACAACTTGCACTAACTTAATCAGATCTTTAATTAAACACATCGATATGTAATAATAATAATTTCACACTGGTAAAAAAAAAAGTCACCTAAATTCCCATATTGTTCCAGTTTCTTCAGCAGTAAAATAAATGCATTAACTAAATAATCTGAGCTGCTTTTAACATTGGGTGTCCTAAGTCATTTTTTCAGTAATTATGATTAAATATAATATGGATATAGAGAGGATGATATATACTGGATATATATACACACACACATATAAGATACAGAGAGGATATATATGGAGATACATATATATCGGCACATATAGGGGTATACAGAGAGGATATATATGGATATAGGATGGATATACATATAGGATATATGCAGAGATAGATAGATAGATAGATAGATAGATAGATAGATAGATAGATAGATGTACATGGAGACAGAGATTTTAAGGTACGGTTCACACGTTTGTGGTGCTGTGGGTCTGAAAACTGCCAGCGAAGACAGAAGACTGGAGACTCAGGGAAGAGTTGATGCTGTGGCTCAAGTCCAAAGGCAGTCTGTTGGCAGAAGTCCTTTTTTTGCTGTCAGTCTTTGTCTATCAAGGCCTTCAACTGATCAGACAAGGCCCACCCACATGGTGAAGAGTAATCCACTTACCATAAAGTCCAGTGATTTAAATCCTAATCGCATCTACAAAACTCGTTCACTGTATCATCTAAGCTGGGTGTTTGACAGAAGACAGGGTGCCATGGTATAGCCAAGGTGACACGTGCAATTAACCACCACATCTATAGTGATCAAGACTGCTTTTATTCCTTCACTAAGTATTTGTTGAACATCTAGACTTTCATCTATTATATTCTAGTGGAAAAGACAGGTGGGAAGAATTTCATCCAACAAGTGGGTCTCAGATAGACTTTTTATTAAGTTCCTTTACCTCCTGATCCACGTCTGAGGGAAGTGAGTGAGGGAACCTAAGACGGAGCACGTGTGTATCCTGGGGCCTCTAAAGGGTCGACCCTGGCCATCAAGCTGTCCAAGCCCCCCTCCCCAGGAAGGACAGTGACACAGTAAAAGGAAATATACACAAAATAAAACAGCAAAGCGGAAATGAAAAACAAGTTCAGGGAGGATTTTATTTTATTTTATTTTACTCTTTTAAAAAAATTATTGTTGAGGCGCCTGGTGGGCTCAGTCGGTTGAGCATCCAACTTCAGCTCAGGTCATGATCCCACAGTTTGTGGGTTCGAGCCCCCCGTCGGGCTCTGTGCTGACAGCTCAGAGCCTGGAGCTGCTTCAGAGTCTGCATCTCCCTCTCTCTGACCCTCCCCTGCTCCTGTTCTATGTCTCTCTCTCAAAAATAAATAAACATTAAGAAATAAAAATAAATAGATAAATAAAGAAACGAACATAAATAAATTATTGTTGTGCAAACATGTAACATGAGATCTGCTCTCTTCCCACGGGAAGTGCACGTGACAGTTGACCCAGGTACAGGGTCGTGCGCCCGATTTCTAGAGCTTGTTCATCCTGCTGACTGAAGCATGATGCCTGCTGGCTCACAAGGCCCATTTCCCTCCCCCGGCCCCTGGCAACGCCACCCCAGCCCTTGAGCTTACGCACCTGCCTGTTTAGGTGCTCCTCGTGAGTGGGGTCACTTAGCACGCCCTGCCCCACCCCCCACCCCACCCCCGGGCTGTTGCATACAGCAGAGATTCCTTTCCTCACAAGGCTGCCCAGGCCTCCACTGACTGTATACACCACACCGTTTTACCCATGAGTCCATCGATGGACACATATTGTTTCACATTTTGGCTACTGTCAATAGTACTGCAGTGGATATGCAGTGCAGATGTCTCTTCAAGATCCAAATTTCAATTATTGAGGATCTATCCCCAGTAGTGGAATTCCTGGGTCATAGTGCGGTTCTATTTTTAACCTTCTGAGGAAACTCCACACTGTTTTCCAGAGAGGCTGCACCAGTTTGCATTCCCACCAAGAAAGCAAGAGGGTGCCTGTTTCTCCACACCCTCGCCAGCACTGTGGTGTCTTGTATTTTTTATTTATTTTAGTTATTGTGACAGGTATGAGCTGGCGTCTCATTTTGGTTTTGATTTGCATTTCCCTGATGATGAGTGGTGTTGAGCATCTCTTCATGTGTCTGTTGACCATGTGTATGTCTTCTCTGGAGAGATATCTGTTCACATTTAAAGAAGGATTTTAAATAAACCCTTGAGAGCCAAAATATTTCGACATTGTCTTTTTCTTTTCTTTTCTTTTTTTCAATGCATGACATGACCACCTGTTATACCATTGACCTTGAGCTTGTAAACCCCATGGCATCAGCCTGGAGGCTTCTGTCTGCTTTTTTGTTTGTTTCTTTGTTTGTTTTTAATGTTTATTTACTTTTGAGAGAAACAGAGCATGAGCAGGGAAGGGGCAAAGACAGGGGGAGACACAGAATCCAAAACAGGCTCCAGGTTCCCAGCTGTTAACACAGACCCCGATGTGGGGCTCGAACTCATGAACCGTGAGATCATGATCTGAGTTGGATGCTTAACCGACTGAGTGACAAGGCATCTGTCTACTTGTTTCTGTGTTACCTTCAGGGAGCTGATGCTCTGCTTAGCAGTTGCTTATGGAAAGCATGATCTGGCCCTCAACATGGGCATCTATCTAGGATGCTGAGCCAAGCATAAAAATGAAGGAAAAAGAAAATAATATATGTCTAAAATTCAGAAGCTGCCTCATAAATCCAGCATAAAATTTTGTATGCCAGTGTGTGTAAAAGTACATCAAGTTTCTTGGGGAGAAACTCAGAAGCAGGGGAATTAGTTAATAAACCGTATATTAAAGCAAGGTGTGAAGGGAATGAGAGAAAGGATATTAAATCAGAATCAGCAAACATACAATCTCATGACATTTTAAAAACATAAAATAAAATGAAACAGAACGGAAAGGGAACAGTGCTTGCAACAACCTGGCATAAAAGGCTGCCTCGTGAAGCAGTCAGAAGTGATATCCAATGTGAACGTCTGTCATGCGGATTCTGGCCTCTCGTTCTGCTCTCTCCTAGAAGAACCAATTAGTGCCTGGTCTGCATCTTCAGGCAGAAAATCAGGACAGGTCTGGAATGTTCTGTTGCTGTTAGAAAGAAGTAAAGATGCTTCTAACGATGCCCAAGGCTCGTTCCACAAACCAGTGGAGTCCTATCTAAAGAGCAGACTACGGGGCATCCAACCTTGACAAAGGCCAGCGTGGCAGCTGGGCGCGGCGGTGGGCGTGGCCGGGCCAGGCCTACGATGGACGTGAGGACCTGCCTGGAAATGCAGGAGCGGGTGTGCAAGGGTGCCTGTGCAGAACTCCCTTCCCTGGTGACCTTCACTACACCGGAGTGACTTAAGCCAGCAGGGCTGCAGGTGCACCTGGCTGGCCCCCGCCTGGCCCACCGGAGGGTCAGGTACGGAACCAGATGCCACACGGACCCACAACGTCCTGAATCTCAGGCATAAAGTCCGCACTTTTTGTCCATCAAGTTGGCTTCCATTCTGACACGTCATGTTCCCATCATTGGCCCTGCACCTCTGTGATTCCCCTTCGCCTCAGAAAAATTTAGATCCATTGGTAGAACTGTGAGCTCTTCATGACGCTCAAGCGGGTAAAATAAAGCAGTGTGACGGACAGTGGTTAAAATTCACACGTGAATTTCCAGTAAAATCTGTGGAAAGAACACATGTTGATCAAGTTACATTTACATAAATCTTAAACTGAAGTTCTGTTCAACCCCCGAGCTTTCCTTTGTAAACCATCTATGATAATACAAAGCAATGCTTACAAAGGATTCTATATTATAGCTTATGAGTTTCACGGAAGGACATCAGGAAGAAATCACTGTGAGAAAACACCCCCGGTGGCCTTCGTGTAAGGAGTCGGTATTTTAGAAAAGCACATGCAGATTAGGCGATTGGATGCATGTAGTCATGAGCGGAAATGAAAGTGTTGCCCTACAGGGTGAACGCTAAAGGGCACTGCCACCTCTGAATCAGAAATAGAGGTGCTTTCCTGGGCAGGCTGCTCAGCCATCCTCTGAGGCCATCCAGGCATGAGTGATGACCAGGAGGCAATGACAGTCACCAAACACCGTGGCAAGGCCTTTCTGGCATCAGCCCCCATGATGCCATAGGCGCCGTGAACAACAGGCACAGTCTGAGGACCAGACAGTTTAGGTTTGGTTTTCTAGGCTCACACAGCTACAAAGCAGTGGGAAGTGGAGCCCAGTGGGGGTTCTGATTCCACGACCCACGTCCTTGGGTGTGCAAGAGTCCGCCTCTGACGGTGAATGGAGAAGGATGCGCCTGATACCTACAGAGGACCGGGAAACACAGAGGTGGGGAGAGGGGGCTGCGATATTTATTCCTCATGGGTCACCATGGACCCATGTATCTGGCACGTCTCTAGAAATCAGTAATTTTCCCCAAAAATCTTAGAGGGCAGTTAATAGTTACAATCTTTTGTGTTACGCCACCTTTCTATTTGAACATGGACTCTTAACACCCCAATGACCCGGGGTCAGTATCCGCTGAAATCATACTGATAAGGCGTCCAGTGAGCCGCCCTGGAAGCTGCAGACTTTCCCGCCACCCTGCAGAAGCCTGTGTCGCTAAATGTCATAAGTAGAGGAATAGAAATGATGAAAATGAAAATAAAACTAGATCATTAAGATTAAAGAAATGAGGTTTTCCATTATCGGATGAGTATAAAATGTCAGCTTTTGTATTGTTTTTGTAAATCAAGTGAGCAGCCTTGGGGCTGACACACAAGGCAGCAATAAATCAATAGCAGTCGAATCTCATTACTCTCTCCATCTCCCCATCGATCATTCTGGTCCCGCAGCTGCGCCTTCCAGCAGCCGTGGGGACGGGGCCATGGGGTGTGCGTCCCCGGGCTTGCTCGGCACACGATGCTGCAGTGGGTCCCTCGGGCGAGGCTGTGGACACACCGGGAGGGTCCCTGCATACAGCCAGTCCCAGCAGGGTCTCGGCGCCCACCAGCCACGCACTACGTGCTCGTTCCATTCTCCCAAGTGTAGTCTTACCAGACAAGACGCCCGAGGTACGAGAGGTAAAGTCAATTCCCCGAGGGAACCACAGGAAGGTAGTAAGTCACAGAGCTGGGCTTCCGGCCGAGGCTGGGAGCTGCAGACCCTGTGGGTTACATGGGGCTGCGGTGACCCCAGACCTGGCCGGAGCTCACTTCACTAGTCACCTTGTGTTGAGAAGATCTCTTAGAACACGCGGCACCACCTTCTCTCATCCCTGCACTCTCCCAACAAAGTCCAGAGGGGACCCAGCCCGGTGTCCGAGTCCATCCTGACTCAGGAAAGGACAACCACACCGTCAATCTTCGTCCATCCGAGCTGCTGCAACAGGACACCACAGACCGGGTGGCCTCTCAGGCCTTCACTCTCCCAGTTCTGGAGGCCGGAAGTCTAGAATCAAGGCGTCAGCTGATTTGGTGTCTGGTGAGAACTGCTTCCTGGTTCATAGTTGACCTTCGTCCTCTCTCTGTGTCCTCATGCGGACTAAGGCCTGGGGGCTCTCTGGGTCCATGTTATTAGGGCTCTAATCCCATCATGGGGTCCCAGCCGCACAACCCAATGACCCCTCCAAGGGCCACCTCCCAACACCAGCACCCTGGGGGTTAGGGTTTCAGCATGGGAATTGCAGGGACACGTCCAGTCCATAACAGGAGCCCAGGGGTCTGGGTAAGGGAAGCCCCAGGGTCCTTCCCGTGATGGAGAAAGGAAGGATTCCTTTCACGCCATCTCCCCTGAAGAATCTTCTTTGGAACAAGCAGAATACATCATCGCCCGGGGAATTTCAGTATTCAACCATTAATCAGAATCGCTCCCTGTTTGTGCACGTTGACTTCCTTCCAGAACTCTCGTGTTGGCAGCTGCTACCTGGCCTCCTGGTCTCCTTCTATATCTGCCGGTAAAGACTACGAAAGCAACAGCTGGGATGTATTGCTTTGAATACATCAGATAGACATAAACTAGGAAGACATTGGTTATAACGTGTCAAACTCTGCAATGAGTCCCCTCCTCTGGGGTGAAACGGAGCTTCCGTGTGCCTGTCTATCTGGTCCCCGGTCTGAGTGTTTTCCTTGAATGATGGGGTCACAGGTGTTTTCTTGATTCAACCTGCCTGACGCTGTGAGGACACGTAGGGGTGTGTTGCTTCACAGATTCATTCTGTGACATTAAACAAATATGTTCTAGACTTAAAAAAAAAATTCTTTGGTGAGTATGTATCAGAAGATTATCTTTTGAAAAATTCTTGTCAAGTTATCTAAAATATTCATCAATATTTTGATTTAATTAGTCTATCAGAAGGGGAAGTAACTTGAGCTCAATTATGGTTTTTTGAAAAGTAACTGGGAGGGGCTCCTGGGGGCTCAGTGGGTGAAGCATCCGACTTCATCTCAGGTCATGATCTCAACTGTTGGTGGGATCGAGCCCTGCGTCAGGCCCTGTGCTGACGGCTCAGAGCCTGGAACCTATTTCAGATTCTGTGTCTCCCTCTCTCTCTGCCCCTCCCCTGCTCACACTCTCTCTCTCTCTCTTTCAAAAATAAACATATATTAAAATTTTTTTAAAAGAAAAGTAAATATGAGAATGTAGAAAAATGCAATTTCAGAACTTCAGAATCATTTAAAAACTGTATTAAAGAAATGGCTAACAAAATACAGTATTTCCAAATATAAGCATTCATGGCTCCATGTTAGGAGTACAGCAAGTGTCTAGAACTGCAGTTATATCTGGAATCAATAATTGATAATAACCCCGGCACCTGCTTCTTTTTCAAGAGACTGCAGATAAGTGGAGGGTTGAGGTATGGGGTTGAAAAGCAGAGTATTTGCTCCAAAATACACACAGCCCCGTCCTGAGTGTTCTCCGGAGGCACGGCATCCCACGTGCGCTGCCAGGGGAGCAGAGGCCATGGCCATTTCCGTGTCTGAAGCCGGCTGGTTGCCCCCGGACACTTGAGCTTCCTCCCACAGCGGCTATGGTCCCACGCGGGGTCTGGGGCTCCCAGCCACGCGGTGCGCTTCCCGCGAGCGAGCTCCCTGGTTGGGCCCTGCTCACTGTTGCCCTGCAGCTGCCGCGGACGCTCCTTTGTGCTGCGCTCGCTCCCGTCCACGTGGCCTTTCCAGCTGGCTTCGTCCCCTCCCGGTTCCACTGTGCCCCGTGGAACACACCCCTCTTATTCGTTTCTGTGATCAAATGCATCTTTGTAGGTCTTTGGTTCTCTATGTCTATTATCTTTACTGTCAGGGGTGAAGGTTAGTCGTTTTTGTTTTGCTTCATTGTTCACTGGTTTGCATTTCTCAAGGAGTCATTTCTCGCCCCAAACTTCTTCCCTGTCCGTCCTTTGTCTATACTGGCTGAGTAAGCCAGGTCTGTATGGAAATGAGCCAGGAACGGAGGGACCACTTGGAGCTCACGGGGCGCTCTGGGTTAGGCTCAGGGAGTCTGGCCGTGGAGACGTTATTCCAGCATCTGAGCTCGGACACTGACAGGCTGTGGAAGGAAATAATTAGGGACATGGTTTGGGGGAACCGATAACCACAGGATCACTTTTATTTTATCTTTTTTTTTTTTAATGTTTATTTATTTTTTGACAGAGAGAGAGAGACAGACAGACAGAATGTGAACAGGGGAGGGTCAGAGAGACAGGGAGACACAGAATCTGAAGGAGGCTCCAGGCTCCGAGCTGTCAGCACAGAGCCTGACGTGGGGCTTGAAGTCACAAACTGAGATCGTGACCTGAGCCAACATCAGACACTTAACCAACTGAGCCACCCGGCATGGCCCATTTTTTTATTTTATAAATTCCTCCTTTTCATGGTATGTTCTGAACAAGGTACTTAGAATAAAGGCGCTCTCATTTTCCCCAGAGTTGCCAGTCATTTCAGAATATGTTTTTCTCCCGCGAGACATACTCAAAAGAAAGCAGGTATTATATACATTCTTCACTCTTGCCCTTTAATCCTTGAATAAAATCAGACATATACATCGTCCTGGGTTTGAAGGAGCACGTGAGATAGTCTCAGCATTTTACAGATCCCAATGCAATAGTTCACTTTTGCACTTTGCTTTGTTTTAGTTAGATTCACAGAGAAAATGGCTTTCTTTACCTCATTTTATTATTTTTTTCCTTACCATTTGCATTCCTCCTTATTGTTGCAATGATCATAAGACGTTTATCTACATAGAATCATCCTCAAAGGAGCTCAAATCATATTACAAACTTAAATTGCCAAAGAGACATTCATCTTCACAATGCCCCCATGAGGTAGCCGGAGCTTTAGAAATGAAAGCGGTGAATAGGTGCAGGGCTCCGGCTGACGTGGGAGGCACAGCCCGGGGTAAACGAGGAACAGAGTCCCGAGTTCATTATTCTGATCGCACGAACAAAATGACGACATTATAACTGATTCCCTGAGACAATTATCTCAAAACAAGCATGAACTAAACCCAGTTGCTCACAAAATCTACAGCTCTGGGTACAAGCCGTTTCCAAAGAAAGGAAATGGTAATGCAGCCAGGTCTGTTTGCGATGCACTTAATACTTGCATCTAAGCACGTACAGTCCTCTTTGCTCTTCATCCGGCACTGGGGGCTGGCGGGTGGGAGCCGGTGTCCTACCTCAACGGATGAAGCAGCCAGGGAGGGGGTGGGGACCGTCAGAGCCGCACACAGGTGCGTCCCAGAGTCCTTCCCACCCCAGTAAGGTGGGCCAGCTCTCCGGGCACAGAACTCTTCCCAGGGTTTTGCTAAAGCTCACTCACATTTACTTTCTAATTTCTTAAAATGGTGGGGAAAAAAACCCATGTAACAAAATTCACCATTTTACATGTACTGTTGAGTCGTGTTGAGCACACCCACGTTGTTGTGAAACTGCTCCAGGACCTTTCTGTCTTGCAAAGCTAAGCCTCTGTGCCCACTAAACACTGATGCCCTACTTCTCATCCCCTGGGTCTCTGGCACCCACCATCTTACGTTTTTTTTTAATTAAATTAAACTTAATTTAATTTTTTTAAGTTTTTAAAAAAAATTTTATTTATTTTTGATAAAGATACAAAGAGCAAGCAGGGGAAGTACAGACAGGAGGAGACACAATCCCAAGCTGGCCTCATGCTGTCAGCACAGAGCCCTATGCAGGGCTTGAACTCAGGAACCGTGAGATCATGACCTGAGCAGAAATAAAGTCGACTTTATTAACCGACTGAGCCACCCAGGCGCCCCACCCACCATCCTACTTTCTGTCCCTGTGAATCTGACTGCTCTGGGGACCTCACGTAAGTGGAATCACACAGCATCTGTGCTTTGTGTTTGGCTCATTTCACTGTGCATGATGTCCCCAAGGTGCAGCCACACTAGGGCAAGTGACAAGATGTCCTTCCTTTTTAAGGCTGACGCTTCCTTATTGTGTGTGTACCGCACATTTCCACTGTCTCTTCATCCACTGGTGGACGCTTGGGTGTCTTCCAGTGCTGGGTAATGCTGAGCACACTACACTGAACATGGCATGTGCAGGAGACCCTGCCTTCAGTTCTTCTAGATACAGAATGGTGGGCGGGAGGGCTGGATCGATGGCGGTCCCATCTCTAAGGTTTTGAGGAAGTGTCATAGTCTTTTCCATATGAGTTGCACCATTTGGTACTCCCACCAGGATGAGCAAGCGTCTCATGCTTCATGTCTTTTATGGGGGCATATAAAGGAGAGCATTTCAGAAAAAAATAATAGGGAGAAGAATAAAATATTGATGAGAGTAGTAATACACATTTAAAAAGGGAAAAATAACATCAGGAAGGAAGAATCTAAATTTATAAAGATATTGGAAAGAAAAAGAAATTAAGAGGGTAAACATTCATTTAGATTATGTATAATCTCAACTCCCAAAAAAGTTTAGGAATTTCCCCCATTTTTCTCTAGACAGAGGTTATTTTTTTTAACGTTTGTTTGTGAGAGACAGAGAGCACAAGTGGGGTAAGAGACAGAGGGAGAGGAGGAGAGAGAGGATCTGAAGCAGGCTCCCACTGTCCGCCCAGACCCCAACCTGGGGCTCCCACTCCTGAACCATGAGACCATGACCGAGCCGAAGTCAGATGCCTAACCAATGGAGCCAGCCCAGCGCCCTTCGGGACAGCGATTCCCAAATAGGACATACACCCTCACTGCTCTTCTCCTGTGTGTGCCGTAGGACAGCGTGCAGTTTAATAAACGATTCAGATACAATCACTGCCCAGTCACAGACGGAGCTTCCCGTGGGCTGCAGTGTCTGCTGGGGGCCAAGGGCAGTGGAAGCCCACCGACCCGGCCCCACGATGGTTGGCGTGGCCTCCTGGGGCGTCCTGGGCGCTGCAACGCTCTGGGACTGATCCATGCACCGTGCAGCGCGTCCTCCGGAAACACTCCGCTCACATGTGCTCCCTCCCGTGTCTGTGCTTCTACCTCCCTCTCACCCCTCCAAGTCGTGCTCACTGAGCTCTTTCCCAGGTGCTGGTCTTCCCAGGAAATAAAACAGAGTCTCTGTCTCCGCTCTGTGCCGCTAACAGGCCTGAATGGCCGGAGAGCCCTGAATGGAAGCAAAGTGCATATTTTCATGCTGCAAATCCAGTAAAACCTGGGTTTCCAAGCATCACTCATTCCGGAAACAGGCTTGTCATCCAAGGCACTCCTACGGCGAAGCGAATTTGGAGAACCATTGGCTCAGCTGAGATCATGTGGTGTTCGCTCCTGTATCAAGTTAACATTTATTAACAATGTTTGCTCGCCTCGCGTAACCTCACAGAGCAGGTTACTCAGAATCCAGGGCTTTGCTGTTCTCACAAGATGGCCCAGTTCAAGCTACCACCACCAGACTGCGGACACAGAGCTGGAAGACGGTACTAACACAGGAGTCTGGGGGCAC
Organism: Hyaena hyaena; assembly: GCF_003009895.1. Taxonomy (NCBI): domain Eukaryota; kingdom Metazoa; phylum Chordata; class Mammalia; order Carnivora; family Hyaenidae; genus Hyaena; species Hyaena hyaena. The sequence goes on from NW_024081178.1 coordinate 1,020,318, forward strand.
CTGGGTGGCTCCGTCGGTGGAGCATCCAACTCTTGATTTCAGTTCAGGTCACCATCCCCGGGTCATGGGATCGAGCCCTATGTCGAGCTCCATGCTTAGCGTGGAGCCTACTTAAGATTCTCTCTCTCTCTCTCTCTCTCTCTCTCTCCCTCTCTCATTTTGCCTCCCGATCACTCCCCCACTTGAACACACTCTTTCTCTCTAAAATAAAAAAAATTAAAAATAAATTTAACACATGACTCTTGAGCAGCTGGTGTGACTGGCTCCTTGACCCAGCGCGGGGTTCCTCACTATTGGTGTGAAACCCTACAAAGTGTCTTTGGGGTCAGACGTACTTGGATCCACGTCCTGGCTTGGATGGTTACCAGCTGGGTAAGTTTGTGCATAAAACCGATAAAGCCTCCGAGACTCCGTTTCCACACAGTGCAGAATGTGTGCGTGCCTGGCTTTATGAAAGTCATATGTGAGAAAGGATACAATGTGCAATATATCTTATTACACAGATACATTATACATATCTGTAGGTAGCACAAGATCTGATAGACAGTAACTAACTATTAATCCCCTCCTGACTTGCTACTCTTGCTGCCGAGTGTCTGCTGGTCTGGGGACTCTTCCCACCACCTGAAAACCCTCCTTAACCAATTACCTCCTGTCCCTCCTCTTCCTCCTGGTTACCTGCGATTGTCAGGATCCCCGGTCCTTCACTTGTATGTGACGTTTCCCAGTTTCATCAAATCCCAAAATTCATAGATTGTAGCCCTAAGGCTCCCCTCCAGTGACTGTATGGGGAGACAAATAAGTGAGGTCAATTAGTTAAGTGGATAATTAATTAGGTTAATCGAGTAGGTAATTAAAGTTGAGGGAGGGACCCTGATCCACTAGGAACACCGTGAGAAGAGACACCAGGGACATGTGTGCTCAGAGCAAACCCCACGTGGGCCCCGGGGGAGGACGGCCGCCCGCCAGCCAAGGAGACGGGGCTCAGGAGACGCCAGCCTGCGGACACCGTGATCGGGACTCCCAGCCTCCGAACTGGGAGAAACGAGAGCTTCCGAACTGGGAGAAACGAGAGCTTGCTGTTCCAGAGCCAGTATGTGGGACTTTGCTACGGCCTTGAGCAGACGGCGCCACCCTCTCCAGCAATATCGATGGCCCAAGACGAAGGGATGGGGCTCCCCCGCAGGCGCCCAGGGAATCCTGCACATCCCACCCCTCCCACCCGAGTCCTGGGCCCTGAGTGAGAGGCACCCAGAGAACACAGGAACCGAAGTGAGAAAGGGGGCTGGACCCCGTGAGGGGCACGCTAGCTCTGCCCATTGGATGCTGCCCGGATATTTGCTCCTCAACCGGTGTTTGGAGAAATGTTCCATTTTACTGCTAAAAAGTAAAATGCCAAGGAGCCCACTCAATCTTAGTCAAGTGCTTAGAAAGAAACAAGACCTGTATTATCTGGCTCTTTCTCTCCTCTGGGGTAACACATACAGAGAAATATGGCGATGAATCAGGTATTTCATGATTTTCTGGAATTTGGATAGATTTTAAGAGTACATCACTCTGTGTTTGCAAAATGCTCGCACAGCTGAATGCCTCACTTCTTCCAGAAGCCTCAGCACCTGAGATCTTGACATTCACCACCAGGAGATGTGTGTATTTTTAATATTCGCTTCAGCTATGGTCAGTTTCAGAAGTCAGTGGTTAAAATGCATGCCACTAAGAAAACATTTAACTTTTTAAACACCTCATTCATTTTGATGGGAAAAATCTTCACCTATGTAAAAGTAAGAAATGAAAGATAAACACACATTAAAACAAATCGATATCTCCGGGGGGGCAGGAATTTAGAAGTCATCAATTATCATGGGAATAAAGAAGCCTCGTTTTATTTCTAAAATATAAATTATGGGGCAAAGCTCTAAAAGTTTTATTGCAGAAAACATCTGTCAGCTTTCCCTTAAACTACATACTTGAATCAAATATGTAACAAATGTATTTGTATCTATACTATCACATACATAATGCATATATAGTATCAATACTTACACTAATAAGATAATATACTCTACACTGATGTATGTTGGTAAATTGACACAACTATAGAGGAATGGATGTCGATACAGACCGACAGACACTCTGTTTACCGACTGTAACCATCTTGTTCCGACTCCCTGTTCATCAGTCTCATGGTAGCTGGTGACACTTACCGGCCACCAGTCATCGAAGAGAAAGATTCAAATGTATCAGTAAATCAAGCAATAGAGATTAAAATAACAAGATTCTTTTCTTCTCGTAAAAATTTGCAAACACACTGAAGCAGGTGACATCAGTGTCACATGGGTGTAGGAACTCGGGCGCCACTGGCAGAAACGTAAGCACCTGAGGCTTCACAACCGCACACTGCTGGCTCGGCAACCGCGTTCCCAGGGCCGCACCCCACTCAGCAACGATAAACGCGCACTGCGATTTAGCTGCAAAACTCGGAGCTTGGCTGCGTCGTGTGGGCCTGGGAGGTGACCCAAATCCCAGCCACAGGGCTGTGGGCAGCGGTGCAGGCCGCGGGCCCTGCGCGGTCCCCAGGGAGGCCGGGGGCGCCCCTCGCCGACTGCAGGCGCCCCGGGGAGGGGTGTCGTCTGTGTCAGTGACTGAACACTAGTTCACCTGGCACAGGTTTGTGGAGCCCCTTCCGCGCCTGGGGGGGCAGAGAAGCCGGCCACCCCCGCAGGGCTCCTTACTCAGCAGCAGCCCGGCCACCACGCCCGGGGAGCAGCGCGGCCACAGGGGTTGCAGGTCGGGGCGGCGGCGGGGCCGGCCAGGGCGGGCCAGGCTGCTGCTGAGCCCGGTGGCCCCGGCGGCTGTCGCCCTCCCTAGGCCGGCAGGCCGGTCGTCTCGTCCCGCGGGAGCGAGCAGACAGGCCGGGGCCCCAGCCCCGCTCAGCCACAGCCTTCCAGACTGTAAGTTCTCCCGACACCCACAGCTCCTCACCACATCCACAGGGCCACAGTGGAATTCAGCTATGTCAGTTCAAGTGATCTTGTAAAAGTTTATTTATTTATTGGGGGGGGGGGGGCAGAGAGAGAGAGAGAGACAGAGAGAGAGAATCCCGAGCAGGCTCCGTGCTGTGGGCACAGAGCCCAGTGCGGGTCTTGAACTCATGAATCGTGAGATCATGACCTGAGCCAAAACCGAGAGTCAGAGGCTCAACCCACGGAGCCGCCCAGGGGCCCCTCAAGTGACTTTTCAGAGCCACGTAGCATCTGTGCCGCTGGCAGGCTGTGTTCAATCCTCCCAGGCCCCGTGAGGTAACGACCAACACCGTCCGGTCCCCCCGGAGGGGACGGGGGCACAGAAAGCGTAACTGTCCCCCCACGGAGACATGCGGAACCCTAAGGCGTCGGGAAGCCCCCCGCCGTCACTACAAATCACGCCTCCGTCCACGGTGCCTGGGCCTGGACGCAGACGACCCCCTCCTGCCCCCTCCGGACCCTCCGCCTCGCCTTCTCTTTGGCCGAGAAGCCTGCTCTGCTCGGGGACTCTCTCTGTCCAGTGGCCTCTGGTGCGTTTCAGGGACAGCACACGTCCTTCGTGTCACGAAGACCAGTGACCGGCCGAACGTGCCAGAGGTGTGATTTGCCCTTCTCGGAATTTTGGTCATCTTTCTAGAACGGTTACACATCGCTGTGTCTCTGCCCCGTGCTGATGTCTGGGCCACTAACGCCAGCAAGTCCCTCTCCTCCTCCCGCTGCTGACTTTCTTCATTGCATGAAATCTTAAACGGTCGTCAACACGTCACAGCCGCGAATCATTTGCCTCATTTCCAGCGAGGGCTCTAACCTGACCTCCTAAGTGAGCAAGAGACACCATCCACCATCCATAGGCCAGGCCGGGGGGCCGCGGCGGGCAGGCCCAAAGCTCCCCTGCCTCCCTCCCTCCATCCATCCCCTTCTCTCCCCCCTTCTCCTCTCCCTCCTTCTATCTTCACCTCCTCCCTCCGTCTCCCTCCCTTCTCCTCCCCCCTCCATTCCCACGGCCCTGGGAGAACACCAATCTGGTAACCACAGTATTGATTCTTCCATCCACTAAATATGTGGGTGTTGTTTGACGTCCTCTCAGCTCCTGGTGGCTCAGCCTACTTATGCTGCAGTGACACTTCCCGGCTTATTTAAGGGCACAAATTACTGAGAATCAACTTCTATAAAAACACATTAAACCCCAAGTCTGAAGACCAGACAGACAGGCTGGCTGGGCTGGGTGAGGAAGGCTAGGCTGGGTAAGAGGAATTCTTGTGCAAATTAGATTCATGGCCATCGCCCGTGACATTCTAGAAATTATAACTGTTCAGTATATTAGCATCTAACATTTCCCTTTCTGAACCACAGAAAAATATTGCCCCTAGAGAACTAATTACAAGAAATTGTAACCATAACTCTACAAACACAGAAAGAATTGAAATACGGATTTAAAAAATCAACACAGGTCACCTTCACATTGTGTGATCATTAAAATTGAAGCGGCCAGGTACATTTTTTAGAGCACAATTAGCTATGCAGTTATGCAAGATAAATAAGTTCTGGAAAAATACTGTATGCATCGTGCCTGCAGGTAGCAATACGGCCGCGTACATTTTTTAAATTGTTCAAAGGTAGAGCTCATGTTAAATAGTCTTATTACAAAAGCAAAAGCAAACAAAGAGCAAGTAAGCTCGCCAAGACTCTGCAGTGGGATTGGCACACAGAGGTCCGTCATTCATTCATTCAACTAGTATTTGCTGAAAGCCTCCACTTAATGCAACTTCTGTGCTTGTTCCTGCTTTCATCTTTATTTCAAATTGAAAGGAAATATGCATTTACTCATTCATCCAGGAGCTATTTATTTAAAATATTTTCTTGATGCACACAGTTGGTCGTAGGTTCTTGTATTTTCTCATTTCAAATTCATTCATTCAGTGAACAGTGTCTGAGTACCTACCGCATGGTGTCATGTGACACCATCTGAAAGAGATGAATTAGCGATTGGGGCTAGGGATCACACATTTTAATAGGAGCGATGCAAAGATGTTTTTTCATATTAATAACTACAAGAAAATGGCATTCTTGCTGGGCCACCCCTTGGCACCTGGTCAGTTCCTCTTGCAGAGGTTTGATTCCTCCATAAACATGTCCAGCCTATGCTAATGCTCCCTGTTTCTCTGATGAAATAAACACTTGTATTGGGACAATATTTGCATTAAAAACACGGAGGCACAAATGATAAAGAATTACATGCATTTCGATACACTTGGACCATGGAGGAAAAGGCAGAAGTGGAGAGAAGAAAGAATCAGAGAGAACGGGTGGCCAGCGGTGGGTGGGCAGCATCTTCTGGCCCCAGGCCAGGCTGGGCACCCAAACAGAGACCGCAGTGGGCAAGGGGCCCCAGGACTAAAGGAGCCCAACCAAGAAAGGCTCAACCAATGAAACCTTTATCCTTTCCGATATACCGCTGAGACCTCAACTAGAATGACGCCCTCCTACCACTTCACAGTGGCTGAACTTCATGCCCCACCTGTCTGTCTACCCACAGCGAGAGTCCTAATAGAACAAGAATTCGTGAAGAACATAACGTAACGTGTATAGCATTCCTGAGCCTTGGGTAGAACTCATGGGCTCTGTTTCCCTGATTTCTAACACCCCGATTCTCCAGGTCCTGGGACATTTTGAATAGGACTAGGATGTGAATGGGCCACTCTGTGGCTGATGGACCCAAGCACTCCATTTATCAGTCAAGTGAGTCTGTGGATCCCCACAGCCAAGGTGGGGTGACTGTTCTCTCCCACTGCTCCTCTGCCATGCTGCAGTGGGGCAGCATCGGGTACACGGAAGCTGTGTCTGCTCTGAGGTCTTTGTGTGCAACACAGAATTGAAACAAAACTAAATACGAGAAAAATATTTGTCGGATGAGGTAAGAATTCAGGGAAAGACCAAAAAAAATCATGGTCATGAATACATTTCTTTTTACAAAAGAAAGAGCAGAGCAAAGTATGTAAAACTTCCCGGTCACTGGACAGAGAGCGGGGGCCTCTTCTCAGTGAGGCATGTCCAAAGGCGACCGTGTTTTATGCTTAGAAAAGGGAAGCATATCAAGCAACAATGAAAGACCAGCCACACCCTCGGGACAGACCCCAAACTAGCCACTGTCCTGCCTTGCAGAAGACAAAGAATAACAGCTCTGGAACTGCCAACTTGGACAATTTGCAACGACAGTTAATTTTGATAACAAGGCAAAACGTGTCATTAGAGGAACAAATGTAATTCTTTGGCATAATTGAAAAATAGATTGAGTTCAAGTAAATTCACAATGCTGTAAAAGTAGGCCAAATTATAAAGTTTGAAGGCAAGTAACAGAAAGTCTTTTTTTCTACCTAAAAGCCTTATTTGCAATGACTTTCTTTAGCCTTCTTTAGTAGACGAATCAAAGCCCACTGTGAGAGCACAAAAGGCTTCCACGTAGCCCATCTGGTATTATCATTGAGTTGATAGTCATTACCTTAATTTTGTAAGTTGATCTTACATTTGGCCTGGCCCTTGAGATCCACAAATAATGTTTCTTTTTGAATTTTAAAGGTTCTTTGCATGCTGGCTTCAGAAAATGGTTATTTTTTATAGTGTCAGCCGTGGCATTTACTGCCGGGAATGCAGGATTTGAAATCACGCAGAGGTGGAATCAGGTGTCAGTGCTGTCAGGTAAGGACTATAAAGTCTCAGGTAATTTACGTAGCAGTCACTTTGCATCTTTTAATGCTGCATATGATATTTCCCTTGCTATCTCTACTCACCACCATTCCTACAGGTACGATCTCTTTTCCCTCCATCCGTATTAGGATTTTATCCAACTTAACTTTTCTCAATACCTTCATTTGACCTTCTTTTCAAGTTTCCCTTCTCTTAAACCTACTCAAAATGTTACTTTATAAAATTAACCTTTCTTCTTACCCTTCTGACCTTCTAGTCCCTTTCTTGGTGCCCTTCAGCGTTGAACGAAACATACTCAACCTTCTCATCTTCCCCTTTCAGGTCCTGTGCTGGCCGGCAATTTTCCCGCATCATCTGTAGCCAGCGGGGGCCACTACTCGACTCAAATCTCTCTCTCTTTAAATATGACCCTGGCTTCCTCAGCGCCTATGCCCTTGGTCTGCCAATGGAGTTACACCGTCAATCTTCATCAGGGATCTTAGAATACTGCACACTTTCCATTGAACTGATGCATGTTAAGAATAGGTTTGAGGTATTTACTAACCCTTAAAGTGGTAAATAAACCAGCGAATCAGGTGTGTGTTAGCCAAGTCAGATCTTATGTCAGCATGGAAGCAGATCAATGTCTCCCCTCAGTTCAGATTTAAGGCCAGCACATGGGTGTTGTTATGCATGTATTCTTTTCCTTTTATGATTATTTATTTATTTGAGAGAGAGCATGAATGGGGAAGGGACGGTGGGGGAGCCCAAGCAGGCTCTGTGTTGTCACCAATAACTCGTGAGATCATGACCTGAGCCAAAGTCAAGAGTCAGATGCTCAACCCACTGAGCCCCCAGGCGCCCCACATTTCCTCTTTACCCCAGATTTTCTACTGTATGTATATTAGATCCTTCACATGGGCAAAGCTAACGGACTCCTATGTGCTTTAGTGATATGGAGTTACATATGATCACTGTTAAATATGATATAAAAAACATTTTCCCTCATGGATTTTTTTGTTATTGTTGTATTTACAAGATACAAGTAGATTTGGTGTCTTGTGAGTGTTACAGATTATCTCTCAGCATGGATCAATCTAAAGAATTTTTGGTCTCCTTCATTCAGAAAACATTATAACCCTGTGCAGAAATACATGTGAAACTGAAAAGTGAGCTGAAAATTCAAACAAAAAGACATTTTGGGGGGAGGCATGAGTAGCAGACACCCCTTTTCTATCAAATGATGGAAGATGGAGATGAATGAATCATGCACGCCACTCTCTCACCTGGACACCAGTCCAGTGGCCAGGTCGTTCTAGATTTAGTTACATTTCTTTTTTCAGAAAAAAAAAATTAATGTTTATTCATTTTTGAGAGATGGCTAGAGGGAGAGAGGGAGGGAGAGGCAGAGAGAGAGGGAGACACAGAATCCAAAGCAGGCTCCAGGCTCTGAGCTGTCAGCACAGAGCCCGACGCGGGGCTCGAACCCACGAACCGCGAGATCATGACCTGAGCCGAAGTCAGACACTTAACCAACTGAACCACCCAGGTGCCCCATTTCTTTTTCAAATATTCCTGGTTTGGATAAATGCATTTGCCACTGCACTTAGGCATTTCTTCATTGTGCGTATCACTCTTGAAACTGATATTCTACACACGTGTAATTCTTTCCCACTTGTCCTGTCTAATAGAAAAAAAAAAATCCCATGAGCAAGAGACAGTGTACACTTTGCTCAGATACAGTAACAAGTAACTTAAAATCATATCTGGATTCCCTGCTGCTGCCTGAAAGAAAGCAATGAAGGAGGAAAAGAAGAAAGAGGAAGGAAGGAGGGAAAGAATCCTATTCTCACCTCTTCCTCCTTCATCTGCATCAATGGCACAGGACCTACCAATGTGTTCAGAACAAAACTCCAAGAAATCAACCTTGATTTCTCTCCTCCCCGCAAAAATAAGTCCTGGAGACACAGCCTCCACAGTATACCCCAAATCCAGCTCCAGCACACAGCGGAGCACAGCGCACAGCTCTTAGAAAGGCCAGCCCTCCTCGTAGGCACCCAAGTGAGCCCAGATCGTTGGAGGAAAGGAGACGTTCTAAGTAGAGCTGATTGAGATTCGACGTGTTCCTGGGATCGTGTACTTTCCCATCCTGAGGCACCCCTGTCTCTGAGGCCCCCGGCATGCGCCCAGAGGGTTGGGCGGGAAGAAGGCTCTGGAGCCGCCACCCACATCTCCGTCCCATGTGTGACCATGGCATCCGGAGCCCAGGGATCCCCGAGACGATACCCCGCGGTTCTGCTCCTCGAGCCTGGGGGGTGACGGGCTGGACAGCAGCCCCTCTTCCCTCTCTCAGAGGACAGGAGTGTTTTGCTGACAGGCTCAATCTCAGCCAGACAAGTTAGGATGGGGGTTTCTAGCCATGTGCAGGGCTGCTGGCCAGTCGCATGTTCCAGCAGGGGAAGACTCGGTGGTGTGGCCGCCCCTCCATCAGGCTGGCCGTGCCGTCGAGAGGGTCATGTCTCGCCTCGTTGTCATGGACACTGTGTTAGCTAGTACTTAGCACTTTCTAAAAATGTCTTTAGTTATGTTTTACTCAAGAAGGCTACCCAAGTTATTTATGTTCAAAGTCCTTAAATACCTGAACTGTACCATTGCTATTTCACATAGGATACAGTTTGTCTCGGTGACCAGAATCATGTTCCTCGAAAACTTTGTGTTTTGCCCTAAAACTTTTTCTATTGATGTCTGGAATTTTGAAAAGCTGTCTGGAGAGACTGTGCTTAAAAACGTGTGTTTATGTTAAGTGTACTTATCACAAAAAGAAAATAAAAATAAGAAGAGCTAACAGAGAGGGAGGACACATTGGGAGGTGATGGACATGTTTATGGCATATTATGGTGACGTTTTCATAGGTGAATACTCGTCCCCAAACTCATCAAGTTGTAAACATTAAATATACATGCTTTTCATACATCAATCATACCTCAACAGATTGCTTTTTAAAAATTATTCCTCCAAACATCCAATGCAGAAACAGATTATGCAAAAAAAGGAAAAAAAAGATGTTAGAATCTGCAAACATAGTTAGTGCTTTTGAAAACACCACATTTCACAGTGATTTTGACAATCACTAAAAAATATATGTTTCTGGAGCTGGGATTTCACTCCTTGAAATGTTCTTTTTTTTTTTTTCTCCCAGCTTTACTGAGGTATAATTGGCATATAAACATCGAATGTATTTAAGGGTATAGTGTGATGTTTGGATACCCATGCACATTGAGAAATGATTCTCATAAACAAGCTAATTAATCCATCCATCTCTTCAGAGTGATCTTTTTCGGGGGACTGTGTGGCGTGCGGTAAGGATGCTGGAGATCGACTCTCTTGGCAGGTTTCACATTCATGGCGCAGGGTTAGCAGGTATCGTCACCAGGTTCCACATCACATCCCCAGGTCGCACTCACCTTGTACCTCAAACTCCTTACGTTTGAGCAACATCTCCTCAGTTTGCTCACCCCTGAGCCCTGGCATCCACCGTCTGCCCTCTGCTCCTGTGAGTGTGGCTCCTTCAGACACCACGCGTAAGTGAAACCAAACGCTATTTGTCTTTCTGGGTCTACGGTCTGACTTCCTTCACTTAACATATGATCTTTCCAAAGACAAGCTTCTGAGAAGATGCCATCCATCTTGCTCTTGCTCCTCAGAGCTGTGGAATATCTGCCGATTTGGGATGAAATCCAACCTACATGTGGGTGCCCCTGTATCTGCCTGCTTAGTGGTCTCCCACAGACAACAGAAACTATGGCATGAGCTTCTGATGACATATATATATGATGATATATATATATATATATCATATACACACACACACGTATATTTTAAATTTATCTTGGAGAGAGAGAGAGAGTGAGCAGGTGAGGGGCAGAGACAGAGGGAGAGAGAGAATCCCAAGCGGGTTCCACTGTCAGCACAGAGCCCGACGCAGGGCTCAACCCCAAGAACCATGAGATCATGACCTGAGCTGAAGTCAACAGTCAGATGCTCAACCAACTGAGCCCCCCAGGTGCCCCTGACAACCCTTATTTTAAAGTAGATATGGTGCTCTCAGGATTGTGTTGATTTATTTTGAATATACTAATAGTCCTTTAATTGTTGGCTGCCATTATTTAATAGTAAAATTAACACTTTAAAAAGTAACATCTCTTGAAATATTAAGTAAAGAATGGATTTATAGTTGATCTTTAAAGATATCATTGAAGCCAGAATATATTTTATCCTTTTGAAATGTGGTATAGGACGGCCATTCTGCCAACATGAAAGTTTTGAGACCAATAGAAAAATTAAGTTTCTTCTTCGTGTGCAAATGGCTAATCTTTCAGCATAAAACTTAGGCTACACAACGATGAATAAAACCTGGATCTCTGCTATGCAACACAGTGCCTATGGTCAATAGCGCCGTGTGCTCAAAAACACGTAAAGAGGATGGATCTCATGTCACATGACCTTCACACGAGAGAATAAACATGGCATCTTGTTCTACCGTTGAAAATACTGATGATCCTCAAAGACTTACTATCTGCCCGACCCTGAACTTCATTGTTGAACCACAGATGAGGCATTTTATGCCTTCTCAGATAACTCACATTTTATGGTGCCAATTCCCTCCCAGCCTCAATATTGGTATTGATCTCAGTTGATTGAACGATGCTGTCAAATTGTCAGAAGTAATAAATGGAAAGGATTCTTTCTTCTCCCTTTATTCGGCTAGAAATCCCCACCAGAAGAGTCACATTGAAACTGCTCATTTCATAGTCAGAATAACTCACACTATCAGTCACATAAGTCGTTCATTTTAACACATAAGAAACGGTGCTCAGAATTCTGTGGCCCAGAAGTGATGCCACAGTGAACACAGTGGGGGCCTCCCTTGAGTGTATCTCACCCAATGACCGTCCATCTGTGTCGTCAGGGCTCTGCAGAGAAACAGAGCCGCAGGATACAACTAGGGAAAGGTGTATAAGGGGAGACTCCTAGGAATTGATGCACACAGTTATGGTGGCTGGGAAGTCCCACAGACCACCCTCTGTGGGATGGAGGACCAGGAAAGCCAGTGATGTGATTCAGTCTGATTCCGAAGGCCTGAGAATCTGGGGGCAATCAGTGGTGACAGTCCCTGTTCCGGTCTGTGAGTCTGAGAATGAGAGGGACCAATGTCCCAAGGCAGGCGATGGAGGTCCCAGGTCTAACAGAGGGAGTGAACTTGCCCTCCGCCTGCCTTTTCATTCGCCTCATGCCCTGGATGGATGGGAAGAAACCCACACTGGGGATGGTGATCTGCTTTACTCGGTCTGCTGAATACAACACCAATCTCTTCTGGAAACATCCGTACAGACACGTGCAGGAATAATGTTCTACCAGCTCCCTGAGCATCTCTTAGCCCAGGCAAGGTGACATCATGCCGTGAAAATGCATGAATCTGATCATTCATGAATCTTCTTCGAGGAGTGTCACGCCATCCAAGGAAAGCAAGACGAAGAGAGAAAGAGCCCTCTCAAGGGTGAGGTACCAGGGTTAGGGCCAGAACACTTAGAGCACAGCCCTGGCTCCTGACAGGAGAAGTGAGCGTCCTGACCTTAAGCCACTGCCTTTGAGTTGATTTGTTATGCAGCAAGCACTGACTGATACGCTTCTCATCTGAATGCAGATCCTATTACTAACCAGACTCCTGATGGCCACGCCTAGTCCTACCAGCACTGCCTAAGACATGCTTGCTTATTCCCAGCCAAATCTCTACCTGGCTCTGCCCTGATCCTTAGCACTCCTCAGAATTTTAATATTGACCCACTTCTCTAATCCCTACTCAGGTTCCGGAAATTCAGCCAGATGACAGAGACTGGCAGACTTCTTGGAAATGTAAAAGAAGATCGGTTGGGACACAAGTGCCAATCACATGGCAAAGACTCCCAAGTGACCTCGCCTCAGCTGAGGGGCTTTGTGTCAGCGGAGGTGAAGGGCACTCGAATGTGTGGCGGGGTGAGGGCACACAGTCATCCTAATAGCCGTCCTGAATAACTGAGGCTCAGCCAGCACCCTCCCTCACTGAAGCCTGGGGCAACATGGCAAATGGCCAAAGCCTGCGTTGAAAACTTGCTGGGGGTAAATGAACAGAACTCCTATTTTGAGCTTTTTGAGGTAGTTTCTTTTGTGTTAAAGCAAAGTACCAGGTGTTTCATTAGTACTCTTGTCTTAATACAAAAGCAATAATTTTGTGACTTTCATATGCTAACATACAAACCATGAATTTGCATCACAAGGTATAAAGTGGGTTTCAAGTAATTTTATCGTGTTCTGAACTGCTCAGATCTTCCTCGTTCAGGAAGTTGTAGAGACAGAAGCATGTATGGAGTGTGTAGATGCTCAGAGTCTTTTTATTTTATTTTATTTTATTTTTAATGCTTATTTGTTTTTGAAAGACAGAGAGAGAGCGCATGAGCAGGGGAGGGGCAGAGACAGGGAGACACAGAATCCAAAGCAGGCTTCAGGCTCTGAGCCATCAGCACCAGCTCGAACTCACAGACGGTGAGATCATGACCTGAGCTGAAGTTGGACTCTTGACCGACTAAGCCACCCAGGCGCCCGGAAACACTCAGATTCTAATGAAACACATGGGCTCACCTCAGTTTGGCATCAGCAGGCGGCATATAGCAAATAAAAACACACCACCTGGGAACCATTGCCAAGGAGGTGCCCCAGGATGGAAATTGTTACCAGTCACCAGTCTAACCCAAACAATAACAGACTGGCTTTTATATGCATTTAATGGTCTACTCATGGAATTCAGTGATCTATATTTCTCTATTTTGATGGGTGGAGGAGTGTCCCTAACATAGGGTTTTGCTGCAAGTGGGTTCACAGAGAAGGAAGTCCTGCCAGAGGTATTCCTCAGGTTAACAAGTGATTAAACTCAGGTTAGCAAGCGAACACGGGAGCAGTGGATGACAGCCTTGGCAGACTGTCAGATTTCCACAGACAAAAGACCAACTGGGGCAGGGCTGGTAATTTAAAGAGAAAGAAGACAAGGATTTGCCAAACGAACGCACGAGATGGAAATAAGCCTTCCAATGGGTGGAACATAGATGCTCTCACGCAGTACCTTACAAAGTGCATCCATCCTGGGGCACCTGGGTGCCTCAGTCGGTTAAGCATCCAACTTTGGCTCAAGTCATGACCTCACTGTTCATAAGTCAGAGCCCTACATGGGGCTCATGCAGCCTGCTTTGGATTCTGTGTCTCCCTCTCTCTCTGCCCCTTCCCTACTCGAGCTCTGCTTCTCTTTCTCTCTCAAAAATAAATAAACATGAAAAAAAAGTGCATCCATTCCAACTTCTGCAACACTGCTCAAATTATTTAAACGGGTCCCAGTAATATTGACGTCGCCTAAGGACAGGAATAGCTTCCCAAAGAGTGAATACTCTAGGTTTCTCCTAGGAAAAAATCCTGGTTGACTTTATGTTACCAGTTTTTGGAAAGGAGGTTGATCCCATGAACATTCAGTAAGTCTCTATCTCCACCTGTGACCAGATATCATCTCTCAGAGACTAAGAAAAGACCTGAGAGGAACAAACAAGACTAGAAACAAGTACCAAGACTGTATGAACTGAAGAAGAAGCGGGATTGATGTCCTAAGAGTTAGTAATTGTCTCTGTTCCTAGGGCTCCAGAGCCCCCGGCTCTGGGTAGGGAAGGTGGTACATGTAAGTCAGAAGGAGAGTGGCTTAATCCAAGTTTGTAGCAGAGTTTATACTCGCTGGTTGTCCTTTAAGTTTGCATAAGGTGTCTCTGACCATACAGGGCATCTCAACGGTTAGTCATTCTCTTATCCTTCTTGAGTTTTTCATCTTTGGATATTGAGTATTAAAATTATTTTCAATATTTTTCTGTAGCGAGTCTTTATGGGATTCAAGTACCTATCTCTGTGGATTTATTTGAAGAGACCCTGTACTCTTAGGTTCCGGACTTTTGATTAAGAGACACAAAACACGCATTATGATATAAAATTTATAGAATGAGGAGGTTAAAGAATGAAATAAAAAGGAACAGGACAGAACAAGAGGAGAGATCAAGGCGTTTTCTGTTACACCCCACACCAGAGGCTAATTTACATGCTCTCAGAGTAGCTCTATTCAAAGAGCGTCTGAGTCTGTGCCATTAATCAGCTTTTGCAGATATTATACCCCCCACCATAAATCTCTAAAAACCACCTTAATTGACAGCTATTAAAGATACATTATTCACGGAAGTTGTCAAACTCCAGGGAAATGTTTTACTTTACTAGATTCTAGCTAAATTGACCTGACCAATCTTGATTTAGAGCTGCTAAAAGCCAGCAAAATTACCATTCCCTCAAATTTTAAGATGCAAAGTAAAATTCCTTAATTTTAACAAACGAAATGTCTCATGAATAACGTCATAACCATTAAAAGTTGGTATTTGGGGGAAAAATGATATAAAGGTTAGCACAATGTGCTTTGCAAATAATGATTTTGTAAGAGCAAAGCAGGTACTGCTTCAAGTAAGACCTGGAGTGGGTCAGCCCCACCCGGGCCACTGACTGGGAGCCTGCTCTTTACCCGGGGACAGAGGGACAGAGCCGGGGCCATTTTTCTCACGTAATGTTACATCTGAGAGCAGTGTCTTCATTAGCTCCGAAATTTGGAATAGAACCAAAAAGCAAATCACCTTAAAATATTCTGGAAGCTTCATTCCTTTTTTCCCACTTTTCCTGCAGTTCCCAGGAACTTCATTCGCCTCCTCAGTTTGACTCTGCAAAATTAAACCCTCCCAAATCACTGCAATTCCCACACATACAAACATTTCTCAGTCTTAAGTAAGACACAATCTCTTGCTAAAGGGAAGAAAAACAAGTATACCGCTAAAATCTAGCCCTGGCTAGAGAAAATTGACTTCAGAAACTAAGATTGTGTTCTTCAGTTTTGAGTTATCACCATAAAAGCTTATTTAAAAAAAATTTTTAATGTGTATTTATTTTTGAGAGAGAGAGAGAGAGAGAAAGACATAGTTCAGGCAGCGGAGGGGCAGAGAGAGAGGGAGACACAGAATCTGAAACAGGCTCCAGGCTCTGAGCTGTCAGCACAGAGTCCCACACAGGGCTTGAACTCATGAACCTCGAGATCATGACCTGAGCTGAAGTCAGATGATCAACTGACTGAGCCACCCAGGCGCCCCTAAAGATAAGGTCTTAAAAGAGGTGATGAAGCTATATTGAGCCCCTCGGGATCAGACCCTCACCCCATATGACTGATATCTATGTAGAAGCTGCCATGAGCTTAATGAAATCATGATAAAATCCACTTAGTATCTGTGAAAGACACACAGCTTTTTGTTACTAGCGAAATAACCTGTCAATTCATTGAGGAAAAGACAATCTTCTCCTCAGCTCTAACAGATATTAGATGCTCAGATATTGTGCGAGGAGACCACATGCACAACTGTCTTCAGCTCATACTCTCCAAGACTCCTAGGCTGGCTTCCGTCCCTTTCATCAGCAGAGATGTGGGACCCTACGCTTTCCACCCACTCTAACCTGCACATGCCAAGTTCAGTCTCAGGACATTTATTCAACTGAAAATTCTATTTGTAGTGGTTTTGCAACGCTCCAGACCAAGTTGACTGCAGATACCTCAGGAAAACCTGGAAAAGTATAGATTCTTCGACTCACTTTCAAAAACCTGGTTCGTGGTCTGGGGTGGAGCCATCCCAGCAACCAATTTAATTCTGTGAGTGATAATCACATAGTTGTTCATTTTTGCCGTTTCATGAACTCATGAAAATACTAAAATGGAAAGCTGTTTATATCAGTCGATATTGCATATGTCTACATATCGCAGGAAATCCAAACAACAGTGGCTCAAATATTTGTGGAAAGGTTTATTTTTCTCACCTATCATATCAGGAAGCCAGGTGGGAGAGCATTTAGATCAGCTGCTGGTCGTGTGGAATGTAATCTATTTCCAGGACTTCTTTCCTGTCTGCACTGCCTTCTTTAACATAAGTGTTTCATTCTCATGGCCCCATGAGATGCTGAGATGTCTGCTGCACCGCCAGACATCACGTCTGTGTTCCAGGCAAGAAAAAGAGGTGGGGCTAAGGGCAAGGATGAGTAGGACAGCTACACTTTCCTTTCAAAATATTTTCCAGAAAATTCCCACAGTGGTTTATACTATGTCACAACTATGTCAAATGGTTACCTCTTGATTAAATAAAAAAGAAGCTGGGAAATAGTATTGTAAGTGTAAAAATTAAGTTTCTTTAATTCATGTATGAGAGGAGCGTGATTGGGGCGCCTGGGTGGCTTAGTCGGTTAAGCGTCCGACTTCCGCTTAGTTCATGATCTCGCGGTTCGTGGGTTCGGGCCCCGCGTCGGGCTCTGTGCTGACTGCCAGCTCAGGGCCTGGAGCCTGTTTCAGACTGTGACTCCCTCTCTCTCTGACCCTCCCCTGTTCACGCTGTCTCTCTCTCTCTCTCCTAAAAATAAAAAAAAACATTTAAAAAAATAATAATGAGAGGAGCGTGATTGTTGGGTGGGCACATAATATTTCTTTCTGAAAGGAGTACAGGTTCTGGAAACGCCCAGGGCTAACTCTACAGTAGACAAAATAATGTGTCCCTGCCATGCAGTGGGAGGGCCTGATGGGCCATCTGTGACTTTGTGGCCCAAAACAAGAGACATCTTCTGGTCTGGATTGTGCCCAGAGGTGTTTCCAGAATAAACAGAAGACTTTCCCTCTGTAGCTGTTTCCTGCCCCCCACTGTCAAATATTCTCTTAGTGAGCCATCAGGAGTCCCAGCCGTCCCGTCCCAAGAGCCAGACTGGGGGCACGTGGACAGAGGACCATTGATGCGCTCAGATGCTGACGATTTATCAGCTACAAGCTGCCGGTGAACAGCTTCATTCTCTGCTCATGTGATACAAAGTGAGAAGAGCAGTTACAAAAACTGAGCAGAGCCCATGATACAGAGGAATAAATAGACTTGATTCTAAAAATTGTTACCAGAGTCCCCCACGCACCTTTATAAAGTCATGTTTTTTAATTTTTTTTTTAATTTTTTTTTTATTTATTTCCAGGAGAGAGAGAGACAGCGTGAGCAGGGGAGGGTCAGAGAGAGAGGGAGTCACAGACTGAAACAGGCTCCAGGCTCTGAGCTGGCAGTCAGCACAGAGCCCGACGCGGGGCACGAACCCACAAACCACGAGATCAAGACCTAAGCGAAAGTCGGAAGCTAAACCGACTAAGCCACCCAGGCGCCCCTATAAAGTCATGTTAATAGTGATTAAATTCACACCGGCTAATGGGCATCAGCCATTGTCATAAATCGACAGTGACGACACAGCGAATCATGACTGACTGCAGTGCCAAAAGATGAGCTAGCCTCCTTTCGTGACTTTAGCCCCAGAGTGCCTATAAACAGCCCCATAATTATGTGCGGGCACACTTCCCACTTCCAGATTTGTTTAATTGTGAGCGTTGACGTGTGAGTTGTAATCAGTCACATTAGTGGTGGTCTAGCTACTTCCATGAGCAAGTTGTGTGCTTGACTTGACTCCTTCCCCGCTTGTGACTGTTCTCGGCAATCCTTAAACAGAGAAAGACGGGCAAGAGTTCGAAAAGTTAGTCTGAAAGTCTTCTCCTTACTCAAAACAAAACACTCTCCACACTGGACCCTGGAAACTTCTCACTCCACTCAGTGGGTGAAGCCTCAGACTCTCGAGATCAGCTCAGGTCATGATCTCACGGTTCCAGAGATCCAGCCCCACGTCAGGCTTTGCTGACAAGTGTGGAACCTGCTTAGGACTCTCTCTCTCTCTCTTTCTCTCCCTCTCTGCCCTCTCCTGCTCACTCACTCTCAGTTTCTCTCTCTCAAAATAAAAATTAAAAAAGAAAAGAAAAGAAAAATGCTCTATAATTCATAAGGAAAAAATACACAGGTAGCTTCCAACTTTGCAAATATTTTATCTGGTCTGGGCTTTTATTTTCATTCTGATTTTCTTTTGTCACAGAAAGCATTGTTTGAATATAGAAAATATATCAATTTATCTTTTATAATTCTCCTCTTTTGTATGAACACTGCTCCTCGATCTCATGGAGGGCTACGGTTCTAACACCATCTGTGACCCACGACCAAACTCGGGGGTCTAGCACTGTCTGCTTACAACTTTCACAGGCGTCCAAACTTCTTTTCCCTCATGGTCTACCCCAACTGCCCACTTGACATTTTATTTGGATATCTGAGAAGTATCTAAAAATTAATATTTGGCAGGTTGATTCTTGCCCCCCTCCCCGACCCTTGCAAACTTATAATAGATTCTTCCTCCTTCACTAGTAATTCTCAGATAATCCAACACTGACTTCTTCACTTTGAAAGAGCCACAGCTGTCCATAACAAAAGTGCTTTGAGAAGTTAGGAAACTAGGAAAACCCCTGAAGATTAAAGAATGTTAGAATCTTGCGTATATTATTCTATTTATTTTGTAAATGATGCCTATTTAAAATTCAAACCCTGTGTTTTTCCTGGGCTTCCCATTTGAGGCAGCAAAGTTGTCTAGCGTTTCCTGTGCCTCAGGGGACATTCAAAGCGCCTGCACAGATCAGAGCTCAAGAACCTTCAGCACTTCCTAGAAAACAATCTATAAAGTGGAAACATGGAGGTTTTCTGAAAATCGGCGTTAACCACCTGGGTTAGTTTCCAAACTTTTCTAGTCAAAACCTAAGCAATTCCCTGAATCATTATTCTTAAAAAAAATGAAAAAGAGGAACAAGGCAAAGCTTTGTTCTATTCCCAGACTTCTTTCACTTGTACCTTGGAAAATGCACAACAGACTTCGTATTTAGGTTTCATTAAAAACTCTTCTTTGTTTGGTCCCAGATGCAAGCTTTTAAACAGTCTCGAGACAGAAGAAATGTTCAAGTTCTCTATTGTACAATACTAGAGCAAAATTTCAATGAGTGAGTTACTTTTCCTAATTGCATTCAAAGCAGGAGCCTCATAATTTATTCATCTGTGCAGAGAATGGGGTAGGGATGGCATTTGATAAACCTGAGCTAATTAGCCTCTTCAAAAAGGTCAAAATAGGAACATTTTTATCATGTTTTTCTGATCTTTCTGACATCCCAGCCTTTTCCAACAGTCAAATTATACCCACAGAAATTAAAGTCGTAATAATAATTAAGTCGTAATTCCTTTTTAGTGGAGGGATCACATGTTTACTCACTCCTTTTATGCGTATGGTTTCCTTTAAAGCCATCATTTTAAGCCAAATCAGAGGAAGAATCATTTCACTGGGGAATTTATTTTCTCATAGAAAGGGGTATTAAACAAATTATGAAAGTGACATTACTGTTGATTTAATCACTCAGCAGCAAACTGCTGGTCTACATACTTGCCCAGAATTAAAATATTGGAGGATATACCGACGGGACCCAAAACATATGCAGCAACTACACATAATGCTTTAGCTTGTGATCAGCATCTTCAGAACTAGCTCCTCTATCTGTCAACCTGCACATCGATCGGGGCCATGACTGTTGATGGTGGGGCTATTCATACCCCAAGAAGAGAGTGTGCACATGGAGCTGTTTTCCTTTGATTCTTAAGTGAGGTATAACTGACATTTTTCAAGCTCATGAGCCTTGAGTGTAAAGCTTCACACAAGTGGCCATTTTTACCAATGGTCACTCCCACGGAACCACCACAAAGATCAAGATCAAGATTATTTCTACCACCCCTGCCCTCATCCCCAGAAGGCTCCATTTTGTCCCACACGGGACACCCTTCTGTCTGCGTTAAAGGGAAGCACTCCTCTCATCTCTTGTAACACGCATTGAGTTTGCCAGTTTCTGAGAAATAGAATCAAACACTACACTTGTGTTCGGCATCTTTTGCTTGCTGTAATGTTTTTGAGACGCATCCAACTGGCTGCACGTGGCATCGGTTGCCATCTGTCCTTTGCGGTGAAGTATTTCATAATGAGAACGTCCCCAAATCCATTCATCTGTTCTCTAGTTGATGGCCCTCCAGGCTTCTTCTAACTTTGGGCTGATACAAATAAAGAGACACTAAGTTGTAGTATCTTCTGCTGAACAAATATCCATTTCTGTCAAGTTATTTACTTAGGTGGAAATGCTGGGTATTAGGAGGTTGACGAGTTTAATGTTAGTAGATATTACCAATTTTTCAAAGGTGAGTCCTCCCAGCAAAATATGGGTGTTCTAGTTAGATACAGTACGTGGAGTGACATCTGAGAAGAGAGCTGTATGAGAAAATACTGAAATAGGCAGATTTTTAAAAGTGTTTTATTTATTTTGAGTTTCTAATTTTGAGGTTTTTTAAATTAATTTTTGAGAAAGTAGGGAAGGTCAGAGAGAGAGGGTAAGAGAATATGCACTGTCAGCATGGAGCCCAACATAAGGTTTGAACCCATGAACCGTGAGATCATGACCTGAGCTGAAACCAAGAGTCAGACACTTTTTTTTAAGTTGATTTATTTATTTTTGAGAAAGAGAGAGAGAGAGAGAGAGAGAGACGACAAGCAGGGGAAAGGCACAGAGAGAGAGAGAGGGACATACAGAAGCTGAAGCAGGCTCCAGGCTCTGAGCTGTCAGCACAGAGCCTGATGTGAGATCATGACCTGAACCAAAGTCAGACGCTTAACCGACTGATTCACCCAGGTGCCCCAAGAGTCAGATGCTTAACCAAATGGGCCATCCAGATCTCCTAAAACAGGCATATTTTTAAAATGATACAAAGCACTAATCATGAATTGATAACAAGATTATTTGATAATTAATATTAAGAGTTTCCACTTATCAAGTAGTACCACAAGTAGAATGAAAAAGCAAAAGCCAGAATGGGAAAAGAGTCTTGCAATCTCTCTCAAAATGACTTGTATCCTAAAGATATGAATAACCCTACAAATTAATAAGGGAAAGTATAGGCAATCCAATTAAAAATGGGCACAAGGTTTGAACAAGCACTTGCCAGGTGATGCTATCCAAATGGCTGATATGCCACCGGGTTTCTCAAAGTTGTTAATCATAAGGTAAATACAAATTAAAACACCAACAATGTATCCCCACCAGAATGACAAAACTTACATAGCTGACAATTTCCTGTGTTACCTAGATATAGAACTTTACTTTTTACTTTTTTCTCTTTCATTAGGATAGGTTTAAATGCATTCAGCCACAACGTGACTTTATCCCTGTTGACCCATAGCATTCTCTAGCTAGAGAGCTGAGTGCAATTCACACTCGCTGGTGTAGCTAACCCACGCAGGAACTGGCTCTATGTTACATGCACAACTGAACGATTGGTGACAGCGAAGACTTGGGCACATCAATAACTGTATCAAGAAACTAACCAATGAAACTACCAAAAGCTACTGAGCGATGAACATCCAAAAGAAAGGGGGTAACAAGTGTAAACCTCCATCTGTTTGGCTCTATTATGATTGTTAAAAAAAACACATCTTTATAAACTACAAAATCTATGAATACCATGTAATCAAAATGCCCACTCAATACATGAATCCATTTTATAACAATCCAACCAAATGTTCATGGTGCCTATACTGGAAGGTGCCCCGTGGGGGAGATGCCATCTTCTGACACTACGCATTCCTTCTTTGGCTCTTTCAAAGTTTTTCAAAGAAAAATGTATGCCTCCTAGTAACTTCTATCCATTGGCCTATATTTTGCTTAACAGCACATAAAAACCCATCGTGTCTGTCTTTGCAACAATATTTACTGTCTTTGTGAAAATAGCTATCAAATGTTAATTAGCCTATCCATATTTTAAAACTTAATTTAAGAGTCATTTACTGTCCCAATGGAAGCTAGAATCACCTTAAAGGGTGTTAATATTTTGAACAAAACATGTCACGCATGAGATCCAATTGTCCTTAACAATTCTAGGAAGGTGCTAGAATGTTTTGTATCCACACCTGGCATTTCCCCTCTTGAAAGGTAAGCTGGAATGATTGCCCTGAATAACAGAAGAGGCCTTGACCCAGAGGTAAGTCAGCAGCAGCTCAATTACCAGGAAGCATGGAGCTGGACAAACAAGAGCATTTCACCCTAAATGTCTCTATACGGTGCTGGCACTTCTGCTGAGGAGCTCCTTCTTCACAGAAAGATCTCCTGGAAGCTTCCAGAGGAGTCTTCCTCAAGCTGGCTTCAAACACCCCCACAGAACTCACTTGATGTGAGCAGAGCTGAACTCTGAATGAATGTGAAGAAGGAGCAGCATGGTGGGAATGGGTCAGAACAGCACGGAAGCCCAGGTGAGCACCGCCTGGAAGGGAGAGGAGCCAGGAGTGACGCATCTCAGCTGCACGACTGACTTTCCTACACTCTGACTCCAGTGATTACTGCCCCTCGCTACTGCCAGTCCCTTTGCGTCCACAAGCAAACCACCAGTTCTGTAGCCATGGGGGGCTTGCAGATAGTGATCCTTCTCCCCCCTGGCTGACTGCAGTGGCTGCTGCACAGGAGGATTCCTTCTTCCGGATCCGTCCAGGAAGAAGACCTCGTCCTTGGTGCTGGTCTCAGTAGGCGTCTGGCAGCAAAGACCAGCACGTGTCTAGCATTTCCATCTGGGACTGGCTGCCTTAGCAGGGAGCTGGTCCAAGGCTCGATGGCTAGGGCTGCTTCCTGAAATACTCTTGTTCTTTCTGGCCATGAAACACTGTCTCTGAGGCTAACACTGTCCTCGGACCTGTGTCTCAGCAAGCCAGACCGACTCTCTGTTCTTCCCCTACAAGTCGCAGCTTCTTACTAACATCCAAAGCCGTGTTTTGGTGGATGGTCACAGAATACATTCCTAGTGCAATAGCACAATGTCTGGAAATTATTTTTCTGCAAGAGTTTCAATCTTTTGCCCTCTCTTAACATTTGGTCAAAATTCTCCCCATTTCAGTTTTGAGTTTGTATTACAGAATGAACCCTAAACCAAAGTCACATCCCCACACATATTTCCCCACCCACATCACAGCAGTGTGTATATTCCAGAGGTTATTGGTACTCTTCGTATGTAGTATTGAAAATTGTAAAACAGATTGCCTTCAAATCCTCTCAATTATGTCAATAATACTGTTACATATCACATGGCTTATTCTCTCTCAGCACCGTGCTCCAAAGATCAGTGCCCATTGCTATGCACGCATACAGTCCATCGCCTCTAACTGTTGCTTACTATTCCATGGCATGGATTCACATATTACCCTTGCTTCTGCATCATGCCAAATAATACCACGATCAACACCCATATATGTGCTTCCTTACAGACCTGGGTGAGAATGCAGAAAAAAAAAAATTGGAAAAATCCAATACCATTCATGATTAAAAACTGGATTCAGGAAGTTAGGAATAGAGGAAAACTACTTCACCTTGATAAAGAACATGTATTAAAAAAAAAAAAAAGAAACAAGAAACCAACCACAGCTAATACACACTTCGTGGTGAAAGACTGAATGGTTCCCTCCTTAACATTGTGAACGAAGCAAGGATGCCGGCTCTCACCACTCACATTCAGCATAATACTAGAAACCCTAGTCATGGCAATAAGGCAAGAAAAGGAAATAAAAGGTTCACAGACTAAAAAGGAATAAATAAAACTACCTCTCTTTGTAGATGAAATGATTGCCTGCAAAGAAAATTCCAGGGAACCTAGAAGAAGGGGGAGGAGAAGGAGGAGAGAGGAAAACACCCTAGACGGAGTCAGTAGGTGCCAGGAGGTTGCAGGTACAAGACCAACACACAAAAATAACTTGCATTTTTGTTTACTAACAATAAATATGCAGAAGTAAAAATTTAATACAATATAATTTATAATCATTCCAAAGGGAATAACATGTAAGGTGAAACTTACATGTAACTTAACAAAACATGTTAGGTGAAAATTTTTAAATGCAGATAAAAAGCCAAAGAGGGCATAAATAAGTGATTAAGACAGTTTTATGTAGATGGAAAGAATCAACAGATTAAGATGACAATCCTCCCCATTGATCTACAGGCTCATGAAATCCCTAATAAAATACCAAAAAGTTTTTGTTTTGTTTTGTTTTTTGCAGACAGAGATAAGCTTATTCAAAAATGTATATGGAAAACCACACGCCCTGTTATAATTAACCAATTTTGGGGAAGAAGAATACAGTAAGGCTGTGCCAGTTAAGTCGACGGAGTGGCAAAGTGATGGGCCCCCGAAGCAACAGAACAGAGAACGGGAAACAGACCCTCACACACGGGCCCAACTCCTATTTCACAAAAGCGCAAAGGCAATCCAGTGGAATTTAACTCATTGAAAGGTTAGACTTCACAGTAAAAGGTGCTGTGAAGCAGTTAGACGTATCTAAGCAAAACAATGAATCTCAGCCTAAGCCTCACAGCCCATTCAAAAATTAATTTGAAATGACAATGGATTTATGTAAGGAATTAAAACTGTGAAACTTTCAGAAAAAAAGAAACCAGGAGAAAATCTCTCTCTAGGAGTAGGGTTAGGCCAAGATCATATGTTTGAAACCAGAAATAAAATCCATATTAGAAAAATTAATAAATTGGAACCCCATCCAAATGTAAAACGTTTGCTCACAAGAGAGCATGAGAAAGGAAAGAAATGGCCACCTATAGACTGTGAGAAAATGTTCACTGACCACATGTCCCACAAAGGACTCGAATATAGATGGCAGACAGCACAGGAAAAGAAGCTCAACGTTGACCTCATGTGGCCTCACTTCTCTGCATCACAGAATTAGAAATACACTTTCAGTATGTGTCTTCATCAGTAAAATTCCTGGGGCTTTGTAACCCACAAACATGTATTTTGTTTCACATTTTGATAACTATTCAATGGATAAAATTTGAATGTACAGTTCTTTTTCTTAATGCTTAGGAATATTCTCTGTGACATCTTCTGCCAGGGCTGCTGGTCAGGATTCTAGCAATCTGGCTGCTGTTCCTTAATGTCTACCCACACCTGTCTTCTAGAAGCCCGCATCTCAGGAGGGCTTTTGTGGTGCCTGGTGCCAAACCCGGGGCATAGACCCGGAGACCAGCTCTAGGGGGGTCTTACTTCCTTCCACAAAGGAGCAGACCGGGCTTTTCTCAAAGCCGCTCAGGAGAGGGGAAGGGTAAAATGTAAACAAAAATTCCTTCAAACTCCCCCTCAGCCCAACGAGTGCGAAACTGACTCCAGTGTACCCAGAACTTTCTCTCTAACTTTTTGATAACTTCCTGGCACCGCGATGCTTTCCTTTGTCATCTGTTACCACTTCCGACTTGATTTTGAGGGTAAAGAAGAATTTTTTCAAGACTACTTGGTGTTAAAATATCACCTATGGAGAGAGGGGTTTCGGTTCAGCACAGTTGAGGCAATCTTTGCATTTTATAGACAGAGGCTGCAAAGACACTTAATTTGGGTTTTTTTTTTTGTTAATTATTATCAATCTAGGCAGCTCTTTTGATTAAAAATTTGTCAGCAACCATTTATAAGCCTTCTACTGTGTTTGCCTCAGGAGTACATTGATGAGAATGCAGAGACCCAGAATTCTCATCACTGGGGCTGTTTTCCCGAATCTCAGGGTTACGGCAGCATAAACGCTTCAAGTAATATATCTTATTTATAATAATAAATCTTACAATGTTTCTGAAAATAAAGGTGTGCCCATAGAATTAACTCCACCCTTGCTTTTTAAATTCTCATCCATGGTATCGGTAGAGGGAAATATATTTCTTCCCAATTAATATTCACATTTACAAAAGCTAAGGTGGACAAAAGTAAAGTGAGTTATTTTATATGTGTTGATGACAATGGGTGGCATGATACAGTGATGTATACAAGACCCCCCCAAAATGACGGAAATCTCAGTCCGTCCTCAGATGAACAGAAATAAGTAAATGCTGTTCGTTACAAGTGTCGTTTTGAAGAATTCAAGTGATCATATCCACATGGCAGTATAAATCGACCCAGAACGTTGGCCACAGTGTTTCTAAGCTTTGGGGTGTTTGGGTGGATGGACGGAGGCTGCAGGTGGCCCCTGGACCAGTCAGAGCAAATGCGGTTCCGCCCTGCCCGGGAGCACTCTGGCTCTTCTGGGCTCAGCCTTGGCACAGACGGAGAGCTGGGCCAAGGGCCTTTTCATGCTCCAGATTCCTCGCTTTAAAAATGGAAATACATGCTCATTCCCACAGAGCCTGACACAGCTGGGGCAATAGCAATTCCGAAGGCATCTCACACTTCGTGTGCAGGCAGCACACTTCTGCCTTCTCGGTTTGACACGCCTGCTTGCAGAGAAGCATGGTGAGGTTTCCAGGTGTGGAACGTCCCCTTCAGCTGTCAGTGAAGCAGATACACATACACTTCGCACGTGTATCACAAAAGATGCTTCTTAAACAGACTGAGTCAAGCCAACAAGATATCAATTCTCCAATTCTTTTTTGTAGAGAAATTCAGGAACCTCATCCAACATTCTCAGTGATTTGGCAGATGTATCTTCAAAATTCAGGTCCTTCGTAACTGAAGAGACGCTTTCGTCTAGGATACGTTCTTAATGAACAAACTAATCTAAAAATTCACTCTGTTCACGGGTCTATTTTCCCAGATAGTAACAAGGTTCTTCTGCACCTGGCAGAGGCTGTGTTTTCCTCTTTGAATTTCCCATTTATTTCCTATATACTTTCAGATTAAGCACTGTTCAGCTGGCAGGAATATTTAAAATGAAATTGTATTGATTATCTTGCTTCTCTGGTGAGGCATTCCATAATTCAATTCCAGAGAACGAAGAGAAAAAATTCTCCATCTCAAAATTGCTTTATTTGTTTTTATTTCTGCCTTCCGCACAGCGCTTCCTTCTCCAGGACCATCCCTCAGACCTATTCCGTAAGAAACACTCAGCAAGTATGTATTGATTTGACTTTCTTTGTTTTCTGTGATCCCAGCCCTGGGCGTGCCAATGTGATGGCCCCACTGAGGGACAGACTGCCCATACAGGCCGTTTTCTTCCCACGGAGGATGTAGCTGTTCCAGAAAGAACCGAGAGAGTGTTGGCCAAGGGAATCGTGAAGGCCTGCTTTTGCAGGTGCGAACAGCTGGGCTTTGAAGACTGGGCCGACCTAGGAAGGGCACAGATCGCAGATAGGACAGTCTAAGGACATGGTGGTGGGCCGTCACCCAGGTGTGCCCAGGCGTAGTGTGAGGGCTACCAGGGCAGCAGGGGGCTCCAGGGAGAGAGCATGCAAATGGACCCGGCAAGCCAGGCAGTCGTCTGGCCTTTGGAGGACTCCCCAGTGAGTCTGCCCTGAGGCAAGTCCACGGTGATCACCACTGGGCCCCCGGAGGGACACAGCGCAGGGCTGAGGTCTCCCTCAAAGGCTGCCCTTCAGGGTGACCCAAGGTCCGAGGGTCAACTGTCTAACTCCTATCTTGCTCATCCACTAGCAGGGGTCAGTTTATAAGAAGAGCCTCGGAGACCCACTGGAGTGAGATATAGAAAACGAACGTCTCCTAGGAGCCTTCACTAAAAGGCCTTGAATTCCAAACTGCAAAGGGGCGAGGGGAGAGCTGCAGGCATGGCGTGCCTGAGCCAGGACCGCGGGTGGTAAGCAACGCAGTAAAAACGAGAACTAGAATGTGCTTTAAATGTATATGTACATATAATAAAATCGTATGTTATATTAAATATAATTATTGTATAATGTATTATTTTATCATATATATATTATATCAACTAATATAATATATATAATAAAGTTTTCCTTCTACAAAGTTTGAATAAAAAGACATTTTACATATTAAAGATTATAGAATCCTATGATATCAAACCAACACACATTTCTTCTCATTATCTTTAATGTATTCTAGGGTGGTTTGGGAATGTTCATACCCTCCCCCCCAAAATCGTTTCGCATTCTCGAGTGTTGGATCTTGCTAGTTTCGGTCGGAGTCGCCGTGAGAATGGATATAAAACATATATATTTCCTTTACTTATTTACCAAGCCATTTAATCTAACAATATTCATTAATTAAGCCACTAGTGACATTCGGCTCAGTCATCAGAGGGAGAAACATAAAACGGAATCACAAGTGACGCTCTTCGGTCTGGGTATCAGGAGTAGAAACAAGACTTGAATGGGGGGCCCCTCGGGGTAGGCAGCTCGCCCTGCTCACCAGCCTCCCCGAACCCTTTGCGGCTCGCGTTCTGCCACAGTCCTCCCCTGCATCACCCGCGGCCCCCGGGGCCCCCACATGGGCACCCGCACCCCTGCCCCGCAGCTAGCCCCTCCCCGGCTCAAGCAGGGCTGTCGTAAATGCACCCGGAACGGGGCCAGCCCGCCTGCAAAGGGAGCGCCCTCACGTCTCAAGTGGCTGGTAATCAGGAAGATCTGCAATGCGATTAATCTGAAGAAGCCCAGAGCCAGACACGGGAGAGAAAGGACACCCTGCAGACAGCGCCAGCGGGCCATCCTCTGAGCCAGGCTGCAGCGGCCACAGCTGTTTAAAAATTGATTTTTAATCGGCCACCGGTCATGTGCTTAATGAGCTGGGTCAGATATGGTTGAAAGCCCGTAGGCTGAAGCAAAAATTGCGGTTTCCCCACAGCTAAGAAAGAGGAGAGAAAGAAACACAAAGGCAGAAGAAAGAAGGAAGGGAGAGGGACAGAAGGGAACCTTAAGGTTGATTGTAAGAGAAACGGGAAATTCATTACTCACTTCAGAGTTTATTATGTATTGATATGGACCAAAGATGTCGATTATAATTTTAATCAGTGCCAAGTACCAATGAGCTCATGCGTTAAGACTTTGGGTTTTACATATATGGCTGCATATGTCTTTTTTTAATGTTTGCTTATTTTGAAAGAGAGAAAGAGTGAGTGCGGAAGGGGCAGAGAGAGGGGGACAGAGGATCTGAAGTGGGCTCTGCGCTGACAACAGAGAGCATGAGGCAGGGCTAAAACTCATGAACCATGAGATGGTGACCTGAGCCAAAGTCTGACGCTCAACCGACTGAGCCAGCCGGGCGCCCCTACGGATGAGTATTTCTGAGACGAGAACTTGTATGTTGTTTCCTGACTTTATTCTCTGGCTGTAATTGGGGCATCTTAGTTCTCCACCTCCGGGGTCTCTACCGTGTTTCTGGAGATTCTCCCCATCTTGTGTAAAGCCCAACCTGGTCTCGTCCTTCTATGTAGGGTTTTTAGAGCAACATCAGGGGAAGCTGGAAAGGACAGTGGTCAGAGATGGGGGGCTGCTCCCTGGACTCTGCCTGGCTCCCGGCCCTGAGATTTTGTCAGACTCAATTTCAAATTTCCTGCATCCTCAAATGTGAGGCCTGGAATCATATCTCCCTACATCTTTAGTCACGTAGCCAATGTTTGTCCGGATCAAGGACACCCCCAAAGTTTAACTCAGGAGACAAGTTCCTCTCCGCCTCTCTCCAGTACAGCTCATCTGCAGGCCGTCTGTGACACCGTACCAAGCGGCCCTGACAGTGACAGGTGACACACAGCAGCAGGAAGGGGATGGGCTGAACAGCAGACCCAGGTCCAATACACATTAGAATGGGGCGGCACTGCCTGAAGATACAATTTTAAGCTACATAAAAATTGTAAGTTGATAGTTTGTTAGTAACGTATTACAGACATCTCGCTTCTTTCCCACCTCCATATTCATTCAACAGCCTTGTAATTCGTGGCTGGACGGAGAGCGGGATGTGCCGGGGATGATGAGAGACAGAGAAGGGGATGGGGATCAAGGGTGATCAAGGAGATGGATAATACGGACGGACAAGTACATAGACAAAGAGAGACCGAAGCACGGGGATTCTCTAGGACCTCACACAGCCTGGAGGTGGGAATGGCGTCGGACTTGACTTTGTACCTGCAACACCACGCACAACTCGTAACACACCCCACAAGAGGCTCCCTGGCACTCTCCGAACGGTCACGTAGGCTTTTGGTCTCCAGATTTCCTCAGCCACCTGGTGTGGGCTTCAGTGTTCTCAGCTCTCGGCTTGCAGAGATCACTTTCAGGTCTGAAGCACATTCGGAGGCTATGCACTACCCTATAGGAGCAGCCGGGGAGCCTCTCCCAGCCCGCAGCACGCCTTCCGCACCCTCCCCCACCGCACAGCCTGGCTCCCTTGCCGTTTGTGGGAAGCGTCCCCCCCGGGGGGTCCTTCTGCCTAAGCTGACCTGCTCCCCGCAGACCTGGAGTTGAGACGGAGACAATGACAGAGAAGCCAGGGGCAGACACCTGCCACTGCGCCCACTGGTGGGGCTTCAGGCAAGCAGGGGGCACCGTGGGTGACCATCCTCGCCCGCCATCTGGGCACTGGGACTGGAAAGCCCAGGATGCAGCACACGTGCCCAGACCTGAGCCAAGAGAACGTGTGAAGAGAGCGCCAGATGCCTGGAATGTTGGAGCTTTTTAAAATTTATTGCTGAAGTGCAGTCGACACCCAGAGTTACATCGGTCTCAGACTATACTAATGCGACATGGTGATCACAACGTGCTCACCTGGTAAGCGCAGTCACTATGTCACCAAAGAGCGTTCTTGCCATCTTATCGCCTCTATTCCCTGGGCTGTATGTGTCACTCAGTGACTTACGTATTTTATAACTGGGAGTTTGTGCCTTTTAGCCCCCTTCACCTGCTTTCCCAGCCCCCCGCTTCCCCCCTATGGTGGCCACCGGTTCTTTCTCTGTAGTTAAGTGCCTGTTTGCAGATTCTGTGTCTCCCTCTCTCTCTAACCTTCCCCCGCTCATGCTTGGTGTCTCTCTGTGCCTCAAAAATAAATAAATGTTAAAAGAAAAGATTTTTGGGGGAAAATCATGCTATAGCAGATAGATCTCTTAGTGATGCATAGAGATTGGTGGGTTGGGAAGAAGTGGGTGGGAACAGCACTCCATGGAGCAATAACTGTAGGTGCAAAGGCCCTTAGGAGCCTGGGATTCAGCGCCAACAGTGGCAGGAAGCCATTGGTTTAGGCAGAAGTTCTGGGGGACATTGTGAGTACACAGAAGTGGTGTAACAGACGGCCTCCTGGTTACATGAAAACTACAGGCAATAGTTTGTAAAATATAAAGCTCCATAGACATGTCAAATCCTTCAACAAACACCTTCAATATATACCCAAATCCGACGGATTCTCAGGGACTTAGCAGTCACCTCCATTGGCAACATCAGCAGCTTATCTATCTGCAACCCTGTGTGAGCCTCCGGTCCAGCACCACGGCACTGATTTCCGCCTAATTCCCCCACTCAGGGTATTCTCCCCACGGCACCCAGGGCGATATTTTTCAAAGGTAACACCACATCACTCCTCTGCTCAGAATCCTTCGGTAGCAGCCCATCATATTCAGAACTGCAAAGAATAAAACCATTTTTAAACTGGCCTGTGAACCCCAAGAGTGGTGTTATCCAGTAGAAATAGGACATGGATCGCATATGTAGTTCAAAATTATCTGGTAGACACATTGAAAAAGTAAACAGAAACAGGTGAAATAACTTCTATAATATACTTTATTGAAGTCACTTTGTCCAAAATATAATAATTTCATTGTGTATTCAGCCTGAAACATACTGGGGTATTTCACACTGTATTTTGTACTAATTCTTCTAAATCCAGTGTGCATTTTACACCCACATGAAAAACATAAATAGCATCGTCCTCACCACGGCAGACAAATTGTTTTTTAATTATGCATCAGCAATGCAGATGGGAGTCATAGGGTCAGATTTCTAGAAATAAAAAGCTCTAGCATAGCAACAGTTCTGTACGATTCAAATGTTAAGGAAATATGTGTGTGTGTTTACCACCGAAATTACTGCTTTCTTTGACTTACTCACCTCTCTGAATTATAGAGATAAAGAAAAGAACAAAAAAATGCCCAACTGTATATGATAGGGCATGTGTGTCTCATCAGAATGTAAAAATAAAACAAAATTCATATCAGAAATTATTACACTTGAGAAGGGTTATTCTACTTAAAAAGACAACTCTAAATTGAAAAATATGGAAAGGAAGAGGAGAGACACAAAACACTTTAACTCTTAAATATGAAGGAGATACATAGGTCTAGATAAAGCTAATTCTAGATAGATACCCAAGTCTAGTTTAATATCTGGCTGACAGAAAGGAGGCTCTCGGTCACGATAGATCTAAATAGAGATAAATGTAGATATAGCTAGATATCTAGCCATAGACAGAGCCAAATCTAGGTACATATGTAGATGATGAAAGAGAGAAAGAGAGAAAGGAAGTAGAGAAGGAGGGAGGGAAAGAAACAGACCTAAATAGATATAGATAGATCTATAGATATATATCATCTAAATATCTAACTGATAGATGATAGAAAGATAGATGATAAAAAATAGATGATAGGTAGATAGACGATAGATGATAGATGATAGATAGATAGATGACAGGTTAATTAGATAGATGATAGACAGATAGATAAGACTAACACCAGACCCCAGTAAAGAGCCACTCAGACCAAACACTTCATCCCACTGTGAAGTGACAGCCCCTTGGACAAGCAGTGAGACAGGGAGGTGAAGACCCACCGCTGAGGGCTCCTCTGGTCTCAACAGCAGGTGGGTCCACACCTATAGCCCAGAACTCGGAAGGACCTCAGTAGAGGCGGGAGTGTGTTGTGTCTTTGGAACATGCCCCTCACACCCCTGGCGCTGGCTGGAAGCCCATCCCCCAGTGCGGAAGCCTCAGGCCTGGTGTTAGGCTCACGTGACCAGGCATGGTCTTCTCCCCGCCTGCACCCCTGCACTGGTCACCAGGTGAGGGCCAGGCAGGGACACCTCGTGGAGGAAATGGCAAGACTCACATCCTCAGGGACGGGGGCAGCTGAGGGGGAGCGCAGACAAATACGGAGGTAGAATATAATTTCTATTCTCTAGTTTTATAAATTTTAAAATGCACACATTTTTTTTTAATTTACCCTCAAAAGAGCTGGGCAACATTGGTACGGCAGATACTAACTTTCCTGGACATACTTCCCGGCATATAGGAACTGTGTGCCCAAATCAAAATACCACTTAGCTGTAGAGGATTAAATTTGAATGCACTTATGTTCGTTCTCATCTGACTCCTTCTCCATGATAGCTTACTCCTCATTTTTTGAATATATATACACACATACAAGAAATACAAAACAAGACATGTGTATGGACAAACCTATCAGTGGTATCAGGCTTGGAAAAAGAGGACTCTAAAAAATCAGCCCGCATTCCCTAAGATAATGAATCTGTTATAATCTTAAAGGACATTGGCATATTAAGGGAAAAATACATAACCTGAATGGAACACCTTTCCCTCTTTCCAAACCTCTAATGCACCATTGCAACTGGTTAATAATTATCAATGTTAATGTTTCTTGCAATAAAGCAGCTGAATTAAGTAAGTAGGTAAAAACAAAAATCAGAGTCATTGAGTGGATGTGTATAAAACTTTTGATCTTTTTTAGTTATTGATGTGAGCTTTCTCATTAAATAAATAAACCTGAAGGAGGCATGGGATGCACTTAGGTGGGAAAACCTACAACCCTATCTTCTAAATCAATGTCTCCAAGCTGTGATTTTATATTCAGTGAAAGGAGACACAGTGTAATTTAGACCATAGTCTAAACACATTTTTTTAAGTTTTTTTTTTTAGAGAGAGAGAGAGAAAGAGAGCACACAAGCTGAGGAGGGGCAGAAAGAGAGGAAGAGAGCGGGAATCCCAAGCAGGCTTCGCACTGGCAGTGCCTAGCCGGATGTGGGGTTCAAACTCACAATCCTGGGATCATGACCTGAGTCAACATGAAGAGTCAGATGCTCCACTGACTGAGCCAGCCGGGTGCCTCTAGATCGTATTCTAAACATACTGATCCATTTTGTTGCCGTTGTTTTTTAAAGCCATAGATATAACGAGTTCATCGGCACGGACATTAGGAGCAAAAGAGAAAAAGATCATTTAATGGACATATCTTGCAAACACACCAAAAATAATGGAATTTTTTTAAAAGCACAAAAAGCACAGAAGAACCAAAGGAAAGTCATGTTTGTTAATAAAAGATGAAGAACAGGGCTTGTTTGATGAGAAAAAAGTCTTAAGACAAAACAGAACAAAAACCATTTAGTTGTAAATCCAGCCGCCAGGTGAAGGAATATGAGAAGTGTATGATCAAAGCCTATTAAACCAGAAAAGGCATGTGCGTTACCAACCCCCCACCTCTCCACCAAGTTCCTCCAAAGTCAGGTGCAGCTGTGGGGTCTTGAAAGGTACGTTTTAGGATGGAAGAACATATCACTCCATAAAAATTCTGCTTCAACTGTGTGACTTCTAGTATTGACTCACATGTGTATAATTATTTCTTGCTTTTACAAATGTTTGGTTCAAATTTTAAGTTTTAGCTTAGTGGAATTGTGGTGGTCAGGAGTCTTCAAACTATAATGAATATATTAATAAGCCACATTACACAGAATCTTTGTCAAAAAAATTAATGACATCAGAATATATTAAATCTGTGTTAAAAAAATACCCATGCCATAAATGTGTAGGTACTCAGCCGTGGGTCCAGATGGGTGTGCCGGGGGCCAGCATGTATTTCATCCCGCAGAACTCATTTCTCATCTATGAGATGCCCCAAACTGGCACAATGTAGAATGTGATGTCTGAGGGTGTCGGGTTATGAAAAAGACAAAATGGGGTGAGTGGTGCAGAGTGATAGGGGACACACAGCATCCTAAATAGAAGTCTGAAACCTGATGGGTGGGGAAGGTGGGTGGGTGGTGGAGAAACAGGCTGAGGGCCAAGGTGAGCAAAACAGGTAAGTGGGGTTTTGGCAGGTGGAAGGAGGCGAGCCGTCCCACGGAGGGATGTATACAGACACACCTAGTTCCCATGGATGCCTCCGCTTGTGCGATGTTCATTTTATTTGCCTCTGGTTTTATTTTTTTTAATTTTTAATTTTTATTTTAGAAAGAGAGAGAGCACATGAGCAGGGGAGAGGGGCAGAGGAAGGGAGAGAATCCCAAGCCGGCTCCACACCCAGGGCAGAGCCCGACATGGGGCTCGATCCCATGACCCTAGGATCGTTACCTGAACTGAAATCAAGAGTCATTCACTCAACCGAGTGAGCCACCTAAGCACCCCTATTTTTCAATAATGTGAAACAGTGTTTTTAAAACATGCCCAACAACAACAAAATAGCAATGCATGCTAAAGTTCTCAACGGAATAGTGAGTAGTGTTTCCTCAAGTCACATGGGAGTTTAAATGTCTGTTAAAGCCATCAGAAATTATTCATATTATATTAAAAATACGGCGCTGAGTTCTGGGCTCAGGTGGTTATAAGGTTTCTCATTCACAGAGGGACTCAGAAGCTTGGGGACGTGGACCCTGTGGTCTGTAGGGAGACTCTCTCCGCACTTTGAGGTTGTCTGCCATCCGGCTCCTTCCTCCTTTCAACAGTGTTCAGAATGCGACTCCATTGAGAACCACTAATTCAGATAAAAACCATTTATTCCCTCACATCACTACCCCTGGGTGGGTTGAGTGTATGTGGTAAGACACCTCATTAGCTTCTGGGTGCCTGGGTGGCTCCTTCGGTTGAGCATCTGACTTCAGCTCAGGTCATGATCTCATGGTTCATGAGGTCTGCTGTCAACACAGAATCTGCTTCAGAGCCTCTGTCCCTTCTTCTCTCTCTGTCTCTCCTTCTCTCTCTCTTTCTCTCAAAAAAATTGTTTGAAATAATAAATAAATAAAAGACACCTCATTAGGTTCAATAGTGTTGAAAGACAATCCTTCTCATGCCTACGTTCTCTGCCCAATCTGGAAAACCCAGTAGAAAGTACATTCCTTCTTTATTCCTGTTAAAATTCAGTCTACTTGGGTGCTTTTTAAGTCACACGCATTCCAAGAAGTCAGTCCCGGCTTTTAGGTCCCAAAGTTCCTTCCCCCTGCACCCTGTGGTGCAGCTACTGTATAGCTTTCAAAATGTATGTCTTCTTTCTTGCGAGTGTGTTGCCTTGGCTCCTCAAATAAACTGTTAGCTTCTTGAGGACAATGACTGACTACTCTTGTCATGTCATCCACAAAGCTCTTAAAGATGATGCCGTGAAAGGAGGGCTCATCAACTGTCATCCTTAAACACTGTTCTGTCACACAGAGCTCACCCCGCTTTGGGTAACGTGCTGGTTATCATCTGACACTACATAGGCCTCGTCCACATCCAGGGATTTGCACAGAGGAAATAAATGGCATCAGTTTGAGGTATGAAAGTCATGGAAACCCTCTTTCGTTTTCAGATCAATAATAATGTAGCTCAGAAGGAGCAACAGATTCAAGAAGCAATTAGATTCAAATGCTTCAGGATGATTTATGTGCTTAATTAGAGGCTTATAGGAATTCATTAAGAAGTTACATAAATTGTCTTTATTTCCTACATCTGGATTATTTACACATACAAACTCATATTTATGGAAGAGAATGGAGGCCCTCTATCACATTTTCAAACTACAATCAAAGTAAATATTTGGAAGCCTGCTGATATGAAAATTATACTTTATTTCTAAGTTAATTGTAGGAAATGAGTCATTTGTTTTCCATTTACGCATTATAGTCTCATCACGAATGTATTAGATGTCATAGCTGGGTTCTCCAAGGACAGGAATTTTACTAACTGAAGGTGGTTGCTGGGGACTCGGTGCTGGCATCTCCCCAAGTTCACAGGTTAAACCTGACCCCAAGGTGATGGCAGAGGGAGGTGGGGCCTTGGGAGGTGATGAGGTGGTGAGGATAGATCTCCCACCAAGGGATTCGTGCCCGGATAGGCGCCCCCAGCCCCTCCTCCACGTAGGGCACAGTGAGAAGTTGGCAAGTGGACCCTCACCAGGCATCAAATCTCCTGGCACCTCGATCTCGGCCTCCTGGCCTCCAGACCTTCAAGAAACACGTGTTGTTATAAACCACCCAAGGTCTACAGTGCACAGACCACAGTCCATTATGCTCTGTTGCAGCAGCCAGAACTCACTACAACAGTAGTCAACCATCACAGTTTGCTTCTTCTGTGAAAAAATGAATTTGTCTCTTGAGTGAAAACACAATCCTGTCTGGCACTTTATGATATGAAAGTCTCTTCATCCCTCACCAACCCCACTCTCTTTCTCACTCAAATTGTTGTTCAGTGGGTCTAAGGTTACTGTTCTGCCAGATGAGTAAGTTCCCGAGATCTATGAATGACAGAACGACAGCCTTGGTTCACGACAGTCGTGTCCACACATCAAAACCTGCGAGGAGGGTAGATCTCCAGTTCAGTACTCTTAGCACAAGAAAAGAAAAAAGGGGGAGGGGAAACAAGCAATTTTGTGGAGGTGACTGCATGTCTGTTACCTCGACGGTGGGGATGGTTCCACGGGATGTGTGTTCGTCCACACTCCCCAAAATGTATACGTTGAATGTGTGCGATGTTTGTATGTAAAATACACGTCCACGGGGAAATGAAAAATTATATATGTTAATGTTTTCAGTCTTGATCCTTATCATCACTGACACTAATTGAGAAATTGGCCATGTCTTGCCTACAGTAGGATATATATACACTTTTATATTTTAACAATGGAACATATGTCATATCACATTTGAAAATATACCTGTGCACCCAGAAGTTACGACATCACAGCAATGACTTTGCTGCTCTCCAAGGATGACTGTCTCAGCTCCCTGACCCAGAGACGGAAGGAGGCTGGACACACAGGAATGCACAGGAAAGCCCCGTTCCGAGAGCTTCTTGAGGATCGGGTCAAATGCTTTAATTTCGGCTTGTCAGGGGAATGATATTCCCAGACGAGTTTTGAATAGAACACTACTGACTTCAACGAGGACTTGCAAGAAAAGTGGCAGCATGCCAGAACGCATTATAAAATAGACCCTGCAAACATACTTTATTTTCTCCATAGGCAAGTTAGATTTGTTCCTCCTGTGGATCTTCCGGTTTGAGAAAAAGCATATTTCATCATCTTAGCAGATTCCAAGCAAGCTTATGGTTACTAGGTTACTGGCTGTCTGTACGTTACCCAGGTAACACCATTTCATCACCTCCTGGAGAGAGTCCACAGGCCGGGGACTTAAAAGGAAGTATTGTCGGGGCACCTGGGTGGCTCAGTCGGTTAAGTGTCAGACTTCGGCTCAGGTCATGATCTCATGATTCATGAGTTCGAGCCCCGCATTGGTCTCTGTGCTGACAGCTCAGAGCCTGGAGCCTGTTTCAGACTCTGTCTCCCTCTCTCTCTCTCTCTCTGCCCCTCCCCCACTCATGTTCTGTCTCTGTCTCAAAAATAAATAAACTATAAAAAATTTAAAAAGAGGTATTGTCAGTGATAAGGACCACCGATGGGCAAAAAATCAAAGAAG
This sequence comes from Hyaena hyaena, assembly GCF_003009895.1. NCBI lineage: Eukaryota > Metazoa > Chordata > Mammalia > Carnivora > Hyaenidae > Hyaena > Hyaena hyaena. The sequence continues at coordinate 1,059,504 of NW_024081178.1, forward strand.
GCGCGCCCTGTCACTGTAACGCCTTCATAGAGCAGTCCGTGTGCTTCTTCCACACCTGACTTTTCCAAGCCCTCCCTCAATGCAACCTGTGGTCGCACGGTGGGAAGGGCTCCATGACACGCACGGTGGGGCAGACACCCCTAAGGGGTGGAAAGTGGACCCACAGTCCCAGGTCAGCCTCACAGAAGGGCACACATGGCATCAGTACAAAAGTTTTCATGGTTGTTGCCTACTGTGGTGTGTGAGATACAGAAAGAAATTATTTTTATAAGGAAACAAAGGATTAAGGTTTTCTCGGCACAGTGTTAACTTCTAGAACATTGAGACATGAAGCTCTCTTGATGGCAGAGAGGCTGCCATCAATTCATCAAGACTCTTCACGTCTAACTAGAATTCTCAAAATGTCTTCTGAGGAGCTGGGAAGTATTGAAGAAGATGATCGCATGCTTCTCAAGGCCAGAAAAGTGGAGGATCCCAGTAGCCAAGCTCAACAATTTTTTTTATTATTATAGGGAAACTCCAAGTCCACAATGTGCTCACTTGCACAGGGAGCTTCCAAAACAGGGAGACAGGCTGTTCTTCCTTCTCTACTTTCACTGCCAAGCCCGGTTCCCACAAACTTTTCATGGGAGTTTCTAAAATGAGCACAGGCAACGCTCCTACACTCCCCAGAGCCTCTGGTGGTTCATGCTCTGCATTTTCCCTTATTTGTTCACGGATTTCCCAGAACCACCACCTAGACCTCCTTTTTCTCCCGGTTACAGATGGTGAACTGAGGTCTGGACAGGCCACATCACGTGCTGAGGCCACAGGGCTGGGTCCCAAGCGGGTCCCCGGGTCTGCTTCTGGCCACCACACTCCATGCTCTGGGCACCAAGCCAGGGACGGAGCCCCTCAAGCCCCCTGAGAACCACGGCCTGGGAGGAGTGGACAGGCGCACGCAGGACACGCCTTAGCAAGGAACCAGGAGGAAGTCTGTGCCGGTGAAGCTTGAGGAGCATCTGTGTGGCTCAGCCTGTCAAACATCTAACTGCCAGAGGCCGGCTCCAGCCGGTCCAGGGGTCCGTGAAGGACGGACGGTGTTGGCAAGAGAGAGTGAGAGAGCCCGAGATTCCTTCCAATCACCAGGCAGGCGTCCCTGTCCTGTCGGTTTTGGTGTCTTTATTTAAAGTCCAACGACAACATGAGACCAGAAAAAGGAATTTTTACAATGGAAAACTCTTTGTGATAAGATGCTTTAAAAAGTATACAAAAAGGTTTTTTGGAAGTATCCTTGCAGAACTACTCCAATCATAGTGAGGTTGAGTAAATCTTATAACTAAGGAATTAACAGGGTATTCTTAGTAAAAGACAGGATGACATACATATTTGTTCTATAATAACGCTAAGCTTAAGGCATAGGTTATGTGTATAGGTGGGCTAGGAGCCATTCTGTCTGGCTCTCAAGAGGACCAATGTTTTGAGCTGGTTCATAAGTTGTTTGTGGAAACCTTTTATGACCTGATGCTGAATGTGTAAACGCCATGGCAGCCCTAAATGTGTCAGCCTTTGTATTTGGGTTAAGTTTTAGCTACTCTTATTTATCCTCATCCCAGCCACCAGTGTAAGGGAGGGTGCTTGTGGAAAGTAGGCCTTAGGGAAGGGACTGCCGTACATCACCAGTTAGAAAAGGTGTAAGTATTAACTTAAGTTCTGCCCTTATCTGTTCCTTAGCTCTAAACTAGGCTCTTTGTCTGGGGGCCAGGCTCAATGGTAACTCTTGTGTTCTTAACCCCCTTTATGATCTAAGTCTTGGGTCTACAAGACCCATTGGAAGAGCCTTTTGACAGACATCTACAGAGCTTTCATCTAAAATCTGTTTTGAAAAGGCAGGAAATATGCTTTTCCTTCTGAGGAATCTGTAGGGAATATCGGTCTGATCTGGAATATTGTGAGGCCTGGTCAATACCCGCAGGCTTATTTCCAACATGAGCCAATAGTGGCAGAAGGAGATCCCAGTTTTTTGTTTCTCACGGCAGGAGCTGTGCACACACTGCCATTTCCTCGCTGTGACTGTCGTCCAGGGAGGCCGGTGTGGCTCCAGCATCTAACTGTTGATTTCGGCTCAGGTCATGATCCCACGTTCCATGAGTTACAGCCCCGCATCAGGCTCTGCACTGACTGTGTGGAGCCTGCTTGGGGCTCTCTCTCTCTCTCTCTCTCTCTCTCGCTCTCTGCCCCTCCCTACTTGTGCTAACTCTGTCTCTCTCAAAATAAATAAACTTTGAAAAAAAAACAAAAAACAAAAATTGAGGCAGAAATGATGTGACTTGAGTGTCTATTATTTCACCTTTTGAGACAGGAGTGCAATCAAACAAAGGAAACAAAATCCACACTGACACAGCCGGCCTGCAAACACTGCTGGAGGCCAGCGGGGCTCCCCCAGTCCCACAGGGAGGGTGGCGGGGCCAGCGGGGCTCAGTCCGCCTCCGTAGCAAGGTTCTAGGCTGCGTGAACTTGAACTGCATCTGGGAATCCTTTCGTTGTCTTCACAGTACGAGGAGGTAAAGACCCTTCTGTGCACAAACCACACGGGGACAGATGGCTGTCAGAGCCCAGAGCAAGAGAAATCCCCTTTTCTGAGTCATAAGAGCCCTTTCATCCAGCCCGGGCTCCAAGGGGACCTGTCTGATTCAGGTGTTTGGTGCCTTTATCTTATTTAAACTTCAAACAGCACATCCAAGTCTCCCATTTTGGGTGACAGGTCCAGTGAGGCTAAAAAGTTCCAGTCCCACAGCTGCAAAGGGCCAGGAATCTCTGCGCTGCTCACTCCCCCCCCCCCCCAGGACAAAGCGCCCACTGCTGGTGAAGCAGCCCCACGGCCTTTGCCCCATGGCCTTTGTCCTGCTCCCTCTCCCCAGAGCCACATCCATCGTCCGCCATCCGTAACAGGCCGCTGCTGGCTTCTGAGACCCTCCTGGACACCCCTGTCACCACACCAGGTACCACTAGAGGTGGGTGGCCTCCTTGAGGGAGCCGTCATTTCCTGTACACTGCTGGGGGTGGGGAACATTGAGAGCCACTGCTCTGCCACCTGCCAAGTAGAATCCCCTATAATACGGGCTAATTGAGGCGCCAGGGGGATCAGTTGACTGAGCGTCCAACTTCGGCTCAGGTTAAAATCGCACAGTTCATGCGTTTGAGCCCCGTGTCAGGCTCTGTGCTGACAGCTCAGAGACTGGAGCCTGTTTCAGATTCTGTGTCGCCCTCTCTCTCTGCCTCTCCCTTGTTCACACTCTGTCTCTGTCTCTCTCTCAAAAATAAACATTAATAAAAAGCCTGCAAGTCATTACTTTTCTGCATGACACATCATATCACATGTGCGCCCATAATAAAACACATGAAAGAGGCCGATTCTTTCATATTACATCTGTACATCTTAAAGATACTACAGAAGATTTAGGTATAACTGAGAATTCAAAAACTATGCCATTACTATCAGACTTCTACATCAAATATCATGTATTAAAAGACAAAATGTTGTATTGATATTGACTCCATGGAGGAAAGCACCTTCACACTAACCATTCCATTGCTCCCTTTACTGAGTCGCACACATTTTGCAAATATCCCCACATATGAGGAGAGTGATTGTCTGAGACCCTGAACCTTGGAGGGAATACTGATGTGTCCGTGTGTGTGTGTGTGTGTGTGTGTGTGTGTGTGTGTGTGAGAGAGAGAGAGAGAGAGAGAGAGAGAGAGAGAGATTTCTATTCCCGGCTAAGGCTTACAGCAGTCACAAAATGTGAACCCAAGGTAGAAGGCACCTTTGAATTCTGCTTATGAAGGAATTCTCAATTCAGAGATCAGACATTGCATTTGTTTACTAAGTCCTGAGGAATGAGCATGCGTGTATGGTGGGGGGGGGGACGCTCCTTTTATTTTGAAAATGATCAAGACTTCTATTTTTGGTAATATGGCAAGCAGACCTTCCGATGCACTCAGCCTCAAATCTTAGATAAGATCCAATAAACGTTTTTCCTAAAAAAAAAAAAAGAGGAAGGCAAACTACGTGAAGTGATGAATGTGTTAATTAGCCTGATTCCTATAATTATTTCACCATGTATAGGTATGCCGAATCACCATGTGGCACACCTTAAATATTTATCGTTTTTATTTGTCAATTATATCTCCATAAAGCTGGAAGACAGTTATGTAGAAAGTCATTATAAAACATGATTAAAGAAAATTTTACTAATTTGATGGTTAACTGTAACAATGAGAAAAAAAGAAATTCTTCCATACTAATGCACACAATATTAACTTCTCAAATCATCATAAGCTATTTAACTTTCTGTATCAGACACATTCTTAAGAATTACAAATTCTAGAGGCGTCTGGGTGGCTCAGTCAGCTGAGCGTCCGACTTCAGTGCAGGTCATGATCTCACGGTCTGGGAGTTCAAGCCCTGCGTCAGGCTCTGTGCTGACAGCTCAGAGCTTGGACCCTTCTTTGGAATCTGTGTCTGCCTCTTTCTCTGCTCCTCCCCCACTCACACTCTTTCTCTCTTTCTCTCACTCTCTCTCTCAAAAATGAATAAACATTAAAAAAATTTCTTTTAAAGAATGACAAATTTGGTTAGAACACTTAACTCAGTGATTGAAAGGAACTATCCATAGAGATTCAGGCCATGTAGAAAAATTGCAGCCGGTAATATCTGATCCCTGGAGATTTATTTATTGGTGTTATCCAAATTCCTTTTAATGCATTTATGAGTTAATATTGCTTTAGCAAAAATCATCCATACTTCAGTCTTGGAAGAGATGTGCTCTATTGTAGTGCACAGCAATACAACAATGGCAAGAAACAGAAGCTGCGGATGCAGTTGTGTGAGAGACGAACAGTGTCTCAGAATGCTGAGCTACAAAGGCAGTCAAACAAGGACTTCGACACAAGGCACATAAGGAGAGAAGTGCTGTGTCCTGTGAGTGTTAATGCCCTGCCCTCCAGTGGGATGGTGTTTGGGAGGTGATTGTGTTTAGGTGGGCTCGTGAGGGTGGGCTCCACGATGAGACTGGTGTCCTCGTAAGAAGAGGAAGAGAGCAGAGCCCACCCCCTCGCTCTCTCTGTCTCTCTTACCGCCACAGCAAGAAGGCTGCCGTTTGCAGACCAGAGAGTCCTCACCAGACATCTGTCCTACTGGCACCTTGATCTTGGACTTTCAGTCTCCAGAACTGTGAGATATAAATCTCTGTTTACGTCAATGGTATATTATTATAGCGACCAGAGCTAATATGCTAAGTTTAAGAGAGAAGATGTTATGGCAAGTTCCAGTGGCCCCAAGGTGTGGGTTTCAGCCGTGCGCCATCAATACACTAAGAGAAGCTGTTGATACTTTTGGGCAGACACACAGGGTGCCGGCTGCAGTCATGAAATGCTCTTGACCAGAAAACACCAGATCTCAAATCAAAGTCTTTTTTAAGATACAGACACATGACCTTTCACGCTCATATCGGTGACATGTTTAGGATGCAGATATTGGAAAGTTATAGGTTTTTTAATATTTCTACTCACATTTTTGAATTCGAACTCACCATCGATGTCTTTTCCCAAACTAGATGTCTGAACTGATTTCCATAATAGCCTTGGTGGTATAATCATCTGTTTTTGTTCTATTTATTGCTCAATGCAAGTTGTTTGCCATTAAAACATATTTCCTCTGAGATGAGAAATGCATAATAATTACATGCTAAATGAGGTCTTTTAAATATCTGCAGTTTGACAGAAGCTACTGCCAGTATGGTAATATTTTAGAAAATTATATCCTTATTTTTCTTTCTAAAAATGGCTTTGAGTGTTTGTAAGTATTTTGGAAGTGTATCTGATATTTGTATATGATACACAGGATACATTTTTAAAGGTGATCTAATTGTGCTATCTTATTAGATCCCTTTTAAGACTGAGTTTAGATCATTGGCCACTGGTAGCCAGGAGGCTGAAAGATTTGCCTAAGGTAGAAGCTAGGCATATATATCGAAAGTATAGTTTTTGCCACTCCAACCAAAGAAAAGCATTTTGAATTAAATCAGAGCATGACGTGATTTATTTAGCAGGACCCATTATGTTACTATCGAGATTAAACACTAGATAATGCAAGAGTGATGCACTATTACCAAGATAGCCAGAGGCTTAGCACCAATGCCTGTGATGTCAAGCTGAGTTATTAGGAGAAGACATCATGGCATGGAATGTCATTTTGAAAGATTTAATAATAAACCAAGGGCTTGGAGAAAAGGTGGAAGTAAAAAATACTGACTTAAGGGAAGAAAGAGAGAACTGTATTAGACCTTTGAGAAACTGATTATTTAACAGAGGTATTGGGCCTGAGGTCTAATAAACAAACAGCAGAGTATCTGGGAGAGCAGAATGCTTGACCCTGGGCAGAGGGCTAGAAGTTGAATAGCTGCGTTAAGGGATGTCGTCTAGCTGTGTCTGGGGACAGATAGGTACAGGTGTCCCCCAAGCCACATCCCTTGAAGACATTATTTCGCAGCAAATTCCTCCTACAATCTGCTTCAACCATCCTTTTTGAATGTAGGTGCCCAAAGAAACATTTAATACAATAAGTTCAGGAAGATCACAGCTCAAGGTCTTCCTATAAGTAAGTAATCATGAGTTATTGCCAAATTCTCCTTCGAAAATCTTTGTTTTATCGATTTGAAGGGAGATAACACCAGTGTCCTTGGCAGTGTGTTAAGAATGAGCCATCTTGGATGCTCCCACCCTCTCTGACGTGACGTTCTGGGACAGGGCTACAGTGAAGGACACGGAAGTAAGATTCACAATGGCTTCTTCCAAGATATGCTTGGCCCTTGTCACTAATGTTTAGATTCTTCCAGGCAAACAATGCATTGGCGGATACTCAGCCGTAAATAGGAAATTCATAATATACTTTGACGAAACAGTCCACAGCCAGCGTCTCTAACTTGGGTTGTTGCATAGCATCCCTATTGTTATTTACTGTGTCAACGCCAGAGCTAAAGTTGACAATCAATGAAGTATCAGTAACCAGGTCACCACCCTAACATCTAACAAAATGCAGTGAGTATAGTAAAAGAAGGGAAAAGGTTGATTCAAATAAAAGCTGCTCTTGAAATAAATGAGCTTCACTAAAAACAAGAAAGAAAAAGAAAAAGTCTTCTTGGCAAACATTGACTTCGAAAATGCAGCACTACAAAAAAAAATTAGAATAAGTTGGATTTTTCTGCTTTATATGGAAATCTGTATTCCTTTACATGAATATTTCAGTGCGGCCTTCTTCAAATATTAAATTTTGCTTCATAAAATAAGAAGAAAATGGGAAAGGACCACAAAGTCACTTCACTGAGCCCTCTACTCCAATTTAGAAGCAAATCACATAAAATGCTTTTTTTTTTAAAGTAAATCTAATTAATTCTGATCAACCTGTAACAGAACCAGATCAGTCAGCTGCTAAACTATCATTCTTTAAGATGCACCTGTGCCCTGGATGACCAGGGCCTGGGGTCAGGAGGCACTGAGTAAGCAGCACATCCTTCAGAGGAGGAGGAAAGGAAGGGTGGAGGATCAGGCCAGAGCACGGGGGCCTCCCGGCCGATCGCGGGCAGTGGAAGGGGCAAGGCCCTGGAGAGCCCCGGGCCTCTCCAGGCAGGATGGACAGAGACGAAGTCCAAGCTCTTCAGATCAGGTGCACTTCAGCGAATGTAAGGGAAACAAGGACAGATACCACAGCACAGCCAGGTCAATAGACCAGCCGGTGGAGGCTCCACCTGGGGAAGATTAACCACAGTTATCAGGGCCACCAGGAACTGACTGAGATGCCTATGGAAACTGTGCGGGATCCAGAAGATTTAAATAAAGAAATCGGATGTACACCCCCTTCCTGACGATGTACTCTGGAGTTCGCCGTTGTTTCTCGGCCCCTTTTTATTTTAATGGTGATAACAACCTTCACCTTGTCATACTCACAGTCTCCTAAATGACCTCATGCTCTCCTCTAAACCACCTCTATACTGAAATGTGACAAGTTTGTTTTCCCTCAAGTTTTCATTTAAATTCCAGTTAGTTAACCTACAGAGCAGTCTTGGCTTCAGAAGTAGAACCCAGTGACTCCTCTCTTACATACGACGCCCGGTGCCCATCCCCACATGCGCCCTCCCGTCAGCCATTTAGCCCAACCCCCGAATCACCTCCCTCCACCAACCCTCAGATTGTTTCCTGTCATTAAGACTCTCATAGTTTGCTTCACTCTCTCTCTTTTTTCCTTCCCACATGTTCATCTGTTTTCTTAAATTCCACACACAAGTGAAGTCGTACGATGTTTGCCCTTCTCTGCCTGACTGATTTCATCAGTGGCACCCGTGTTTCAGTTATTTGCAACGTTGATTGAGTCATCAGTTTGATTCGGAAAACAAGGTGTGTTCCTTCACTTTACCAGGGGCCAGGGACCCCTGTCTTGAGGAGAACAAGGGTGAAAAGCAGACAGAGGAACTTAGAGCACAATCTGAAGGAACACAGTGGGTGAACAGGCAAGCTGGTGGGAGGAGGGAATCAGGGAGTCTCAACAAAGAGTTTATTGTATGTTTTCCAGCTTTACTGATGTATACCTGGCAGACAAAAATTGTGTGTGTTTAAGGTGCACAACTTGATGTTTGATATACATTATGAAATAACCACCACACCCAATGTCGGAGAGTCACAGGAGCACAGTGAAGAGAGTCCATTGGGGGCAGGGGACAGGGGGCATAAGGGAATACTGGTCAAAGGATGCAAACTTTCAGTTACAAGATGATAAGTTCTGGAGACCTAATGTACAGCAATGTGACAAGGTTAATAACCCTGAATTATGTACTGGGGATTTGCTTAGAGGATAGTCAGCACAAAACAACAAAACCAGCAGGTGGCATCCAAGCAGATACTTCAAGGGGCCAGCATGGCTGCACGACTTCACCAGCAGAGGACCGACGCACAGGGTGGTGATGCTGTGACTTGAACAGCAGCCCAAGCCAAAGCACTCGGCTGTCTCTGGATGGATATAAAGCTCACGGAGTCTTCCAGGGCCATGTTTCTGTTAGGTCTTTGTAACATTGTAAACAAGTGAGGACTTGATTTTGATTTTGGTTTCCATAGAAGATATTTAAGCATGAAATTATATCACTGGTCTTGTGCTAGAGGGGACGGTTCTTTTAAAAAGTCTGAGGTGACTGAAGAAAGACACAGGAGGCAGTCAATCAGAGAAAAGGACAGCAAGACAGTCCAAGTGGAAGACGAACACAGCAATGATGAGAGAAATCATGGTGGGTGGGGGCTTGGGGGAGGGGGCGGGCAGGAAGCAGGGGAAATACAGGTGTTCAGCTCAGAATAAATGATCAAGCATTTAATACCAGCATGAAATACCATGTATTTCATGTGCAACCATTCTGTGCTCAAGGTTTATCTTTATTATCTTAATTTCTTCTCCTAAGTAACTTTTAATTACTAGACCCATTTCACACCTGAGGAAGCTAAGAACTCAAGTATCTTGACTAAGGTCAAACAAATAGCTAGAAAATTCTAAGCCATAACTGAGCTCAGTTCTTTCTGATTTCCAAGCCACTGATGGCTGTGACTTTCTGGTGGTCCAACATTGGGAGGCAGAGAGAGGCGGTTCTGGGGGAGAGGGTGCTGTTGACCATAACTCTAAATAGCCACAGCCTGAGAAGATCAGGAATCATCAGGATCTGAACCACATAGGTAAATGAGCTAACGTTAGAGAGTGCTAAATGAGACCCCTGAGTGATGGAGGTGTCATTAAAATACTTAGAAAGAACTAAATGAGCTAAATCTGAGTTTAGAAATCTTCAGTGTCCGTAAGCTGTGCAACCCGATAAAATTTTTTGCAGTAAAACTATGGTGTATCATTAAAATACCAATGAGATGCCACTGCACACCTGTCAGAATGGTTACAGTCACAGTCACTGACGACCCCCAGTGCTGGAGAGCACAGGGAACAACAGGGACTCTCCCTCACTGCTGGTGGGAACGCAGAATGGTGCAGACACTTTGGAAGACAGTTTGGTGGTTTCTTATAAAACTAAACTGCTCCTATCATATGATCCAGCCATTGCGCTCCTCACCATTTATCCAAATAGCTGAAAATTAATGTCCCGCCCCCAAATCTGCACATTAATGTTTACAGCAGCTTTATTCAGAGTTGCCCAAACTTGGAAGCAATCAAGATGGCCTTTAATAGGTGATGGATAAACAGTGGTCCATCCAGACAATGGAATATCATCCAGAGCTAGAAATAAAGTCTATCAAATGAAAAGACATGGAGAAACCTTCGTGGGAATTGCTACGTGTATGAAACAAACCCAGAAAGACTTTATAGTGTGTGACCAACTGTATGACGTTCTGAAAAATCAAAACTATGGAGTTCTTAAAGAGATTAATGGTTGCCTGTGAGTGGGAAGGAGAGACAAGTGGGGGAAGTACAGGGATTTGGGGGCCGTGTAACTATTCTGTAAGCGACTGAAAGCAAATGCATGTCATTACTCATGTGTTCAAACCCATAGAATAAGTGATACAAAGAGTGAGCCCTAAGGTAAACTATGGACTTCAGTTAATAGTATTGTATCAATATTGACTCATTAGTTATAACACAGATGCCAAGTAACGCATGGTGTTCATAATAGGGGGCACTGTATGGGGGAGAGAGAGGGAAATATGGGAACACTCTGCACCCAATCTTTCAATAATATTGAAAATTATTCTACTGAATATTTCTGTAAACCTAAAACTGCTCTAAAAATTAAGGTCTCTAACTTTTTAAAATGTGTATGAGGAGAGCCAATGATGATGATATTTGGAAAACCCCAATAATTAAGAGCTGAATGGAAGAAGAGGAGGTAATTTTTTTTTAATTTTTTTAATGTTTTATTTATTTCTAGTAGAGAGAGAGAGACAGCGTGAGGAGGGGAGGGTCAGAGAGAGAGGGAGTCACAGACTCTGAAACAGGCTCCAGGCCCTGAGCTGGCAGTCAGCACAGAGCCCGACGCAGGGCTCGAACCCACAAACCGCGAGATCATGACCTAAGCGAAAGTCGGACGCTCAACCAACTAAGCCACCCAGGCGCCCCAAGGAGGTAATTTTTTAAAAAGGAAAAAAAAAAAAAAAGAATGAATTCCAAGCTACAGAGCTATCACACCCAACTGTGAATTGTTATCGAAATAATTTGATGAATGAAGCTCCTGCAATCTTCAATCCCATCACATGAGGATCCAAGAAAAGATTAAATATAAATGTTCCTAATGACTGTGAATGTACTCAGCTGATCCCTACGGAACTGCCACGTTGGAGGTCAAAATGAACATTAGCATCTCCGTGTCTTTCAACCTAGTGCATTCACAGGACATACAAGGCATTTTCACACTCTTCTGACTCCTCTGAAATCACAGCTAAATGAGGAGGAAGAGAAATTCACAGCCATGCTTGGTGGCTCCATGATATATTTGTGACCGTTTTCTTCCAGTGATCCTTGGACCCACCAGGCAGTCCCACGTCATTTCTCTGTTCCACCCACTGTCTCATCTCCTAAGTGCTAATGTGAATCTTCCTTTGGCTTCTCAACTTCCATATCCCCTCTTTGACATCCCCAAACACATTGGAAAACTTTTTTGGTTGGTTTTCCCTGTTGGGGGAAATAGATAAAAATTTAAGGCTCTGTAAATACGGCATCTCCCAACTCATCTGCATCTGCAACCATATTTTCTTGGAGCTTGACAGAATTATAATGATCATTAAATTGATATATGAGAAGATGGAATCTCACAGATGTTGCACCCTTTTGAAAATCAGAGAACAGATGTATGACTGGTACTCAAAACTCCAAATCCACAGCCCAGAATTTACCTACCTATCCCTTCAAATTTTTGTAGCTATTTGCCACATGCATTTAAGGTGGCATTATACCACAGTAACACTAACCTCGTTTTTAACCTAATTGACAAGCTCATTTTGGAGGATCTCTCAATGATCACTTGTCCAAAATGTAAATATCTATTTCAGTTCTTATGATCTGAGTTCCAACAGCTGTATTAAATTCCATATTACTTTAGAGGATTGCTGTGTCATTTTCAAAGTATCAGTAATGGAAGACTCTTTGTGCACATGTGTGTATGCATGTGTATGCATGTGTACATGTGTATTTGTGTGCACGTGTGTGTATGTGTGTGTATACAATCTTCTTCATCTACAGTGTGTGCTGGAGTAGATGCCTAGCACACAGCAGCAACTAAATAGATGTTTATTAAATGGAAATGTAAATCAATGAATGGATGAATCTTTAACATGAATCTTTAACACCTTGAATGTGAAGTAGCCTCAATAGCGGATGCATGATTTTCAGCTTCAGTCATTCATGGTTAAGTTCTACCATGAAGACCTTGGACAAGAAACCTAACCTTTCTGAGATCCAGATCCCTTATTCACAGAATGGAGTAAAACTAAGTATCAAACTTTCCAAGTTTGAAATTAAGATTAGTAACAATATATGAAAGGTATCTGGCTGCAGACATTTGGCTGTCAGTAAATGGTGTGCCTTGTGGCTGTTCTTATTTACAATTTTCTAGCACATACCCTGAGGTTTTTTTTTTTTTTTAACTCATTGAGATGTATTGTTAGCAAACAAAGTAATGCAAAGTTTTATAAACTCTAATCAGTAAAGGAAAAAATTTGGGGACATAAAGATAAAAATGAAAGCAAGACATTCAATGGGCTAACAGTTGATGGCGGGTGATTATGGAAATGACACAAGATGTGGAGATGCACATGGTCCCTCCAGGACTGAGATGGAGGCCTTAGGAGGGACCCCAGAAAATGACCATAAGAAAAAATATATATAAAGTGAAACTGTAAATAACTCTAAAGGTTAAAAAAAAAATCTTGGAGAGTGTTATGGACTAAATTGTGTCCCTCCAAAAATTCATATTTAGAAGTTCTAACCCCCAGAATCTCAGAATGTGATTGTATTTGGAGATGGGCTCTTTAAAGAGATGACTAAACTCTTTCCAACATTTCTCCGCGCCTCCATGATGGTACGCACAAACGTCCTGGAAGGTGTTCTCAAGAGCAGCAACAGTGCCGGTAAGAGAGGCAAACGCCAGGTTCTCATTAGGCCCTGCTCCAAAGTCACCCTCCAGGTTCTAACTGGGATAATGAAGCATGAATACATTGGTGAATTTGAAATCCCTGATGATCACAGAGATGGGAACATCGTTGTGAACCTCACAGGCAGGTTAAACACGTGTGGAGTGTCCAGCTCCAGATGTGACGTACAACTCAAAGATCTAAGAAAGTGGCAGGATAATCTGCTCCCATCCTGACAATTTGGTTTCAATGTACTAACAACCTCAAATGGCATCATGGACCATGAAGAAGCAAGATGAAAACACACGGGAGGGAAAATCCTGGGATTCCTTTTCTAGGGATGTAATACACGCATGCAATACCTTCGAGAGGTAGCTACAAGGCCGTGAGGGTGAGCCCCACTCCAGTATGACGATGTCCTCTGAAGAAGAGGCCACAGGCATGCACAGAGGATGGCCACGTGGGGACACGGGAGAGATGGTGTCTACACACCAAGGGGAGAGGCCACAGGCGGAGCCAGCCCCGCCCACACTTGGACCCCTGAGTCCCCACCCCCAGACTGTAGCCAGTGAATCTCTGTTGTGTAAAAGCCCCAGCCCATGGCAGCCGAGCAGACTAAGATGAGGGTGTAAGAACTGCTGCGTATTCCACACCCCTGAATGGACCTTTCCTGAACTAGATCTCAAGTTAGAGTCTTCTCCTTCACGCTTACATATGTCTTCACAGACTCTGCTGTCCGTATTCCACCGGAAACTTGCCCAAATACAGAAGGCTCTGCAACTTCCATAATCCATGTGCTTGTGATTCAGGGACAGGACATAAACAGAAAATACAGCAGCTCATCCTCTCTCCGTGTTACCGGTTAAGATCGCCATAGAGATCGCTGTAGCAGATACTATGTTTATATTAAGCTTATGAAAATTCACCAGGGACACAGGCTCCATAAAATGCATAATATGACACAACGTGCTGATACCAGGGTAACCATGATGTCTTCTATACTGCAGATAACTGTGTGAAACAGAGAGGGCAGCGGTATAGTCACTGATGAAACCTTCACTCGGCTCCACCGTGGGCCAGGCGACCACGGGTGGGGGCGGAGGAAAGAGGGCTGAGTGGGTCTCACCGCAAGTAAGAAATGAAGGGAAACCCAGAGTCCTGTCCATTATATGGGGCACGCTGTATTTCAAAGTGTGGGTCTCTCTTTCAGTTACTAAGCAATGTATGTCATTATATCAGATCCTTTGCAGTTAGTAGCAGGAAAAACAGACACGATTAAACTTCCGCTCTATTGTGCGTGGGGCCTCGGAGGCAGTACCATGGAATGGTCTCCATCCTCCCTCAGTCTTCACTTGGCTTTTACCTCCTTTTCACATTTCTCTGCCCTTCCCTTTGCTCTTCACAGCATGTCCTTTGGCCCCCAGGACTGCCCTCGCTCGCTTGCTACTTCCCATCTACTTCGTCCTTCCTTCCTATGGTCTTTCTTCCTCTTCTGATTTGTTTTCCTCACTTGGGGTTCTTTGTCCTCACCAAGAGGTTTCAGACGAGCTGCCTCAGGCCACATCCAGTTTACAGGAATATTTCATTTCATTGACAGATTCTTACGAAAGAAGTTCAGTTAATAACCAGCATTCAAAAATTAGACGACAGCACATCAAACTCTATCCTAGTTTCTCTTGAAAAGTGAGAGCTCAGCCAGACGGGACCTGCATCCAGAGGCTGTGACCAGCTGCTCCGCACCCCGAGGGTGGGCTGCGCTCGCGGCCGCACGCCACTGGCTCTCCTGATGTCACCAGGACGACGTCCTCAGGTCACGGGCTCTACGACCCTTTGTCTAAATACGCTGATTGCTTGTGTTTGTATCATTATCGGACTTGTCATCCTCTTAGTTCATGACCAGCCAATTAAGTGTCATACACAAATGTCCCTTGTACACAAATACTCGTTCTTACAAACAAAATAAGATACGATTCCTCTCTTTCGGAAGCCCATCTGTCAGCTGGAGAGGTATACACACAGCCAAGCCTACAGAGCAGTGTATATACGAATCCTTAGCCTAATTCCTTTTTGTCTTAAAACTGTAACTTAAAAGTAGCCCATCGCTATTTCAAAAGACAAATAAGAGTCATTTTTAGAGAACAGAAGCCTCAGAGAGAAAATATTTCTGGAATTTAAGAGACAATTCTTTGCCCTTTATTTTTTTTTTTACAGGCATGAGATTTTTACCCAGAACTTAAAAGGCCCGTAAGAACAAGCATCCAGCCATGAGAGCCCAGCAGAGATCCAACACAGGGTCTTTAATCTCTCCTTAAATTCTGCCTCCAATTTACTGAAAGTAAAATAAAATTGAAAAAATATAAACCCCTTAGGCCTTTCTGTTTCCATGTTCTTAACATAAAAAGTAAATGACTTGAGATGCAAATAGTTATAATTACTTACCTTTGGTTTTAAAAACTTGATATTATGTGGATGTGTGTAATACAGAATGACAAAGCTCTGGCTGTCCACTCTGTGTACGTTATTTCACAAAATAATAACGTTCACATGCCCTCATTCAAGAGTATTTTCTTAGCAACTACTCCTTTCCAAGCACAATGCTTAGTCCTAGGGACACACGCAAAAATAAAAAGACAAATGATTTATTTTTATTAGGGTAGGTACCAAATACCTGTCCAATTCGGTCCAATTGGACCAATGCCTGACTTCCATTTGGGCTTTCTGGTCAAGGTGCCTTTAGCATGAACCCAAATCGAAGTTTTAATATACTTTTCTTTATTTCTGTATTTCTCTGTTTTCTTCCACACATTCAAGCAGACAGCCGAGTCCTAAAACCCTGATGCTTAGGAAAACCGCAGGTGTTTACCAAGGAAATGGAATGAGGTGGGGAAACGAGACATGTCAAGGGCAAAGTGTATGGGAGAGGCAGTGAGGGGTGGGTAGGGTCTCTCTTCCCTCTGCTAATGGGTGCCCTGGGGCAAGAGGGGCCTCAGGTGCGGGGAGAAAGCAGAAATAGAACAGATGTCTAAAAACAGGAGCTTCCCCATCCATCTAGGGACCCCCAGAGGAAGGAGCTACCTGCTTCATCTACACAGCCTGGACTGTAGGCAATCTCGGCAAAACGTCATCAGACGCTCAGGCAACAGGGGACAGACTCCCAGACAGAGGACAGGTACATGAATAGGGGCCACACTCTCGGGGCCCGCAGTGCCTGGTCATGATCTGGGCCAACACCACAGGAAGAAATAAGCTAACAGGAAACTTGACACAATCCTAGAGAAACCCACAAATGATTGAGGCTATAATTCCTAACACAATGGGACAGGAGCTTCTACTTCCAATTAAGTTTATTTAAAAAAAAAAAAAAAAAAAAAGCACCTGGGTAGCTCAGTGGATTGAGCGTCCTCTCTTGATTTCAGCTCAGGTCACGATCTCACAGTTCATGGGATCGAAGCCGTGCTGGGCACTGCGTTGACTGTGTGGAGCCTGCCTGGGATTCTCCCTCCTCTCTCTCTGTCCCTCCCCCGCTCATGCTCTCTCTCTCTCTCAAAGTAAATAAATAAATATTTTAAAATGAGAAGAAAATAAGAAGAAAAACCATGTGGTGGTTTTTCCTGTGCAGCTGAATTTTTTTACAGAGATTAACTCTGCACATGCACACGTGAAAGGAACGAAAACAAAATGGACAACGAGGTGTTTTTACAAAAATTATCTGGGTGGTCCCTCATCCAGCTCTAACCGACTCCACTTGATAATCCAAGAATGTGAGTTCTGTAGAAAAAAAAAAAAAAAAAAACAGGGGCGCCTGGGTGGCTTAGTCGGTGGGGCGTCCGACTTTCGCTTGGGTCATGATCTCGCGATTCGTGGGTTCGAGCCCCGCGTCGGGCCCTGTGCTGACTGCCAGCTCAGAGCCTGGAGCCTGTTTCATTCTGTGACTCCCTCTCTCTCTGACCCTCCCCTGCTCATGCTGTCTCTCTCTCTCTCCTAGAAATAAATAAAAACATTAAAAAAAAACAAACAAAAACAAAAAACAAATTATGGATCCCCTCAGTCATAAAACCAGGGGAAACAAGGAGAGGAGAAGACCTGGATTTACAGTCTTTTAATATAACGACCCAGCCCAGTTATGAAACTGGACCCACTGAATGTGTCACACTCAGATTATTCCAACTTTGTTTCTAATGTGGAGAAGTAATGAGTTCGAACACTTAGCTTCCCGTTGTGGCCCCACATGGGGCAAGACCTCATGTGGAAAGTCTGACACGATCACTTTTCCACCTTCGTCAGAGAAAGCAAGGGGTCTGGTCTCATGCTTTAGCAGAAGTATCACCCCAACCGTCAGAAGTACAGAGCATGAAGAGAGTGTTCGGCTCAGCTGCGGTCTGAACAGGCTCCAAGCCGGGAGAGGAGGGGTGAGGTGGTGAGGAGTCCCAATGAATTGTTCACAGCAAGGTAGAAATCAGCAGGTGATGAGACAGGGAGATGGGTCTACTCACTGGGCGGGGGGTGGGGGGGATGGTAGCAATTAGACGAGTTTTTGGGTCTTGGGCGGTAAAAATATATTCATGAGTTTGACTTCTTTTTCCGACTCTTATTAAAAGTATAAATTTATTCCATTTCTAAAGGAACTGTGAGGTGATTCACCAACTAATTATGTACTAACTTATTCATTTCCTTTAGGTTAAATGATACAAATTTTCCTCCTGAGATGCTTAACTGAGTCAAATTCACCACAGTTTTCGAGGTGGGAGTTGGAAAGGGAGAGAGATGCTCCGTGAAGCTCTACACAAAAACTTTCTCTCTAATTATCTCATCTTGGAAAAGAGGTCACAGCTTGCATGTCCAGCATTCACTAAGGGCCATTTTAGAGTTTTCTTCCCTTGGCAAATGAGAACAGAAAGCTGTGGTTAATTATGCTTTCCACTTGATAATGGATGCTTTTGGTTTAAAATTTTAAAGAAGCAGGTAAATTGGTGACAAGTGTCACAGTAAGATTCTCTTCTTAAAGAAACATCACCACTCCTGACGTGGGGTGCCCGTGTGGGGCCAGAGGCTGGAAGGAAATAGTGGTTTGGCACAGAACGTGGGGAGGAACCGTGAGGTGGAAGGTGGAGAACCATGCAACAGTGTGCAAGAGACCTGGACACTGGATTGTTCTTAAATATGGAGCCTGTCAAGCCGCTGACTGGACAAGGAAGAGCCTTCCCCCAGAAGCGTGGAAGACATTTTGACAACTTGCTTGGAATTGGAAAGCTGGCAGATGAGACTACTTCCTTGACCAACCAGAAGCAGTGGAGCCTGCGCCATGAATACCAGAAAACCCACCCAAGATGTGCATTTGTTCGCTTGTTGTGGTGACAAGGGAGGGCTTATAAAGCTGTCTACTCTGTGGTGAGGAAAGAGCAGACAAGGTCGCCATGTTGACAGATCAGCCAAAGAGCCTCATTCACAGTCACAATGGCACCACCGTTAGGAAAAACGAGAACTGACTTTGCCTTCCTTCCACACATTCATCCCAGTAACTGACCAGCCACCAGGACACGCTGGCTTTCCAGCCCTCCCGCCGCTCCACCCAAGGCGCATGGACTATTGTCTGGGTCAGTGCATCGGCCTCCAACATGGTCTCCCTGAGTTCCTGATCCTCTGAAAGCCTGCTGTTTGGCCCAAGAAACTGGAAGATCAAGAAGAGGTGAGATCACGAATACTCTGGGAGAAACGGGATCTGGAGAGTGGGGGCTCGAAACTCAACTTGAGGCATCTGGGGTCGGATACACCTGTTAGAGACACAAGTGCTGACCGTGAACACAAGGAAGGTTTAGGAACGTGTGCTCAGTGAGACAGACACTCGGGAGCCCCTCCTGACAAACAGGGTGATGTTACTGTAGGGAGAGGGAGAGATGGGGACACCCGCCACATGAGGGCAGAAAGAAAGGGGGACAGTGAGGGTGTGGAGGGAGAGCAGGAGAGGAAGGCCAGAGAGGCCAGAACCAGGAGGGAGCCGGTCAACCGTGGCCAGAGCTCAGATCCAGCAGCAGACCGATGCCTGCATTTAGGAACAAGGACTCCTCAGTGGCCCGGAGGACAGCGCCGCCTGGAGCCGTGTCTGCGCCCCCCTTATCTTGTCTTCAAGGCTGAACCACCCCCGGGTGCTGTGGCCCGAGCAGGTGAGGATGAAGAAGGCAGATAAGGACTCTACTCCCTTATGAGCTTTTCCAGTGAAGATCAGTTTTCCCCAAATGAAATATGGCATTTGCTTGATTTTTAAATTTAAAACTTCCTTGATAGTGTTTAAAGTTATTCTTATATTAGTCAAAATGACACTTAAGTCAAAATTGATTTTATAAGTGTTATTATCACAACTTTATTACTACAGAAAACTGTTGGCCTACAAATATCAAATACATATAAGCCTTAAGGACATGATGAGAACAGGGATGGCTGAGGGGCTCAGTCGGGTGAGTGTCTGGCTTCAGCTCAGGTCATGATCTCAAGGTTCATGGGTTTGAGCCCCGCGTCAGCTCAGAGCCTGGAGCTGCTTCGGACTCTGTCTCCCACTCCCTCTGCCCCTCCCCTGCTTGCACTCTGTCTCTCTCTCAAAAATAAATAAACATTAAAAAATTTTTTTAAAAAATGACAAGAACAGGGGTGGCTGGGGGACTCAGTCAGTTAAGTGTCTTACTCTTGATTTCAGCTCAGGTCATGATCTCACTGTTTCAGGAGTTCAAGCCCCATGTTGGGCTCTGTGCTGACAGTGTGGAGGCTGCTTGGGATGCTCTCTCTCTCCTTCTCTCTCTCTCTCTCCTTCTCTGCCCCTCCCTTGCTCATTCTCCTGTTCTCTCTCCCTCTCTGTCTGTCTGTCTCTCTCTCTCAAAAATAAATAAACTCTTAAAAAATGATGAGAATAAAATTGGACAAGGAACTGACCCACTCGGCTCTAAAACTGCTGTGCGCTGAGTGGCCAGTGCCACGCATACCGTGGGCGTGCGTTGTGTGCTGAGTGCCCCGGAGTGTAATCTGCACCGCGGACTGTGTCCTGGGTCCTGTGAGCCCCGCCTTTTCTCCTGTGTCCTTGCGCTGTGCGTCCTGCGATGTGCACCCTGGTGTCCTGTGCCCGGGCTGCTCCGAGTGGTGTCCGTGCCTGGTGTAATTAACATGACCTGTAAGTGCTAGAAGTATATGTCATTTCCTCATTGTAAGCTCTAATTGATAAAACTATTCACTTCAGTTTTCCCACTTTTTAGCAGAAAGATAACAGCGGAATGTTAGTACAATGATTTCTGTGTACCATTGACCCTTGAATGATGCAGGGATTAGGGGCACTGACCCCCCCCCATGTGGTCAAAAATCCACCTATAACTTTTGACACCCCCAAAATTCAACTATTAATCACCAATTATTGACCCAAAGCCTTACTGATAACATCAACAGTTGACTAATACATATTTTGTATGGCATATGCACTATATACTGCGTTCTTATCATAAAGTAAGCTCGAGAAAAGAAGGTAATTTTAAAAATCATGTGGAAGAGGAAATACATTTACAGTATATACTGTATTTATTAGAAAATATCTGTGTATCAGTGGACCGTACAGTTCAACCTGTGTGGTCCTGGCTTCAACTGTGAGTCTTTCTCCATAAGTGATTTCAAGTAAATAGTTGAAAATTGTACTTCTGTTGACGTAATCCTACACACCTACAAAGTTTTAAATACATCATATGGCAAGAATTCATTAGTCAAAAGGTTTCAATTGCAGTTATAATCTAAGAAAGCAATACATACTTTGGATTTTATATTTGTATAAAATATTTCAAATTTTTCATAAGGTGTTTTATTTAATGGAGATGGCTTTTCTTACGCAGAAATTTTCTAACTTTTCCCATTTGTTTTTCCTTATCCTAAACCTTAGTCATCCCCTCTAATTTTGAAAACGTTGATTTAAATTTTTTTTTAATGTTTTATTTCTTTCTGAGAGACAGAGAGAGACAGCATGAGCAGGGGAGGGGCAGAGAGAGGGAGATACAGAATCTGAAGCAGCTCCAGGCTCTGAGCTGTCAGCACACAGCCTGATGCGGGGCTCGAACCCACAAACCTTGAGATCATGACCTGAGCCGAAGTTGGACACTCAACCAACTAAGTCCCCCAGGCGTCCTGAAAACCTTGATTTAACAAAGTAAGTTCAGATTCTACTAAACCATCCCAGGCACATAATCGCTAGAAAAAAATTTTTTTTCAGAGAAATTTACTTGCTTAATAGAAAGACAAAACAGAAGAATGTTACTTCCCCTTCAGAGCACCCCGAGACCGTGTCCACGGAACAAGTTTGAAGAATTCTTCTCTAGAGGGTTGAAGAAGTTTTTCATAGATCATCACTTTCCTGATAAACAGATGAAGAACTGACAGAGAGCAGCGCTGGTCCCGGCCCTGCAGCGTGTGGAAATAACATCTCCAGGAAGGAGCGTGTGCTTGTGAGGAAACACAATTTGTCCTTCGGCCGCCCTTCCGGGGGAGCACGCGCACTGAGCACAGCCAGGTAAGGGCTCTGAGGTCACGTCGAGGTGCGGAAGCAGCTTTACCTGAGTCACTGCAGGAGAGAACCGTGACTTTCAGGATCCCCAAGGCCCGACCACCCACGGCCCTTCCAGGAGGGACCCTGCGGGCTTGTGAGGAAAGTGCTGGGTAACATCTGGAATCCAGCTGCAAACTGCCTCCCATCCTTCCCATAAGAACGCAGGCCATTCACTAGGGTAAACACGCAGCAGGGAAAGGAAAACATCCAGGTCTGGAATCGAGTGGCACCGGCCGTGCCATGGGAGCCTGTGGCCCACCGGTCAGCGTGGGGCCTTAGCTCCTCAGGGACGGAAAGGCTTTGGGCCCAAGTCCCCTCACAGGGAACGGGCACCATGCAGTCATCTTGCAGTGTCCTCCAGGCCTGAGCGGATGGATGGGCGAGAGACTACTGACCGCAGAAGGCCACAGCAGCTCATGACACAGGGCCCTTACGTGGCGGGGGGTCCAGGTAGAAGTCGGAGGGGGCACCCCTTCCCCCATGAAACCTGTGAAAGGGGAGCTGTGGGGAGCAGCAGACCACCAGAGGCAGACACTGCAATTCCTACTGATCTACAGCGCGTGTGACGGGCTCTGAAAAAGGCCCGTTATCTTTGGGGAAACCAGTGCATCGTACAATTAGTGGCTTTGATTGCTGCCACACTTCTAGATATTTCACCATTTCCCAAGGCGATTCAATACCTCACTCAGCACATACCATGAAGCTACTGACTTAGCGAGTACATTTCTCTGTCCATCTGATGAGAGAGAAACAGAGAAAGAGAGAGAGAGGGAGAGAGAGATGAACTTAAAAGCGCCCACACACTTTTCTTTCACTCTCCAGGACAGCAATGTTCCATATTAAACATAACCTACTTATATCATGGCCTCCAAATGTGTGTTGTAATATGTCATATTGTTCTAGTGCACTTGACAGTGACTTTTCAAGTAAAGGTCAACTCATACAAAAGGGCCTATAATTTATAACAAAGTATGTGATAAGAAGTATTTCCATAAGGTTGGTGACTCAATTACCTTTAAATTTCTACTCAGATGTAAATACCGATTTCTTGTCACTAGTTTCTCTCCCGTGTATAAATTGTGTGAGGAGTGTTTTCCAGTAGTTTTCAAAAAAAGAAGAAGGAGGTCTTTGACTTTCAGGGTAAGTTTCTATCTATATCATTATACTTGACATGAAAATATTACATCTAAACTGTTTATAATTTATCTAATGATCTTTGAAAATACTGAACTGGTAACTTTATTGAAGGTATGTAGATTTGTTCTTTTCTCTCTTTCTAAAACAAAGCATTATCATTCAGAGGTAATATTTTTTCTCAAAATAATTAATTTGTGACCCTAAACTCTTTTACACCATTAAAGTCCCAATGCACCAATACTATAGAAATTGCAAACACAATACCCACAATTTCCAGGTTACATACTAAAAAAAAAAAAAAAATCTAAGCACCATTTTGCTCTACCAAATAGGAAAAATATGTCTGTGGTTGTACAGAAATGATGGATTTGTGCTGGGTAATGATCTCTGCAGGTTTCAGACATTTCTGTTGAAAATCTACTTCTCTGCAGAAGAGGAAATAGATGATTTGGGACCTAAGATTTGTCTTCTAAGAGAGGAGCTAATTAGTCCCGTGAAACCACAGCTGGTGTACCGAAAATCAATAAAGGCTACCTAACACCTGGAGGCTTGGGGGTAAGATTTGTTCAATATTCTTTGTTTCATTGAATGGGGACCCCACCACCTGATCCATAACCAGTAATATACCACATTATGTATTTATAAACCCCTCAGTGTGAGACTTCAGACCTCCAGTGAGTTTTATGGAAGACTTTGAAGTGGCCTGTTTGTTTGTAGACCATGAAAAGATCACTTTGGTGAGCACATTCACGTGTGAAGCTGGAATATTTCTCTGCTAGGTTTAAGATGTTTAAAAATCCTAAATAACGGGCACCTGGGTGGCTCAGTGGGTTAAGTGTCCAGCTCATGGTTTTGGCTCAGGCCATGATCTCATGGTTCTTGGGATCGATCCCCACCTTGGGCCCTGCTCTGAGAGCTCAGAGCCTGCTTGGGATTCTCTCTCAACCTCTCTCTCTGTGCCTCCCCTCCTATCAAAAATAAATAAATAAACATTTTTTAAAGACCCGAAATAATAACAATTTCCTGATAGAGCTACATCTAGCTGTTATTTTGGATAATACTGTTGATTCTTCCAGCTCAGAGAACACCTACAATTTTTTAGGCACTAAATATTGAGTACCCAAAAAATGAATAAGCCATGCTTCCTTAATTGCGGACGACTTAGAAGGAAAAGCAAGCGATGTCAAATGTGCTACAAAAATGTTTTTGAAGAAAGATACGTGAAAGGGGGATGGGAGCGAACAGCAGACACCGGCACGTCTGCAGTTTCACAGCGTCAAATGGAGCGGCCATCTGTGACCCCCCCACCCAGGGTAAGAACCAGAAGTCACCGGTACAATGATATCTTACCTTTGCCCTACCTTGTCACCCACACACGTCCCTCGGAAAACTACTAGCTCTGATTTTTTTGTACTGTTTCTTTTTCCTCCACAATTAACAGTAACCTCGTTGAATTAAGCTCCACAGCTGTGGGTCCTCCGTCACGTAATGTCACGCTTCCCCCTCGAGCAGGTACTCCTGTCTCCAGGATGTCTCCAAATGGTGACTCCAAACCCCAGGCTGTGCCTGTCATGTGACTTTTTCATTTTTGACATGTGGTTCCTAACATCGTGATGTGGCAGTTGTCTTCATCTCAGCCAATCAAAAGGAGAAAAGAGATGGGTGATCGACCAGGAAGTTTTGGACGAGCCAGGTTTGCGATTTGGTACAGATGTCTCACTCTCGCAGCCCCTTCGCCAATTCTGCACACGGCGTGACGGAGATCATGGGCGGCTGCTTCCCGACATAACCCCGTGTCCTGAGAGGGGAACAAGGGTCTGCCGTGAGCAACTACCCTTCTCTGCCCTGAATCTCCATGTCTTTCCGGGATGGCTTCACTTGTTTCACTGATATTTTCTTTCAGACGTTTTTAAGGTTGGCAGATTCGCCAGGAATTTTGTTCAGGCTTCCCAGTGAAAGACGAAAGAACTAGAGTAGCTTTCAGCTCAGCGGCCCAACCAATTTTGAAAAAGAAGGATAAGACAAAAAAGGGGCCCAACCATAGGATTTGAAGTCTCATTCGATAGGTGCTCCGGCCCGGGCCGCGGACTTGGGAAGGAAGACAGCACAGATCAGGGGCGCCGACGGCGGGCTGTGGAGGCACATTTGCACAAACGCACCAAACTGATTTTCTGCCAACCGCCAAAGGCATCTGAATAGGGGAAAGATGGCACTTTCAGTACACGATGCTAGAACAGTAGGGTATCTATAGGGTATATACGCATATACTGGCCTAAGTCTCACACCTTACACAAAAATTAGTTCCGAGTGGACTGAAGATTCAAATGGAAAATGCCGCACTGTGAAACTTTTAGGAAAAAAAAAAAAAACTCGTTATCTAAGATTAGGCAAGAAAAGTTTCTAGACTACACACTGAAAGCTTGAACCAAAAAAGGAAAACGTGACAAATTGAACTTCATCATAATTAAGTGTTTTTCTCTGTGAAAGACCCAGATAGGAGATGAAAAGACAAATGACAGAGTGGGAGGGAGCCCTCGTAAACCGCGCGCCTGACAAGAAGCAGTGACAGAACAGAGGGGACACGCACACTCCAGCAGCGGGAGGAACAGCTCCCGTGGTTGCGTGGATATCTCAGGAGACACTCGCTGACTTCCCACCACACGTGCAAAAATAAGCACTTTCATTAGGAAGACAAAAAAAGCCATGGCACGTGGAGACAGAAATAATCAACCTTGTCACAAGTCTATGGTTTCAGAAATCTACTTCTGCGCTGTGCTTATTCTCAGCCCGTCTTACCTCAGTGAAATATTGAAGGAGAAATCGACTTCATCATTTCTACTTGGCAAAACCTATTAAAACTCGCCCTGCCTGCTCCACACGTACTGTTATGGAAATCAGTAATGCAGACGGGCATCTCTCTGCCGTTCGGGTCCCAAGAAGGCGGCCACTCTGGGCAGGCGGAAAGAAGTCTTCGGATTATATCAAAGATGGCATTTACTTCGCAAAAGGCACATGAAAGACCGCGTCTTTAGTAACATAATGTCCTGTCAAAGATTTTAGTTTGAGGGACTCATGAAAGTAAATTTCTCACTGGGAACTTTAATTCAAATCACAGTCCTCCAATCATATCGCATCTCGTGCTAAAATGGGGAGAGTAAAGCAAGGAATGGTTGACCCTTCCTGTGGAGAAACAGGTGTCCGTGTGGGGTGAAAAAGAGGGACGTGGCCAGCCCTCTGCTGTGACCTCTGCTCCCACACAGATGGGTACACGGACACAAAGAGCAGTCACAGCATGAATCCTGGTCCCTAGCAAGTTTTAAAAGCCACATTCATCACCTGCAGAGGAAAACAGCACTGTTACCACTGCCCAGCGGGTAGGACTTGTCTCCAGTCAGCAGTTTGCAATTATACCCTTTCTGGTCTTCATTCGTTTTCAGAAAATGGGTTGGTGATGCTGACAGCTCAGGCTTTGGGACATTTGCATGTTTCTCTCCAGAGACAGAAGTCACAGCGGCCCCCACCCCCATTCTCATTCAGTGTGGCCCAACCACCCGATTGCACCAGTCCGTCTGGCCCGTCCACATCTTGCCCAGACCAGTGTCCTGGACCCGAACGTGGTACACCCTCACCGATGAGCCCCCGAATGTGCTGCTGGAATGCGACCCGCCACACCCACCAGCTTCATTATTAAGAACCCTGCGGGACCATACTATGTCACAGAGCACCACACACGGCAGAGGAACCGACGTCTCCAGGAATCAACCTTCTGAGCACCGCATGAAACAAGATGAATCAGGACGCATCCAATCACAATGGAGGGTGATACATGCTTTCTGAACAGAAGCTCCCAGAAGCGTTTGAGATGCTTAGTAAATTATTGTTGAAATAATTGCATCGAAGATCCACACTCCATTTCCAGTCATGCAAATTGATGTCAAGATAATAAGGAATAGTATCTGTAAGCAAGAATTCTATTTCCACCCAAACTTTCCTCAAAATCCTGAGTCGGGATTTTTTTGTACAATATTGCCTTCAACCTTAATGTTCTCATTAAATTAGTATTGAAATATTTAAATGTACATTTGAGGGTTTTTAAATTTTTTTAATGTTTATTTATTTTTGAGAGACAGAGCATGAATGGAATAAAGGCAGAGAGGGAGACAGAATCCAAAGCAGCTTCAGGCCCTGAGCTGTCAGCACAGAGCCTAATGCTGGGCTCAAACCCATAAACTGTGAGCTCGTGACCTGAGCCAAAGTTGGATGTTCAAACGACTGAGCCACCCAGGCACCCCTGTAAATTTGCATTTAAAACTTAAACATGGGTATGTTAAAGACCACCAATCATGTAACTCCCAAAAAGAAAATATATAAAATATATATCCTACAAATATGTACACACGTGCACACGTGCACGCAAAGCCATAAACCACTTCCAGGAAGTATGTGTGAATATCCCTGCCATGCGTGTATAGACCCCACAGAATCTAACAGCGGACCAGCTCGTGTGGGAAGCACAGGTCTGGATTTGAACTGCAGTCTCCTTACTTATTGGAGACACAATCATTGTAAGCATGATTTACCACCTGAAAACAATGGGCACAGTCTTTACTGCCTATCATATAATACTGTGAAATTATTTTTAAAGGTAATGTATACAAATATATATATGTTTGCAGATTATGCTACCAGTGTCTTATCACATGTCACTCTATTTATTGGTGAATGAAGCTCCTTGTCCAACTTTATCCAATTCCTCTGGCACTTATGCTTAATTCAAACCTATTTGTGTCATTTTATGCTGTAATCATGTAAGCGAGTCCATCTTTCTTTGACTTTGAATCCTGCGATGAATGGTTTGCACACACATTTATAAGGCTGATCACTGAGGCTGCTGGTAAATAACTTGGGGCTGGCCCTCCATTTCTGTACTCACCACTCAGGGACAATTTGAAACATTACAGGCCAATTTAGCCCTTATTAAATAATCTGACGCCTCATCGTTAACCTTCACTGCAAATGGCATAAGCCCTTCTGTAGAAATGCTAGGAAAATCTAGACCCACTGTTCTTGCTTCTTCTGCTCGTTGATAAAGCTGTGGGGAGCAGTTTCCGGAAAGCGTCTTGTCTGGGTCCTGTACTTTACAACGGCCGTAAGTGTGCATTGCCAATTTATTGAAGAGATGACACACAGGAGGAGGAAACGGAAAGGGTATTCTTGAGGACTTTTCATATTTAAAACCAGAAGAAGGAGTTACGGACAAATCACCCTGTAAAGTTCTCTCTTAGGGGCACCTGTGTGGCTCAGTCGGTTGAGCATCTGACTTTGGCTCAGGCCCCACATCAGGCTCTGTGCTGACAACTCAGAGCCTGGATCCTGCTTCGGATTCTTTGTCTCCCTCTCTCTCCTCCTCCCCTGCTCACACTGTGTCTTTCTCTCAAAAATTAAAAAAGGGGTGCCTGGGTGGCTTAGTCGGTTGAGCGTCCGACTTTCGCTTAGGTCATGATCTCGCAGTTCGTGGGTTTGGGCCCCGCGTCGGGCTCTGTGCTGACTGCCAGCTCAGAGCCTGGAGCCTGTTTCAGAGTCTGTGACTCCCTCTCTCTCTGACCCTCCCCTGCTCACGCTGTCTCTCTCTCTCTCTCCTAGAAATAAATAAAACATTTTAAAAAAGTTAAAAAAAAAAAAGTACCGTGACCTCATAATTGCATATTTCAACTAAATGACTATTTTTGCTTAGGGCTATGGAGCTAAAATGCTTTGGAAAGGGCCGTATCAATCACCTGCAGAAGTGTCACCTAGATGCGGAATGCAGGACAGGTATCATTAGTTTTGAAATCTGAGAGAGGAACACAGCTTGAGATTTAAGGGGGAAAAAAAATGGTTTGATTTGTAAGCTAATCTTTGACATCAGACGCAGGTTCGTTGGATGCACACATCTGCACGAAACACACTCAGTATTTTAGCTTTTTCTGCTCTTCCACCTGCAAGGGAAAGGGTGTGGCTTGTGCCTGACAGGGACCTGCGGCCAGGGGACACCGGCCACTGACCTGGCAGCAGGGGACTGACGGCTTAAAGGCAGCGGGAATGGAGAATCCAGCGTGTTCACCCCGTAAGCTGCAAGTAATTACACAAACGAATATCCTTCGGTGAAGAAAATATGCTTTTTATATAAAACAGTATCTTCCTTCTTTTGCACAAAAAGCAGCTGTTCACTGAAAGCCAAACGTCTAAACGAAGCATCAAACTGGAAAGAAGCATTCTCTCCGTCCTCTTACTTGGACAGCTCAGTGCACCCTTTAATCGTTTGGACAAAGTCACGTTGTTTTGTGTTCACCTGCTCGATTCATCAGCATTATTGAGAAACAAACATCTATGTTCTTAGTGATTGTGTGGGGGAGCTCACGAAGAGGTTTTCCTGGGGCGCCCGGGGGCTCAGTCGGTTAGCGTCCGACTCCGGCTCAGGTCATGATCTCACGGTCTGTGGGTTCGAGCCCCGCGTCCCGGCTCCGTGCTGACAGCTCAGAGCCTGGAGCTGCTTCGGATTCTGTGTCTCCCTCGCTCTCCGCCCCTCCCCTGCTCACACTCTCTGTCTCTCCGGAATAAAACATAAACCTTAAAACAAAAAGAAGAGGTTTCTCTGCGTTGCTGTGTTGTGAGCAGGTGCTCAGAGCACCGGTACTCAGTCCTGTTTGCTGCCCCGCCCGCGCCCCTTGCCAGGTGCAGCCCGGGCCGTGCCCAGAACACCGGCAGGCTGTGGGGGACACGGCACCCGTGTCTCCTGGGGACCTGTCCTCTTTTGAACACCAGTTTATGCTTCGTGCCCCAGACGTCCCCTGTCTCCCTACCTCTTGTCACCCTGAAGTACGGCGTCACCTGACCTCATGCCCCGCCGGCGTTTTGCTCCTGGGGTCACCAAGTGCAACGTCCGCCGTCCGCTGTCCCTCCGCAGCCCGCCCCCACCTCCCTGCCCCGCACTTGGAGCTGAGGGCGCTCCTCAGCCTCACGGGAAACAGCGGTTCCCTGGGGAACCTTCCGTCACACACCCAGGAGCACCGGTCCTTCCAGGCTGCACCCGGGGACAAGCCCTTCCGTCGCTAACCAGGGATGTCCCATCGCAGGTCCCCTCCGACTGGGCTCGCCCTGCCTCCCCCTTCTCCATCGGCCTCTGGTTTAGGACACGGGTCTCCACCTCAGCCACTCCAGGCCACGGCCACCAGAACCACCCAGAAGCCTGAGCGGTTCTAGCGTGCTGGGTGAGGGCCCTGGGGACGGCCCCCAGACACGGGTCTGGGGGTGGCTGGGACGCAGGCAGACATCTGGGCACAGCCCGGGAACCGGTCCTGCAGCGCCTGTCCGTCTGTCTCCGCCGGCTCACCCGCCGGGCCCGGAGGTCCCCATGGACGCAGGGACGCGTCCTCAGAGGAGCCTGCCTCACTGTCCTTTCTGCTCAGCGCTGCCTGCTTGCGACTGCCTGCTGGGCACACGGGCCACACGGTGTCCTGCCTTCCCGACGCGCCCCACCGCCCCACATCCTCGTCACCTCCAGGTGTGGACTCGCCTCGGGGCTCTTTCCAGCCGTCTTAGCTGGACAAGCTCATGGCCTTGTCCCAAGAAACACCGTCCCATTCCGTGACATCTGAAGTCACAGTCACCACACCCGGGGCCCCCGGTCAGCAGCCTCCTGCGTGGACACCAGAGTCCTCTCCGGTGCCCAACCTTGACCACGTCAGCTCACTTCTCTCCAGAATTTCTCCCAGGCCCCCCACTCTTTCCAGAATCATCCATCCACTTCCCCGAGTCTTCCTTCCAGCCTCACACTCCCTAATCCTTCGTACAAAACCCTCGGCTGTGGGGCCACTGGGCATCTCAGGTGCCCGCCTCCACCCTTCGTCCTGTCCCCTCCCCCCCCACCACTGCATCCCCGACCTGGAGGTGGAAGCTCGTCTCCGAGTGCCATTCCCATTCCACTCCTCGTGTCCTTGGGAGCATTCAGAAGGGCAGGTGCCCTCTGACGGACCATCTACAAGGAGGGAATAAAATAGTGTGTGATGCAGGGCACCTGGGTGGCTCGGTCTGTTGAGCATCTGACTTTGGCTCGGGTCGTGATCCCAAGGTGGTGGGATGGAGCCCTGCATCAGGCTCCACGCTCAGCGCGTGGAGTTTCTTTCTTTCTCTCTCTCTGCCCCTCCCCTGCTCACTGCCTCTCTCTCTCTCTCTCTCAAAAAAAAAAAAAAAAAAAAGTGTGAATGCTTCATGCCTTTAATTCAACATTGGTCAGCGACTTCTCATTACACATGGACCCATTTCCAGCCCTTCCCCATCTCTGGCCCTAACACTGACCTGCGACTAACCTCCACCGGGAACCCTAGAGGGAGCCAGGCTTCTTCCCTCCAGAAACCCAGAGTTTCCTCAGCCTCCATGTTCTCTGATTACTCCTAACACGAGTTGCTCTCTTGCTCATGCTCTCCAGGGTAGATACTATTTTTTTAATACCTTATTTTTACCTCTGCCCTATTTTGTTCACAATTCCATATGACTTCAAAAATACTCCGTGTCTCTGTTTCTCTTAATGCTTTGGCTCAACTTACAGAGGGTTCCTCCACTGAGTCCCATGAATTTTCCACACAGACACCATATTTGCCTTTCCAGGAGTTTGCTTGTCTTCTCTCCCTGCTTGCTTTATGCGCCTGGTTCTTGATTCACAGACACAGTACCTTCTCTTATTTCTCTGGAAATACTCACTGTAGTTGTTGTGTCTTCATCGTTTGTGTTTCCTCAGACCTGCAGGTCTGTGTTGTTTTTTCTGTTCATTTGGTCTCTTTTGTGTCCCGAATGTCTGTGGGCCCTCAGTTCATTCCTACAAGGACACACTAGCAATGTTCTTAGAAGCTCCAGGGGCCCAGGTGAGTGTTTCTGGCTGGTGGAGCTCACTCTTCATCTAAGCTGGGCTTTCCTTAGGGATTGAGTCTCTGTGTCGATGCTCTTCTGTGGCCACCCACTTTCTCTACAGGAGAACCTTCCGGTATGTCTTCTGAATATGTCTCTTGCTGTGGATAGTCTCGCAGAAAAACTACAAGAGGGTTGTTCTCATGGTGCGTTTGCAGATATTGGACGACCCCCTCCTTCAGCCTCGGAGTAGTGACTCCACCGTGTTCCCTCCACTGTGCCTGGCCCCCAGCGTCATTCCGCATTCATTTTTTCAGAAGACAAACCCGCCATCTCTCCCACATGCCACAGATGAGGTGGAACATTGGAGAGAGAGTCACCCAGCAGTGCAAAACAGTGAGTGGTCAGGTTCTTCCTCATCAGGGCTAACCCCGGGGACCCGTTTGAAGGCACGGTTACAGCATGGGTTCAGCCAAACCAGCTAATGGCCCTCCATCCACAGCTGATCTTTTGTAAATGTGCCCATTTCTTGTGTCTGCTATAATATTTTCTCCTGTGCAGCCAAGAATCAACGTTGCAGCCTTGGAACTGAAACCTGGGAACTCAAGCAAGATTTGTGTTCTGGAAGCAGAATTCCTTCTTCAGGACACCTCGGGTTTTGTTCTTAAAAGCTTCAACTAATTGGATGAGGCCCACCAGTATTATGTAAGGTCATCTGTTTACTCAAAATTTACTGATTGAAATGTCAGTTATCCTATTAAAAATTCCTTCATAACAACATCTAGCCTAGTATTCAACCAAACCACTGGGTGTCAAAGACTAGCTGACGTGACGTACAAAATTAGCCATCACATTTCTTAACCAACTGAGCCACCCGGGTGCCCCCAGCCTTTGGAAGATGCAAAGCTTTATTTGTCATGACCAGATGGACCTTCAATCAAGCGAATTCTACATTGTCTTCAAACCTCACACTTGTTAAGGGAAACATGCCCCAAATCATTTTGTAGCAAGGTGGAGCTGTTCTTTTCATTGGATTCATGTGTTTACGTGAGAGTAGATAAATTTATATTAAGTTATCATTCTCCGAGGAGACACAAAGACAGACACGTAGACGGAT
This sequence comes from Hyaena hyaena, assembly GCF_003009895.1. Lineage (NCBI taxonomy): Eukaryota > Metazoa > Chordata > Mammalia > Carnivora > Hyaenidae > Hyaena > Hyaena hyaena. Next base: position 1,092,350 of record NW_024081178.1, read on the forward strand.
AAGTCACATACCCAGATAACTAAAGAACAGAAGGGCTTCTGTTTTTCAGGAGAACATTGCTGGCTGAAAACCAATAGAGACAACCGAGCTCTCAGAGTGGTTTTGAAACTCACTTTCTGCATGGCCAGATCGCATAATTTGTTCCTATCTCAGATCCCCAAGCATAGAGACCAGATTTCTTTTCTTGCCAAACTCCCAAGAATACATAGAGAAATCCTCTAACAAGTTCAAAGACCCTGGAGCAAGATGGAAAGGATAAAAATGAGATGCTAAGCCCTTTTGGAAATTCACATCCAAAATGTTGATCGACATCATACACAGAGAGGAAAGAATTATGTCCTTCTTATGAAGCAGCTTATTTTGTTTCCTCACCCCATGTGAAGGAATTATATTCTGACTTGGCTCTATATTGTCTATCAGTGAAATGCATTAAAAAAAACCCTCCTTATTTAACCATGTTTAGGAACGAATAGGATTTAGTTCCTTTGAAATCATATTTTGATATTTTTAAATGTATGTATTTTCATTTGCACATTTTAAAGTACTGTTCTTTCAGTTATGTTTTATAGGTTTGATGTTTCATGGTGGGAAAGCGATTATAGCTCTCACCCCTGAAAGGCAAAGTATCCATTTGCGTTACGTTTGAAGGGAATGCTCTAGAGTTGATATTTCTAGTTCTTTCTATTAAAATAAGTTGTTAGTTATCATCTGAGATTTCAAATTTATGTGAACAGTTTATAGTATTTATGGTATTTGGGGAAATCTGTCTGGAGTGTGATTCAGTGCATATAAAGGCATGCTTTTCACTAATTTACTGGTAATTGCCTCTCCCTCAAAAACATATTTTGATAAATGGATGTTTAATGTTTCATTTAGAGAAGAAGTAAAGACTTTAAAGGAAAAAGGTGGCAGAAGAATATCTGCAGTTGTAACAATTTTTGCTTTCGATTTATCTCAGCAGTGTTCTGTTCTGAAAAGTTTAATAAATCATCTCAACAAAGGTACTGAAAAGACCTGAAACATTGGTATTTCAACAAAAAAGATCGCCATTTCATGATATTTAGTCACATAATCTTAAAGTAAGAACGTTGCCTTCTTTTTTTTAATTATTTTTAAATTTATTTCTGAGAGAGAGAGAGACAGCGTGAGCAGGGGAGAGTCAGAGAGAGAGGGAGACATAGAACCTGAAACAGGCTGTGCTGACAGCTCAGAGCCCGATGTGGGGCTCAAACCCACAAACCATGAGATCATGACCTGAGCCGATGTCAGATCCTCAACCGACTGAGCCACCCAGGTGCCCCAAGGTGTTGCCTTCTTCTGAATTTCATGGACATAAGATTTCACACTGAACATTTAAATACGAAAACTATGAGTTATTCTGAGCAGGGGACTCTTTTATTTTTTTAATTTTTTTTTATTTTTGAGACAGAGACAGAGCATGAGTGGAGTGAGGGAGAGAGAGAGGGAGACACAGAATCCAAAGCAGGCTCCAGGCTCTGAGCTGTCAGCACAGAGCCCAACGGGGGGCTTGACCTTGTCAACCATAAGATCATGACCTGAGCTCAAGTCTGACTCTCAACCAACTGACTGAGGCCCCCAGGTGCCTCAGCAGGGGATTCTTAATAGCTAGCACCATCTTTATATTTTTCTCAAACGCAGAAGAATAAAAAGTGTTCATCACTATGTGAGGAGGTCTTGTATTATTTAAAATGAAAGCTGTGTAAGGCTCTAACTATCGAAAGAGGGCTGCTTATGATCTGGCCGGAAGTCAGTTACCACGCCCCCGAGTGACCTCCACCCTCCCAGGGCTCCAGCAGGCTCCACACTCGGCCATCTTCTGGGAAAGGGGAAAAGACAGCCCATCAAATGCTTTAGCCCAGATGTGACTTGCCCGTCCCCACTCCCATTTCAGGGGCCACAGCCGTCAAGGACGCAGGAATCATAATTGCGTCTGGAAGCAGAGGAGAACGCAGTGTGGTGCGTCTGGACCCAGCCATCCCAGCCACCGCGCACACAGGGAGGAGGCAGAACCGTGTGCAGGCTCAGGGCACACCTTCTAGGGAAGGACGGAAATCCTGACACCCTCCTCTACTGGCCCAGTGAGCAAGCGGGCAGGGTAATCAAGTTCTCCAGACCTCACTCTCCTGGTCCGTAAAACTAAGATAATACAAATATGTGCTTCTGGGTTTCTGGCGAGAACTGAGTTAATAGATGTGAAGCACTTAGAACAGTACCTGGGATCCCTTCAAAGCTGAGCCTGGGCTACAGCGGTCATAGCCTGGCAAGACCACAGCTCTGACACTCAAGCACAGCCGGCAAGCCGACACCCATAATGACTCCGGCCAAGCTCTGGGGCATCAGCAGGAAGTACAGGGTGTGAAGAGACCCACCCTGGCCACAACCCCTGGGGGCCTTTCTAAGGAAGAGCTACCAGGAGTTCTTCCGGAGAGCTTCCCAGAGAGGCTCCGCTCACCTGCCTGAGCTGGAGACACGGATGAAGAGGGTTTTGCAGGGACAAATGTATGTGCACATGAGATAAAAATGCTGCAAATAAGTCAAGGAAAAAGCAGAGCGGTATAAGATGATGGTACCGAGGAAAAGAACTCTCTTCCTCTTCTTCCTGGAATCTGACCCTTGTTTCAATAAGGGAAAATTATTTTTCTACTCTCATGAGCATACGGTCCAGTTAGCAAGTGCATGTGCTGTTCGATAATCGGCGTCCATGAAACATGCACTAAAACACCACATTGATTTCCAGGCAGCTGGAAATGACCGTGGTCTGGCTCAGTACTGCAGAAGGGAAAACATTTCGCAGACCTTCTATACTCTGGTGTAGAATCCACCTGGAAAAAGATATATTAGTATATAATCTCAATGGAGAAAGTTATAATTGTAGAAAATTCATCACTTTTGTCAAACGGTAAATGAGTATTTGAGCTTCGTATCACTTATCATTTAAATAACATCATCATTAAATGATTTATACTCTGCCTTACGTTATTTTCATAATAGACAAAGAATACACTAAGAAAGAGTTAAAAGAAATGAAATCCTACTTCAAATGAGGATCTACAGCTCTGTAAGGGAACAGTATCACTTCTATTGGAAAGTGACTTTTTAATAGAAGTCCTGCCAAAACAGCTTAGTAAGAGTCTTCATCTGTTTTTAATAAGTTGACAAACCAAAAAAATGTTTTCTACTTACTTGTTAGTAATGCATTTTTTAATGAATGTTCTGGCTATTTCCCTAGAAACCATAATACGCACCCTTCACGTATTACAGTCCGACATAAATTATCCTTATTACTATTACTCAAAAGGCAGGAAACTTAGAGCACATTACCTCCACTCACCCTCTTCTCTGCATTTGTGTGGCCATGCATTTTTACTCTACATATTTTAGCCAGCATAAGGAATTACTATTATTATTTTTTACAGTTGGTTTTCACTGACATAATTTACTAGCCAATGCATTTTTCACTCATCCTTATTTCCTCAATGTTCATGTTCCAACTGGGATCATTCTCTTCCCTTTTTATTGAATACACTTGACTTCTAACACTGTGTAAATTAAGGTGTGCCGTGTGTTACTTTGATACATTCCTTTAGTATTGTAGGATTCCCACTGTAGCGATATTTATCCCATTACATAATTATGGCACCGTATTGTTGCCTATATTCGTTATCCTGTGCATTAGATCACCGCGGCTTATTTACTCCTCATTGGAAAGTTACACCCTTACACATCAATCTTCTTCTCTTGATGCCAGAAGAACTCCCTTTAGTAATTCCATAACTGTAGTTCTGTTGATGAATGCTTTTAGCTTTCTTTTTTTTCCCTTTTTGCCTGAACACTATTTTGCTTCCAGTCTGGAGATTTCACTGGGCATACAGAAGTCTATGTGAATAGCTGTCTTCTTTCAACACTATGAAGATGCCACAGTATTTATTCCTGCTTATGTTGTCCCTGTTGAAGTCAGCTGGAAATATTAATGCTGCGGTGTGTGTGTGTGTGTGTGTGTGTGTGTGTGTGTGTGTGTGTGTTGTTGTTTTTTCAGCAATGCACCCTTTCTTCTGGCGTCTGTGCTGACCTGACCTGGCTCTGGAGAGCTTCTGCACTGTGCTGAGCCCGAATCTGGGAAATGTTCGGAGTGGAAAATTGTCACCCTCCCTCCTCGCCAGGTCACAGCCCTTAAGTCTCCATTTGGTCAGGCACCTGGGTGCCTCAGTCGGTTAAGTGTCTGACTCTTGCTTTTGGCTCAGATCATGACCTTTGAGTATTGTGAGTTCGAGCTCCGCATGAGGCTCTGCACTGAAAGTGTGGAACCTGCTTGGGATTCTCGTTCTCCCTCTCTCTCTGCCCCCTCCCCACTTGCGCAGTCTCTGTCTCTCTCAAAATAAATAAATAACCTGGGAAAAAATCTCTATGTGTTGATTCTCCAGCCCAGCAAGGTGACAAAACTTCTTGGCGCTCCTCTGCCCAGAACAGACGCACCCTGTAAGGCGTTTTTCCTGATCTCTAGACTCTGTCCCATGACGAGAACTGGCTAATCATCTCTGGGAAGTGGCATCTTCCCCCACTGGTTAACACATGAGGCTCCCTTTCTCTGAAAGCCTGGCCACAGAAGGCCTGTGTGCTCATATCTTCAACGTTTGCGGGTTTTTTGTTTTTGTTTTTTATTTACCTTGCTTTATAGTTAGTTTCAACCAGACTCTTGGACTGCCCACAAACTACTCGATCATAGTAAGATGCGGAATTCCTAAATCACATAATCATGGAAGCCAAATACTTTATTAAAGTTTCCATTATTGTCTTTGCTTTTAAAATCATAAAATACAATGTTGTGTTACTTTCATGCCCTTATTTTTAGCACCTGACACATGGTTTGAATGTGAGGGCTAATTTATTCTCAGCTGGAAACCATGAAGAGAGATGACATTTATTAAACTACTTGAGTATATTTGCTAAGCTCTCTTACTTTGAACATTTTCCATTTTTGCCACACAAAAAAGTATATTATGCCTTTAAATAGTAATTTATTTTCCATATCATCATTCAGGGGAAAAGCCTTGAATGAGCAAAGAAAGTTCTTTATCCAAAATCTAAGATATTTGTCATTATTCTTGAATTTTTAATGGGATAAATACCACATTTAAAAGATTCACTTGTCTCTAAAAATATCCTATAGTAATAAAATGTTGTTAACAAAAAGCTGAAACTAATCAAAGGCAGTCTAGAAAGAAACATTTTCCAATTTACTCTAAGTTATATATGACTATCAAAACTTACCTCTTAAGGGATTTGAAGTGATTCGTCATATTTATACTGAAAGAAGTCAGGCTGAAAATACCCCAAAACCCAATAACACATCGCAAAGGCAAAAAGCCTGTGGCCAAAAAGAGAATACATCTTGAAACTTCATCAGTTTATATACTTATTTCTTTTTAAATTAAAAAATTTGGAAATTATAACTGACGCGGTTTTGGAACGGTGGGGAACTAGAGCCGACCGCCAAGAGAGAATTCTTGAAGACGTATTTGGTATAAAAATGCAGTTTTAATAAAGTAGGGGCCGGGACCCGTGGGCAGAGAGAGCTGCCCTGGGTCCTGACGGTGACTGGTTATGTACTCGAGTTGGCGGGTGAGGGGAAGGAGAAAATAGGTTTCTGAAAGGAGGTGCCTAATAGGCTCAAGGAGACTCCCAGAGTCCTGGAGGCCCAGCTATTGCTGAGCTGAGTTTTTCCCTCCAGTGAAAGATTAATGTTGAGACGGTGAGAAGCCCTAGAGAACTCTGCCAGCCTCAAGTATCTGTCAGTGGGGGGCAGGTTATGAGGAAATTTAATTTTATTTACCATTTCCTTCTAGCCTTTGTTCCCACATCGTTCTGGAGGGAGGCTGAGGGTGGCGCTGCAGGAAACTGGGTCTGCTCTGTGGGTTTCTGGAGATGAGGCTCTTGAGAAGACCGCCTTTTCTTGTGACTTAATAAATATTTGTAAACTGAGGGAGACTCTTATCCTGCGAGACTGTGATCTCTATCAGTTGTTTTCCCCTTTGTTCTTTGGCGGCTGGGAGGGCCTGAGGACTGTCACGGGCACCCGACCTTGGGGGGGGGGGTCAGCTTGTGCTTGGCCCTCCGCCTGCCTTTGCTCCCTCATCATAACTGCAAGCAGGTAACACACACAATCACTAAAATTGCTTTTTAAAATAAGATTATATTAAGGTTTGGCAAGAATTTGGAGGAACCAGAATTTTCTACACTTCTGGTGGGAAGGACAAAGAGCACAGCTACTCTGTTAAATAGTTTGGCAATTTCTTACTAATGTATAAACACAGACTTACGTTACAGCCCAACAATGATGTGCCTGAGAGACACGGAAAAGTCCCTACAGGCAGGCTCCTGTGCAGATATTTAGAGGAGCATTATCCATAATAGCCCAAAACTTGAAAACCTAAATATCCACCAACAGGAGATGATACGGAAAAATCTGTTGTAAGATGGCCGACAGGACAGATGAGGAAATACCTGTCCCTGATCAAAGGCTTCCCCTTCCAGGTTGTCGCACGCATTAATGAGGAATACGGAAGTGACGGGCTATAAATTACTCCCCCTGCTAATGCTCAGGGCTCAGCCCTCCGGAGAATGTTCTCCTCTGAGCCCACCGATAAACCTGTTCCCTTCCAAGACCTCCGAGTGCCGCTTGGTTCTGCAGGGTGACCAGGGCCAGATTCCGTAACAGAGAGAATATAAACAAATCATCACGTATTCAAACAATGTGATGTGATTAAGCAATAAAAAAGAATGAACTGGGGATACGCGAAGCTACGTGAACGAATCCAGGAAGCTTTTTGCTAAGGAAAGACGGTGGAGGGAAGGCCACAGAGCGTCTGACTGTCCTTAGATGACATTTAGAACAAGACAAAACGACAGAGACCAAAAACAGATCAGTGGTTACCAGGAGCCATTAGGGAAGGACAGATATGGAGACACACAGAGGACCTTCTCAGGTGATGGGAATATTCTAGATCTATTTTATATCTTGTGGTGGTGCTGACATAGTGGTAAACACTTGTCAAAACCGCTCCCTTCAGAAAGTGAAGTTTAAGGTACGAAAATGATGTTTCCTAACAAAAAACATGAAACGTCCTGAGCATTTGAACCATGGTTTTTGGAAGCATCTGACAGTGTGTAGAGTAGAAAAGAAAGAGAACCGAGAACAGGAATTAAGTACAAAATAAAACACAGTAAAATAAACATCATAATAGAGCAAGACAGACGAAAACAATGTGGTAGGTAAGGCTCACCCAGTGCAGACAGGCGTTTTCGACAAGAGGGTAACCTAAGGAAGGGTGACACAGCTTTGTGACACTAACGGAGAAGACACCACTTTGGACGTTTTGGAGAGTATGACAATGAGCAAGAAGTGACATCTACCAGCGCGGGGAGGGGGACTGGGAGGTTCCTAGCAGCCAGGAGAAGCAGCAGGGTGTGCAATACGGTAGCACGAGATGTCAGAGACCAGAATTTAGGGGGGCTGGATGGAGAAGAGGGTTGACAGTTCAGAACAGACCAGTCACCACTTGAAAGGGGCTCAGGAAAGAAGCATCCCATGAGAGCCCCAGGTTTCTGTTACAGCACGTGTGAGAGAAAATGCCGGCGACGCAGGTAAGGCCATAGCGACATTCGCTGGTGATGGTCCAAATGCAAGGACTGAAGGTGAAGTGCGAGCGTGGGCTTTGGAAGCAACAGGAAATTGGCAGGAGAGTTTGTGAAGTTTGCCCCTGTCGCAGTTTACAAAAGTCAGCAGCATCTCAGATGCCCAGTACTTGTATACCGCTTCCTAATTGGCGTTTAGATTCAAGCCGTCAGAACCCAGAATCCATAACCTTGACCTCTAAATGGCGCTTCCTGTATAAGGCAAAGTTCCAGGTAGATAGAGCATTGATCAAGAGAAACTTCAGTCCTAAGGAGTTTTTAGTTCATTAAGGGATGCGCATGATGTGAGAGGAGCACACAACTCCCGGAGGAAGGCGAGCTGTGGGGAGACGGCTGGAGACCGCAGCACCAAGGACAAGGGCTTTTACCCCGGCCTGTGGACCTTAGCCCAGGGCTAAGAGGAAGGTGAGTAGCTTGGATATTAGGTTTTCCTTGCACTCACTAATAATAACAATAATTTTGCTTAAGGATGTTTTCCTCATCTAATCTGCAAATATATGAATCTATTTCCAATCAAGTTCTGTGTGTGAAGGCTAAGTTCAACGTCAAGGTGCCGGGAGCCGCAGCGGCCTCTCTGGACGGCAGTCACAGCAAGGGAGTGGCAATGTTTGCAGCTCCGGCCGTGAGAAAGGAAAACTGGTGTCTCCTTCTGCTACTATTGGCTCATGTTGGATATAAGCCTGCTGGTATTGACCAGGCCTCGCTCTATTCCATATCAGACCCCCTATTTTGAATACAGATACCTCATAAGGAAAAGCATATTCCTGCCTTTACAAAAGAGATTTTGGATGAAAGCTCTATGGGGAAAATTGTCAAAAGGCTCTTCCTATGGGCCTTGCAGATCCGAGACTTAGGGGGTTAAGAACACAAGAATTACAGCTGAGCCCGGCCCTGAGACCAAGGGCCTATTTTGGGGTTAAGAGCAAAACATAGTTACCACTTAGACCTTTGCTAATTGGTGAAACACAACGTCCCTTCCTCAAGGCCTACTTTCCACAAACACCCTCCCTTACACTGGCGGCGGGGGTGAGGATGGATAACAGTAGCTAAAACATAACCCAGGGGCAGAAGACTGACCCTTTCAGGGCCCCCATGTTAGTCTCCACAAGCAAACCAATTCAGAAACATTCATCCTCTAGAGAGCCAGACAAAATACTCATAACTTAACTAAATACAATTTGACCTATATGTTATCCTATTTTTCACTAAGAACATTCTGTTATTTCCTTGGTCGGAATAATTCTACTATTGTTATCACAAAAGACCTCCCATTGCAAGAAATTCCTTTCTATGACTTCATCTTGTTGCTGAACCTTTAAATAAAGACACCAAACCGACAGGACAGAGACGCCTGCCGGGTGATCAGCAAGAATCTCGGGGCATCTCTCACTCTCTCTCTCTCTCGCTGACACCGACCATCCTTCAGGGACCCCTGGACCTGCCAGAGCCGGCTCCGGCCTCCGGCATCAAGGCTGACCTGGGGGCTCAGGAGTCAGAACTACAACTCCTGGGGCGTGCCAGTGAGGGTGTGTCTGGGAGAGGTTAGCATTTGAATGAGTAGACTGTAGGGAAGATGGCCCTCAGCATTACTGGTGGCTGCTTCCAAGCCCTTGAGGGTCTGAAGGAACAAAGAGGTAGGAAGAAGGGTGAGTTCTCTCTCCAGCCACCCATCTCCGGCCTCTCTGGTTCTCAGACCTCAGGGCTTGGGGTGAATCACACCTCTGGCATTCCCAGTTCCCCAGCTTTAGGATGGCACTTCCTGGGGCTTCTCTGGGGCTTCACGCCCCTGTGATCGATCTCATGAGCCAGTTCCTATAATAAATCTCCTCATGTCTATCTGTCTGTCTACTCATCTATCTGTCTACCCATCTATCTATCATCTACCCCCTGCTGGCTCCGTGTCTCTGGGGAACCCTAATATGTGTAACATAAGCAAATCACCCCACATAGTCAAAACTTTTTAAAATATCACAACATTATTTCTACATCACGAGTTAATGAGAAGATAAGGATTTGGTGTAAAGAAATTTGTTTTCCTGGGGCGCCTGGGTGGCTCAGTCGGTTAAGCGTCTGACTTTGGTCATGATCTCACGGGTCGTGGGTTTGAGCCCCGCATCGGGCTCTGTGCTGACAGCTGGCTCAGAGCCTGGAGCCTGCTTCAGATTCTGTATTTCCCCCTCTCTCTGACCCTCCCCTGCTCATGCTGTGTGTGTGTGTGTCTCTCTCTCTCACTCAGAAATTTAAAAAAAAAATTTTTTTTAAACATTAAAAAAAGATTGTTGAAAAAAAAAAAGAAATTTGTTTTTCTGATACTTAAGCTTGCAAGTTGATCCATGCCACCTGGTGGGATAGAGGAGGCATGATTATTTTGAAATTGTCATAATATATCCAAGAAAGCAGATTTATGGAAAGCACGGCTATTCACTTCGCAGAAGAATATGCCATACTGTTTTATGCTCTAGTAGTATCATAAGAATATGGCACTACGAACATACTTTTCATCCATACAAAACTGGATTATATTCAACTTTCTCCACATGCAATTTTGCATTAAATTCCTCCTATTTCCTTGAATGGTTACAAATTCTGCATTTGGTGGTCTGAATTTTACCTGGAAATTAGTGGAGGTGAAAAGATAAGGTGCATTACTGTCCAAGAGCTCTTAAATATTCTGTAGAGCTATTGTTCTTTAAAGAAGCTAAACTTTGGGCATCTGGGTGGCTCAGTCGGTTAGACATCCGACTTCGGCTCAGGTTGAAGAGCCAAAAATTAAGTCCTCCATTAAGAGAAACCTCGGGCTGCACGTAGCCCCAGTCCCAGTCCCAGGAAAAGCCTCAGACTGTTCAAGGCTAAAGCCATCCTCAGACCGCCCTCAGGTCAGCTAATCAAAAAGAAAAAAATAGGAACATTCCTATGGTCTGAGTCAAGGCTGGAAACTGCAGATACAAACCAGCCAATTTCTCACTGCTTGTCTGAACCCCACGTGGGCCCTTTGAACTCACCTCACAATTGGTCATTTTCAAAGGATTCTCAAAGGTCATGATTGGGTCCCACCAAAAGTAATGAACACCTCACAGACGCTGAACGGTCGAAGCTGTAATTGTAACTGGCGCTTATGTGATGATGCTACGTGTACTGTAACACCCCCATCCCTTACTCCTTAAAAACCCTGTTCGCTATTGTTCTTGGCTTCACCTTGCTGCCATGACACCGGCAGGCTGGGTGAGCCCCTGCTCAAGCTTGTAATAAAGACCCTTTTGTACTTGCATCGGTGCCGGCTCCTTGGAGTGAGGGGCCTAGGCAAACTAAACCAAAAACTCAACCAGCTTCTCTGCTTCTGTACAAGTGCTTGCACTACGGGAAACTAAAACCTAACTAGCTCCTTCCGCTTCTGTACCATTGCTTAAGGCTGAGTTTCAGCTTTCCCGAAACTATCAGGCAGACACACATTGCCCAAGGCAGGAAAAACCACCCTTGCAGCACCCACTCAGGAAAGTCCAGCGACCACCTTCCACATTACTGAGGGAGAGGCCTGGAGATAGAAGCTATAGATAGGACCCTGTTACCTAATGTTAAAGTTAACCTGTTAGTCGCCCGAACAAGACCCTAGGCTCGCTCTGTGATTGGTTGAATTCAAAGGTATCTTAAATGTTGTAACTGGATCCCGCCAAAAACCTGATGGCAGGAACCAATCAAATGTGGTATATGTTCACATTTAAATATCAACCAGTGACAAACTTGTAACCATAGAGATCTCCTGTCCCTCCCCACGACTTGTTTACTCCTGTCTATAAAAAGGCTGCAAAGACTTTGTTCAGGGCCTCTCAGCGTCACCGGCGACGGGTGCGCGGAGGTCCAGGTTCGAACCTGCAAATAAACGACCCTTGCCGATTGGCTTTGACTCTGGTCTCTGGTGGTCTGTTTTTGGGGTCTCTCGAACTCTGGGCGTTTCAAGGTCATGATCTCGCAGTCCAAGGGTTCGAGCCCCACATCGGGCTCTGTGCTGACAGCTCAGAGCCTGGAGCCTGTTTCTGATTCTGTCTCCCTCTCTCTCTGCCTCCTCCCCAACTCTTGCTCTGCCTCTCTGCCTCAAAAATAAATAAACATTAAAAAATATTTAAAGAAGCTAAAATTTGAGAATGATAGAGTATTTCATTCTAAATAGAACAGAAGCTCTAAATGAAAATTAGACAACTCTTACAAATTATACTGATTATCCTGACAATAGACTTAACATTCCCTTCAGAGTTTATAAATTTCATATAATGCCAGCAGCCTTATTTCCTACTTATCAAGGTTCTTCAAAGTGATTTCCCATTTGAATCCCCCAAAATAACTGTAGGGGTTTATTTTCTTGTACAGCTAAGGATTCTCCATTTTGATGAAGGCTTCTTTGAAAACTTAAGACCACAAATATCTCTTTCTCCCCTGAAATGATTCCTTTCATGAGGTAATCTTCCTTTGACCTCTTCCCCTGAGTAATGGTCCGATGTTGCTTGTACTTAAATTTCCCTTCATAATCTTTTTGTGGTTGATTTCATTTACATTTTACAGGCATTACAGAGAAACAATTTCCACTTAATACAATCTACCCATTTAAAGTGTACAGTTGAGCCTGTCTATACATTCACAATTATTCATCAATCACCACAATCAACTATAAGTCCTGTTCCACTGAGATTTCACTCCCGAGTCCCTGCATCGGCCCCGCCCAAACCCGTTCCCCCAACCCAGCCCTAGACAAGTACTAATTAACTTTCTGTCTCAAAGGATTTGCCGATTCCAGACATTTGATATAAATGGAAATCATACAATATGAAGTCCTTTGTGACTGGCTTCTTTCACTTTGCATAATGTTTTCAAGGCTCATTCATACTGGAGAATATATTTCTTTCTTTTTCTTTTAATTTTTTTAATGATTATTTTTGAGAGAGAGAGAGAGAGAGAGAGAGAGAGAGGTTGAGAGTGGGGGAGGGGCAGAGAGAGGGAGACACAGAATCTGAAGCAGGCTCCGAGCTGTCAGCACAGGACCCAAGGCTGGGCTCGAACTGAAGCGAGATCATGACCTGAGCCTGAGCCCAAGTGGGCTGCTTAACCTGCTGAGCCTCCCAGGCGCCCCAAGGAGCATATGTATCTCTATCAGCGAATAATATTGCATTGCATAGTTACACCACATCTTCTTTACCTATTCAGCATTTGATGGGTGATTGGGTTATTTCTGCTTTATGACTGTTATGCATAATGCTGTTTATGGACATTCATGTATGAGTTTTATGTGGACATATGTTCTCACTCTTCCTGGCTGCACACTCAGGAGCAATTCTACGTGGAACCATTTATTTGTATTTTCTAAAGTGGCTGCACCATCTTACATCCCCCAACAGTGGGTGGGGGTCCCAGTTACTCCACACTCCTGTCAACACTTAGCGTTAGCCGCATGTTTTCCTTTTAATCGTCTCAGCGGGTGCAAGGTGCTGTCTCACTGTGGGTTTGATTTGCAGCTTTCTGTCGGCTAATGCCGGTGACCATCTTTCCGTGTGCTCATTAGCCATTCGTGTGGTTTCTTCAAAGGCATGTCTATTCAGATCCCTTTATGATCTTTTATTTTAAAATAGAATTTGATGCTTAAATCATATGCATCATATATAAAGCATAACAGTTTAATGAATGCTGTAAAGAGCACCCAACTCACGAAAAATATGTTTGGTACTTTTTTCCCCCGGCCCCTTCTGTCTCCCACCTCATTCTCTCTTTAAGATAACCGCTTTCCAGAATTTTATATTTACTGTTACATTACTTTAAAAAATACCTTCATCATACTTTATGTATATTCAACATGTATTAACTTTACTGGGTATGAACTTGATAAGAGTTGGATCACAATGTGTGATATTCTCTGGGGCTTGCTTTTTAACTCAGTGTCATTTTTCTAAGATTTATTCCTGTGATGGTATTTTGTGCTGTGTCATTTTTTCATTGCTGTATTCTGAGTATGTAATTATTTATCTCTTTTTCCATTGATAGGCATTTGAGTTATTGCTATATTTGTGGCTGTTTCCAATAGAAGCTTTACAACATCATGACAGATTATTTCCCAGAGTTGTTAGAGAAATTACCCTCCTATCAGCAGGATACACAATTTCCCATTGACCATTGATCCTACGAAGTTAATAGCAGCATGTGATGGTTGTTAGGGCCTACAGAGCATTTTGTAAACATGTGCTTCCATTTTCTATCTCTTCTGTCTTTGAAGATGTCACATGCTTTGTAAAGAGCATGAAGAAACTATAAAGCGGGACGCTGGGAGGTTCGTTCCCTCCTGCCTGCCCTATGAATGCATTTGACTTGAACGTCTATTTTGTATAAAATTAATATAACTAGCCCAACTTTATTTTGGTTAGTCCACCTTCTACCCACTTTACTTTATCTCTATCCTATAACTGGTTGCCTCACAATCTTTCCAAAATAAAACAGAAGTATAAAATTAAAAACATCTAGGGGCGCCTGGGTGGCTCAGTCAGTTAAGCATCCACCTTCGGCTCAGGTCATGATCTCACAGTCCGTGGGTTCGAGCCCCCTGTAGGGCTCTGTGCTGACAGCTCAGAGCCTGAAGCTTTCTTTGGATTCTGTGTCTCCCTCTCTCTCTGCCCCTCCCCTGCTTGCTCTCTGTCTGTCTCTCAAAATAAAGACATAAAAAAAAATTTAAAAACATCTAATTCCCTACTGTAATGACAGAAGAATCTAGAAGAACCTTAACTTAGCTTGTCTACCTCCCTAACTGGATGCTTTGATGTACAACATATTATTTCATTATTTTTTCTAGATAATCCCTAAATTAGTCAAAGTATTACATTTTACAAAGCCTGGATTACACAGCTGTTGGCCACTCTACTGCTGGTTGTCTTGAATCTCACTCAGCACTTCTGGAATCACTCTCCTTCTGTTTGTTGAAGTAGATCTTTTAGAAATTCCTTGAAAACTTCTGTTTTTTATTTTTCTCCAAATATGCCAGCCCTTGGATCTGGACATACTCTAGACACTTGACATTGTGACATTTCACCCCTCTGGTCTGGCACTACTCAGATTTCCAGACCTGCGTCAGATACCCAGAGATATACATCCTTCCCTCCCCCACCTCTCTCTCTCTCAGAACTCCTCGAAACCTCTCTTATTTCTCACACAATCAGCAATTTCTCAGAGTGTGTCTTAGCCAGAATTGAGTTGTTCTATATTGGGAGTGCCCCCACGGAGTTCTTAACTCATTGAAATGAGGGAAATACAAATATTTTGGCTCTTAACCCTACACTTCTTTATTCTTACTTTCCTACATCTCTATTTCTATTTTGTATATGTTTTATCTCCTTAAAAAAAAACAAACAAACCAAAATCCTTGAAGTTGAACTTTACCCTCTATTCCTTCCAGTCCATAGAGGTCTTTCTTTTACTCTTGTATCTCATGGCTTAGCGGGGGGAGGGAGGGCAGGGCAAGCCTGGGGTTGGGTAGTTTGCAGATACTTTATTGTATCTTCACACAAATGTGAAAGGTGAGGAAAAAGAGACACTGGGGTAACTCTTTCATAAGTTGCTCAAGTTGTGTAACTAATAATTAACTGAATTCAGGGGGTGAAACAGAATCTAACTTTACTCTTTCTCAGTCCTGGCGCCTCTATTACTGTGTGGATCCCCCCTTCTCGCAACCCGCCCTGAAAGCATACTTTCACACTTTCCCAGGTCATCCTCGAGGAGTATACAGCTCAAAATTCCAATCTTTCCTCCCACTGAAAATGTCTGACTTTCCTCAAATCAGCTCAACTTGCCCTATCTCTCCAACTTATTCACTGGTGGAAGGCACATCAAGAAGAGTATTAGGAAGAAAAAGTCTCGTCTATAGTACATTTGCAGTATGGTTTTGGGTCTTCTCCCATGGTGCGCTTGCATGGGTTCTTTGGAGAAGTGCCTATGAGTCTCAGAGTTAAAACACTCAGTGTTTTAAAGCCGATGGAGAACACTCCAGAGGCACCTAAAAATGCTCCAAGAGAGCACTGCACCCCAGTCTCTTCTGTTCTCCCAAAACACTGGCAATCCAGAGCACAGAGGAGCTTCTCGGTGTCTTATATTTGTGTTGCTTATGCTGTTTCCTGATTACTGCACTAAACTCAGCTTTGAAAATCAGCTAAAATGCAATCACTAGGCTCTCTTTTCAACTTCATCCTATAGTTGGAGAAGCCAGAGTTCAAACCAAACTTGCTTAACTGAATTCCTAGTTCTTTCTCTAAATCCTGCTGAACCCGTAAAACACAGTGGGTTAATTTCCAGGTATGAGAGGAGAAAGTGCCAGAAGGCCAGAGGTGCAGATTTCATTCCTATTCCTACCACTGACTCCTTGTGATCTGGAATAAGTTACCAATCCCTTTTGCCCTGGAGTCATTCTCTTGCATAAGCAGGCCAGAAATACACTGACCCAAGAAATCCCAGAATAGATCATTTTTAGGTCTAACATTCTATGCCTCTGTGAAATGTCTTCCTAATTCAATCCCCAGAACTGTCAGCTGAAGGCGACTGTTCCTTATAAAGATCCAAAGATCCGGGTTGCCTTTAAGAATGCGTCTGTACTTCCCCTGCTATATGAAACAGACACACACACAAAAGAATTCTACTGATTCCCTCAAACTCTAACACGCACAGAGTTATTTTTAAGAGAGCAAAGACTATCTAGTAGACCAATGCAGTGAATGATCGGTCATTATGTCATAGAACAACTATTTGAGTTGAAATCAAAATAAATCCACCTAGTTTAATGAGTTTACTATACACACACTATTGTCCGTCTCTGGCTCACAGCCCCCACCTCTAACTTCTTCTTCAAAGTGTAATGTTCTTGGTGTTATGTGACACTCTGTGATAAATGCTCTTATTTTTGTAACATTTTTATTTACTTTGGGAGAGGGAGGGAGAGAGAGAACACATGCGGGCGAACATGAATGGGGAGGGGCAGAGGGAGAGGAGAGAGAGAATCCTAAGCAGGCTCCGTGCTGTCAGTGCAGAGCCTGACATGGGCCTCGATATTATGAACCCTGAGATCATGGCGGAGCTGAAATCAAGAGTCAGATGCTCTACCAACTGAGCCACTCAGGTGCCCCTATAATAGATGCTTTTAGAAGAAGGGAATGAAAAAGTGATGATCTACTAATTATAACTCTAAGTCCCCACTGCTTACTTAACTGTCATATGGAAAATTTGGTCTGGACATCTGTCTCTCCAAACAGGAATGTGCATTTCTTTGGGGAAGGATTCCATTTCTCAGATCTGTATTCACAGATTCTCACGGCTTTGTATTTGTGTGATTTGTAGTGCGGCTCCCAGCAGACACCCTATGTGCAAGGGAAATGTGTTGCACAAGCGAGGCACTCAGGCAGGAGGGGTAAGATAAATTTGTTTGCGTGCAGAGGCACAGAAATATATAAAAATTACTGAGTAATGTGGATTTCTCCATGTTAGTTAATTTAGAAAGATATTTTCATGGCAGCGTCCACTAGGATGAATGAAAATTATACCAGAATTTAAATTCAACCATCAAACCACTCCTCACAGCAGAGTCAAAGTTCAGCACATAACGGTCGCGCAGGAGAATCTTCTCAAGAGGGGCAAGGTGGCCCTCTCAGGGGCTGTTGTTTGAATTAGCTAATTGACGACTGTGAAGGGTTGTGGTGAGACAAAGCTCTGCGTCCGTGGTAATTACTATTATTATCATAGGGGTTTGAACAAAGGGCCAGAAGATGAATCTGCCACCGATACAATCGTAGCTAACAAAAAGAGGTGTGAAAACGAGGCATAACATGATGTCCACAGTAGCTGCATTTTGTTTAGAAAGTCGCTTCTGTACCGTGCAGCTGATAATGGCCTCAAAATAGGCAAAATAATGGGTGCTTTTGAGATCCAGAAGAGCGTCACAAAAGACTGTTTATTTTCTTTATGTTAAAGATCTATGGCTTCACACACAGAGCACAGTCTTCAATATCCTTACAGACTGAGTGCAAGTCCTTAGAAGTGTAGGCAACACAGGGATGTTTGAAAAGACATGCGTGACAAGACACAGAGAAAAATATCCGCCTTTCAGAAGCACCGTATCCAATGTATATTTTTTTCAGGGACCAAATTTAAAGGAAAAAAGAGAGGCAAACACAGACTGTTATCGTAAATAACAGACTGTTAACGCTTCTGTTATCCTGCCCTAGATAGAGGTTCTGTTCCGTGTGTGTGTGTGTGTGTGTGTGTGTGTGTGTGTGTGTGTTGCTTGTTTCTAGGTTGTAGGATGGGGGGAGGCAGGTGTGACATTTCCATCTGAGCGCGTGGGCTCCAGTCCCTACTTGGGAGGCTCCCCTTCCTTAACTCAATTCATCTAAGCTTATGTACTTATTGATCACCGTCCTCACTTCTCTGTCGTGACCAGTCTTGGTCTTTGTAACCTGCGAGGGAGACACAGGCTAGACCATCTGCTGCTGGGTTTCCAGTAACACCAAGTCTGAGGCCACAGGGAAGGGTGTGAGCAAACAGAGAGTCCCAGAGGATGTGTAATTAAAAACAGAGATAAGAAGCAGAGCCTGAGCAGCAAGAACAGAATAGCTGTAGGCAGAGCCTACTGGAGATAAACTTCCACATGGCCTTGGGTCCGCAGGCTGAGCGCCACCCCCCAGGGAGGCCTGACTGCCCCCCTCTGCCCCCCACTGCCCCCGTGCTGTGCTGTGATGACCCAGATGGGGACAGCCTCCCGCCCGGCCCCCTTTCCCCTCCCGACGTGAAGCTATCATTCTCAAGGCTCTCTCCTGCCCTTCTCTTGAGAACCCTTTCCACTTCTCAGGCACTAATAGGAATGAGGGTGGGCGGAGGAAAAGAGAGTCCGAGACAAGGCTCTCATTTAAATTCTCTAATTAAAGAGGTTTTCAAGACGTTCAGAAACATTACTGTTTAGGGGGCAATGGCTGACTCTGAGAGCTCCGTCCAAAGCTAAGTCTTTGGAAGCATTCACAACAGAAGTATTTACCTGATTTGTTGGAGAAAAGACAAATGAAAAAGCAAACAGTTCATTATTCCCACTATTAATGGGGAAGAAAGCGGGAGCTTCTCCACACCCAGAGGTGGCTGGGCTTTTCCGGCTCTGCAGGGCCCCTTGAAAGCCCTAATGAGACCAGACGCTGACTGCTGGCAACCCAGCACTCCATTCATCAAGCATTTCTCAAGAGCTTCCGAGGAAATCATAAAATCAATCAATCCATATGCGTCTCATCCCCTCCCTCCACTTCACCCACTTCCGGTTGGCTGGTAAAGGGCCAGCAGCCATAAGGAATCAAAGAAGGCTTGTGAATCACCGGTGACTGTGCCTCGGATTCCATGCGGTCAGTGAGGACTGTACGGATTGCCCCTGATAATGTACACCAGCCTGGTGTTTCCCAAGCTGCAGTGAGGCTGAGAATGGCCTGGAGATCTCACGAAAACGTGGATTCTAATTCAACATTCTATGCTCTTTTAGCTGCTGCATGAACCAGAGGACAATTCCACAAGCTCCCAGGCCATCTGCATTCCCTCCGTGTCTCAAAACTACGTATGTAGTGATCACCGGGAAAGCGAGCAGCTGTTAGAGCTGCACACAATTCTCATTTGCTTGTGTAGAATCGTGTGGCCCAAACCCTCGGCCATGAAGGGCTCCACGAGGAGAAGGAGTGGGCGTATCTGCCTGCTGGTCACAGAGTTCACAAGGAGGTGCCCATCGGGCACCACGGGAGTGCGCCAACACCTGTCTCCTAGAGAGACCCAGAATCCACTCGTTCTACGCCTATGGAGAGAGTCACACAGACTTCCAAATGGCTCTGGATCCGAAGGGGGCGTTTGGCCTAACCATTCCTAACTAGTCCCTGGGTTCATCTGGTGTCAGGATACACTCATGAGATCATGTCCCACACACCCAAAGGCATGAACACGGAGGCGGCCGTCGGTGACCTTCTTCTGCCCTCAGCATCCTTGTGGGTGCTTGGTCCAAAGAGATCACGCTCCCCGGGTCACTGCCGGCAGGAGGCAGGATACCTGGGTTTTCGGAGGACAGTGGAGGAGGGAAGCCAGAGAATTCTCAGGGACTTAAACTGTATTCTTATGTTCTTTCCCGAGACCTGAGCACCATAATAAACTATTTTAATAAGTTTGCTATCATAAAACCTATATTTAACCAAAGAATAGATCATGTAAATAAGTGCCAACGAGACATCTAATCCAAAATCATTTCATATGCACACAAATGGGAACTGCTGTTAACAATACACGTCAGCCATTTGAGGCTCTTATCGGTAGTATTTATAATTATCTGAAAGCCAAGTTCCTATCTTTAATTGGACTGTTTCTGTAAATTCAAATCAGCAAAATAACACTTTTTCTACACCTAAAATCACACAAAACAGAGTATATTAATCATGTTTTTACCAGTATTCCAAGGAATAAATAACAAGCCAAAACAGATGCTGTTACTCTCTTACATTATCTCCAGCTTTATTGAGGTCTGATTGACAAAAATTGCACATAATTAGATTTTATGTCACGATATTGGTTTGTTTTGTAATGTGTGTAGCAAGATTATGCTTGAATGTACATGTTCTTCTTGCTATGGTCACCGCGGCCAGGTTAACAAACACGCCTCCCACCCCACAGAGCTGGGTGGGAAGAGCACCTATGTGTTTGAGATACGTGGTCTGTATACTTGATCACCGCGTGCTTTTGTGTGGAGGTGTGCTCCCCATTGCCTCAGTCTCTCTGACCTGATGGGGGTCCCAGCCCCGCGGGGATGTCCTTACCCGCCCCCGGCCCCAGCTGCACCCAGGCTGGGGGGCTGGTCCACAGCGGCTGTCCGTGTCTTTCTGCAGATACGCTGTCCCCAGGGCCCTGAGCATCCCACCTCCACCGGCCAGCAGGGCGGCTCAGGGGTCCCACAGTCCTTACCACCCCAACCAGTAGACCAAAACTCCAGTGAGATAAGGGGTGTGTCTGCCAGTGCGTGTGTTAGAGAACAAAGCCCGGCCTTCTCCTCCGGGACTCTACTAAAGCTCTATTTCCTCTCTGACTGCCTTTCTTCGTGTGCCTCCTGGGGAAATATCTCTTCCAGAGCAGAATCCCATCATCTCAGACTCTCCGAGGCGATGCTGACCCTGCGCAGTCCACTTGCACTGCTTCTGCGATTCTTGACCTTTGGATCGTGAGCCTGCGACTTCAGACTGAGGTCCACTTCTGTGGCCCCTCGAGGGTATAATGACGGAAACACCTTAAATAGCAGGGTTTTAAAAGCTAGTGAAATAAAGTCAGAATTACAAAAGAAATTTACATTTGTTGTGAAAGGAAGGATTTGCTCTGTCCATCAACATTGTCACAGTGCCATCTAATGGAAACTTGAAATAAGTGCGTACTTTAGAAAATTAACAAATGGAGTTTAAGTTGATGAGATATTCTATCAAGGTATATCAGAAGGCACTTTTTCTTCCAAATTTGTGCTTTTTTCCACTCAAATTAGGATGCATATGTTTCAACTGATTATAATTTCAATTGGATAAGGAAATACACGTGATAAGTCATCCACATTATTTTTCTTTTAAATTGCCACGAAAATCAAAAAGATACTTGAAATTTTTATTTTTGTTGCATTCCAAAACATATAAACATAGAACTCAAAATTTTCTTCATATTTTTAAAAGACTGGAAATTAGACCCCTTAGTACTTTTGAAACATTTGCTTTAGGGAATATCAAAAGTTAATTTAGGGTAAATGGCATAATCATACATAGTCTTAAATAACTTTTGTAAGAAACAGATTTTCAAAGACATTGCAAGAGATTTGGAGTGAATTTAGGAAAGTCTCTCTTTGTGGACTCGTTATGTAGGCGACTATTTTCAGATGAATGTTGCAAAGGTCATCTGTCCACAGATTTTTATGAATCTGATAAGCCTCTGTGTTGTTCATCTGTCCTGAACCACCACATGGTCTGTTGACTTTGAATAAAATATACAACCAACGTTCACTTGTGTTGTTTGTAATTTTATGCCACTTTCTTTTCATTTCAAGGGACATTTCCTGATTGTTTTTGACATTAAAGTAACTGTGTTACTATAATTATTTGTTTAAATGTCTCATTCCGCCACACTTTCAGGACAAGGACTCTGTGTCAACTCTCCTTACGTGCCTCATTTCCCACAAGTGAGAGATGTTCTGTAAATCACTGGGACAAGACTCCGTGACCAAGCACACTGTCACTCTGCCATTTGAGGTCCTAAACAAGACACGTTTGCAGTGGAGGTAAACACATGAACTCTGGACACAGCTCAATCTTAAGATGAAATTCTATAATTTTTGATGCACTTTCATTAAAGCGTCCTGATAATCACTCTTTGTATTGCTACATTAAATTAAAAAATCCCAAATCCTACTCTAGTATCTAAACTTGCTTACTCATTAGGTCACTCAACAAATTATTCATCATCATGACGTGCAGACAAGACAAATAAGATCTGGTGTTTTCTAGGAGTTCAAAAGTGGATGCCAAAAACATTGAAACTGCAGAAGAAATAAAAGGTAATTAATTCAATTGTATCATTATTTTAAAAAACTACTTTGTGTCACACAAATGTAAAGATTTCCTAGACCAAGATAATCTGCCCAACTAGTAGGAAGACAGTAGTTAACTGAAGCACTTTGTAATTAGTTCTTCGGAAGTAGGTTAACACATTTTGTTTTAGCTAAGTTCCTCAGATACCACTGAAACTTAAAAATGAGGGGCGACTGGGTGGTTCAGTCAGGTGAGTGTCCGACTTCAGCTCAGGTCATGATCTCTGGTGCAGAGTTGGGCTCTGTGATGACAGCTCAGAGCCTGAAGCCTGCTTCCAATTCTGCATCTCTCTCTCTCTCTCTTCCCCTTCTCCACTCATGCTCTGTCTCTCTCAATAAAATAAACATCGAAAAAAATTATTTAAAAAATTCAAATCTGAAATATTCAACTGAGTTTTAGTGCCTCAGTGCCTCTACCAACTTTCAACAAGTTGCTCTAAGTGTAGCTTTAATCCTCTTGTGACATTAAATTCTTCCCAAAAAATGTTGAGGAAGATCATGAGGACAAAATATAAAATTGATTTATATAATATCACAAATAAGCAGTTATTAATAGAATGTTCCTGTAGAATACACTGTTCGTGTTCTGAGAATGTGTCCTTAAATCTCAGGTAAGCAGGCTCTAGGAGGAAGGAAAGATCATCGGAAGAATTTTGGAGGTGAGGAATTTGGGAAACCAAAGAAAAATGTGAACTTTAAGCACAGGAAGAGGTCTGTGTCTAGGAAAAATGCACTATGTACAGGGTTTTAGCAATAGATGAATGGTTTAAAATATGGCCCAAGTTCTACAGCTTGTAACAACCACTGTATTGAATAAATTGACAAGAAAGAGATTCTAAGGTTTATTTCATAGAAATAAAATTTTAAATCACAAAATTCCAAATAAGGGCTTCCTAAGAGATGTTAAACTTCGAAAAATAAAGTTTTAATCTTTATTTATTTTTGAGAGAGAGAGACAGAGTACAAGCAGGGGAGGAACAAGGAGAGAAGGAGACACAGAATCCAAAGCAGGGCCTCCAGGCTCTGAGCCATCAGCACAGAGCCTGACACGGGGCTTGAACCACGAGATAAAGACCTGAGCCGAAGTTGGACGCTTAACCCACTGAGCCACCCAGGCGCCCCGTAGATGTTAAAATTTGGATGGGATGGTGCATGGCTGAGAAGAGTAACTTTTCTCTTTGATCTTCCTGGGGTTCAGAAACTTTTAAGAACATCTGGTCAGGTTAAACTTCCCTATACTGGTGCAATAGTCTTGAAAGAGTGAGAAAAGCGATCTCTAAAGTGATTTCATAAGCTAAGTGTCCAGTGTGGACAAGACCGCTTGATGGAGTCCTTCGAAATTCTCATAAACTAGGCCTGATTTTCCAGGCGCTGCTTTGGAGGAGAAGGTGGTGGCCGATATCTCTGCGGCCTGACTGGCTACACCTGCAGAAGACGGTCTCTACGGATGGTCATTGTGAGACATGGCGGCACACCCAACGGCCCCTAGGATTAACTTACACATAGAAGAGGCTTATGGAAAACCTCTAGCAATTAATGTTTTGGTTTTTCAGAAATATTTTTAATAAAAATATTCCAACTCTATTATTTAATGTTGCTACCACTTCTGCTTCATAGTAATTTAGCACGTCAATCAATGCTTTAAACCTCAGATAGTTCAAGTCTGGGTTTCTTTTACAGCAGAACCCACAGAAGCAGCGCACTGAACGGAATTTGCATACTGCGTCTGCCTGATATGTTCAGGCTGACTTCATTTGTGAACCCGCACAAGGAATATCTATTGATTTCTATCTTTCTTCCCAGCACTAATTTATGTCTTTTGTCAGATTCCTTACAAATATAACTCAATTCCACTGTAATCTCCCAAACCCAGTGCTTGATCCCATTACTCCTGGAGCAAACTGTGTTCCTTTCAACTTCTTTCCAGTTACATTTTCACTAGACATGTGCTTGTGTTCCATAAAAGCATCGTTAACCAGTGTTTTTTCCTTTTTTTTTTTTTTAGATCAGCATTATATATACTTCAAAGTCCACTCTAGTGTTTCCGTAGTTTAATGTAGTCCAACTTTTCAGAGTCCTCTGAATTCACACTTGGTTCCACAGTGGAGTTCAGAGGTTCGTCAGGGGTGAGAGACTCTTGTGGAAAAAGGTTACGGACTCAGGAGCTGAGACAACCTATGTGATGGATGACACGTCACATGTCACATTGCCCAAGCTGGAGAGGCAGCTGTGGGCCCCGAAACGCCAAGTTCTCCTGGGTCCTACCGTCAGAAATACCAAGAAAACAGAATGCTTGATTAGACGATTCTGCAGGCAATGCCCCTTTCAAAATCACCCACAGGCAGTAAATTAAAGCAGAGAAAGCCTTCGCAAGAATGGCTAACTCTCAAATAAATAACTGGGTATGTGGCAAAAGGCCTGTGGGAACCAGCGCATTTGTACTCTTCGTAAAAAAACCTGGTCCTCTCCACTCTCCGGTGGGCATACTCCTTGTGACCTGACCATGAATGAATGTGCGAGGCAGATCTGCAAGAGCTCACATCAGGGTTGGTTTGTTTGCTTGTTTAGGGTAGTGAAATATGCATACTGTAAAATTTCCCATCTTAGCCATTTCTGCGTGCACAGTTTGGGAGCGTTTAGCACATTCCCAGCGTCACACAGCCCTCATGACCAGCCACCCCATAACTCTTCATCTTGCAAACCTGCCACTCTGCACCCATTGGACACTAACCCCCAGTCCTCCTTCCCGGCCTCTGGCAGCCACCATCTACTGCCTCTATGAACCTGACTAGACCAGGGGCCTCATATCAATGCAATCATGCAGTTTTTGTCCTTTGCTGAGCAGCTTCTTTCCCTTTGCATAACGCCCTCGGGGTCCATCCACGTGGCAGCGGCGTCGGAACTTCCTCCTTGTTAGGACTGACTGATGTTCTCCTGTGTGCACGTGCTACGTTCTGCTTGTCCGTTCATTCATCTGTCGACGGACATCTGGGTTGCTTGACGTTTTAGCTATTGTGAATAACACCACTTTCCCTAAGGCAAGATTTTTAAGATAAGTGACACAGGGTCTGGATCTGCCTACCCAGCAATCACTGCATGAGCCTGGAAACACGCACTCACACACATGTAAACATATTGCAGGAACTTTTCTTCTTAAGTAGGCTGCACGGCCAGGGCAGAGCCCCACGTGAGGCTTAACCTCACGACTCCAGGATCAAGAACTGAGCTGGCAGTCAAGGGTCCGACGCTTAACCGACTGAGGTACCCAGGAGCCCCCATCTCAGGAGCTTGTCTAAGCAAACCCACAATGTCCCAGGGATTCCAAGAGGGAAGAAGGGAGAGGAAATAAACGCAGTGTGAGTCAAAACATAGTGACAGCGTACAGTTACAGGAGCAGCTAGCCTGTTTAGGGGTGACCTCGTTCAGCCCCTTAGCGAGAGGCACCTGGCTCTGTCCCAGCACGGTGGGAAAAGGGGCAAGCCGGGACGGGAGACTTTCCACAGCCTTGCTGGGCGAAGCCGGGCTGCAGTGAGGATGTGAGGTGAATGCGCATCTCTCACCTCAAGAGTGAACCTTCTGCGCAGATCATGCCGGTTAGGGCAGCCGCGCGCAGGCTGCCGGGGGACACGAAACCCAATGCGAGAGACTTCCTGGAGGAGGTGCTGATTTTGAGCTCAGCCCTGAAGGATGAGGAGGAGCTTCCCAGAAAGGCAAATCTTATTTGACACAACAGTGGACTCTGCAAAGATCTTATCGTGAAACAGAAAATTGAAGAAACCACCAGTGAGAGGCAGCTAACGCGGAACGTGCTAGGTGGGGAAAGATGCCCTTGATAGAGAAAGCAGCCTGGGGAGCGGTCGCGGGCCACCGCGGGCCATGCAGGGGACAGCTGCCTCCGCTCTGGTGGGGGGAGCGCGCTGGGGGGGTTTAAGCACAGAAGGGCCACGTCCAACTTGAAATTCAGAAACGTCCTTCTGTCCACAGTGAGAGACTCACTTAAGGTTTGCAGAGCTGGGAGCAGAGCCACAGTTCTAGGCCAGGGTGCAAAGGGGTCAGTGGTACAGAGACCACCACGGCCGGGGAGAAAAATACCGGCCGTCTGGGAGGTCGCAAGGGTCCAAGTCCTGGTGGTACAGACACACGGCAAAGCGAGGGAGAGGCCTTCAAGGATCCTTGGGTCTGGAGAGAGAGAAACTGGTGATGCCCCACAGAGAACAGAAGCCCGAACGGTGAAGCCGCTCGCAGCCAAGGCTTCTCCATCCGCACGCCCGTGGAGGCACGCGGTGGGCACCACGTCCTGTGGGACTGCACACCCCCGAGTCTCCTGGACAAGGGTCAGGTATCGCCAAGGAAACGGGGGATCTGCGTTTAAGAGAAAAGCTCTCACGTCTCAACCCTGTGAACTCTTCCATTGCTGAGCCGCAGAGATGGGGCCTCATGTCCACACTCCTCCGTGTTCGCTGGGTGCTCCCTCGGGAGTTAAGGGGAATGCACGCACTGCTCCGATGGAATCTGACCCCTCTTCCGTCTGTTTCTCAATCCGTGACATCGAGAGGAAGAAGCTAGTGGCCCACCACGTCCCCCAAAATGAGCCAACGTTTCTAATTACAATTTTTAAGTCATTCTTTCTAAAATGTTCTCATTGAAAAGTCCGTAGTTAAAAATTAAATCCTTTTCCCCCTTTAGCCGTTTGTTGGTGACTAACGCCGTCTGCAATTATTCCAAGTGTTGTTTGAAAAGCATTTCTCATTAAATTAAGAAGCAGCTCCTTTAATTTATCTACCTCCAGTTTATTAAACAAATCACAAAGGTATGGAATTTTTTTTTTCCAGAGAGGTTTTGGGGTTTGAGGATGCTAACCATGAAATATGCATTGGAAAAGAGGTTTCAAAGCAGTGCCCAATCTGCATGCAAAGTCCCCTGCTGAAAATTTTAACTGTCTAAATCAGATACAAAGTAATTCAGGAAAAAAAAAAATAGGACATGGAGAGCCACAGAGATCTTTCTTCAGGTGGCCTTCTGGGGCCCATAAATCAGTTCTAAAAATGCACTCCCAGCTACAGCCTGGTGCTTTGGGTCGAAGATTCGAGGCATCCTTTTTACCGAAATGTGAAGAATGACAGCCTGGTTTTAAGTTAGAGAGGAAATGAAAAAGAACTTAGTGCTTTGAAATGCTTTGTGGTCCAGTTTTAATTCAAAACCAGCCTCAATAGTTATACTTGCTCTTTGGCTAGTACAGTGTGTAGCTGGCTTCAAATCTTCACTCTTGCACCCCAAACACACAAACAGCCATCACCTACTGCACACACTTGTACCGATCCACGTCCTCATAGATGATGTCTGCCCAGCTTCACAACCACACTTCATAGCAAATCACCTTTCGGTAAAGTTAATGATTACTAACGTTCTTAGCTTGAAACCAGAAATGCTTTCTTGATCGTATTAAAGCCTGCGGTGAATTTGGGTGGTGCCGATCAGAAGACTTCCCGGGCTGTTGTCCACGGCGGGTACTGTCAAACTCAAGCAGCTTACTACCTACATTTGGTGGCTCCACGTCAAAGCACCTGAACCCGTTTCTGTGGGGGCAGCGGAAGAGCCACACGTTCCCGAAATGCCCGCTTCTATCACGTAGTGAGCTTTGAAAGTTGCCGCTCTGGTGTGTGATTTTTCTTTTCACTGAAATCTAAGGCAAGGTCAGTATTTTGCTAAGAAATTTGATGTCGATGAATAAAGGTGCAACAACATATTGACTTTGCATTTCTTTGTTTGTATAAATCCTTTTGATGTTCTCTTTCTTCTCTTTGAAAGAGCCTGCTCAGAGCCTTTCACAGCCCCTGGGCCCCCAGGCCGGTGACGGCAGCACTCCGTGCCAGGATGCCACCCTCTCTGTCCCGCGCCACACGCTCCGTGCATGCAGCGGCCCAGGCGCACCCGTGCTCCCCTCCACCTCGTCCGGGCTTCCCTCCTCCGATGCCCAGGGTCTGCCTGCACCTTCTGACCTCTCCCGACACAGGCGTCATCTTCAACCTCATTCAAAAGTTAGCTCAAGTCCTATCGCCCCTCCAGGGCCTTCCTGTCTCTTCTGAAGAGCCGCGTCCTCCCCTCTGCAAGCTCTCCCGGGACTGAGACCCCACCCTCCGGAGGATGTGCAGAAGGCAAGGCGGCGTGGGTTTGCCTTTCCTTCGGATGCGCCCCGGGCTGAATCGCACGCCCTGCGGGAAGCACCTGGCCCGAGTCCCTGGCCCAAAGTGCTTTTACTGTTTTAACCAGTGGAGGAAGAGGCATCCGATACACAGAGAGATGATGTGGGAGATTATGCAAAGCAGAACCTGCTGAGTCCCACGTCATAGGA
This sequence comes from Hyaena hyaena, assembly GCF_003009895.1. Lineage (NCBI taxonomy): Eukaryota > Metazoa > Chordata > Mammalia > Carnivora > Hyaenidae > Hyaena > Hyaena hyaena. Next base: position 1,121,050 of record NW_024081178.1, read on the forward strand.
TGCACTAAGGAGTTCATTCCCACCTAACTTCTGAGCTTCCTGAAAGGGCAGAGGGGCCTCACCGCCCGGCATAGCGCTTAGTCCTCAGGGCTTAGTAATGCGTTCGGATTTAATGGAAACAGCCCTTCTTCCCATGTCTGGATTCTTGGATTTGTCGTCTAACAAAGCAAGTGCTTTCATTGCTATGAAAGTGAAGGGAATGTTTCCCAGACCCACTGAGGATGCACCTTCTCTGTCCTCCACCCCTCAGATGCTCACAGCTGGGCTAATGCCCCAAATCTGGCTGGGAGCCACATTTGTCTTTAGACACTGTTTGAAATAAAATATATACCCTTGACCCCACTGCAGCCCAATCACCTTCTCCAGTGTTGCGATTTTAACAAAGCACTTCTTGAGATCCAAGCTTTAGGGCCATTCCAGAAGGCAGAAGAATGGACACATGCCAATTGCCTTTTCTCTGAAAACCTTAGAAGTAGGTTCGGGGGTATTCATACAAATACATAGGTCAATAAAAGCCCCTGATGTCTCCTCAGTACATATGAGGGGCATCCAATCCAACTATAGAGATGGGGCAATAGGAGGTCTTGGAAGGCTCCCTGGAGGAGGTGAGGTCTAGGTTGAACCTAATGCAGCCAGGGACCATCTAAGAGAAATATTCCACCCTTTTCCTAGAAAAAAAAAAAAAAAGGAATATTCCAAAGCACAACAGTGTAAGAGAGCATGAAGATTCCAGGGAAAGAGAAATAAAAACAAATTTAGAATAAATACAGCATAGATTACCAAAGATGGGCAGCGAGAGTTACATCTAAAGAGAGACCCAGACGTGGGTCATAGGGGCCCCGTAATCCGTGCCCTGGGGTTCTGGCTTTATGCTGACAACAGTATAAATCTGTCCTGGGCTATGGAGCCAAGAACAGACACGCTGAGTTTGAACTCAGAAATATTGCTCTGACGACATAATAGAAAGCAGGATAAACCACGTGCCCACGTGCAGATACGAAATTCTTAGGACAATTTCTAGGTGCTTCATGCAATGGGTGATGATGTCGGGAAGCGCTTCTCAGCACAGAGACGGGAACCCAAGCTGCAGGTGGGGAGGGAGCCGCCCTGGGAGTGCTCCTGTGACGGGTGAGGACCAGGGCAGAACCTCAGCAAGGGGCTGAGAAGGTAGCCCAGAGAGGCAGGTGGAAAATGACCTGAAATCAGTACCGAGGAACTTCGAAGGCTGATGCCAGTGACATGGGTAGCTACAATCTAATGAGGGCACACGAATCTACTTTTTTCAATCAGACATGTTTATCACCGTAAGTAAAGTCTTGAAAATTCAACAACTCTGGACAAAAAAATATATTTTTTTTTCTCATTCACACACATTTACCTTCATAAATACCTAGTTTTAAAAACATGATTTTCAAATTTCAAAGAGGGAAGTTAATCTCTGCCAGGAGGTACGTGTCGAGCACATGATTCGTACCCGTGTAGCTGGGGCTGAGCGTTCAGGATGCTTATGGGTTTATTCTCTACCTTCAGAGGAATTGCAGTGTGTGACTGGGAACTTCCGGGGATCCCCAGGGCTCGAAGATTGCGCTCTACAGAGAGGCAGTCTTCATAGTCAAAGGTCAGCTCTGTAAGGGTGTGGCCTGATGAGCGGTGAGCCACACCGTTGGAAATGAGGACCAGAGCCCCAAGGGAGCCAAGACTCACTCTGAGGGTCCCGGCACAGACACAATGTGTGGAGAGAGACTGAGAGCTCACTTCCCCAGAGTTGTGTGGCAAACTTCAGGGAGCAAGTGTAAACATTGGCTCTGATCCTCTGAAATATGGGGCGGGGGGTGCTTGGGTGACTCATTCAGTTAAGTGACCGACTCTTGGTTTCAGCTCAGGTAGTGATCTCATGGTTTGTGAGATCAAGCCCCACATCGGGCTCTATGCTGACAGTGCTCAGCCGGCTTGGGATTCTCTCTCCCTCTCTCTCTGCCCCTCCCCTGCTTATGTGCATGCTCTCTCTCTCTCTCTCTCTCTCTCTCTCTCAAAATAAATAAATAAACATTTAAAAAAAGAAGTCCTACTGCCTTAAAGATTTTGAAGTTCTGGAGCAGTAGATATATGCACTGCATTTTATGAATAAAGGCAAAATGGGCCTTCTCATTTGCTGTCATAAACTTTTTAGATGTTACACCATAAGTGACTGTGATGCATTTGTCAGTGATGGAGAGAAGAGCCCCTCTCCGCCCCCCCCCGCCATGTTTTTATCTTCTCCAAAGCTCTGGCCGACCCCTAGAATTCTACCGGGAAGAAAGGTTCCTGTCGGTGCCCATGGTCTCTGACACCTCGTCCCTTTAACTCGGGACCATTCTCTCTCGGCAAACTGCAGGGGGCAGGGGGCAGCCGGGGCCAGAAGCACCCAGCAGAGCCGCCCCGGCGCGCCAGGAACAGGACCCCGGGCCCGCTCGTAGGGGCGCTGCCCGCAGCGTGTGGCATTCACCGTGAAGCCAGGCTTTGAAGACGCACTGCCCATCGCGATCTTCCGTCTTGTGCCAGGAAGGCGGCGCCAGCCCCCAGCTCTGGTCTTGCCTCCAGACTGAACGCAGAGGCCAGGGCTCCGCGGGGCAGCTCCACTTCAACACAGCCAACGTTTGCTCAGGGCCGTGCAGACCTTCAGTGCTTTGACTTTTACGTTTTGTATCTACCACCCATGCGCCCCATTTCTTACTTCATCCTGTTCCATAGCCCCGCGGTTGACAACGCGGGCTTGGCGGTTCAGGATGGGCCGTGCTCAGACAGCGTGTGGGCAGGAGCGACTGGCCGACTCGACCCCTCTCCTTTCCTCAGTGTTTCCGCAAGCTCGGCCGAGGGGGTGCTGGGGGAGAGGAAGGGACAGACAGACAGACGGAGGGAGGACGAGGAGAGAGAGGGAGAGACAGGGAGACGGGGGCTCAGAGGGAAAGAGAGAGCGGATGTGGGGAGACCAAGCGGACGGGCCCACGGCCACGGAGGTTCCGTTCCAGCAAAACCCAGCTGGGTGCGGCGCACACGTCTGGCAGTGTCTCTGTGCAAAGGACACTCGAACATATCCCTCAGAATATGTGTCTTTGATATAAAACTTATTTTGAGCTCAAGGTACTTGAAAAAGCAACAGGTTCAAGAAAGCCACTGTGATCCTCTCCTTTTCCTTCCCAGAGGCAGACGTAAAACCCTACCTGGGAGATATCTTCCCTATTCGAGAAGGAAGGACAGGGAGGCCCACAGGCGCCCACAGACAGACCCTCTCCAGCCCCAGGGCTCAGGGCGCCTCCCCCGTCCCGTGAGCCCCACACGAGCACTGGGCTCTGCCACTCCACTGGGACTTGACCTCTGTATGAGGCTCCATGTCATGCAAACCTTCTATTACATGAAGGGTCTGTCCTATGTCAACGTAACCCTCAGGCCCGGCTGGAGACCCCAGGAGGGTACAGGTGACTGTCACCTGCCCCCCAGCACAAATGGAGTCCTGGGGACCCTTCTCGACACCAAGGTCTCTGAAACTACCTTGAATGTAAGAACCACAAATTGCAAATAAGATTAAGAACCCCAGACCCCAAACTCCGTCTTTCCCTTGGTTTGTTTTCTCCCTTCTTTAGCCTATATTAACCTTCTCGGCGTCTGTTCAGGAAGCTCAGGCTGGAGCAACCCAGGCTTTCCTTCCCGGTAGGCAAGATATTTGGCTCTGGTGTGGTATTTGTACACTGAACTAAAACTGTGAGAAGTCCTACTAAAACAGAGCAAGATGCTTACAAAAAGCAACACCAAAACACACAAAGTGTGTATGGGCGCAGCTGGGAAGGCCCCCCGGAGGAAGTGTGGAAGGGACGTCCCAGGGAAGACAAGGACGCTGCGTGGACACTAGTCCAGGCGAAAGGAACAGCATGGGTGAGGGCCCAGAGGACAGGGAGAGCCCAGCATGCACACTCCGAGCACAGCTGTGTTTGCTAACCCGTGGCTGAGGGCAAAGGGAGCTGTGTCACATTCCAGAGAGGCTGACATCAGGCAGGAGACAGTCCCCAGGGCTGATTCGCATCTCCTTCCAGTAAGTTCTCTATTACCAGCATGCTCACCTTCAGGGTCACCAAGAAATGAACCCACCAGGTCTCCAATTCCCAAAGTCCCAGGCCTTCCTCCCTGGAGCCCCCACAGGAGACACCAGGGTCAGTCCCAGGGGACGGGCAGCAGCGTCACCTCCAGCCGAACCCATCACCACGTTTGCTATCTTAGGTCTGGGTCATAAACTGGATCTCCAAACATGTGGATGGAGCGCCGTCCAGGCCAGAGAGAGCCAGACCCTGGGAGGGGTGGGTCTCCCATGTCACAGCGGGTGGGGGGTGCTGGAGAAAGAAGTATAGATGCTTCCAGAAGCGAGAGAAGGTCACTGTGAGTGACATGGCATGAGCAAACGGCCCCGTGAACCTGAAGAGGGCCGCTGAAGAGCGGATGACCCCAACGGTGGACGACGTGCCCTGTCCTGGGTTGTTTCTTACTTCCTCTATCACAACAATCAGAGTCAAGATCATGGGCTAACCTTGTCCAGCTGACATTCGTGCTACCATTTCACTGGTTGCCAGGTGGCCATTTCCTGTTGTAGGTTACAGATCCACATCCTGCTTTTCTTGACATTAGTTTAACAACCGAATCTGCCAGATTTGTGTGGGAAACACATACGTGCCCCTGGTTGCAGTCAAGTGTCAGGCTTCAGGCAGACAGGAAGTGTGAGAAAACCCAAGGTGAGCATTACTCGTTGGAGTTTTGGGGTGGTCTTCCTCCTCAGACCCCCAGATTATTCTTGTCACCCACAGACTGACCCGTCATGAATTCAAACCTTTCAGAACCACCAAGCAGGCTTTACTCCGTAACTGACAGAGCTAACACGCGTTTCCTATCTTAACAAACCACCCGCGTGTACAGTCTTAGCTGAAGGTCATTAAAGGGGCCTGAATTTCTAGATATTTCTGTTTTGTTTTACAGACCTTTTGCAGTCTGCCTTTATTTCATGTATCTTAAGAGAATACTGGAGCCTTCCCCCAGGGGTACCAATGAGTTTCCTTTCTCAGAAAGGAAGTAACAAAGCGTTTTACTAATGTAGAACTCAAATACTGTAAGATTACGTGTGTGTATGTGTATAATCACACACATAAATATTTTATATTACATTTAAAGTACACATACCACATGTTTTCTTTCTTTCTTTTTTTTCTTTCAGGAGACTGAGTTCCTTTATGAAAATTGAGTACATTCTTGGGAAACAAGGTTTAAATTGGCCGTGAAGTATATGGGTTTAGATAAATCATAGATAAAAATCCACGGAGGATATAAAAAATTGAACAACTTCTCCTAGTTGCTTTGGAAATAAATCTAGATTCACATTTTGTTTAAGAAATGAGGTTATGTCACCAGATAGGTTAGGATTTCTTCTTTTGAATGGAGAGGACGGTGAATATTTTAGCAGCTGTGACAGGTCCATGGAGTGCAGTTTAGAGTTACAGAGTTTGTGATGAGTTCCTTTAGGATAAATTATTAATACAGTTGCTTATATCTATCTACATAATAATATCATATATCTCTTATATATCTTATAAATATATAACTCTTCCATGTAAGATATAACATATGTGATATCTTACACCTTAAGCAAAATCTATGAAAAACAAAGTGTCTAATGTGTATGTTTCGAATCCACATTGGCTTCCCAGGAGTGAAGTCTCTCCTGGGGATTTAACCAATCAGTGGCTCCGGGGCCAGGATTTATAAAGCCCTCCTTGCACCAGAGGCGCCATCGACAGAACAAAGAAGAACACAGCACTCCACCTGCTCACCTGGGGTAACAGCTGAGACTTCGCACACAAATGAAGTGGCTGTCACATGCAATGGCGGGACCAGACCCACGTCTCCCAGCTCGGCGTCTAACATGTCAGGGCTGTGGTTTTCAACTTCCCCACTGAAATCTAGACACTGGCGGGTGCGGCTCTCTTGAAGGGACTCCATGGCATGCAGAACCCTTGCCCCTTGGCTCTGCTTGCCCTTCAGAACCACGCTGCTACCTGAGGACCGTGCACTCCCTTGGCAGCTCTCATTCAGACTCCAGCGCTCTTCGTGTTTGCAAATACACAGCATTCTCAGGTGCTGGTCTGATGGTGTCCTGCACCCCTCCTACTTGCTGGAAGCCAGGTTCCACCTGCTCCACCCCAGATGGAGAGCTCGCGGGGCTCACCATCCAGTCACACAGCTTCCTCTAAGCCCATGTATCTGCAGTTCTTTCAAAATTAAGTTCTGCCCATAGATGAAATCCAACAGCCGTGCTGTGGGGGCTTCCGGAAATACCTGGGATCTGTGAAATAGCACCTGAGAACCTCGAACGTCACAGAAGGTCTGGATGGCCAAGCGTGTGAGGTTTGCGTGAACTGTCTCTGGGTTTGGAGCCAGTGTGACCTGGGGTGCGTTTTCCGAGGTCCCCAAGCCTGGATGCTGAGAGTATCTACCGCATGAGGTTCTGTGATCAGTAAATGAGGCAATGTACCTGCAGTGTCAGCAGACTATCAGGCAATTCATAGCAATGAAAAAGTGACTGCACTGATTTATTCGTACTTTACTGTCTACTTCTGGCTGATGCGGGAAACCCGAGCAGCGCACGCTAATACTCAGGAGCAGCTGAATACACCCACCGGGCTGCAGTAGTTAATACATGCTCCCATCCAGCAGATCTCCTTCCACATCGGAATTGGGGGAGAAGTCCACTAAGGTCCTAAATTCAAACAGCTTTTTCCATAATCGACAATTTGGTTTTTGTCTATATTAGAAGGTTTTTTTTTTTAACCTACTATTTGGGGAAACTTTAAGGAAAAGCAGAATGCAAAACGAACAACCACAGGGGGGCAGCTGACTGATACGCGAGGGTAACGAGTAGCTTTGTGGAGATTAACTGGCTGCTTCCAAGTAGCACGTGCACCCCTAGTGCGTATGCGTGTCCCGAAAATGCGCAGACAGTGTTGTCTGCTGTGAAGGTCCGTCTGCAGCCCCGCGCCTGTCCCACGCAGAAGGATGGCGGGTGACCAAGGCACTCGCAGTGCATTTATCTTCACCGCGGCGACACTGAGCACCAGGGTCTTTGATGGGCTCTTGAACCATTTTCATTGAAGTTACAAAGTCAATTACCTTGTGACTTTAACTAGCGCAAAAATAACCTATTTTGTTAACAATAAAGAAATCAATTTTGCAACAACATCAGTCGGGTACATTTGAAAAGCCAGCACAAAGAGGTACCTGGGAAGATATATCACCCTACTGGCACCGGGCACATGAGGAGTTTAATAAACACTATCTGCTGCTGCCGTTGTGTGATAAGAGGAAAACTTCATAAGGCAGAGGAAACCACATTGAGCCAGTGTCGCCATCTGGTTTTCTGACGGACACCCATCATCTCTCTGCTGTCCTGGAAGCACAGCACTGAGTGGGGCACTTAGGGTAGCGGTGATAACAACAGATCGCAGAGACGGAGCCCCATATGTGGCATTCGTTTCTGGAGATGGTGCCAAGACCGATCACAAATCCGGATTTCACCACTGACCTCGTGCATAGAGTCCCGTGGAGCTCCTCAGAACCCTGACGAAAGGCACCAGAGAGAGCTGCCCAGAAGAGCATGTGCTGGGCTCCAGAGACACACAACCCTTCAATCCGGATATGCTGCTGCAACCACTTTGCCTTTGGGCTGGACGTTAGTGATGCATAGACCCCTATCGTGCCTACTGTGGTTTTGTGGCAACGGGGTAGGAGCAAAGGCCCACATTTAGTATGAAGTACTTTTCCTAGTAAGGTCTGAGTGTGTGAGTGTGTGTGTGTGTGTGTGTGTGTGTGTGTGTGTGTGTGGTTGTGCTCCCTGAAACCCTCCCCATGTATTCAAGAGCCCCCACAACCATACACAGCCTCCCTACTTTGTCCGTCTACACACAAACCTCCAGGGTGGGGCAATCACAGGAAGCCCATCAGGGACGCGGGGCTTTGAGAACGGAGGGCCTGTGTGGGAAGGGGACGCTAAAGGCCAATTGCACAGTCGGCCGGTGTGCTGGTTGGTGTCGTAAGAGAAGACAGGATGATCAGAAATTTCAAACTAACTCTAACATACTTACGACCACAGTTAATACATAGACTGGCCTTCGTTTAGGACGAATGGTAGAGATGATTTTGCAAAAGCCTAGTCACCTAACTACTCTAGAAATGCCAGTTGACTTCATAATATTTTGGCCTTGAACGATGGCTGACAGACTGAGCTAGTGGTTTTTCTAAATGCTTAGAAAACCACCTCATCCTCTCTGAGGGTTGTTTGCATACAGACGGGCGGGGTGCACGGAGTAAGGCTGCTTGGAAGCAGGGGCGTGCGTGTGACCCACCCAGTCACCACCCTGCTCGCTTGCGGTGCCTGACAAGCCCTGTCATTACACACGGGACTTCGTTCACTCTCTCCTTACGCAAGAGATGTGGGGTTTACACCATAGGAGGCCAGGCACAAGGGATGTCTCAGAGTGCCACTCACACGGCTCGGTGAGCTGCGCTGAGCAGGGACCCCAAAGGGCAGACTGGGCATAATTACTAGCTCATCTGTATTATTCCAAACGTCTCTCAGTTCCTAGAGTCCAAATGAAAAACACACTGAATTAAACTAAAGTTGCAAACCCAGAATTCAATGCCAAGGGGCTGTGAGTAGCCGGGGTTGGTTGAGCTTCTGAGAAAGAATTCCCCTCTAAAGATGAGCTGGTGCGAACATTTCCGCAGTCCCTACCCAGGCGATGCTAGCCCAAAGCTGCGGGAAAGATCCAGTCAAAGAAGGCCTCTGCTCTGAAGGCCCACAGCTCTGTATGCCCCCGCCCGACTGCCAGCGGTCCTGCAATGAACAGCTTTAAGTTCAAGGCCAGCTTACTCTTCTTTGTAATATTTCACAAAAAGAGGAGCACATTCTAAATATCTGGCTCTTTTCCAAACTGCATGGAGGCCAGAAGAATGCAGTGTGTGAAGACAGGGGAGACAAGCAGACTGACCCGACTGGGGCTGACACCTGTCACGGCAGGGGGCGCAGTGGCCCCCCTACCACGCGGCTTCTTTGTGATGCCCAGAGGACGGGCTGGATCATGTCGTTAGTATAAGATACTCCCACTTGTACTATTGTCCTGGGAAATGACCCAGAAGCAGTTGGGCTCTGCGGTACCTCCTTTACCAAATTTCTCGACAAAGTTGTCTTAATAGGTAACAATGCAGGGCATCTGGGTGGCTCAGTCGGCTAAGCGTCCAACTTCAGCTCAGGTTGTGATCTCACGGTTCGTGGGTTTGAGCCCTGAATTGGGCTCTGTGCTGACAACTCGGAGCCGGGAGCCTGCTTCAGATTCTGTGTCTCCCTTTCTCTCTGACCCTCCTTTCTCTCTCTCTCTCTCAAAAATAAATAAACATTTTTAAAAAGTTAAAAAATATTTTTTAATAGATAACAATGTCTGCGAGGATGGGAAACCACCAAATATTTCTTCTAAAAGTTCTGGACAAATGTGTCTTTGAGAAGCACTTAACAGTGTGTTGGCCTAAGTCCTTGGTCTCAAAGCTGGTGTGGGGGCCCACGAGCAAGACGAGGTCAGGACGGAAGGGGGAGTGTGTCCTGGGGGCTTTCCTCAGCTCATGCTTTTGGGGGACACCAAGGAAGTCTCACAATTGGAACAACTCTTCCCAAAGGAAATGAGGGAGGGGCACAGGGAGGGGGAGGGGAGGGGAAAGAAGAACTGATGGAAGCCTGAGAAATAGAAACACATTTGGGGACATTTTCCCCACAGAATTTAGTTTACTCAAAGATACATTTAGAGCAAGCATTTGATGCATATGCCCCAGGCTTGTGTGGAGCACTTTCCTCCATCCAATGATACCGAATCCTCCTTACAACCTTCTGAGGGAGAATTCAGTGGGACTGTTTTGTAGGGTCCCCTAAAAGGTCAAGTCAAAGGTCACAGAGCCAGTTAGTAACATGCCATGGTTTCCTTCCCAGCATTTTACCTTAAGCATTAGGAAATGTTAATTAGTTTCCAATAATAATATTGGAAGCAGAAAATTGATGGAATCCCAGGGAAGAGAGCAGAATAGAAGGCCCTAAGCTCACCACAGCCCACA